>NC_091117.1:79780000-80462500 GCF_040183065.1 Periplaneta americana
TTGTAATATTGACAATTAATATTTGAGGAGAAAATTCTTAACACGTGATTTACGTTTTCAATGTTGATACTCTGCGCAGTAGACCAGACGCGCTTTTTCTATACTTACTCTATGCTTACATGCAGAGTAAGGTTCTGTGCATCAGTAATGGATTTTAGGCGACCAGCAAGAGCCGAAAGTTCGTAAAAGCCTGATACAATCCGTCACTGATCTTCCTGTCCGATAGTATCGTACCAAAACATAACTGTTTCAGCCTGGGGAGGCGGAGTGAAGAGTTAAGGGGTGGTCTGCAATTAGCCTACTCAATCGAACTAATAGCGCTCAGGCCTGGTCTCATATGTTATTGTTTCATCTTCTAGCGCTTAGGAGAAGCAAGCGCTTAATAAACACACTCATTCTAGTCAAATTTCACACATGCATTTTTTAAACATGTAGGCCTAATAATGTTTAAAATGTTATGTTTTATTTAACGACGCTCGCAACTGCCGAGGTTATATAAGCATCACCGGTGTGCCAGAATTTTGTCCCGCAGGAGTTCTTTTACATGCCAGTAAATCTGCTGACATGAGCACACTTAAATGCCATCGACCTGACCCAGGATCGAATCCGCAACCTCGGGCATAGAAGGCCAGCGCTATACAAACTCTGCCAAGCAGGCCGACTTGTAATAATGTATTTCACTGCTTGTGTACTTTGTGGCATGGTAGAGTGCAAGAGAAGACCCTATGGCTTTAATTATGCCAGAATAAATAAATAAATAAATAAATAAATGAATGAATAAATAAATAAATAGGTAAATGAATAAATAAATAAATAAATAAATAAATAAATAAATAAATAGGTAAATGAATAAATAAATAAATAAATAAATAAACAAATAAATAGGTAAATGTATAAGTAAATAAATAAATGTCACTGTATGATATTTACAATAAAATAACTTAGATATGAACATTAATATCATCTCTATCTTCATGGGTTAGGTCCATATTATTTGGTTGAATTAACAATACCCTACACGTATTTGCTCATCTTGTTGGTATAGTTATTTTTTGTTCATTTTACGCAGCTATCTAGATTTTACTCTTCTAGTTTATAGCCTACGTTGCTGAGCTATTGCGCTACGAACAAGTCACTTTCACGTAGTTGTCGCGTCGTTAAAAGGGCGCAAATAGCCATAGTAGCTGACGCGCCCTTTTTAAACCCCACTAACTGACTCCCGTCGTTAAAACAGAAATCTGCATTATAAGTCGCAGGTAGACGTATTTATGTAAAAAAAGAAGGGATGCCATTGGTAACGCATATTAATATCCGAATAATAGTACAGTTTTTTATTGTTTTTTATTTTGAATTTTCCATCTCGTATCCGCGAAGAGTGGTAGTAATTCCCCGATACGTAACCTCCACGGTTCTAGAGCAGTTATTTGTACTGTAAACATTTGTCGCTGTTTGCCTACCTGATACAGGGGTTTTAATTTGATTAAAATTTTGTCAATGACATCCACTCTCTTTTGACATACGCAGATGCTACCAAGAGTTTCTATCATTAAAGTAAATTAAATGCATGCTCCCATGCTTATGTGTACACTGCAATCTAAAAAAAAAGTACCGTTCACACAGAGATAATTCATGGCATCAGAAACAGATTTGAACACTTCAAGGTTTGGTATCTCCTCCAGAGTAAATGTTGTTAAAGCCGATAAGCGCGTAGACCTAAAGTATACAAGGGAACAGATTTATCATTCTGTACAGTTATATAATAAGTCGGTATTAACTGCGAGTCCTGTGTTCCCAAATTGTGTGGAGCACTTCCGATGGTGAATTAAAAAGAGCTGCGAGATGTCTGAAAGGAAAAAATGATTTTGTGTCAACATTTTAAGCAGTATAGATAACGACTAAGATGCAAAGACTTAAATTTTGTGTGAACGTCTTTCAGTCAGTTCATTCTATGGTTCGTCCTCGGTGATCTGATAGTTACCATGCTAGTCATTGGATCCAAGGTTCACGGGGTTAAAACCCGACCGAGGACAATAGATTTGGAGGGGTACATTGCGCAAAATTTTAAGATAATACCCTTTCAAATTGTCACATAGCGCACACGACCATTTTGAACATTACGATCACATAGTCACCAGATATAACGATCTCTCGAGTCCCTTTATAATGAGAGTTGATACATTGGATGGTCTGATTAGCTGGAATCAATAATCACGACCTTCATATTAATGAATATATCATCATCATCATCATCATCATCATCATCATCATCATCAAATACATCATGGTTTAAGTCTTTAGGCCTGTTCCATTATATCATATATTATTTTAATATATTATATGTATTAATACTTAAATTTAATCACATAAATAATATACCTGCTAATAACTGGGACGATGAAATAATAAATTATTCTTTATCATCTAATAAAATTATGTCCATTTTGCATAAAAACATAGGCCTAAATCTTTATTGATCGCAAATTATTAAAATCTGTAATTACAATAGTCTAAAGCCTCGTTAATCCGGACTAATTGGGGGAATAAGTTGACCGGTTTAACGAAAGTCTGGATTAACTAAAATAACTTATAAGAACATTAGAAAGTGCATTAAGACTCCATTTATAGCAACAAAATACGTTTATTATGGTGTATTTAAAGGGTATAGGCCTAAATACACTCTAGAGTAGGCCTACATACAATGTACATACGTGATAGGTACCCATAAATTATGATGATTTTCTTCATTTTTAATATTATAGGTGTAATATTGTAATTCCATAGTTCTAACGTATAGCCTAATGTATACATGTAAGTCATTAAACAAGGGTATTTGATTTTTTCAAAGTCATCGTTTTTTGCCTGTCCGGATTAAGTGAAGTCCGGCTTATCGGGGTCCTGATTAACGAGTTTTTACTATATTTGGTAGCATTAAATAACTATAAAATACCTATGAGAAGTAAAACCACAGCGTCAAGAGTTTAAACAAATATGATATGTAATTATATCATCTCCAAATTATGAAATATTGGATTAAGATATGTTTCAGTGTAGAATTTTGCAGGGGTTGTGATAAACTGCTGGTTTGGAGTCAAACTGGAAATTATCTACCTTAACTTTAGTAGTAAAATCACCGTTTAGTGTCTAACTGCACTATTTTTTTTTTGTCTTTTCTGACAAATCAGATTTTTTGATAAAGTGCAGTTTGGTTCTACGCAACTCATATATTATATTACTGCATAATATAATTCATTATCGAGTACATAATTTGTATTTTTGTAGGATAAGTGAAAGTATCAACGCCATCAATTCAAAAAATGACTTACAACTGATCAGAAATACGGACAATAATATTGATTTTTTAGATATTGATCATTTGTAGCCTCTTCTATGAAGGCCTCTTCTATGTTTCAGAAGTTGTAATTGTGGCAAGGTTTTACAACAATACAAGTAAATAAAAGTATGACGCATACTGGCGGTTCCCGTACATTTTCCCCAATCTGTAATTTCCAATGACAATTTTTCCCAATGTCTTTCTCCCAAAGATATTTTTCCCAAACTGCAATTTCCTAAGACTAAAGTTCCCAATTCTTAAATTAGCCACTTTTTCCAAAAATCATTTGCATTCGCATTCCCAAAAAATTCTAACAACACATAATTTTCCAAAATTGTTTACTTAGAAATGCAAAATAATCAGTTACAAATAGAGGTTGTGGCCAATAGATCTTAGACAATTCAGAATTCTGTTATCTTCTTTGTACTGATTGCAATCAAGCATAATATTTCTTATTCTTTCGTTCATACGAACCCACTTTTGCTTAGGCTTTGTCTTAACATATATATTATTTTAATGTACCGAAGTACATATGATATTTCCATGAAGATATTCTGCGTTATCATACGATGAAAGAGTAATGGAACGGAGAAAAATTCTCTCCGGCGCCGGGATGATGTACTTCGGTACATTAAAATAATATATATGATATGCGTAAATCACTTCGTGATTTAAGACGGCGCTAATTCCGTCGGATTCCGGCCAACTAGTCACTCATAACGAGTGCACCTCAGCACATGTGTCGATTTCAGTCCTACGTTCATAGACATCTATGACGTAGTGCAGAGGGAACCCAAGAGTTGGAACTTAATCTGAGACGATTCTGTCCGACGCCGGGGTGGAACCCGGTGTGGCTTAGTGGATAAAGCATCAGCACGTAGAGCTGAAAACCCGGGTTCAAATTCCGGCGCCGGAGAGAATTTTTCTCCGTTCCATTACTCTTTCATCGTTTGTATTAACAGACTGACCCAGTGACAGTTGAGCAATGGATGCTTCGGTGTCTGCCTGTTCCTTTCGAAACTCACCAGCTAATGTCATCTCATTACAGTATGGGGTTTCCTCTAAATCTTCTAAATAAGTTGGTTCTGTAGGCAGTTCCCTTCTCCTAACACGGCATAAAGATTTCTTGAAATTTTCTCGATCTGGGAGCTGGTTTAAAATTCCCCATTCAACTCATGAAAGTTCTGTGCGAAGAATTTGTGCAGGAGGTTTTTCTGGGTATTTAGTTGCAATTCTTTTCATTTGTTGAGCCACAAATTATGCATTGATCTTTTCTTGGTTTGGAACAAGAGAGTGAATACTTTCCTCTCAGTATGGTAATTTGTTCTCCAACCTCTTGTGTAATTGCAATAGCTCTGCATTTCTATCTTCCAGAGCTATACCCGTAATCTTTGTCATTTTTTGTGTATATTCTATAGTATGTGTTTCCATTAAGTAGTAATTTCTCTCCTCCTGCAGATGAAATTACAATCTGTATCATAATTATACTGGAATTTTGTATTACACTACACCTAAATATTATTGCCATGGATACTCACTACAATATGTAGGCCTACTTGGAAAAAATGGAGTGGCAGAAATGACCATTGGGATAATTTAAGAGTGGGAATATTAGATTGGGAAAACTGATCTTGGTGCAAATGTTTTGGGAGAAATGGTTATTGGGATAATGCATAACTGGGACTATCAGTTTGGGAAAAATGGTTTGGGAAAACTATCCGGGAACGATACTGGCGCTATTACCTGCAGCGAAAGTAATAACGCCACTTATTATTTTAGAACAAAGAAACATGTTTATAAACAAAAGTGACAAATGTAAGATTATGTTATAGAATTAAACAACTATAAATGATTAGGGACAAGAAAAAAGTATTAATACTTATTACCACATAACTTAAAAAAAATAAATCAAGAAACTTAAAAAAGAAATCAAGATCACTGTCATTGAGTGATGCACAACCATCTTCACATAGTGAACAGAGTCCAGTTCTATTTGCGCTACTCAGTCGCAGGTTTCGTGGTACCCAAGTCTGGTCGATGATCCTTAAGTTAGAGAGGATTAAACTAACCGCTATTATTAAATACTAAATCAAAGTTTATTCTCGCAGCAAGACGGCGTTATCACCTGAAGTTGCAAATTCTATTTAAATGGATAATTACCATAATATACTATTACACATTTTAAAACGACACCACTCCACTAAACTTAAGAACACATATAAACGAATTTCTCATAACATTTCATCATTTTATATATTTCAAATTCAATTATCTGTACTTAATTCATGCAGAATATAATATTCACGTCACTTGGCAATCAGCTAAAAGTTGTTAAACTCGCAGTAAAGACAGAAATCCGTTTCATTGTTGGTTCCAGATGTTTAAGAAAGGTTCCTCTAACCACCACATTTCTCTGACTAGAGCTGCCAACACAGATTTTAACCCAGCGGAATGTCAGTCATTGAGGCGGCAATTTTGAACGACCGGCGGATTCAACTGCGAACCCTATCTCAGCGGTTCAACATTTCATACGGTGCGGTGTACGATATCGTGCATGGCACATTGGAATTTCATAAAGTTAATGCCTAAGAACGTGACAGAGGACCAGAAGGGCCAGGATATGCTTGGACCACTTAAGGAGTTACGCTGTAGAAGGACATGACTTTCTGAAATGAATTGTCCTGGTGATAAGTCCTGGCCGTACCATTACACGCTCGAAACAAAGCAGGCCTCTATGGAGCGGAAACAAACTGCTTCCCCAGTAAAGAAAAAATTCAAAGTGACGCAATCTGCTAAGAAAGTGCTTGTGACAGTGTTCTGGGATATGCATGATGTTTTGTTGGTGGACTTTGCTAAACACGAGACCACTGTGAATGCTGCAGCCTAATTCAAATTGGTAAAGTTGCGTCGTGCCCTTCGTGACAAACGCCGTAAAATTAATGCTGACGATGTCAAACTTCTTCATGACAATGCTCGCCACCATGTTGCGGTTTTTGTTCGTGAGAAAATCAACACATTTGGTTGGAAGGTGCTCCAGTATCCACCATACAGTCCAGACCTCGCACCGGCGGACTTCCATCTGTTTGGTCCCACGAAGAAATTCCTGGCCGGCCATCGCTTTGCGACCGATGCAGAAGTGCAATCAACTGTCCGCAGATGGCTATAATCCAATCGAACGGACTTCTATGAACAGGGTATACTGAAACTGGTACCACGATGGGAGAAATGTGTTGAGAAACTTGGTATCTATGTAGAAAAGTAGCTGAAAGATGGGAGTTCATTTGTGTATTTTTTTATTTTTGTTTACCTATTAAACTTTTTTTAATAATTATTATTGTGCGTTACTTTCCGATCCACCCTCGTACATTTTATTTATTGAAAGTTGTAAGAGCTTACTGGATTATGCATTAATATTCACCATACCTGGTTCTATAGTCTCGATTCTTCTCTAGGTATTATAGAGGTATCTAATAATTATTCATACTCATAGGTCCATCGATCCAATCGTCTAGTCACTAAAGCAACCGTACTGGGTGTGGCATTGTCAGTGATTATAACAGTATAAACATCGCTATGTTGTCAATGTTAACAGAGAGGATAAGTTATTGTCGCACGAAGTTTTTAAGCCGTCTACGCAAGATGAATATACAGGCATTATTGTCGTATTTTGTTAGTCCTAAACATAGAAATCTGAAAATGCGTTCTTTCAGTCCCAATAGGACACATTTTAGAAAGTAGCCCTATGAAGGGGAATTTGCTTTTCCTTATTGCAGCGAACGAAAGTATAAAAATTCCACAAGTGTGCAAAGTTGACAGTGGCCGCAGGAATAAAAATGTTACGTTTGCGCAGCATGGCTTTTCCCTTATCTTAACCTTGTGCGCAATATAGGGCGATAAAATTCTAAATTTGACTTCCTTAGTGCTGTACCGTGTTACAAAATATCTATAGATGCAGTAACTAATGTTTGTGTCATTTTGACAGTTATCTTTAAATAACTTGAAAACGATTAGAGATATCTCAAAACAGATTGCACCATTGTTTTTTTTTTTTCAGAAAATTTCACATGATTTTGAGTACCTTACATGACCCCCTTTCCATTTAAAATTTCAAAGTTCCATCCAAAATGGCGGCTTTTGAGATAGCTGAGGGCTAGAATCGAATGTATCACTGGTAGAGCATTTGGTCTTACAAATACTGGTAACACCTATAGTAATCGAAAATCAAGCATATGGAAGAATTTATATGGTTCCAGACTTTTGATTCATTCTGTATATTAACTTTTTCACACATCCTTTTCATTCGTTTCTCTCTCATTGTGTTGTAATAACTATATGCTGTATGTACTAGTATTTGTATGTTGAAATTCTTACTTTTTTTCTGGTTGTATGGGCATCTCATTTGTCATCATAATTTCATCCACCTGGTAATATTATTTTGTATAGGCCACTATCAACTTTAAATGGACGTCTCAGAACTTTGGGTTGATTCTGTTAGACATTTTGTTTTCTACGAGTCACTCTCAACCTTCATTAACCTTGAGGAACTCTACATCACACAGTTATAAAAAAAAACCGTAGTTTCAATTCATTATGCAAAATTGCAAAAGTTTTATTAGATGACAAGTTATAAACTTGATGTAGAAATGAAATTGATGATGTGAAATATTTTACATATGCGCCCTTGATTTCAGCCAATGTAGAACGCAGTTTTTCCGCATACAAGGTTATACTATCCGACTCTCGGCTGTCATTTTCATTTGAAACTTTGAAAATGAATGTTACTTATTGTTCATTGCAGCAGCAACCGAAACTAAGCGAATAACATGCAAGAAAAGTAAGGTACAGAATAGATGTGATACCGTAAATAAATTAGTGTAACAGTTAAATATTTTTTTTTCTTGAAGAAGAAAAATTCCCTGGGTATCTAGAGTCTGGAAAATTGTATGAATGTGAGTGTGATTGTGAGTGTGCCGGGTTAATATTAATTAGCCAATTATCAAAAACATAAAATATATCAGGACTGTCGCTGGGCAGTAACCTGAACACACGTTTCAGCGTCACATTGTTGACAAGTAACTCCATCTGCCAGCACAACCATGAAGCATTAATAGATGCTATAGAGTTACCAAAAAAAAAAAAAACAGTTAAATATAGGGTAAGCAAAATTGTACGCCATATAGCCTACATTTTCGACATTCTAAAACTGTAATGCAAAACTCTAAAAATAAAGAAAAACATCTTTTCTGACTTATGCTTTACCACTTTGTGACAACTTAAGTATGATTTCCTACAACTATTCTGAACCTCACCAGGATTTTAGACCTTTCCGATTTTAATCCTTATTATACAATAATTGTATTGTCTTGATTTTATAACACGCAATAATCGTATACAAAACACGGAACGTGCTTGCTTTTAGGTGTGTGTCAAATTAGCTTCCGCTGCCTGTACTTGAAACACCGACTACATTCTGACCGGCGTCTTATGTTCACCTCAGACTAATACAAATATACCGATGTCACGGCCCTAGTAATAATATAAGACAACAGATTTACATTAAAACCCTGAAGTCAAAAATCAGAATATAAAATCAAATGACTGGAACGTGTTTAACTAATGGAATCAGCTAGATTACCAAAACTATGCCTTTGTTCGATAACAGAAAGAAGAAATGTTGGTGAATAAAGGGAACCTTGTATTTACCAATTTTAAAAACTCAAATTTTGAATAGATTATTATTATTTTATCGGCAACGAAGGAACTGTGGAAAGGAAGAAGTTTGTTTGCCTACAGATTGCGGCTGGAATGCTGTATTTGTCGTCAACAGGATCTCAGCAAACAATCGCTCTTAAAATTGAATACTCTTTCTCATATCTCTCACCTTTTAATCTCTTCAGGAGAGTTTTTCTTCAAATATCAAACATCCAGGTGTACACATGACCTTCTGAATACACAGAGCTCACGTAGGAATTATTGAGAAGAAATCTCTGACAGGAAACACACGTATTCAGGTAAGCTTGATCAAAGTAAGATGCTTTGAATAACAGTAATGTTTAATGCAACCATTACCTGGGTAACACTGTTTCAATTCATCACTCTGTAGAACATACAACGTTTCGGAAGGCGGGTTTAGAATAGGGCCATGATTCAGTAATAAAGTGACTCGGATTCGGATCTTGGAAGAAGACAATCATCTCGCCTCCCTTCCAGAAGGAGCGTCGTGGAGAACATTGAGTCTCCAACTTAAATTCTTGTAATTCATTGTTAATACACGATAAACCAATATGATAAATATTAAATTATCTCATTTTTGCCTCCCATTGACAGCATATTACGTTTAATTTGTCAAGAATATGTATGCACACGCATACAGCATAGTAGGCTATTTCAAGTTTAATAGTTCGAAATTGAAGGACCTGTGTATTTGTACTCTGTCGTTAACAAAATTAAACAATAACTTATACAGACAAAATTAGTGAGGTCATGTTCAAACTTAAGGATTAATAATTACTGTATAAGTGCTTCGAAATGTACT
This sequence comes from Periplaneta americana, assembly GCF_040183065.1. NCBI lineage: Eukaryota > Metazoa > Arthropoda > Insecta > Blattodea > Blattidae > Periplaneta > Periplaneta americana. The sequence goes on from NC_091117.1 coordinate 79,789,867, forward strand.
CGAGCAGCAATACATTTTCTGACTCTTAGCAAGAATGAGTGATTGCATGGCTGGAGTGATAATGCTAGTACAAGAATGACGTTTCATAAAGTGAGACGCTACTGAAGTTTTTAATGTATATAATTTTCATTTTTTTTTAATTTCGCATCAATTAGATATTGCTAAAATACATGAGCAAAATTTTTCTCAAATGTTTATGTTGAAAAATTGTGCGCACAAATAAATGTAATTTAAAAATAATTTATATTTTTAGTAAACATTTTTCTGGGATCCACGTGTAGATAATTGATAAACGTTTAAAATAAAGCCTGCAATGAAATTGCGCATTGGATTTTGCTGGTCAATATACTTAAAAACAAAATATTTTGAATACTTGATTTTGTTTGTTTGTTCGTTTTTTTTGTTGGTTTGTTTTTGGTTTTTAACTTTCAATGCTCAACATAAAAATAAAAAGCTTTCTTAATAATAATCATAATATATGTACATGAACACAGGATTTCATGCATGGGTCTGTTGTAAATATGCGTGCGAGATTTCATTACTCTAGGTGTAGCAATTCAGGAGATACGAATATGTTATTTTTAGTGAGTTAAAATGTAAACATTCTGATTTGCGGTAAAATCACTATGCGAGTGCTATGCATAGACATTTCGCTAGCCCGCGCTACGAGCGTGCTAAACTAGCCCCGGCTATCGACTGATTAAATTACTTGTTCAGGATTCATATCATTATCATATCGGTAACACTGGTTTATGAATATGAAAAACGTTAGTTCGCTGATCATGCACTGGAAGCCCGCGCTAAGAATGTCTATGAATATGGCCCTTAAAGTTTATAATATGCATTCTGGTTATAGTAATCAGTTATATGGGACAAACTGAATTTATAACTTACAATAACGATTTTGCGATGAAATCTTCACTACAGAATTTCTCAATAAACCGTCAATTTTTTGGAACCATATTAAAAAAATAACCAAAACTGACGAAAACTCAGTTACGCGTCCCCTTAAAATAACATGGATCCTTGAATCACAAGATAGAACTTTCAACTCAGTGCAGCTAGAAGCAATGAAATCATTAAAAGAATGAACTGTCGTGTGTAGATATTCACGGATTGTGGTTAAGAAATGCGCTATTTTAGGAGGTACTGTATTTATAATCAGGAAAAAAAATCTAGCTTGTCTGACGTTTCATTGTAAGAATTCAATTCTAGACATATATGTTTGGTTATATATCGATGTTAGATTAGCCCAGAAACACACTCTAAATGCATTAACATTAAACTCGAATAACTTGTCGACTTACAACAAAACACATTAAGTCAAAAATGTTACTTCTGAGAAATAGACGTTTTTAAAGCTCTTCACAGAACTGAATTCTCAAAATATTTTTAGTAAGTTGTTTCTCTTTATGCATATTTAATTTTCCAATTTTTAAGTTTATACACATACATTATGTACATTATACAGAGTTAGTTAAAAGTCCTGCACCACCTAAATGTACAGCTGACTTTAATTTATTGCAATTTAGTTCGTGGCAGTGCAGTACTTACACATTACAACAGCGGATCTTAAATTATATGCATATTACGAAGAAATCGTACAGAGGTGACTGTTGAACGCCAGGATACTTCCTTAGAAATATAGTAAGACTCTTTCTGTACGATTTCTTCGTAATCTTTATTATAATCATTATTTTCCCTTTTCTTTTCCTTCATCGACAACACCACCACCTACATCATCATCACCATCATCAACATATTCGTGTTTATCAACGTCATGAATTGGGACGACATTGAAGAAGGAAAGGAAGTGGAAAATTATAATGGTGAACTGTGGAATACCATCAATTGAAGTGCAGAAGTTTGTCACCTAATACGTACGCAGGTCTTTCACTGCAAACCCAGCATTCTCCAATATTTTATATTTTCTGCCTTCCTCTTAGTCTCCGCATATGATCCACATAGCTTAATATCGTCTATCATCTGATATCTTCTTCTGCCACGAAGACTTCTCCCGTTCACCATTACTTTCAGTTCATCCTTCAGTAGGCAGCTTCATCTCAGCCAGTGACCCAACCAATTCCTTTTTCTCTTTCTGATCAGCTTCATCATCATTCTTTCTTCACCTACTCTTTCCAACACAGCTTCATTTCTTATTCCGTCTATCCACTTCACACGCTCCATTCTTCTCCATATCCACTTTTTTTAGTTATTTAATGACGCTGTATCAACTACTAGGTTATTTAGCGTCGATTTTTTTTATGTTAGTAGGTTATTTTACGATGCTTTATCAACATCTAAGGTTATTTAGCGTCTGAATGAGATGAAGGTGATAATGCCGGTGAAATGAGTCCGGGGTCCAACACCGAAAGTTACCCAGCATTTGCTCATATTGGGTTGAGGGAAAACCCCGGAAAAACCTCAACCAGGTAACTTTCCCCGACCGGGAATCGAACCCGGGCCACCTGGTTTCGCAGCCAGACGCGCTAACCGTTACTCCACAGGTGTGGGCTTTAGCGTCGATGAATTCGTGATAGCGAAATGGTATTTGGCGAGATGAGACCGAGGATTCGCCATAGATTACCGGGCATTCATTTTACGGTTGGGGAAAACCTTGGAAAAAACCAAACCAGGTAATCAGCCCAAGGGGGGATCAAATCCGCGCCCGAGCGCAACTTCAGACAAGCAGGCAAGCGCCTTAACCGACTGAGCCACGCCGGTGGCTATCCACATTTCAAATGCTTCTATTCGTTTCTCTTCACTTCGTGGTCACTTAATATTTTTGATTAATCAAATCTCACCTACTTAATAATAATTAATCCTTACATTTGTTACTCTTGTGGCTATGAAGCTTAGTGCATTTTGTAACATGTTGTGATCCCAGTAGGTTGTTACGTGTTATGATGACTAGAATAAGGATTCACATAGCAAACAGAAAATACTCGGAGATAGTAATTCTTCATTAAAATATTTTTAAACTGGAACTGATCGTATTTTGAGTTAGTGAGAGAATAGTGTTGACTCAACGGGGAGATGTTGAAATAATGAGGAAATACCGCGCTGTCACCACGAATCCTCTGTAATCTTCTGGCTATCGACTTAAGATGTTGAGATGAAGTTGGCGAACTGAAAAGAATACTGAGCAAGGGGCGATCGTAACTTCAGGCGCAAACCTGACAGCTAATCTTCCTACATTCACGTTGAAATGTAAAGTTATTGACGATGGGGATTTCAGAAACCAGGAAATAGAGTTTATGCACCTTCAACTCCCACATCATGTTTTTATAATTCTAGAGAAATTGATGTTACTTGTGCACATGACACTGTTCGAGAAAATCAGGTAATATTGTAGCGAAGATGCCTCTACGTTTTTGTAGCGTATATATTCAACTTTTATTGAGTGTAGTAGGCCTACATTTTGTTCAATACTAAAGTGAAATCCTAAAATGTGATGAAACTTTTTCGAGTGCGTCCGGAGCAACATTGGACTATACACCTGACACTCTATGTTACTGGTCATTTCAATATAACTCACTCTAACGAATAACAGAAATGGTCTTGAATTAATTAGGATAAAGACTTCTACAGTTCAGGTGCAGTATATGACCCATTAGGACTTTCGCTGGTTTTATGACTGACCACATGGAAGTAATTCTGTGAAAAAAGGTACAGGTATCCCCTTTATACACTATGAAAGCGCTTTGGGACATGGAGATAGGTCTTCATGCTTTCATATTTTTCAGAATTGTATGTCATTCACACAAAGATTTTGGTTTTATTTAAGACATAAATGATATCAGGGAAGAAAGAATGGAAAACCTGCTTTATTGTAACTTGTGAGTATTATAACATTAAAAACCAAGACATGTTGAAAAGTAGTTCCCACTGCAGAGTAGTTGGCGTTCATTTCCAGAATATGTATGACAAATAATAAAATTATGTATTTAAATGCAGTAATCAAGACAGTGTAAATCTCTGAAATCATTTTGTTTTTTTTTTTATTTATTATTTGACAATGTTATATCAATTAGTGTCGTGCATTACAGGCGCTATGTTCAGTTCAAGTTTGTCGAGTATGGCGAAGTTCGATATTCGCCGATGTTCGCTCTGCAAAAAGAGGCCTGTTATGTTTGTTTCATCTTATTATAAAAATATTCGCTGTCCTCCACTCCCACCTCTTAATATTTTATCCGCTTAAAGAGCTTAGCACAGATCTTGCTGTTAGTTTTTCATATGGAGTAAGATGAAGTTTGTAATGCCTTGATTGCCTCTCTCATGTTCGAACATTGCAGGACACTAATATCAACTTCGAGATCATTTAGCGTTTGTGAAATTACTGATAGCCAAATGGAGAGATCAAACAGAATATTCTCCTTGGTTTACCTGGGAAGCCCAACAAATCGTACCGGGAAACACGTGCCGCGACAATTCGTCCCAAGAATAATAATTCGTCCCACGATAAATTGTTCCAAAAATATTTCGTCCCGAATCTACGACGTACCACGAAATTGTCCCATTGCGAAATTTTAATAATTAAGAAATTTTAATAATTAAGCAATTGTCTAGCAATAATCCTTAGCAGTTGCTTAACAACAGGCGAAAATTTAAAACAAGATCAAAATTCGTTGTACAAACTGATTAAACAACATGGAACGACCAATCTCACCATATTTCAGAAAGGCAAAACCAAATTAATTTGGAAAGGATATTTGTACACCAAGAATAGGGAAGGAGGGAGAAAACAGGATGGAGATGTGAAAGAAGAGGAGAATGTTCTGCTAGAGTTTATTTAGAAGTAGGATCACATCAAGTTCTAAAAGAAAGTGATCATACGCATGCTCCTGATTGGGAAAAGTGCAGAGCAATCGAAGTTTTAGCAGAGATGAAAGAGTGAGCGTGGTCATCCAACGAAGCAACGTTTTCAATAGTGAATCGTCATTTCAGTGCGGTATCACGTGAGACGTACTTAAAACTTAAAAAAAACACGTAAATCGTTTGTGCAAAAGCTTCGTAAGGAAAATTTACCTCCCGATTCTAAATATCTGGATGATTTGGAAGTCATACCAGACCGTTTCCAAATTGATAAGGACGGCAGACGGTGGCTCCTCTCTTTCAATGCCGACAGTAAACTGGCAATATTTATGACTTATTTGGCACAAACGTGAGACTAAAACATGTTGGAACAAATACTTTGGAACGATTTATCACGGTACAAATCTTGTAGTGGTACCAAAACTCGTTGTGACAAATAGTTTGGGACGAATTGTCGCGGTACAATTTTTCCGGGACGAATAATAGTAGATTCGTTTATCTGAAATCCGCCTTAGAATTGGGAAAATCTCGGAAAAACCCAACCAGACAATCAACCCAAACGAGATTCAAACCTATGCCCAAACGCAGTCGTCCATCAGGAGACCAGCTCCTTACCCCTGAGCGTCATGCCTTGGACTCGCGTTACGGAAGGAGCACTGGTTCTAGTCTTCACAGGAGAAGAAATTTTCTCATGAAATTTCGGTCAGTGTATGGAACCGGTGCCCACATAGCGTCGTGATAAATTTGGGGAACTATGTAGACACGGAAGTCCGTTTCCACGAACCAGGTAAAACGGCTGGGGAGATCATCGTGCTAACCACACATTACCTGCACTGATTAGATGATCGTTCTCTTCTGCTGAGACATGTGGTCATGAGGTCAGCAGTTGGTTAGTTGGCCCTCTATTGCATTTAGCTCACAGGATTTCAGGATAGGTACATTATTCTCAGAGAGGAGATTGAAAATATTATTACAGGACTCGGACACCGAAAGGAGAGCATTATCATCTCCGTAATATTTTATTGCAGAATGCCACCTCAGGATGAAGTAGAAGAGTTTTCGTTATGGTGGAATCCTGCTCTTCGAGAATCCCCGCCAAAATCTGCGGAATTATTTTTGCAGGACAAACAGCGAGACGACGGCGCTGAGGGGCTTTGGCGTGTTCATGACAGCCTCTATGACCTCTCTTCGTTCGTGGAGAACCATCCTGGTGGGTCGGAATGGCTGCGTCTCACAAAGGTAAGAGTTGTTGTATAGTGGGTCAGACTCATCAGCATTCATTGTTTTGTCAAAATGAAAGTACTCGTATTTATTACCCGTCTGTTGTAAATTGACCAGTGTTGATTCCACGAACTAGCAGAGTACGTGATCCTCTCAATTCCCTGCTCTCCGTAATCGCCAACGATGTCTTGTATACGACAGTGGCGACATCAACGCTCAGCGGTCATGTTACATTGAACGCGCAGTAACATTATTTCTGTATACTACATCAATACACAGTGACACGTTTAAAGTACGGTTGCAAACAAAATGTGTGTCGATAATAGAGAAACATATCAAGTTAGATTTTGTTAATAATTAACGAGAGGAAGCTACTCACCAATTTAGTCACGTTGGTAGCTCTGCTGGCAGATTGCTGACTGAGAGCGACAAAAGAACCGAATTTAAATCTCGACGAAGGCGGAATTGCATTTTTAGTGGACAAAGTCAAGGTTGTGAGAGTTTTCTCGGGATCCTCCAGTTTTTCCTCGTCACTCCACCAACATTCTCCATAGTTTCCGTTTTATTAACATCTCCGTCTCGAAAAATAAGAACCACTTTCCTTTATGTAGCCGCCACGGTGGTCTAGTGACTAGAGTGCTCAACTTATAGTGTTGTGGGCCCGGGTTCGATTCTCGGCGTACCCCCGATTTATGACATGTTGAGAAAGCTATTGGCCCAGGTAACATAGGCATTTTCTCTGGGAGCTCTGGTTCCCCTGTGGCATCCAAACAAATCTCCATCATCATCTCAGCTCATCGAGGGTGTAGTGTAGTCTAGCCTCCTACAGCGCACCCTGGAAAACGACTGTGTCGGTAAATTGGTCTACACAACTGGCTTTAGATGGATGAATGACGAGCAATTAAGTACCTGCCATTAGTAAAAATAATAATAATAATAAAAAGCTTTTGTTTATGTTATATCGAATCAATCGTTCCCCGTTGTGGGTATTCCTCACGTTTTGTGTAAATGTTACTAGATGGCAGTGGTGGTGAATTGTAAACCATTCATAGATCTGCATAAGAGACACCGCAGTCCCCAGGTTCTTTCTTTTCAGGCGGGAACATGACGTTCGAGGTGGATGTATGTGGTACAGCATGTCATACAGCAAACGGCAGTGATTCCGCAATTTTGCATAGGAAGGAAAAGAGACTCATGCCTGTTATTTTCAGATGACTGTTTCTCGGAAACCATTGACAATAAAACATGTTTTTTTTTTTTTGTTTTTCTTGTAGAATCAAATACTATCACCCCTCAACCTAAGACTCTTTCCTCCTGAAACACTCTGTAAAATTCTGTATACAATAGTTTATCTTAAAAATAATTTATTGGTTATTATTACTAACTTCACATCTCATCTAGCAGTTTCTACGAAGAAAATCGTCTACCCATTCTCGAACTACGCTCTATACCAGATGTCTTTGGAGCAGAAATAAACAACGGAACGAAATGTAAGAGAGCGCGGTTCACACGATACTAAATGTCTGTGTATGAATTAAGTGACCGACTATGTTCATATAACGAAAAGTGAAAATTAAAGTAATGTGTCTTTGAACATACCTACTTGCATCAGTCACTAGTTGTACTGCTGACGTCTGCTCACATACCGCACAGATGCTAGACGCAATAGAACTGTAGTAGTGGACGCGTCTCTGAATACAGTCTCGTAACCAGGTTATGCACGCGCTAGTGTCTACAACGCTCTCAGCTAAGTAATGACTCGCCAACCAATGGGAGCGCATCGATAACATGAGATGCATCGAGACCCTTGTTATGGTCTGCTCCAAAGACATCTGGTATAGAGTGTAGGTTGCATTTTTCAAATTTCAAATCAGAATCGTCCCTGATAAATTGATTTGTAAATACTGAATTTAAACAATAACATATTAGCTATATCAGGAGAAATCGCTGTACATGGACAGACAAATGGTCGGAGAGACGGTTTGCTCTAAACCAATTTTTTCAGTGTGAGGGATGCTGAAATTGTTTATTCCATTGAAAATCTCTTTCTTTTGCGGTATCACAATGCTTTCTATTTGTACGCAGACTCTTTCATACGATACAGTAAATAAGCAATACTTACTTACTTATGGCTTTTAAGGAACGGTGAGGTTCATTGGCGCCCTCACATAAGCCCGCCATCGGTCCCTATTCTGAACAAGATTAATCCAGTCACTACCATCATATCCCACCTCCCTCTAATCCATTTTAATATTATCCTCTCATCTACGTCATGAGCCACCGGCGTGGCTCAGTCGGTTAAGGCGCTTGCCTGCCGGTCTGAAGTTGCGCTCGGGCGCGGGTTCGATCCCCGCTTGGGCTGATTACCTCGTTGGGTTTTTTCCGAGGTTTTCCCCAACCTTAAGGTGAATTCCAGGTAATCCATGGCGAATTCTCGGTCTCATCTCGCCAAATAACATCTCGCTATCACCAATCTCATCGACGCTAAATAACCTCGTAGTTGATACAAGAAATAAAAATAAAATCTACGTCATGGCCTCCCCAAAGGTCTTTTTCTCTCAGGCCTCTCAACTAACACTCTATATGCATTTCTGGATTCACCCATACGTACTACATGCCCTGCTCATCTCAAACGTCAGGATTTAATAACAAAAGAAATAATTCTCAAGATATCATTCAATGGACTGAGACAGCAACCACCAGTAAGTTGAGTACAAAATTCGAGAAAAGATGGATGAAACGAAGAAAGTATATTCTTCCGCATTTCGTTCTCATTTGTGGATCTGATAACTGATATATTTAATGAATAAAACTCCTATTTCTCCCCTTATAATTTGAAGACGAAGGTAGATCCAGCCTTTAAAACGGCATGCTTTTATATTGCATCGGTACTGGAAATAGATAACGGATGTGCGTCTAGAAACAGGTTTCGCCAGTACGATGCCATTCGAAAAGAGTCATGAGCAAGTAACAGCCCTTTAGTGGTGGTTCATTGCGTCAGTTTTCGGCAAAAGAATAGATGTAATTTATTGGCTCATCTTATATTAAGTGCAGGAATGTCGACTATCCTCTCCAGTGCACATTTCACATCTTTTGAAAAGATTTTCAGGGAAGTGCTAGATTTCGTCTCATCGATAGAATTGCATCATAGGCACTGGTCCTTTTCATTCAATTTGTAAACGATTGCTGTCTTACAAAGCTTTAGTTTTAAAAATTTCGTCGCTTTTCAAGCTGATGTCTTGGATACATCTGCCTGTTGAGCTAACTTTTTTTAAACTATTTCTTGGGAGACTGCTGTGACATATAGCTTATGTCATTGAATTTTTTTCAGTTAGCACGCGATTTATGCGCTTTCTTCTTTATTAAAATGAGCTGGCTTCTCTGATATTTTTCACTAAATTCTGGATTGTTGAATTATATGGTTGCTGAACGCCAGGATATTTCCATAGCAATATAATCACGAAACATTTTATACGATTTCTTCGTAATATACAGTATGTAAAAAAAATTAAGCTTTGCTCTTTTAATATGTATTGCAATTCCACGAACTAAACTGAACTCCACTGAATGGAATTCAGCTGTATACCAATGATCTAACCTTGACGTCTCTTCAGTCTATGTCATCTGTCCATATTACGCAGCAGAAAAACATTTCTACGTTCGATTCTGGAGAAATGTACACACTATTTCCTCGACAGATACGTTCGATCTGTAACAATAAACGGCCGGCGGCATTTACCTGAGCGAAACCTGTTTTCCGGCGAACGCTCTATGTTATTGGTCTCATTATATTAATAGCTGTAGGCTGGCAGTAAAAGAGTATGTCTTGTTTTATACAAAATAATTTATAATTAGGTTTACCAAGAACTTAAAATTCTTCTCCGAATAAAGAATATCATTATAGGATGATCATTAATTTTTGTTTTAATATTTTCAGTAAGCTAATTATATTTTTTTGCTTCAAGGGATTATTTCCAAATATTTTCTCCAGTGAAAACTCTCCTAGTAAGCTCCTAATTTTGAAAAAGTCACTAAATAAATTAATTATTTTCTTGTTATTCCCAGGGAACAGACGTCACGGAAGCATTTGAATCTCACCATGTTACGACTGCGGCATCTCACATGCTGGCTCACTTCTATGTCAGGCCTGCTACTACAGAGAGAAACTCTCCTTACACATTCCGCGAGGTAAGATAGCAAAACTGTTCTATGTAGCATTCAGTGGTGTTTTCTAGAGAAAAAGGTGGTGGAACTTTGACAATTTTTTGGAGTGGACAGGGGGATGTTGAAAATTTTTTTGGAGTGGACGGGGAGATGATTACTTCCCAGTGCACCGGGAATTCAAGGCCTAAGCGGAGTTCAGAAAAAAATCATGTTAAAATATAATTAACCCTTACTTATTTTCATATCTTAACGCACTTTTCAGAAGAAATAAAAATCAAATTCATGTTGGTATAAACTGACTCAATTTGGGTTAACAAAATATAAATTGCCTTGCAACAAAGGTACGAATATTTAGGCTACTAAACTATATACCTGTGCCCAAAGTACTAGAAGATTCTCCGCAGTATAGCAATTTCTTCAGTATTTATTCTTTCCTTTTACGCTCTTTCATTGTGACGTCTGTTACAGCATGGCGGCCTTTTAGCAACAAAGATTTAACATACCAGTACTTCTCAGGATTGAAATTGATCAAAAGAGGCCCAACAATTCTAATAAGAAACAAGTTCTCTCATGTTGTTAGCTAGCAGGGATGATCTCAGTTCAGAGACAATTAAGTTGAGCAGGGAGAAGCCTCACATTATATTGGCAGTGCGAAATTCGAACATTTATCGATTCCGCGATGAAAAACATAACAAAAAGGCGCGTATTCAAACGCGTTCCGTCAGAAAAAAGCACTGGTTAGCATTAGAAATGGGAGTTCATGTGCCTCATTTCTTTATTTTCGGTCTTAGTTGTTTTTGACTAACAAACCAAAGACCAATAATATATACTATTTCGACTCGCATGAATCTTAATTTTGTGGGGAGTCTCATTTAAAATAAAGTGTATTTGCAGTTCGTTAGTTTCACCAAACATTTTACTTTTTTGCTGTGGTTTAATTGTAGATTTCAATCTTCAAAGCGGGAGAATCCAATTTCGATTTCAAGAAATAATTACTATAACCACTACTATATTACTAAACTATTGTTATTATCACCACCAACACCACCGATAAATAAGAAAATTATAGCTCATCATGACATAGGTTTCATTTTGGGAACAAGGGAATTACATAATATGTATCGTCAGTTGACTTTGAAGATCAAGTGAGAGCACACATGAACATGAAATTACATGAAACGTATGTCAGCACAACCCTAGGTCATTGTGGATCATTGAGTCAACGCTAAACTGGCATGTATGATCCGAGAAGTGTGTTGAGTGTTTTCAAATTTCATGTTTATTGACGCTTTTATAAGGAAAACTTTAGAAATAACAGTGTTGAATAAGTGCAGTTGGATTACATAAATTGTACGGGTAATATTGGCTTTTGACTTGGTTTTCTATAGTTGCATTACCGAAGTTTCCGATAAATCTAACAAGCAGTTTACTTAAAATTGATGTAAAAAAAAAACCGGGCAACACCGGGTACTTTAAGCTGGTAATAATTTCTAGTGTATTTGTGTTTATGAAAATCTGCATTTAATAATGATATACATGGTAAAATATGTCAGAGGTCTTGGGTATTGCTTCATTCATTCACGCATTCATCTTATAAGCCCACTCTCACTTAACAGAATAGAATCGAACAGAATTTCTCTTCACAATATATTTAAATGGAAGATAGCAGAAAGTGGCGCGTCGAACCGAACCGAATAGAATTCATTAGCTAAAATATTTATTCCACTTCCGGAAAAAGACTATAACTGTCAAACATCTTTGATAAACGTGTCAAAAAAATTCGCTGAGTTACCAATTTCATCGAGAAACTCGCTCGAGGTTTTCGCCTCGAATGAGAATCTCTTACAGTGTGTGGGCGTTCATCTGAATCCGTGTTATTAATCTTTGAATTTTCTCGCAACACATTTCTCGCTAGCGAGATCTCTTCAAGTGTGTAACGGGCCTAAGATGTTTGGCAAAGAGTTTTGAGTTAAGTGTACTGTCCGTCTGAAACGGTTATGTCGCAGGGTCATCGAAAGGGTGGAAATCATGTGACAGTTACTTACTTAACGGGGTCCTTTTCTTTTTTAATTATTTTAAATAGTTGTATAACATTAGGGCCTACGTAGACTTCCAATTCCAGCAAATATTTTCAAGAGAGTGTCTTAACAGCCCAGCCACTAGCCCTTACAGAGAGGCCAGCAGAAACGGGTGAGGGAAACCGGGTTGCGACATAACCACTCGGCTGGACAATAGAAAGGGGGAAGTCAGTAGTGGAATTCTATCGACTGGCTAAATTTTTCCGAATAATGAATATCTTATATGGAGTCACAAAAAATAAATTGAAAAGTATCTACACGGGGAAAACAATCAAAGTCACAACAATCATAAGGGTGATGTCATCATCTAATTCAGTGCAAACTTTAGTATTTTTCTTGTCAAAATTGGTAAAGGAGAATTATCATCACGGATACAGTCATTAGGAACAGCAATACATTTTGTAGTAATATACTGAATTAGATGATGATACCATCCTTAAGAGAATTGTGACTCAGATTGTTTCTCCCCTGTACTCTTTAATTATATTTCAGCGCCGATTCTTAATTAAATAACTCTTAAAATGGAAAAATATTAATATATAAAATCTCCATTTGAAACTCCTGTAGTTACAAGTGAAATGTTTAACGCCTTGCTGCACCCATGAAACCTAGAGATTACAACTACCACTCGTACAATGGAGAAAGGTGTGTGATAGGTACTATTTGTTTATGTCGTCCGATCATCAATGCACTCGAGTATACAAATTTAATAATCACGAAGAAAATTGTCTGCTAATTCTTGAAGTAGAGTGTCATTGTGTGCTTTGGCTTTGAATGGAGATACGTTAGTTTTTTAATTATACGCTGTGTCCCGTAGAATCACTATCACAAAGAAATATAAATATCTCGTCACTCAGTGAATTTAGAAATATGTTTCTCATCTTGTCTTATGTAGAAACTCTCCAAGTTTGGTAACAATGAAAATTACGACTCTAGTGCGCATGCGCGGGGTATGACAACACATAGAGTTAAAATGGCGGAATTCACAGTACAGCAGAAAGTGAAATGTTGTTATTGGTTAGCCGAATTGAAGTTCCCAATTGCAGTGCAAAGACGATTTAGACAGGAAAATGGTGCAAATGCTTCAGAGCGTCATACCTTTGCGAAATGGTATAATCATCTGTTAGAAAAGGCTCTTTGGCAAGGAAGAAGTTAAGCGGCAAAAAAGCAGTGTTCGCTGCTAAAGTTGAAGATGTTAGGTAAGCATTTCAGCGCAGCCCAAGGAAATCAATTCGACGGGCCAGTTCAGAGCTGGGTATTCCGAAGTTGACTGTTTACAACATTGTCCATTAAAGATTGCGACTTAGAGCATACAAATTCCAGCTTGTGCAAAAGCTACAGCTTGTGCGTCACACCTGTAATGCTGCGGAACACATGGAGGGAGATAGAATACCGTCTTGATATTGCCACCAGAGGCGCACATGTGGAGATCTATTGAAACTTGGTGAGTTTTTCTGACATAAAATCTAAGTCCGGTTATTCTGTCACTTAGTTTAGGAGATATTCAGGTTTCTTTGTGGTAGTGATTCTACGGGACACACTGTATTTCATATGCGTAATACTCGCAGATATTTAAAATTAATAACATTTAGAAGGATTATGTTGTTCTTTATGATGTTTTATATACTACATATACTATGTCTGAATATATTAATACGTACAAATGTGGACTCAAATAATTATTGCAGATAAAAATAAACCTCCCTTCTTTTAGACGTGAACCTGAAGGAAATTTGTAGCTATACATCTGAGAACTACGATTGAGAGAGCAGTTACGAAAAAAAAAAAAAAAAACTCATGTGCTACAGTAACTTTTACTCGTAATAATCGATTACGTTTTGTGTGCACGTTGTGCTTGCCAGTGATGTAGACGCACAGTTATTCAGTTATTCCTTCAGGCTCTTGTTTGGCCAGTGATATTACACTATGGACTTTTATTTCTCAGAGTATTTGTTGATGTAGGCTCTGCTCCGTTGTTTTCGTAGTTTATAGCGTGTACTGTACTCGGTTTTACAGCTCACAACGAAAGAGGATGAAACGTTGCGACCCCATTAAAGTTGAACGATTCTTGGATGCACTTACGCCCCCTTTAAATCTGTGGTGAAAGCACGACTTTCCTTCTGCAGAAGTGAAAGGTTTTAAACTGATAAACGTTAAGTAATTACACCAGTCAACAAGGTTTTACAACATGAATAAGGGTAAGTAATTATTTGGTAATTATATTATAGTGAATGGTAAAATAATCTGTTAAAACCGATCTACGCCGAACCCCAATCCTCTCTTTAATGTGGTTCTTTTACACAATATTGTAACATTTCCGCTTTTTTAAGATACTGTTTAAGACCACCAGGGTAGCTCAGGCGGTAGCGCGTTTGCTTACTGATCTAGAGTTGCGCTCGGGCGTGGGTTCGATTCCCACTTGGATTGATCGCTTGGTTGGGTTCTTTCCTAGGCATTCCCCAACCACAAGGCGAATCCTCGGCCTCATCTTTCCAAATACCATCTCGATATCACCAATTCCATCGACGCTAAATAACCCAGTAGTTGATACAGCATCGTTAAATAACTGAATAAAAAGAAAAAATATACAGTTTAAAACATTTCACTGTTGTGGACTGGATAAATGCTACCCTGCAAGATGGCGATCACTAATAATGAATGGGAAAGGGATTTCCAATAAATTGTTATTACACTTTGAAACAAGAGATGAATATTTTTAGTAGTTAGTATTGGTTATGGAAGATTAGTGTGCGGTATTATTATTTTGCAGTAGTGTAATAGAGTCAAACCTGTGAATTTGACCACCTCTGTAACATGACCACCTGTCTTAAATGACCACATTATTATGAAACGAGCTAATTTCCATTTGTTTATGTATAGAATTTACTCTGTAAGTTGATCACCTGTCTAACTCGAATCTTGGCCACAGTTTGGTAATGTTTTATGCACATTTTATGCTGAATAACTTGGCCATTGTAATTGCTGTTAAAAATGTTGTGCAGAACTTTATCATAGCATATTGCAATGCACACGTGGATGGGAAACACATTGTTATATAATGATAAAAAAATAAAACGCAGGAAATTTCATGTTAAATTAATGTTCTTTCTTTTTGCAAACATACTTAATTTTTTAACTTAAATTTAACAACCGGTTCTGCGAACTGCGAAGAATTTTCCTTAAATTTGTCGCAGTTCGGGCGAATCGGCTGAATGACGCAACTGACCGTCACTAATAAAACTTCAATTTTTATGTCAATACTAAAACCGCCACTAATAATGTTAATATCATTACTATCACTATCAGCATTGTCATTACTACTGTTATTATTAACCATACTATTAATACTACAATTATTAATATTATCGCTACTACTACCACTCCTATCACTACTACCACCACCACCACCACCAAAATCACCATCACCACCACCACCACCATTACTACTACCACCGCCACCACCACTACTACTACCACCATTATCACCACTACTACTATTACCACTACTACCACCACTACTACTACCACTACCACTACTACTACTACCAATACTACCGCTAGCACCACTACTACCACTACTACCACTACTACTACTACCACCACTACTACTACCACCATCACCACTACTACTACCACCACCACTACTACTACTACTACCACCACCACTACTACCACCACCACCACTACCACTACTACTGCCACCGCCGCCACTAGTAACTTACTATTAATGACAATACTACTGTCATGTCCTCTGATTGAGGTTCTGGGTGATATGTACATCTATTATATCAGACAGTAATCTCACTTGACGATATGTGTCAGAGGAAGAGCAATTGCTTATATCGTCGTTGTTCCTGCAATAACTCCAATGTGACA
This sequence comes from Periplaneta americana, assembly GCF_040183065.1. Classification (NCBI taxonomy): domain Eukaryota; kingdom Metazoa; phylum Arthropoda; class Insecta; order Blattodea; family Blattidae; genus Periplaneta; species Periplaneta americana. Next base: position 79,806,021 of record NC_091117.1, read on the forward strand.
TATTTATCGATTTTCAGATTTTTGCTCTATTAAATAACTTAAATAGTGATACAGCAAATAATAAAATCTCCTATATGTAATTATATATCTTTGTTTCGAAAATGTAAGAATTCACAGTCTCCTATGTACGGCTGCATAGGATGAATAAATGTGTTTTTTCTTCTTCCTGAAAGATTTTATATTTTGCACATAGGAGTTATTGCAGGAACAACGACGATATGCATCTGAAGTCTGATTAGTGTAATATGTAGGGAGAAAGAAACTGGCCAACCTACCCCATTATCTCCTGGCTTATTTGCCTCATAAATGGTGCCTTGTTGGTATCACTTGTTAGGTTCAGGTCTGTCTTCGGACAGTTGACTAAACTACAATACTGTCATTACTATTATCATAGCTAATACCACAAGAGGGTTTTTATTTTGTCGAGGATTTGTCCACAGGAGGTGAAAATTTCGCGTGATATATTAATAAGACTAATTTGCAAGTGAAATAGCAAATAAATAATTAATAAATGAAAGATAATAACGGATGCTATTTCATTACATCATATATTTCATTTGTATTGACAAAGAAAAATACAGATTTTCAACACGCATCCTACATGGTATTTATTAAGTTCTGAAACCAAATACACTTCGTACCGCCAGCAAAGGCCATAACAGAGGACATTATTATCAATTGTTATTTTGTTCTAGTTTTTGGATTTAACGAGTTTTGCAGTTGCACTCCTCAATTTTAGAAACGTTTACAGATGATGAGTTGTAGAAACCTGTATTGACTGAAAGCTGTAGAAGTTCGTAAATCCGTCGGTAGATGGCAGTTATACATCCAAGTGTCTCATGCTTCTCTCCACTATTACTTCTCGAATGAAATGTAACAAATTAAAGTATAAATATTTGCTTACCGTTAGCCAAGAGGACTTTAGCCCAAATAGTGTGTAACATAATAGGCTGCGCCATGGTAGAATCCCTTTCTCATTTCTCGACGATCTGAAGAAGAATTTGAAATGAAGAAAAACTATGGTAGGAGATATTTTCTTGAAATATTTTCTCTTGTGCATATAATGTAAAGAGAAAGGATAAAATAAATAAATATATATGATAAGTAAAGGTAGGAATTTACCCACAGAGACTACAAGGTTAGGTATGCATAGAGTGTTCGTTGTTGAAAGAGAAAGTGAGCGTAACTAGCAATGCAGGTACATGTTAGGGAATTCTGTCGTGATATAAGCAGGGTGAGATTGCAGCTTTATGTGGTTAACCAATCAACGAATCGCAGCGCAATGTAAACAAACCAATTGCCGGAGCACAACGCTAAACCTCATTCAATTTCTGCGATACACAACACATTTCAGTTGTAACCTGGCCATACCCCAAGCTACACGTCATTCAAGACGTAACGACAGTCTAAGCACAATTAACCTAATATCATGTTGTGGCATAAATTCCTACCTTTAATGACAAGGTAATTAGATAGGTAGTGGGTGGATAGGTAGATAGGTAAATACATAGGTAGATGAGTATATATATATATATATATATATATATATATATATATATATATATATATATATAGGTCGATGGGTAGAATCTGGTTAGGCAGATAAAGTGGATCAGATAAATAAAGTTAGTAGGCAGATGGATAAATGAATAGACATTTAAATAAATATATAGGCAGATAGATAAATTGGTAGACAGAAGGATAAGTAGACAGGAAGAGAAATGAGATAGATAAGTGTGTAGACTAGATAGGTAGGTATTTTAATGTGTAGGCAGACAGAAGTGGGTAGTTAAATGGGTAGACAGATAAGAAGTTGGGCAGATTAATGGATAGGCAGATAAATATGTGAAAAGAATAGATAGATACAGTGGACTAGGATAGATACATGTGTAGACAGATAGACAAATAAGTAGGCAAATAGATTAAGGAATAGGCAGATAGATAATTGGGTGGGCAGATAGGTTAAAGGATAGACAGATGGATAAGTTTGTAGACAGATAAATAAGTGGAGAGACCGGAAAGATACGGTGGACTACGTAGATACGTATATGGGTAGGGAGATAGATAAATGGATAGACTGATAGGTCAATGGATAGATTAGAATCTACCGTGGGTTGGGTAGATAAATTGTTAGATAGGTAAATAGGCAGTCGAATAAATATGTTTATAGGTAAATAAGTAGACAAGAATGAAAATAAATTGGCAGGTAAAGGGGAAGAGAACAGAGGCGAAGAACAAGGAAGAAGGGAGACGTCTATGTTTCATGGAGTCTGATTTCACTTGTCTTAATCATGTTGAAATTGATTAGGGATGCAAATGGTGTACTTTAAGAGCGAATAAAGAAGGAAAATAACAAAACAAATAAACACAAAATATATATCAATCATGTGTGATTAAGCGTTGAAGGAATTAATAAATATAACCAGAATAACTGTGCGCACATTCTTACCTCTTTTACTAAATATTCGTAGATAAACTAGCGAACGATTAATAGTAATAATTTATAGTATATTTACTTACTTACTGGCTTTTAAGGAACCCAGAGGTTCATTGCTGCCCTCAAATAAGCCTACCATTGGTCCCTATCCTGAGCAAGATTACTCCAATCTCTATCATCATATCCCACCTCCCTCAAATCCATTTTAATATTATCTTCCCATCTACGTCTCGGCCTCCCCAAAGATCTTTTTCCCTCAGGCCTCCCAATTAGCACTCTATATGCATTTCTGGATTCGCCCATACGTGCTACATGCCCTGCCCATCTTAAACGTCTTGATTTAATGTTCCTAATTATGTCAGGTGAAGAATACAATGCGTGCAGTTCTGTGTTGTGTAACTTTTTCCATTCTCCTGTAACTTCATCCCTCTGAGCCCCAAATATTTTCCTAAGCACCTTACTCTCAAACACCCTTAACCTCTGTTCCTCTCTCAAAGTGAGAGTCCAAGTTTCACAACCATAAAGAACAACCGGTAATATAACTGTTTTATAAATTCTAACTTTCAGATTTTTTGACATCAGACTGGATGATAAAACCTTCGCAACCGAATAATAACAGGCATTTTCCATATTATTATGCATTTAATTTCCTCCCGAGTATCATTTATATTTGTTACTGTTGCTCCCAGGTATTTGAATTTTTCCACCTCTTCAAAAGATAAATTTCCAATTTTTATATTTCCATTTCGTACAATATTCTCGTCACGGGATTTACTTCCAAACCTATCTCTTTACTTGCTTCAAGTAAAATTCTCGTGTTTTCCCTAATCGTTTGTGGATTTTCTCCTAACATATTCACGTCATCCGCATAGACAAGCAGCTGATGTAACCCGTTCAATTCCAAACCCTCTCTGTTATCCTGGACTTTCCTAATGGTATACCCTAGAGCAAAGTTAAAAAGTAAAGGTGATAGTGCATCTCCTTGCTTTAGCCCACAGTGAATTGGAAACGCATCTGACAGAAATTGACCTATACGGACTCTGCTGTACGTTTCACTGAGACACATTTTAATTAATCGAACTAATTTAATAATTTATAGTATGAGAGAGTAAACTTAGATTTTATCCGCGAGTGGAAAGTTTTGGATCCGAGGGTGATAGTTTCCACGAGCGCATAAAATCTGTTTACTCTCGAATGCTATACAATATTTTGCCCATTACTGGTATAAGTTAATAGTAGTGGTGGCGATGGCGATAGTGGTAGTAGGCCTAGTGGTGGTGGTAGTGGCGGCAGTAGTAGTAATAGTAGTAGAGAAGCAGTAGCAATATGAGTAGCGATGGTGGTAGTAGTAAGTTTAGTAGTAGTGGTGACGGTGGTGGTAGTAGTACAGCAATTTCATTACTGTGTATAGATTCCGAATAGTCGCGGCCGCAAGCGAAAAATTACACACCGTAGGAATATAGGTCAATGCATGCTAAATAACCTATAACCACTCTGATCCAGGCAGTAGCGTTTCTGGCTACAAATGTACAAATGTGGCGGACTCTGATTCGATTTCCGGCAGGGGTTCTTTTCTCCTGTTTTGTGTTTGTTCTGTATTGTCTTGAAATTGTGATCTTGTGCGATTCTGACCACATGAACACAGATGGATTGCGGGTAGATAAACGAATGGATGAATGAATAGGTCGAAGATGAAGAAATGGAAAAAGGGACGGACGGAGAGAAGTAATATTCAATAATTATTTAGATAGGAGCCTATAATTATTATAGATTTTTTTTCTAAAAAATGGACTCTAATCTCCATTTTTGTAAGGATTTTAACGGACTCAAGATATTTAACCATGCCCGCATTGCACAAGATCATTGCTTAGTAAACGCAAGACAATGGACACACAATCTGTCCGCATGAGCGAACGAGATAAATTGTCTCCTCTTTTTCGGAAATCAAATGCGAAATCGGATATTTGTAGCCGTACACTGTAACAATTAAACTATAGCGAAGTATTGCACACATGAAGCATAGAGAAGTACAGATATAGAGATTAATTCTCACTTGATGAAAAGTCGATACGAAAATTTTGGAAATTGCGATTTAGCATTGCACCTATTCTAAACATAAGACATATTCTTCTCCAGATGTCGACAATCTGATACGCATTTCCATAGTTACAACTCAGTAATTTAGTCTTATCATATTCAGTTATAAAAGCATACATTGTGTCCGCAAATGTTTGACACAGTTTTAACTTCTTATAGCAAAGTATTACAGCATTACAGTTGTAACCAGCGTCATTTGAAAGACAAGCACAAGTTTTATGTATTCTAAAGTTGGTCAAATGAACTCCATTTGTGACCCGACAAATGTCCAGTTTATGATCCAGTTCATAAACCTTTTTAGTTTCAAGAAGTTGTCTTGTAAGTACCAGGTCGCTTTGGACCCTTGCCTTTTACAAAAAAAAATATCTGATTATATAAATTAAAATACAAGTAGATAATATTAAACAAAATTGATTGATAAGACAGTCAAAGACGCAGGTATCTGCTTTCATTCATTCATAGTGTTCTGCCCAAGGACAGGTCTCACTGCAAATCCAGTGTTCTTCAATATTTCCTGTTTCCTGTCTTCTTCTTAATCTTCTCATATGATCCATATATCGCTGTTTCTGGGGAACAAAGACGTACTAAATGCAACATAGAATTACATATAAATACATATATAAATAAATAACAGATATTTGAAAAAAAAATGTACGACAATCGAAATAAAGCAAAATATTACGTTTTTGGTTACTTTTAAACAGTTTTTAATGTTGCACTTGCGTCATTTTTCTTTCGGAACAGCGATATCTTAATGTCATCTATCATCTGATATCTTCTTCTGCCCCGAACTCTTCTCCCGTTCGACATTCTTTCCACTGCCGTCCTTTAGTAGGCGATTTCTTCTCAGCCAATGGTCCAACCAATTCCTTTTTCTCTTCCTCATCAGTTTAGCATCATTCTTTCTTCACCCACTTTTTCCAACACAGCTTCATTTTATATCCTATCTGTCCATTTCTCACGCTCTATTCTTCTTCTCCATATCCACATTTCAAGTGCTTCTAGTCGTTTCTCTTCACTTCGTTTTATTGTCCACGTATTTTCTGAAAGTTGTGTTATTTCTCTGAGTAAAGGGTTGGCATGATGTAATAGCTTATTCGTGTAAGTAGTCTGTATATTCTGAATATGAGCAACCGAAGAGTATATCAACTTCTTTGTAGAGTTTAACATTGTTAGATAGTGTGCACCAGTGATTGTTTCTATCATTTGTCTCGAAAGCTGCGGTAGCTAACTTCAGTTTATCAATATTCAATGGTAAAAATGGCATACTGTATTTACTTTATCGTTTACAAAACCCCATGAAAAGAAGTCACATGGGGTGAAATCGGGTAAGGGAGACAGTCATTTCACTGATCATTTGCATCTCCAGCTCTCTTAGTCCAGCCGTTCGAACACAGAAGTGAAAAATGAGTCGCATTGAAAAATGATCGTGTCGTTAAGTTCTATAAGCTGCGGCATTAACGAGTTCTGCAGTATATCCAGCTAATTAATTTCATTAACTGCGTTCCCGACAAAGAAAAATGACAAAAGACTTGGTTTCGTGATATTGTACAGTAAACGTTCGCTTTCGGCGAATCTTTTCTATGCTGAGGATATCGGGTTCCTGAAACACTCAGATTATGGTGATTAACTTTGACGCTGGTTTGGAAAGTTGCCTCATCGCTAAACATTAGGCTCTGTGCAACGGTTTCATCATTATCCATTTTAAGCGGTGGTTTCAAGAGCCACAGATCCGATGCACCGTGCGTGAAATTTTGTTGAAGCTTGCGATATAGGCTTTACCGTCGACTATTTTTTTTATAACAGAGCGTCATTGCGTCGTTTTCAAGATGTCTGACAACATGGATCTAACAGTTAATTTATTTGTTAGCACATGAGGCAGATATATAGGAAATTCTAATAATAATGTAACTATATAGTCTAAATCCATTTCCAATTTTCAACACTGATATTTTTAAATAGTAACATTTTGTTACCTTTATTACCCTTTGTTTTATCCATGTCAGCCATTAAATTATAGTATTATTTTTAATCCAGTTATTTAATGTCGAAACAGCAACTGCACATGTGTGGACATAGTGCTACTGTCATACATCTATGACGCAGTGCATGAGGGTAGGCCACTAGAGGCAACCCAAAAGGTGGAACTTCAACTGAGAGGATTCGATCCGACATCGGGATGGGAATCCGGTGTGGCTTAATGGATAGAGCGTCAGCACGTAGAGCTGAAAACCCGGGTTCAAATCTCGGTGCCGGAGAGAATTTTTCTCTGTTCCATTCTTCCATCATCATATGACGCAGAATTTCTGCACTGAAATATATATACTTCGGTACATCGTAATATAAACAATAAGTAGGCTTACATTTTATTATGCAGGCCTTTAAGAAATCTGTGTATGTTAATTATGTCAAAATAAACTTGTAGAAATTCAAACAGTTTAGTTAGTATTAAATAATAAAGGTATAGGCATGTCTGATCTAACACAAAAATCAATGAAGAGGCAATGTGATATAAAGAAAAATTGAGGTTAATACTATTTATGTTATTTTAAATTAATCATCACTATTTCTGACTACATGAGGAATATGTTTTTCGTTTTTCTCTAAATTAAAGAGCCAGTATAACCTATCAAAATATGTAACAAGACACGAATTATTAAGTTAGAGTAAACTTACTTGGTTCTTCCATTCATCTGCCACACATTCTCTATTACTGTCATGTTTTTATAATTGAATAACCCCCTCCTCGGAATAAGGATCTAAGTACATAGGGAAACAATGTACCATATAGGCTACCCTTATTACGGGGGGTATTAAATTATTATTCGATAAATTGTATAATAAAGGATGATTCCGTACTAAATATATCAATTTTTAACCCATACCTATCATTCTGAACTCAGATGCCACTTTTGTAACAATCCCGTCGTCAGATAACAGAACAGTTTCCGGCTATTCAAGCAGATCGTGACGCAATTTTGTGTAGACGACGGAGTGTACGTAGCGACGTGGCATATTAGAAACCATCATAACATATTGTCCATAAGAGGTTCTTCGCGTGGAAACGAAATTGCGTCCTCGCGTTACCTGGCGGGACATGCGTGGCTCTTGTAAACCTCCGCTTTAAGCTTACAAAATATCTCGTTGCAGAGCTTGGCTGTAGTTCTGTAATATGGAGATATATCACCAATTATTTTGTAATGCCTGAGAATTTGATTTTTCCATGCTATTGGATATTTATAGGTTTGCTTTGTAGTTCCCCACCTGTTTAGTATCCGAAAGTGTATCAATTATTTAAGAGCATAGGTATATAAATAAAAATACGAATTAGGGGATATGAATGCTACATAATGAAACATAGTAAAATATACAAAGGGAACGTTTTATAATGAATAATGGTACGTTCAGAACTACAGTAGGTTATCTTACAAGAAATGAGAACATGGCAAAAGGAGTATATTATTTTTCCTTCTAACAATCAAATTAAAAAAAAAAAAGTAAGGAAATTGAACATCTGGAGAGAGTGGATGATGACTGTCTTATCAACAGTGGCATGAAAATGTGAATTAGCAGGAATAAATAAATATTCAGCCTCAACACGCTAGCCTAGAGGGACAAAGACTTGAAGATGAGGATAATGATAGTGCTCATAATTATGATGATGATGAAGAGGATGAGCAAGATTATTGAGGAGGAACCAATACGATATATGGTTTGCTGTGCAGATCAGAAATTCTGCACTTGAAATTCACAAAAAAGAGTTCCATCATGTGCAATTGTCTACCTATTATTTCCCCTTTAGGAGAGAGTTTATACGCAGGCCGCTCGGATGGACCCATTGTACTACCCGGAATGAAATGGTGTGTATGTGTGCATGCCCTAAGGCCCCCACGCGCCGCCTCCGAACTTCCCTACAGCCTACATGATTGCTTTACATTTCCGCGTAGGCCTCATCACGGTCCTCAACTTCAGTCACACGAGTTACCATGAGCCCAGTGGAGAGCCCACGGTGCGTAGCGCTACCACCAATAACGAATGACCACATATCCACAGGTTCCAGGTCTACATCGGAGCAAGCCTGAAACTTAGGATGATGGTAAAAGAGGGGAAGTGTAATATGATGGCGAATTGAGTCAGAGGTCCAATGCCGAAAGATACCCAGAAATTCTGCTTCAGTTGGTTGAGGTAAAACCTCGGAAAACAACCTCAAATGGCTAACTTGGCCTTACCAGGATTTGAACCCGGGTCCGCTCGTTTTATGATCAGACGTGCTAACCGTTACTCCATAGCAGTGGACATGCAATTGTGAAGATCACGTAAGAACAGTTCCTAAAAGGCTAATTTGACCGTCTCTTCAGTGTTGCCAACTAATACCAGATACCACCAAAGAGGATAAAATCACAATGCCATGTACAATAATAATAATAATAATAATAATAATAATAATAATAATAATAATAATAATGATAATGTAGTATTAACAATAATGATTTCTTGCTAATTTACGTCTTATTTATCACATCTCGCCTTTATATTGGGAGGTGTTTTCTAAATGGTTCAATAATTTGTGAAAGAGTATGACTGTATTTTCCTCCTGAAGCTCTCGGACATTATAGTGGTAATTAGTAGATTAATATGATCTAATAATAAAATCTATATTGTCTGACAACATGAAATTCATTGCTTTAACTAAATAGTTTACATATTATAGATTTATTAATTTGTCATACAGAATAATATCTGTAATATTGACAATTAATATTTGAGGAGAAAAATTCGCTTCGGCGCCGGGGATCGAATCCGGGTCCTTGGTTCTACGTACCAAGCGCTCTGACCAATGAGCTACGCCGAATTCAATCCACAACACCGGTTCGAACCTTCCTCCTTTTAATGTTTTCCCTTTATGGCCTGACTCCAAGTTAGGCATATATGTCAACTGCCATTATACTAGGAGCGCACTCAGCTGAGTGACTTATTTGGCCAGGATTCCGCAGTTAAGTGTACAGTAATCTGTACAGACATATGCACTGCAGCTATGAGAATATTATAGATTTATTAATTTGTCATACAGAATAATATCTGTAATATTGACAATTAATATTTGAGGAGAAAAAATCGCTCCGGCGCCGGGGATCGAACTCGGGTCCTTGGTTCTACGTACCAAGCGCTCTGACCACTAAGCTACGCCGAATTCAATCCACAGCACCGGTTCGAACCTTCCTCCTTTTAATGTTTTCCCTTTATGACCTGACTCCAAGTTAGTCATATATGTTGACGTATATGTCCAATGTCAACTGCCATTGTCGAGCCCCGGCGCCGGAGCGAATTTTTCTCCTCAAATATTAATTGGAAATAGGTTACGATTCACGAGACTTAACCTAAAAATGTATTTTGTTTGATCATGTGAAATGATTACTACAAACTCCGAAAACCGAATGCCACTTTGAAATTTATGCTTAAGAATACTTACTCCTAATAATTGTGCTATTCTAGTTATAATTGCTGTCTCTTCTTCATTATCGTCTTTCATCAATTCATTATACATATGACCTGTAGATTCTTGAAGGGTACTCCGAATGGCACACGCTTTCTTTCTTCGAGGAGTCACTGCCATGCTATTTCCTCTCTTTGGATTATTGTAATAAAAATCTAAACACGAAAGAAATTAATTAAAATGTGAAATGGCATTTCTATCAATCACCAAAGTTTACGTACCACTTATCCGACTATAATTTTGAATCGTAACCACAACGTAACGCATAAAATAACTATTATGTATTAATATTAATACTGACATTAATTATTAGTATGTTCAAATTTCATTAGCTTCCAGTAATCGGCTGATAAATTTAGAACAATTATAATTTTATATAACTTTCACTACTGACAACGGCTGTTACTGCAGCCAACATAACAGTTAGAAAATCACTACCAGTTGTATTTCTCAGTACCGAAATTTGAAACTAAGTAGGCAAAAAAAAAATTCAACCTCCAAACTAGAAAATCACCATAATCCACTAGAATATATAATAATGGGGAAAAAATGGTTAGGTTTCACCCTTGGGGTATTAAGTAAGCTGATCCGGACTATAATTTCGTTTCGTAGAGTGACAAGCGTGGGGTACGAAATGAGCCAAAGAGTCAAAATCTTGGTGTGATTGATGACAGTGAATATTATTATTATTATTATTATTATTATTATTATTATTATTATTATTATTATTAGATTAAAGTTTTATTTGATGTGACATTTGTTGATTGATTCTTCTTTGTGATATCCCCAGAATGGGTTCTACAAGACCATACAGAAGCGAGCTCGGGAAGCCTTGGCCGGTGTCCCTCGAGGTCCCACCTTCTCCTCAGCCCTCATCGCCGATATGCTGGCTCTGAGCATTGTGGTCTTTTCTGTCCTGGCCGCTGTAAACTGCAGCTACTCTGTGGGAGCTCTTGCTGGACTGCTAGTGGCTCTGAATGTTGTAACGGCCCACAATTTCCTGCACCAGAAGGACAACTTCCGCATGTATTATTTCAACCTCTCGTTCATGTCTTTCAGGTGTGTTCGATGCTTCAAATATTTCTTTTTAATTTTATGACAGTATTTACGTGTTGATATTCCTAAGGACGGAAATGTTTCTTGACATTTGCTATGTTTAGCTTCTCGATATTTTTACTGAAGAGTAACGGAAGTGAAGGAAGTTTAAATCAATAATTGCTTTCACAAGTAACTTTTTCCTAACAATAATTCTGTTCAATAACAGTTTTTCTAAACTTATTTCGTGCTGCTCGATAAGGAAATAGAAAACATCTAATAAATCTTCCGTTGGCAGTGGTGCTTGCACAAGGCTACGGTCGAGGGTACGAATTCCGTCTATGCAGGAGTTCTCAAACTTTTTTGTGATCGCGCTGCTTTTTACATGTTAGATTTTCCTTGCGACGTTCTTGTCAGTGCAGCCAATTTGATTCCCAAACGTCCGTAATGATTCCCATTTATCGCAGAGGTCCTGGATGGATGATATTCAAGTTGATTCCCAGTTATTGACTGGATTCATGTTAGTTTGTATCCGAGTTGATTCCGGAATTTTCCTTCCCATTTTGTAGACTTAAGACTGTCTACTTGCAAGATAACGCTACTTCACGCAGTTATTGTAAATATTAATCAGTTACTCTTCTTAATGTATTCAGCTGTTTGCTGATAACATAAAGTCCACTATAGTCCACTGTAGAAATGAGGGGTATTTTGATCGGTGTTCATTATAGGCCTAGATGCCTGTTGCTAGTAGTCAGATTTGGGGGTGTAGTCAATATATACTGCAGAGCTGATGATTTTAATTTACTACTTTTATGGTTTATGGATGGACAGTATGGAAGAATGTGTTCCAGATCTTCATCATGATTACTACACCACAGGCAAGTAGGATTTTATCAGAAAGATGAAATCGGTGTAGATATAATTGTGTGACAATGTGACCTGTTCTGGCTCTTGTTAAAATTGTTTGAACATGTCTGGGCAAGTATTTGTACATTTCCAGGTCATTTGGTTTCTTTTGAACGGACTGTAAAATTTTCCCTTTGTCAGAAGAGAGCGAATTGTTGATCCATAAGTTTATAAAATGAGACCTTACTGAAGCAAAGGCCTGGATAGAGATATCAAGTATGTTACCTGTTTTGAAATATTATCGACTTTCTCGTTTCCAGGTATGTCACAATGACTAGGTATCCATTGAAATGTTATTTCTTTTTGGAGTTTTTTTAGTTTACTTAGTTGTTTCTGAATTGCCTATCAATTTTTAACTAAAATGACATCATTCTTACGTCCTTATCAAAAAAATTGTTATAAATCATACGATTTTAGGAACTTGATTCTTTACAGTTTAATTATGAATCCTAATATACAGTATTAAAGAATTTACAAGAGTGGCGTGATTTGTAACAACTGTTGTAATAAATGCATAATAAAATGTAGTTTTGTAGTTAAAATCGAAACAAAACTGTACGAAGCAGCTATGGAATTCACAACATATTTTTAGATTTACAATACTAGCTAATTAAAGAAGTGACACTTCTGAGTAGTTCATTCTTTATCTGTAATATTCTTTTACCCTTAAAACTAAAAAATAATGGTATTTTACAAACAAATTCAAATTAGTGTAATTCTGAAAATATTGAGATTAGGACAAATGTTTATATGACTTTTTTGCCCAGAATGTCTTCGGAAATAAGCTCCGTAAGGGACGGTAAATCCTCGTGAATCACCCTGTATTTAAGGGTGTTGAAGACTGTACTGAGCGGATAGCATTGCCTTGGAATAAACTTGTATCAATTACCACATATGGGGCATCATCTATGATTGGTGCGCACATGGGTTTCATAGGACATTTGAAAAAGAAATTGATATCTGTTAATCTTAATCATATGTTCGTTAGTTTCCACTGTATTGTACATCAACAGGCGCTCTGCACACAATCCATGCAAATGAACCATGTAATGGAGATGGTGGTGAAAATTGTAAATGTTATTAGGAGAAATGGCTTGAAGCAGAGGCAGTTCAGGGAATTTCTTGACCCTATTTATTGTGGATACTATGTTATCCCCTCTTATTCCGAAGTAAGGTGGTTAAACCGGGGCAAAACACTCCAACATTTTTTGAACTTCGAGAATATATTACTGAATTTGTATTGAGTAAAGGCAAGGAATTCCCTTAACTGTATAACATAAAGTGGCTCAATGATCTAACATTCTTAGTATATGTTATTCAGCATCTGAATAATTTTAATTTAAGGCTTCAGGAACGCAGCTTTTTGATCACTAAAAGTGTGATGCTATCAATGTGTTCAAAGGAAAACTTTCATTGTTGCAGTCCCAAATTGCAAGAGGTGACTTGTGTCATTTTCCGTCATTGAAGTCACTTAACACAGAAATAATTGGCAAAATGTATAGTGATATTTTGGAGGAGGTGATAAGAGAATTTGACAGTAGCTACATATATTTTAATAAGTTACAAACTCAATTTGCCTTGTTCGCTACATCTTTTTCTATGAATCCCGAAGATGTGTCACCTAATTTACAATTTGAACTTCTAGATCTGTTGAATGATACAAGATTAAAATATGACTACCAGGAACTGGATATCACTGCTTTCTACAGATGACTTGACCCAGTTGATTTCCCGAAATTCGTAAATTTGCATCCTTTGTACTATCCATGTTTGGTAGTACATATGCCTAGGAACAGTTCTTCTCTACAATGAAGTGAATGAAGGCAAGACTGAGGGCAAACATAAAGGATACAATGGTTATTAGAAGAGAAAAATTCGTTCTAACGGCGGGGCTCGAATCCGAGTCCTTGGTTCTACGTACCAAGCGCTCTAACCACTGAGCTGTGCGAAGTTCAATCCACAGTACCGGATTGAATTTATCTGTTATGGTAACAATGTATCTGTAGGACTAGGCCTAAACAATGTTACCGTAACAGATAAATTCTGTAGGACTAAAAATTAATCTTTATGTAGATTCTTCGCCCAACAGTGCATTATACTGTGGAATCTCGGCCACCAAGTCACTCAATTAAGTGCACTCTTTGCATAATGGCAGTTGACTTAATTATGTTAACATATAATATGTCGAACATGGAGTAAGACCTCAAAGGGAAAAACACTAGGGAGGGGGGTTCGATCCGGTGCTGTGGATTGAACTTCGGCGTAGCTCAGTGGTTAGAGCGCTTGGTGCGGGTTCGATCACCGGCGCCGGAACGAATTTTCTCCTCTAATAACCATTGTTACCACAACAGATAAATTCTGTAAGACTAAAAATGAATCTTTACGTAGATAAAGGATACAAGATTAAAGGCTGTTTTGCGGCTTGCAGCACTAAAATCTCTTAATCCAGAAATTGCAAAAATACTTGAAACAAAGAAAGCCCCTTGCAGAGAATAAGTTCTCAAGATAAGCTACATCGATCTTGTTATACCGTTCGAAGAGACAAAAAAAAATCGTTTCATTAATAGAGTACTTATGTTTGAAGTGTCCATGAAAGTAGAAGTTTGTATGACTATTAAAATCAAGACGAAGAAAAAAATTGCCACGAATTATTTTAGTTAAACAAGTGTGTTATATAATATAATCATATTATTTTAGTAAATTTTGATTTAAGCAGTGTGTAAACCATAATAAATATCAAATTGCTGTGATCCAAGAAGAATTATTGGTATTATTTTATTTTGTTGGTAAAAAACAATAGATTTTTGTACTTAATATCGTTTGCCAGAGAGATTAAGTTAATTTCCCATAATTAATAATATTGTGTTATAACTACATGGTATAAGTACTGTATATTTTTCGAAATACAATATATATTTCGAAGAATAAATTAATTATTGTACACACACGTAATGGTTTATTTCTGCTACTACGATACTGCAAATGATCCCCTGCAAATAAATCAGATGGGGGCACAATGTGTTTACTTATTGAGATTCTTTCAATAATGAAGTTATTCCTAAACTCTGACACTTATGGCGCATCGCCAGTTGTTCAACCCTGCTCACTAAACTCATCCCTCCAACGTACTCTGCACGAGATATGTAAACAGTCCTTATGGATAGCACACTTCGTGAGGTATACTGTTTTCTCTGTAAGAGAAATCCTAATGTAAGCACAAGTACGTTGCTGTCATACCAGTGATTGGCTGCCAGTCGAAATACTCACACAGGAAAATATAGTTCCGTATTTGGAAGCCATAATCTTGTATTATTTGAAAATAAAAAATTGAATTGTAGTTGTTAAATACGGTGAAACATACAACTTCACTTATATGTGAAACGCTATGTAAAAGAAAAGCTACTTTTATATTTTGTTATTTACTATGAACGCGGATGAATACCAAGAGTAATACCGAAGTAAAACAAGCTGGCGTCTTTGAGCTCGTAATTGTTCACGTAATCACCTGATACTGTGGTATGGCTTCTGCATCTGGAAGGAATAACTTCTTTGTCCCGCAGAGATTGATCTTACACGTAAGTTTAAAATAATTTAATTACAGTAATTATAAAATAAAAGTTTCCTAAGCAAAGTAATGCATAGTAGTGAGGTTAGGTCTACTTGACGAGTAACAGGAAATGTTTAACATGAAACAGAATGTACAACAGTGGGCGGGATCACGTACTGAGAATCTATGGCGCCAAGCTGCGGCCAATGAAGCCTCATTTCAGTCACGTGCTATTGTTTACATTAGGATTTTTCTTACAGTGAAAAGATTATAGCTCGTGTGCGCGATAGTTCTTGCAGCTACACAGTGTAAGCTATATTTTTTATGGATCAGTCTAATCTATTTCCGCTTTGTGGCCGGAAAGGGGAGATTTGTCTTTCTTTCATAGAGTCTGGGTTTCATTCTTTGTATTATGCTTGTGTGTGTTCTGTGTTTATTTAAACGCTTTTAATTTTGCTGTGAAGTAATAAGCTATTATTCCAATTGCAGAGACTGGCGTGTGGGACACGCAATGAGCCATCACCTGTTCCCCAACTCTCTTCTCGACCTGGACATCTCCATGTTTGCACCGTTGTTCCAGTTCTTGCCTGACCCTTCCAAGACCTGGTGGGGTCGGTACGGCCCTTGGATCTACAGCCCTCTTGTGTACAGCTTCATGTTTCACGGTCACATGTTTCTCAGGTAAGTTTCTTTGGGAGAGAATGTCTGTACTATTCGCATTCTAGCTCTGTACTACTGGAAGAAATACACGCGATAGTTCAGCAAAAAATGGTTTAGAATGGTATAAGTTATTGTTCTATAACATTATTCAAAATAAATTAGTATGTTTATGCTCGACCATGCCGAAATGTAGTAATTATACACCTGGTAGCAGTCCTTTAATGCATGTCATTAAAGTACACCTACTCATTAAAGTACAGGTGTTCAGCCAATGACAATACCGTTATAAAACCGCAAGTATCGATTATTCTCGGATATGCAATCGAAAGAGAATTAGCGAAAAGTCACGGAGGCTGGAAATCCAATACTGTCGCAGAAGGTTATGTCCTGTTATTATAATAATTAGCGTTAAGTGTAAATAATATTCAAATGAATTCAATTTGTCATCTCGTTTTGCAATGTCGAATTCAATAATCAAGGTTATATCAAGTTTAACGGGATTACATCAAGGTCAATGACATTATTGTTCCTCGGAAAAAATCAATACTTTAGCGTCTGCGCACATCTCACAATTCACGACCTAGAACAAGGTCACTTCCGATCTTGTCAGATACAAATAAAATGTATACATCTGAATAATTTCAAGTTAGAAATATGGCCGAGCATAAAAAGTCGTATGAAACTCGCCTATAATGGTAATTAAGAAGCTTGTATGAAAATTATGAAACGAGCTTGCGCTCGTTTCATAAACATCCATACTCGCTTCTTAATTACTATCATTATAGGCTCGTTGCATAATGTACTATTTCCTTGCTATGCTATGTTAAAAACTAAACATTTTACAAATTGAAATATATTTGCAGGATATTCGTAAAACAGTGGGGTTTATTTCATTTAGTTAACATGTTAATTAATGTGTCGGCGTTTTTGTTCTTCAACAAACCACATTGATTGTTTAGAGCACAGATATTATAATATAATATACTGTATTATGTCAATTTCCTGTCAAAATTGAGATATGGTGATATACTGATATTATGAGGCTAAATCATCATTCTGCAAAAGTATTGTTTTGTATTGTATGGAACATTATTAATAAAAAAAATATATTTTGCTGCATTATTTCTAAAGGAACATCATTTTATTTTTACTGATATTTCTAATATTAACCTGGCTATACCTGTAGATTAACGGTTGAAAACCGGAAATATCTTTTGCTACCCCCTTCCACGACTGGAGTTCGATGATACTGGCGTAAAATACAAACAAATCACTTTACTAGGTATAGGAGGGAAGAAAAGTAGTAAAGTAGGAAATATCGCGATTTTGATTTTGATAATTTTCATTAGGCTTTTGTTTAATCAAAATACAGTACTGTATTTACAATAAGTGTTTTTACTCACGAACTGACCTATCAATTCGGACGTATTCATTATGCAGTGTATATTATACTGTTTACAGCACATTAGTGTACAATATAGAGAATGAAGTTAAATTGAAAAATAATCATACTATGGATGTTTAAACACATTTTTGAAAATGGTGGCCGTTCATTTCGATACAGGCTTCAGTTCTTTTGTGCATATTATCGCACTATAGACTATTGTACCTAATTCCCATGACTAGTTTCGTACTTCGTACTAGTAACTCATGTTGAAATAATTCTGTACCTACTCTATAAAAGAGTACGTACCTTACGTACTGTAAATTCAATCTTCACTTCTGCCCGATCCGAAAAGATAAAATTAGTCAGACATGCTATCTACTGTCCGTCCAAGTGGTTTTGTCGCAGGGTCGTAGGAAGGGAGGAAATCACGTGACAGTTAATTACTTAAACGAGGCCCTTTTATTTAAGTTATTTTAACCGGTTTTATAGTATTACGTAGACGTCCAATTCCTAACAGAAATTAATGTTTTCAGTAAAGAGCTAAGACAGCCTTTACAGAGGGGCGAGCAGAAGCGGGTGGAGGAAACCGAGATGCGACGTAGGCAAACGGACGACAGTACCTACCTGTGCGAAAATATGATTCAATATTGAAAGCTCTTTCGTCACTGGAAAACGCAAACATATTTCCGGAAACCCACACCTGTGGAGTAACAGTTAGCGAAACCAGGTGGCCCGGGTTCGATTCCCGGTCGGGGCAAGTTATCTGGTTGAGGTTTTTCCGAGGTTTTCCCTCAACCCAATATGAGAAAATGCTGGGTAACTTTCGATGTTGGACCCCGGACTCATTTCACCGGCATGATCACCTTCATCTCATTCAGACGCTAAATAAAGGTTGTAAAGCGTCGTAAAATAACCTACTAAAATAAACAAAATATTTCTGGAACGTACTATACTCACTAACTCAGTTCTGCTTACTATGACTGTAAGGCGACTTTGACTGCATGTACGCGGCCTTGGTTCGGTGTGGAGAATGGTTGGAAGTTTACTAGTAGAGGGGGTGGGAGTAAAGGACATTAAACAACTCAGGTATAATACAAATTGAAGCAAAAATAAAATGATGTCCCTGTATAAGATGTAACAGGGAACACTTTTTTTAAGGTTTCCCTAAAGTTAGAGAAAGTGGACATACAGTATTTGTGCTCTAAGTCATCGACATACGTACCTTCTTGCTATGAATATAATTTTTAAATAAATACTGGAACAGTACGCAGAGAGTCAAGCCTAAGGAACCGGCATTCTGCTGTCTTTCGGTACTGATATCTAGCAATCAGATTGCCAGTTCTTGCAGATAACGTTCTTGCCATCTCACGTCACTACAGCGTTGCAAGTGATCCTTCGCGTAACTAGTGAATTATTTGTATACGGAAACGAAGAGAATCTTACCAGAATTTCGGAGCAGTTGCTCAAATTGTCCTCCATTACATGTCATACACATGTTGCAGTTTTGGGACACTATACTTGAGGTTGAAAAAACTTAAAGCACTAATTGCTACACAGTACTCTCGCAGCTCGATAAGAATGCCGGCAACTTAGGTTTAAGGCCGGGCCAGGACACAAGCGTAGCTTTTCTTATCAGTTGATCTACCACGCTCTCACTTAGCTGTCTGAACTCTATTCATGGTTAGATACACAGTAGTGCAACGCATTTTCTCGTTGAAAAGTATCTACTGAAAAAGAAATTGTACTCTTCACCTGACATAATTAGAAACATTAAATCCAGACGTTTGAGATGAGCAGGCCATGTAGCACGTATGGGCGAATCCAGAAATGCATAGTGTGTTAGTTGGGAGGCCGGAGAGAAAAATACCTTTGGGGAGGTCGAGACGTAGATGGGAGGATAATATTAAAATGGATTTGAGGGAGGTGGGATCTGATGATACAGACTGGATTAATCTTGCACAGGATAGGGACCGATGGTGGGCTTATGTGAGGGCGGCAGTGAACCTCCGGGTTCCTTAAAAGCCATTTGTAAGTAAGTAAGTAAGATCTACGAGTTGTTTTAACGCACATTTCGGCAACACTTTCCGGAGACTATATCGAAATATTGTGCTGTTAAGTTAGGTAAGATAATGACAGGTGGACATCCTCCTCAGCCCCTAATAGAGCCAATTCCGTTTTGCGGACGAATAGCCTGATAAGTTCCATGGGCACAGAACCCCAAACCCTTTCTGTCATCGTCGACTGAGAGGTTGGCTGGCCTACCTACCTCAGCCTGTTACAGAGCAGATCCCATTCGCACACGAGTAGCCAGATAAGCCCCAGAGACCCAAATCCCTTCCTATATCAGCGTCGGAAAGCCTTCCTACCCACACGCCTGTTTACATCTGTGAAGTAACGGTTAGCGCGTCTGACCGCGAAACCATGTGGTCCGAGTTCGAATCCCGGTCGGGACAAGTTACCTGGTTGAGGTTTTTTCGAAGTTTTCCCTCAACCCAAAATGGGCAAATGCTGGGTAACTATAGGTGCTGGACCCCGGACTTATTTCACCAGCATTATCACTTTCATTTCATTCAAACACCAAATAACCTGAGATGTTGATACAGCGTCGTAAAATAACCCCCTCCCAAATAAAAAACCCATACGACTTCACCGTAGCCTACGTTTACTATTGGAGATAGATTAAATGAGGGGAAGGTGGAGAGCGTTGGTGGAGTGATAGGGGGGTAACGGCAGTAACCCGAGAAAAACTCTCTGCAACATATATTTTATCCACCACAAATTCCATTACGACCTAGGCAGGGACCGAAATCAGGTAGCCTTGATGGACAACAAGCGCTATTACTTGAGACACAGACGCGGCACCACCTATTCTAGTGCACCACATTGTTCCATACTTTTTATAAAATTAAATGGGGGAGAAAGGTAAGATGAAATTATGAATGCTAATGGATTACATTTGTAAAAGAAAAATGGAGTTTTCCTGGTAAAACCCTCTTCCTCCTGTGTCGTCCGTTACAAGTAATATTCCAATAAACGCCGAGTTCGTGGAATGATAATCCTGAATCCTGGAACTGAGGTATCGAAGATGGGAGAAAGGCTTTATTTAACAATGTTTTATTGGGGATAAAGTGGGACATTGCACCATTTATGCGTTCATAGTAATTCTAATAAAACCTACAAGACTTTGTACTGTGAAAACAAACATTCCAAGAGGAAGAACTGTGTTATGAACATTCGCAAGCTAATGAAAAAAGGCCTACATAACTGACTTCGTGAAGCACGCACTCTAGACAAAGAGAGGCCCAGATCGGTCTTCCTGTCTTATGAATGATTTGTAGCGAAAAAAGAATTCTCTGCCTGTACATTCTGCAACTTGTGCAGAAATATAAGTAACGTTTTGACAAAATACTCGCTCTTGCACTATTTTTCTAATTAGTACAGCTACACTAGTTTTGAAAAAGAATTTCTTATAAATACCCTCAAACCCAACTTTTTTTATCTGCAGCTTTCCGTAAATTACAAGCATAATTATGAAAATAATATTTAATTTTTCCGACACGGATGGCTTTGAGGGAACCACTTAAATCTTATACGATCACAATTTTAGTAATATTTTTGTGTGTGTATGTGTGTGTGTGTGATTACACGTCAGTCTGCACAATGTGCTTCTAAACGATTGAGAGATTTGTTTGAACTTCTTTCTAATGATGATCCACACCGTTTTAAAACAATTTTTTGGAAATAAATATTATATAGTCTACGTCTATATTATAAATGTGTTGAAGTATGCTTTCAAATTATATACTAGGTCAACTAGATGAATAGATTGTAGAGAAACCGCAACGTGGTGTCCGGCTCTCGGTGGAGCCGCTCATAGATTTCGCTCACGCAAAGAGCTTGCTGTCGGCGATAAGCGTCAGAATATTAGTAATTCGACAAACCACAAACTGTTCTACTAAAATACAATGTAGCCTACTTATTTGTACTTAAAATGTCATGTACTCACAAAAATTAAGAAAGGAGGTAGTGAAACTGTTTGTCTCCTTTCAAACATCTATCCCACCAGTTTAAGAAATGACTCATTACTCGCTGTAGTTCCCATTTTCTCGGATGTTATTTTTAAATGCAGGGTATGTAGGTTATTTTTGACGAAATTCATACAGTATTCAAGGATAGAATTATCAGTAGGTGTGTGAGATCTCTTCGATCACCCCACCTAACCTTTTGTGACGTTTATATCTGGAGAACTCTAAAATGCAAAGTATACAAAAATAATCCATATAATAATAGTAATAATATTGTTTATTGCCAGAAAAATATAATGCAAATAAATTGTAAATTAATAAAATAACATCTAAAAATTAACGATTACTCATAACGAATTGGTTACATACATTCTTAAATTATTTCAAACTGTTGGAGGTAAATAGATGTTGGTATTTCTTTATTAATTTGTTATAAATTTTAGGGCCGGTATTAGTACTATGGTTGAAAATAATGCTAGTTAAACACTTGGGTTCAAACAAACGTATTGTATCCATGCCTTTGGTTTTGTTTTTGTGAGTATATGATATGAAATATTCGTATGTGTGCCTTTTATATACAGGCTGTTAAGAAGAAAGTATACAATATTTTAGGAGGTGATAGTATGCATCAAAACAAGGAAAAATGGAGATCTGAACACTTGTTCATAGGCAGTGCTCAATGTGACGTCCATTTATGGCAATGCATTTCTCTGCCATACAATACAGCAGACTACCAGATAATCATACCGTAGTTGACATCTCTGGCATGGAATAATGATACGTCGCAAGGAATACTGAACACAAAAGTCTGGTTGCGGATATGAGTGGGGTTCAGCAGAAATGGTGTTGTGAATTTTCGTAATCAACATGTGTAGGCCGATGAAAATCCTCACGCAGTTGAAGAAACAAGGCATCAGCATCTATTCTCAATCAACGTATTCATTCATTCATTCATTTATTTTATTCCATAGATCTTACATGAGCAATGAAGCTTTAAGATGTGGAACATGTCAACATTTTACAATATTACAATTACAATTTTTACAAATTTTTATAGTTTTACAATTTAGTAATTTTCTACAATTTTTACAATTTTGTACAATTTTTTTACATTTTTTTACATTTTTTTACATTTTGGCGAGATGTAGTGAGATGAGATGAGGTCCGAGGATTCGCCAAAATATTACCCGGCATTTGCCTTTTCGGTGGGGGAAACCTCGGAAAAACCCAGGCAGGCGTTCTTGGTGATTGATTAATAGAGCCATACGTGCTATCACAGAGATTAACTGGGGATCATTATCAGGACTTTCTTATTAACGTATTAAAACAAATTCCAAAGAGTGCGTGATTCCTTATTCTTGCAGAGGAATGCATTGCCATGAATGGACGTCACATTGAGCACCTCTTACGAACAAGTGTTCAGATCTCAGAAAGTATGTGTTGCAGGACCCATGTTTATTAGACATTATTTTCTTGTTTTGATGCATACTAGCACCTCAGATTTCAAATGTATGCAAACAGTTGTTTTTCCTCCGACACATACCATAAAGTGAGATGTACTGGTTGGTAATAGATGTACATATCAGCCAGCACCTCAATCAGACGTTTCAGCATCATTATTCTTTTATAATTTGGATGAATAAATTGTTAATAGTTTTTGATGTGTTGAATTACCTATATTGCGCTGCGTATAAGCTGTCTGCGTAACAGGAGTCTATGAGCGACTCGGCCGAGTCGGGCCGTCGTGTTGCGGTTTCTTATCTATTTTTCTAGTATCTTGTTATAGGTTTCACGAAAATATGTTTCCAAAGCATGATCTTTATTTGCTCGATTATATTGTAATATTTCATTATGTGTTTATTTTATATGTATTTGTGCCAATTGATTTGAGTGAAATACAGTAATAATAATAATGATAATAATAATAATAATAATAATAATAATAATAATAATAATAATAATAATAATAATAATAATAATAATGCTTTGTTTATCCTAGCAGAGTTAAGACCGTGGCGTAGTAAGACCTTCTCTTCCAATCAATCAGAGGATGAAAAAGAAATACCTAATAATATATTGTAGAAATACATAATAACGTACTGTACATAATACAAGTAATATACTGTAAGATTTTTCCTGGAGAATTTTTCGGGTAGGGAGAAGTTTAAATTTATCATCTATTGCTCTGAACTAAGCACTTTTTGGGATGCATGTCTATGGTTTCTTATTTTGCACAATTGCTTAGTTAAAATGATGTGTAGTATGCTTATAGAGTTATGTATAACTTCGAGTAAGTTGCAATTTTTTGCGATTTCATGTGTGATAGGATTATAGAAACTGATGATATTCTAAACTTTCTTAATTTTTTGTGAACATTTCACGTTTAGGTTCATATAAAGGATATAAAATAGATAATATTATAATCGATGGGATTAGGTTATATCCAGGGGAAGGTTAGACAGACTAGTGGATGTTGAACTCCACTTCGTCGGTATGATAAGTGCTGTTCACATGTATATTTCTGTAAACTTGTTGGAATTGATTTTCTTTCTATTTGTGTAACGGCAAAATTATCATTAAAACAAATGTCCCTCTCTCTTTCCTGTTACAGTACAGAAAATTGAATTGTTTGTGTTTCAAATGTAACTTCAAAGTAAAATTTGTTTGTGAGGCATTAATGTCACAGAAACGTCATTTGAAAGTTAAAAACTTTTTCATTTCGAAACTGAAGGATTACTTTAGCGTGCATGAGGGTTGCTGGTAATGTATGGTATGAACTCTCTTCAGTCTTCGTTGCTTGTATTCATTTAAATTCAAACTTATACAACATGTTTTGAGTGTGTGGTAACGAAACAATACACCAGTTTTAAACTGAAAACCCAGTTCCATCGATAGTTTTGCGCAGTCGCTAAATGCTGACTTTCGTAAAAATAACTGTTTTGGAAGCCAGTGCACTTAAACAAAGAAAGCGTCATACACACTAATATTGTTAGTTAATAATAGTCTTCAAAGGTGAAGTGTTGGTTAGCACGAAACGTGTTCTGAGGCTGCGCTCAGGCATCGGTTCGAATCTAAGTTGGGATAATTGAAGCGTTAAGATCAATAACCATTCAAGTCCATTTACACAAGTTTCAAGAAAAATGTAAAAAACTTTTTTTATTCCTTATCTATTTATTATTTTTGCACGTAATATTTCCGGTTGTTTTAGAGATCAAGACAAAGTAGTATAGCAACTTTTAAAGTCATAACACTTGTGGAAATATCCAAAATTTAATTTCAAATTTACAAAAAGTGAATGGCCAGAAGTGGACTTGAATGGTTATTGATCTCACCATTTCAATTATTTAATACAGGTTTTCCCAACTCCAAGGCAAATGTCGGGTAATTCCATAGAGAATTCTCGAAATTATATCGCCTAATAGCATTTTGATATTATCTCCTTCACCGATGCTAGATAACCATGCTATTGTTACTGCGTCGTAAAATAACTGCTAAGAAAGAAAAACTATCCACTTTATAAATTTAATTTTTATCCGGTCGCCTGTAATTAAAATGTTTGAAATAAGTTGTATAATGTGCACAGATCTTACAACAGAACAAGTTTAAAGAGTGTATTCATACACATTACGATATTTTTTATTGCTCTTTGCAAACCTACCGGTATAACACGTGTCGTTGATGATGGTAAACGACTTTTATCGAGAAAGTCTCTTCCGTCGATATCATTTTCGGAGAGCCGATAGATATTACGGTGATAGTGTATGTATAGTTTTCGCTGATATTGTGATATGCAGGTGGGTACAAGAGGCGAGAGAGAAGTACGTAGTTATACAGGGTGTCCACATAAAATCTTTACAATTTTAGATGTAAATAACAAATTATTGAGACACGATATCAGGATGCGGTTTTCAACACGTTAATCAGAAACTGTCAAAGTATTTATGTGAATTTTGTTGGATTGTTGAATTGCGTTTTTGGGTTGCAGGTGTGAATTTGGTGAAATCTGACAATGGAAGGATATGTGGACACCTCAGGAGATGGCACAATGTGTATCCTGGTTTCTCGACATACGATCAGATACATAGGTGTAACGTCACGTCCGGACTCGATATGGAAAAGAACCGTCATTACGGCCAACAATCTGGGAATGGCACCGAAAATTTATGGCTGGGAGTGTGCTCCGGCAAAAGGGTAGTGGGGGGCGAAGTACAAGTGTGGAGGACATTGAACATGTGAGGAGCATCGTTTCAAAACGTATTAAGTCCAACAGTAGACGAAATTAAATTCGTTACTTTCTATTTATTTATCTTTCATGCTGTGAAGTCTGATGGTTCCAAGTCGTCATATTTATAACTGTGAAACAAGTACTTAAAAATGGTTTTATGTAGTGTTTTGAAAACTTGTCCAGTTTACGAGTAATCCAGTTTTTTGTCAGTCGTGTAAAAAAATTGTAAGTTGGACATAATACGAATTGAAACGATGCTCCTCATGTGAAAAGTGCATTTGTTCGAAGCCCTAATAAGTCCATTCGCAGTGCTGCAAGGGAACTGATCTTGCTGCATACAACTGTCCACAAAGTCCTTCACAAGAATCTGAGGCTGTTTGCGTACAAAATTCAGCTAGTGCAAGCTTTTCAGCCAGATGATTATCCACGCCGTACAGCAGCGATGTCAGACAGGGACTAAACGGAGCGGAGCGCTCCACTAGACTGGTTTCGTGCTCCGGTGTTTCCACAGACATAAGCAAATTCAAGTTCCGATCTAGCTCCACAACCGGTATTGGAGCTTACAACTCTGACACTACTGCCGTACAGCATTTGCTGTCGACATGCTGGCTAGAATTGACGCCGAGGAAAGATTTCTTTGGATAAATGCATCTTTCACATGTTCAATATCCTCCACATTTGTGTTTCGCCATCCACTGTCCTTTTGTCGCATCACACTCCCAATTTCCATAAATTTTCGGTGCAACTTTCGGATTGTTGGCGGTGATGGCAGCTCTCTTCCATATTGGATCCAGATGTGATGTTGTACCTGTGTATCTTATCGTGTCTCGATAAATCTGAATACACATTGTGCCATCTCTTGAGGTGTCCACATCTCCTTCACTGTCAGATTTCAGATATCATCAAAATTCACACCAGCAACCAAAAACGCTTTTCAACAATCGGTCAAGGTAGAGTATCCATCGGCCACTGAACGAATATTGCACACTTTTATCACAACCACAACACATTTCAATTTTTACTGCACTATATATATGGAATTATCAATGCATTAACACATTGATTCATTCACACAACACACGCTTAATGAGCTAAGTAATTATGAAGAATGCAGACAAAAGACGTTCGTTATCACCTTCCACTTCTCCCACTAGATTGTTTTCGACACGTACACCAAGGCGGGTAACATTTGCAAACGAAATGATACTAAACTTGAGGAATGTTACTACAGGAGTGTAGTATTATGTGACAGGTTAGGTTAGATTTGATTAGGTATGTATTATATGACAGGTTATGTTAGGTTTGATTAGGTGTGTATTATTATGTGAGAGGTTAGGTTAGGTTAACGAAATATGGCCGTATTCTTCATTCACGTACGATGATTTTCGTATATAAGTAAGGTACGCATTTAGGGCAGGTTTGGTGGGCATACAGCTCTCCCAGTGATCACATCAATTCCTAATAATCAATACTATAAATCCAAGGAATTTTCAAGGTGTTTTAGCAAGTTCCTATAGTGGTCGGAACATAAATAACCTTCACCCAACAATCCAACAAAATTCCCATAAAAACTTTGACAGTTTGTGATTAACATGCAGAAAACCGCATCCATATAATCATGTCTCATTAGTTCGTTATTTACATCTGAAGTTGTAAAGGTTTCATATGGACATTCTGTATAATATCCTGTTTCAGCCGAGTTAATTTGGAATCCTACCGTCGACAATGTCACAGTAAAACAGCTGCGTACACAGATGGTGTGTATAGCCGCTTAATTTAGAAACCAACAAAGCGGGCTTCAATTTTAAAATAATTTTGTTTCCTCGAACACGCAAACGACGTTTGAAACCTATCCTTTGTAAACGTTATATCCAAGATATGCATTGGGGCAGGTGGGTAATATTATAGAAGTGGAATAGTTGCGTTGCAGTATGAGCCGAAATGGGAATGTTATGTAAACGGAATAATGCGACAGTCATAACAAGGCATATGGTGCCCGCGAGAGCAGTACGTTACTGGTTGCGTCACCTGCAACGTATCCAGGCAACTTGGCGACAATGACGAAGATGTTTCCATGGTTTCAAACTTAGACTAAAAATTCGTATCATATGTGACGCATTTGTGTACATCATGATCAAGAAAGTAGCACACTATTTACATTTAAGGATATATATTCCATTTGTGTTAATCGACGTAGGTGTTCGGATATGGTTCGTCTACCGTATGGCGTATTATAAAATATTCTGTTGCTGAAGGCAAAGCAGTTCTGAGCGCTGATGGAGATGTTGAATTGGTGGCTTGTTCACAATGTACGTGGAAATATTCTCCCTTTGAAGTTTGTTTTAAATTTAGTACAAATCTGCAGATTAGCCAGCTAGAAACACCTTTGCAATTCATCTTTGTTATAGGGAATCATTTGTGCATACTTGTCATACGCATAATATTTCACGTCGGAGATCTCTGTGAAATGAACTCGTTAGAAATTTCCTGGTATATAAGATATGTGATATTGAATGAGAATTTTCGTGTTTATAAATATGTAAATAAAATACTGTATTATGTTAAATTATAGGGTCTTTCAGAAGTCGCGAAAGGTTTGGAAGTCTCCTTTGTTAAACATTTATCTTTAGGGTCATTCCACGGTTGCTGTGTGACATTTCGACAGCAGATTCACCTAAAAAAGACATTGTAGATTAAGTGTTTTAAGAGCTAACATTTTTATTTTCATATATTATATGAACCATCAATTACTTAATTCAGTTATGAAATTTTGAACTTGTTAAGAAGAATACACTTAACAAAAATAAAATACATCTTGATTACACAACTTTTAACACTACATCACTTAGGAATGTATATTGTATATCTTTTTCGTGTTAAATTCTATCGTACCTGGCTAACATGTTTCGGCCTTGTATGGGCCTTCTTCAGAACTGGTTTTTGCTGGTGTTGGCGCCTTTTGTTTTGTTTCCGGTGGGTGTGTATGTGTGTGTGTGTGTAGTGTACTGTGGAATCAAAGAGTGAGAGTGTGTGTGTTCTGAAATTGAATTGTGTGTTGAGAATTTCATTTGGATGTGTTTTTGTGTGTCTGTATATTTCGTATTGTTCTAGTGTGTATAGTTTCTGGTTTTTTGGTTGGATGTGTAGAATTTCCATGTCTGTTGATGTATTTGTAGCTGTGGTTAGCATTTGTGACGTGTTCTACATATGTGGATATGTTTTGTAATTTTGTTATGGCTGTGATGTGTTCTTTGTAACGAGTTGCAAATGATCTGCCTATCTGTCCTATGTAGAAGTTGTTGCAGGTGTTACATTTGAGTTTGTATACGCCTGTGTGGTTCTATTTGTTTGTTTGTGTTGTGAGACTTTTTATAGAGTATTATTTGTTCTGAATGCGACGTTGTAATAATATATAATACGAAAGACAAAACATAAGAATACAACACAAACACAAGAACAAAAAAAAAAAAAAAAATACATCACACTAACATACGAAAACAAAAAACACACACAAGATTACAACCTCATTCAAGAAATTAAATTACAACAACTGTACGTGAAATTGTATGGTAGCGTAGTAATAATTGGTCTATAAGAATTTGAAAAGGAACCCTATTTTTCTCAGCCGTTGGAAATATTTGAGTTGGAGTGAATTTTTTTTGTTATTTAAAGACGCTTTATCAACTACTAGGTTGTTCAATGTCGATGGGATTGATGATAGCGAGATGATATTTGGTGAGATGAGGCCGAGGATTCGCCAAAGATTACCTGACATTCGCCTTACGTTTGGGGAAAATCTCTGAAAAAAACCCAACCAGATAATGAGACCAAGGGGGAATTGAAATGGCTCTAGAGCGCAACTGCGGATCGGTAGGCAAGAGCCTTTGCCGACTGAGCTACACCGGTGGCTGGTTGATTTTTTAACTTCAGCATGCCAAAAGAGCAATTAAAGAATTGATTCATAATAAACATATTCAATATAATGTTTATTTAAAATCGTTAACGGTTTGTTATTCCACCTCCGTGTTATCCGAAAATAAAGCGTTTTTATGAAGTTTAAGATGTTCTCAATTTTGTCTCCCGCCGAATTCAAGATCCAGTTTCAGGAAGAAAATTGAAAGTGGTAGATATTTTGACAAAGTTAATTATTATTATCTTACATATGAAAATGAACAATCGGTTGTTTTTCACCACATTCAAGAGGAACAATGCAGCAAATGTCTAGCGTTCATTAAATTTATCTTCATTGATTTATGGGCTGGGTCATATTCTTCTTCGACGTTTATATTGTTTTATATGTACTCGTGACGGGCAAATATATATTTGTATGATGTACTGTTTCTTCATGTATGAAGTACTCCACGTAACTTTATAGAAAGGGATAACATTTAGAACACTTTTTCATAATTTAAATAATGGAATATAAATTTGTTTCTTACAGAAATATCAAATATATATGTTTATTATCATTATACAGGGTGTTAAAAAGTATCCAATATTTTAAGAGGTGCTAATATGCATCAAAACAAGAAAATAATGTCTAATAAACATGGGTCCTACAACACATACTTTCTGAGATATGAACACTTGTTTGTAGGAGGTGCTCAATGTGACGTCCATTCATGGCAATGCATTCCTCTGCCGTTCGGCGTAAGGAATCACGCACTCTTTGAAATTGACCTGGTTGTTTTTTGTAATCAAGAGTCTAGAGGATTTAGGTTTGAGGAACGAACAGTTCAAGGTGTGGGGCCTCCCCGATCAATCCAGCGGTCCTGGAATGTTAGTGTCAGTGTTCACGGACATTGTGGAGAAAATGTGCTGATGTGCCATCAGGCATGAACCACATTTGTAGTCTTTGCTGACATGGCATATACTCCAGCAAGGTAGACAATACGTTGGTAAGAAAGTCCTCATAACTAGCCCCAGTTAATCTCTGTGGTAGCACATATGGCCCTTAATCTTTCACCAAGAACGCCTGCCCATAAGTTGATTGAGAATCAATGCTGATGCCTTATTTCTTCAACTGCATGGGGATTTTCATCAGCTCACACATGCTGATTACGAAAATTCACAACACCATCTCTGCTGAACTCTGCTCATATCCGCAACGAAACTTTTATTTTCAGTATTCCTTGCAACGTATCAGTATTCCATCAACTACGGTATGATTATCTGGTAGTCTGCTGTATTGTAGGCCAGAAAAATGCAATGTCATAAATGGATGTCACATTGAGCACCTCCTATGAACAAGTGTTCAGATCTCAGAAAGTATGTGTTGTAGGATCCATGTTTATTAGACTTTTTTTCTTGTTTTGATGCATACTATCACCTCCTAAAATATTGATACTTTTTAACGCCCTGTATATCTATTTTAATAAGAATCGCGAAAGTATGCGCATCATAAATTGTCATTAGAGTTACAGACATTGATACCGTTTCCAAAAAAGTAAGCGAGAAACATAAGAGAAAACTTTAGCCAGCCACTAACGTTAGTAGAAGTTCTTATAACTCTATATTAGTAGAGTGCTTACAGGACCGCTAAGGGTTAAAGAATCAATAAATACGGTCTTGTATCCCAGCATCAGTAGCAGCTTGTAGGTCACGACGTAAGCTCTATCCTAGGATGTCCTAATGTGCAAAAATAGTAGGCTATACAGTGAAATCTCTCGTTTACGGACTTCCAAGAGACGTAACAATCTATCCACAATAAGATGGTGTCCTTTATTGAGAGGTAGGTTGCACAATCTAATTGTGACTTTATAACATGCAGAGACTATGTATACCCTCACTCGTCCGCCTCCTTGGTCTCGAGGTAGGGTGCTGGATCAAGGTGGCCCGAGTTCGATTTCCGGTCGTGAAATCAGGGGGATTTTAATTCGGACTTGAACTGCTTGTCTGTCCATTGTCCAAATGTATGTGGTGTCTCAGAGTGGCTCCCGGGTACCCTGATCCAGTAGACGGGGGAGTCCCGCAGTGTGTGCGTATGTTCAGTAGAGTTGTGGGTCTAGGTCAGCGGTGACCAAAACTCGAACGTCAGTGATTACACGCGAGAGACAGTCTAAGAAGCAAGGAGACGGGAGAGAGGTGCATGGCTTGAAAACTACAACCAGTGGTGGTTCGTGCACTAACATTGAGTTCTTCATCAATCCCGCGAATAAAAATCGCAAATTTTGCTATATCAGTAATGCCACTACTGTCATCAAGAGCCAATATATATATATATATATATATATATATATATATATATATATATATATATATAAATTTTCTTGCTTTTTCTAAATATTCCTCAATGAACACAATCAGAAATTTCCTGAATTCTCTTCTGGATATTTGGTCGCGAAATGCGCAGTTTTTCAAAATTAATTAACAACTTTCATTGAACAAATTATTTCACCCACCTTGATCATTAACTACGCTTCTATAAAATTCTCCTTCGTTGGAAGCTTTAAGAGAACGAGCTATTTCTTTCGCCACATTTATTTGTCACCTTTTCATGACGATGATTTAAGCCTGATTTCAGTTCTTGGAGTTTAATAGCTCGTTTCATTACTACACTAGCACGTAATATTCAATCAGTTTATCTATATTATTGTTATTATTATTATTATTATTATTATTATTATTATTATTATTATTAAATCAATAACTAGTAAATAACTGATAACAGTCATCAAAAGATTAAAAAATAAATTAAAATGGAGATATAGGATAGTAATTATTTTATCCTTCAAGAGAAGATGTAAGCCTATATATTCAGGCACGTATATCAGAATTATGGTAACACTTGCTGATAAATAATAATAATAATAATAATAATAATAATGATAATAATTATTATAATAATAATAACAATACCTGTTATGCCTGTGTATTCAGCGTATTGCCCTGTAATGTCGCATCTATATACTACTACTAATTGAACCGTTGATCAAAGCAACATATTACATTTTCTCTGACAGAACAGCGAATAAATTCCTCTTCTAATTCAGTACGAAACCTTCTGTTCCTGCTCGTAGAGGCAGAGGGTTTGTAGAGTGACATGGTACGTACTGACACTGTTTACCTTCAGTACGTGAGCGAGACAGCAATATACAGGAAACTCCCCTTACCAATATGAATGTTTTTGATTACACGATGTAATCACGATACCCAGTTTGGTCACCGCTGGTCAAGGTACAGTAAGCCTCAGGCTGCGGTGCTGAAATTATTAAAAAATACCCTCACTCATTAAATGAAATTATTAGTGTTATTTTAAATGCAGTAAATTCTTTCCAACTTTGGATTATGTAGGACTAAAAGAAAAGAAAATACCATGTAATTTAAAAGTAAGATTAACTTTAAATAATTAAAATTTCTATACAACACTGTAAATAATGATCGAGGGTAATACTATTTTACACAGACGTGATTACGCGTTCTTATTTAGTTTATTAATTTATCATTTTTTATATAAGTGCATTCATTATTCAAACAGATTAATTATTTTGGTAAATAATAGTTTTACTTTGCGGAAGATGTACTAAACTACATTCAGGTCACAAAGTGTATTACGACACTTCGATGGATATGGTTGATTTAGCTATTCATATGGACATGTACCTAATAGTTTAACGATCCAAAACATCGGCATGAAAACCTTCATTTTCATAGCACAGCTGAATTCTGCGCATATCCTAGCAGATGTATTGCGGAAATAATCAAGGATCACTTCGTTGAAGGCATCTTCCACAGCTGTTCGTAATTGTGCCGTTGTGTTATAGCGGTGATTTTGCATTTGATTGTTGAGCACCCAGAGAGCATTATCAGGTGTTGTGAGGTCGGCAAAAGGAACTTGATGATCTGCAGATCCTCTCTCAATCCACCGGTTGGGAAAGTTCGATGCTAAACGGATTCTGGTCAGTCATGTTTGTTTATAACTAGCATGGTGCCAACGTAAACATAGGAATACCAACATTCACATTCAACATTCACAAATTAGGCTAAGTGAAATAATAATATACATGGGGGGTACGCCCACTTTGTGACCGTAGAAACTGAAAGACCATAATGCGATGTGAATTAAGGAATATGTAAAAGTAGGTTGTAATACGATGAAAAGAAACTGACTATAAAAAATCTCGCCTGGCACCCAACGTGGTATTAAAGTATTATTTATTTATTTTATTTATTTATTTAATGCAGAGGTAATTGACAAATGTCATTAATCTTACTATGACCAAGAGCAAACGAAACAGAGAATATACAAGGCAATTGCAAGGGTACAACTTAAAAATAAATGGTTTAGAAATTAAACATTTTTTCTCTGGCCTCCCAGTATCTGTCCACAAAACAGCTAGCCAAGAGTGATGAGCAAAGTTTGATGTGATCAGCGTCCATGACGTCCAAGGTATATTAAAATATTGTGTTATATAATTTCAGTCTACACCTCATCAAACTTTTACAAATACAGAATTAATTTTCTATCATGTCATGGTACAATATTATTACCACGAATATTTTCGACTTATAAAAAGTCAACATCAGATAGAAAACATATCAATATATAACAAATTTAACACAGGTGACATACAATACAAAAAGAAAAGAACACTTGTACATATTGTGAAGTTAAAAGACGTATAAAACCGTTAATCCTATAGAGTTATGTGAACTAGAGTAGTTCTCAGCCATTTTAACATGCAATAAAATAACATTTAATAAACTTGTGATATGCTAAAATAATCTTGTAATACAATAACACACTATAGTTGAGTTTTTGGATGATATCTAACCAGTTTTAGTCAAATTGTGTACATATTTTGAAGGTTAAGATATAGTGGCATTTATTATTAAACAGTGAACTGAAGCATGAAATACATAGGTCAAATCAAAAGGAATTTTCAAACCAGGTTTAAAGAACATAAATCCGACTTTATTAACAACAGCAATACGGTAAATCGAAATTTGTTACACATTGATCAACACATGAACTCAATAGTATCCATAATACACTATCTACCAAAAAGTAATTGGGTACTGTTTTTGCCTCTTTAGAACCTCGTGGTACCACCTCTTGTTGTTATAACAGCAGCCACCCTGTCAAGCATACTCTCCCCTAGTTTGTGTAGGATATCCACTGGAATGGGTCGCCATTCCTCTTTCAACATGGCACTCAGTTGCACAATGGAAGTTGGCAGTATCTCCCGAGACCTCAATCGCCGGTCCAATTCGTCCCTAAGGTGCTCAATGGGATTGAGATCAGGACTCTGTGCAGGCCAGTCCAACCGGTGAACATTATTGCCTGCATACCACTGCATAGTAGCCGCCGAAACATGTGGCCAACTTCCATTGTCCAAATGACTGCCACGTTGTAAGAGGAATGGCGACGCATTCCAGTGCATATCCTACACAAACTAGGGGAGAGCATGCCTGACAGGGTGGCTGCTGTTATAGCAACAAGAGGTGGTACTACGAGGTTCTAAAGGGGCAAAAACAGTGCCCAATTACTTTTTGGTAGATAGTGTACATTATAAATCTTAAAAATAATGATCCACAATTAATTAATACAGCAGAAGAATATTTCATTGCGAGAAATTACACTCATAACATTTAACTATTAAATGAACTGATCCTGAATTTTCAAAACCCCCTGTACCACATCACTAAATAATCAGTCATCGCCTGGTTACCTACTGGAAACTTCTCCCTCCATTTCTTATCCACATCTCTCATGGTACACACGATCAGTCACGTTAATGTAACGCAATGATGAAATGGCTTCGACGTCTGGTTCCATATTCTCCATCTTAAATAGGTTCTGTAAGTATCAATAAAAAGCGTTGTTTATGCTTCCTTCCAAATTAATGGTTATAAACTCTCAATACTTTTCTTCACACTTCGTATAATGAACAAATAAAAATGTCTCGGACATATTTGTCTAAATGTAAAAGTTCAGACTTGCACTGAAGAGTCGCAAAAATCACAAACGAATGCTGACAGACTGCTGTGCCCTCTTGTCAGCGGCGAACATTGCCTGCTCTTCCGTCCTTTAGGCGTTGCTAAGTAAAACACTGGGGAGAATTAAATAGGAAGTAAAAGCAAAGGTCGAAAAATATACGTAGAAGGCACATAAGAGAATAACAAATAAATTAAACAAGTCCAAAATCTGGGCTAGCAACACAAGAATCGAACTTGAGAAAAACGCATTAGCTAATGAATAGATGTCAGTAAACAGAAATAAAGGACAGTCAGACAGAAAGTCGCTTTCTGTAAGCAATCGTTAAGCAAATTGGAGTAGTTGGCGTGGATTAGTAGTGACATAGAAGGAAAACAATGGCGCTGCCAGCACAAAACAGAAGGAGAAAATAATTAGATTGAAGGCCATTTTCAAATGAAAGGCAGATAGTGATTAAGTATCAAGCGGTAGAAATGTCGTTTGAAAGAATCTGGGGAAGTTTTTGATAAACTATCATTAAAAGCGGCTGACCTGATTAGAATAATTGTGTAATTATGTGACTACTGTATGATGGTACGGCTCAATGGAAATTAACTTGTGACTGTTTATTAAAGAACAAACCAAGCACCTATAACCCAAGAAGACCGATATTGTTGTGCAACCAATTATAACAGAGTTCCTAAAATTACGGACGTCGAGACCACAGTGTCGTTTTTCACTAGGTCATTTAACGACGCTGCATCAACTACTGGATTATTTAGCGTCGATGAAATTGATGATAACGAATGTTATTTGGCATTCGCCTTACGGTTGGTGAAAACCTCGAAAAGAACCCAACCAGGTAATCAGCCCAAGCGGGAATCGAACCGACGCACAGTGAGACATTTTCGCGATTTTCTGACCAAAAACCTAAAAACATAAAGAAATATTGTTCTGGAAGGTTCTGTCTTTTATCATGATAAAGAGGGAGGATGTGTGCATCAATAGTCGTTTATTTATAATTTGATTTATTCATCCCCATTTCCAGAAATTAAATATAATGTCTGAGCTAAACGCGAGGAGGGGGAGGGGGAGGAAACTTCACACAACTTTGAAGTTACCGATCCTGTACGCTTCGGTAAAATTTGAGGCCACGTTTTAAAGCATTTCTTTATATACTCATTATTTCGGAAAAGAAACATGCCCCTAACTGCCACCTGACTAATAATTACAATTATTACCCGAAATCTGCAGCGCGGTTTGCACTAGTTCGTTATCATTCAGCAAGCAACTTTAGATCATATAGTGAAGGGAATAACTAAGGTACAGGGAGCTGCTATCAATACTTCGATTTCTGATGAAAAAGAAAATCATTAATTTTCGTCAGTGGCCTATTTATAAACTAACCGCGCGCGCGCACATACACACACGCGCACGCATATATAAATTCAGACTTCATGGTGAATGCTCAAATAACCAGGCTGAACAGTTCGCAATCCTAAAAGCACTTCATATAGTTAATGGTCTACAACTACAGCACAACACCCCTAAGACTGCATCATTGTATTCAGACAGTAAGATCACTCTAGATTCCCTCGAAAACAGCAGGAACCACAATTCATTAATAGAAGAAAACTGACTTCTTAAGAGACACAGGCTGGAACATAACCTACAGCTGGGTTAAAGCTCATGTAGGAATCTTCGGGAACGAGCTTGCCGACCGCCTTGCCAAGAAAGCTGCAAGGGAAGATACACTACACTACAGCAAGATCCCCATGAGTGGCGTAACAAAGACTCTGAGAGAAGAAAGCCTTGCGAAGTGGGAAAATCAATGGCAGCTAGCAAAAAACGGAGCGAAAACAAGAAGATATTTTCCACAAGTCTCGCAGAGACTAGCACTGAACATACCTCTTTCAGCTGGACTTATAACCATGCTAACTGGTCATGGAAGAATCAATGCATACTATCAAAGATTTCGCATCATACAAGACCCAACATGCAGCTGCAATAACGGTGAAGAAACAGTAGACCATATTTTACTCGAGTGCTCGAAGTACAACACTGCCCGGAACAAATTGGAAAGGATCATAAATTCCAAAGAAGGACGGTGGCCACCAAACAGAACTGATCTCATTACCAAATACTTAAAGGAGTATAGTAAATTCATAAGAGAGCTAGATTTAGAAAGTAGGCAAAGTGAATAGCAATAGGGAAATACAAATATGGAAAATAGTAAATACTAACTGAAGATAAACAAACGTCGAACAAGTTAATAAAAATATAAAATAGGAATTTCAAATTATATAGAAAAAGATTACACAAAAAAGATAAAGAATGAGTAATAAATAGCTATGAATGCTTTATTCGAGAGATTATATTGCAACATATTAAATTTGTCTCAATAGGGAATTGAATTAAGTAAATTTAAATACACAATATAGGAACAAATCTCAAATACAATATCAGTACAGCTAATAATAATGTGAAATGTAAATATATACTATGCAAAAATAATTTATAGGTTAGTAAATTATAGTCATTATCATAAAACTATATAGAACTATGACATTCTGTCTCATCTCATTATTATGATTGTAAGAAAAGTGTAATCTTGTAAGCACAAACCAGACAAATGTAGTATTACTTATGTAATGGAGCATGTTGTTCAATAAAGGACATTAAAAAACAACAACAAAAACATACACACACACACACGCAACAGAACTACAGTAAATTTTGTTTACATTACGTAGAAACTGACTGTGTCTACTTTAGCCAATTATGCTCTTCGGATTATATAATGATTAGAACTCCATTATTTCAAATTATGTCAGTGAGGTTACAAATTTTTAAATAACGGGTTATAAATATATACCAAATATGATTTTTTGCACCTATTCAACTTTAAGCCCATTCTTAAGCTTTTCAGGAGTAGTGATTGACCTTTTGGAGGTTTTGGAAATTTTGGCCAGGAAATTCGGAAAATGTCCCACTGTGCGACGCCCGAGCGCAACCACGAATACAACAATGTTATTTTAATAGTATTTTTTATGGATTCATAAGCTTCTTTTTTAGATGTGACTTTATCGCACGTTAGGATCTGTGGGTATACCAGTAGGCTGTTGTTACTATTGTTGAGTTCCTGTTTCGTGTTGTAGATGGCTTGTGTTCATGTAACTAATTTCAGATTGATTAATGTTTATGATGTTGGTGACTGAGATGGTGATGAATAAATTATGGTATGTAAATTTCCAATCCGGCATTTGTCTTTGTGACTGAGGGAAATCATGAAAAACCCCAGTTAGAGTGGCCTGCCACGGGGTTTGAACCCGGGACCTTCCGAATACGAGTCACAAACGCTACCGTCTGCGCTAACTCTCTCGGTAATGAATAATTTCAAGGAAAAATTGTTCCGTGGTCAGGCATCGATCCCGGGACCCTTCACTTGCCGCACGAATGCTCTCCCGACTGAGCTACCCCAGGAACTATACACGACACAGTCACAATTTTTCCCTTATATCCACACAACTCAAATGGGCTGGCAAGACGCCAGAACCCAACTTTGTCTCTCGGTAATATTACATTTCTACCTCTAGTCATTCAAAGACTATAATCCTCTGAAACCTCACCGTGACTTTTGGGACACAGTGTATTTCGAAAAATGACAAAAGAACTTAATTATTATTCTGAAATCTGTAAAATTTAGGTATAACGAGAAATTAACATAATAAAGAACTACATATTTAAGAAACTCGTAAAACGTACTTGTGATGAGATAATGCATGTTTTCTTCTTGATAGGTCTATCAATTTTACTTTATTGTCTTAAACTGTGTCCTTGAGGCATATTCTCACGTGGCCAGGAAATTATGGTACTTTTGAAGGCCTGGTGCTGGTTCATTTATCATAATATGAATGGACCAGGCAGAAGAGCACAATTCTTGAGGTGAATGATAATGATGGTGAACAAGACATTCATTACGAAGTCATCAGCATTTTGATTCGACCAACCCTCTATTTCACCCTACTTTTCCCCTCATTTCCTATTATCTTAGCGCACGAAATAATAATATGGCACAAGAAGATGTATAATCCTCGCTGCTATAGAAATGGTCAATTAGATACAATTTTCTGAGATGTTCACCACCATGAGCCGGTGAATGGCGTCATAAATGCTTAGAGTGAAACCTGAAGCTCTGGCGGAGTTGATATTTCAATGTGATGACTTATGGAAACTGCCCTGACCTACAGTACCTCTTGGTAACTTGGAATCTGCAAATACGTGTATACAAAACGTTCACATTCTCATCCCTTTCTCCCAAACGTCAGTATGTACATTTATGTTAATAACGCATTAAAGATTACTTTTATCCATCCCCTCCGAGGGATAAAAACCTTCAAAAGCCTAGCTATTGCCGTGCTTTAAGTTGCATTCTAGGTTAGCGAGTTCAAACCCAGCTGATGGCGATAGTTTTCTTTTAGAGGCAATAAGAAGCCTCTCTATGGAATGGATGTCAAACTTTAAAATCTCGTTTCTAGATGTACTAGTCCTCCTATTTCCTATTTATTCCTTGTAGGAACACAGGGCAGCTATAAACTTCTTCCATCGCATTCTGTTCTTGGCCAGCGCTATTATTTCGGACCATGACTTCCCTTCTATCGCAGCCTCTGTGCGCTTCCAGGTTGTTCTCGGCCTGTTTCTGTGTCTATTTCCCTGTAGAATCCAATCCAGGGCTCTTCTGGTGACATCGTTCTCAGCCTTCTAAGGTGTGTGCCCGATCCAACGTCACTTTCGGTCCTTGATGGCCTAATGGAGCTTGCTTTGTTGTTTTCCACAACTCGTCGTTGGATATCACCTCGGATCATCTGATGTTAATGATTGTTCGGAGGAATTTATTTACGAAGGTCTGCAGTTTGCGTTTCATAGCCTTTGTACACTGGCGTTAAAAGATATCTGATCAACAATTTTTTTTATCGTGTAAGCGAATTTTCTGACCACGGAATAAATCAGAACCAAAGATATAACAAATTGACAAACTTTGAAATAGTTCCACTAGTTTAGTTCTCAATAGTTGACATTATTATTGGGACGGTTAAAATGTGTTGGGTAAAATGATGATATAGATCAAGTATAAATTATTCTCATAATTGACAGTATCAGCGGTTTCCCGCTAAACCCAGTGCTTTTTTCAATCATTAGAGTGGGTTGAAATTCTGAATTCTTTAACGCGAGTATATTTATTTAGGCATACTATTAGCGAAACTGATTGTTATTTTTGTCATCTTTTTATAGAAATAATAACTAAAGACTACACACTTACACGAACAAAGTAACGATCGCTATCGAATAGTACAACTCCACATCTCGCACTTTTCGAAAGCCAAAGGTCGTCTTTGGTTTATCTTTCCTGTTTCCGAGGTTGTAGCTGATTCTGTTACAGGTTGATTTAGTTGTAAGTCCACAGCACCCGATCCTGATGGTGGGGTTGCCACCTAAGGCATCGGGCTACCTTGTTTTTGTTCACGACTGTTTATTTGTTGACTAGGCCAACTTATTTGCAACTGTCCACCATATCTGGTAGACGTTCCACTATCCGCAACCTGTGGACGCGCTTGATAGCTGTGTGCTCGACAACGGATTCTAGATTATAGCCTACAGCGCGTGAAAAATTCTGAACCGGGAATAAATCGAGGGCTTAATGTGAAACTAACGTAACTACGAGTACAATCGTTGTTTTATTCACAACAAAACAATTATTCTTAATAGGCAATACATTTGTTTTACATGGTCTATACCATCATGTTTTGTAGCTATTATATGAAAGACTGTTCGGAACTGAGTTACGATTTTTTGACGAAGTAGAAGAACGAATTTGCTTCGGTTGATGTAATATCCTAAAAATGTCAATTTTTGTAGTTATGTTAGTTTTACACTAAGCTCTCGAAATATAAGCCAATTGTTCTTTGTCAGTAGATCTACATGCGAGCTAGTGCCTCTGTTGGTACTGCACATGTTTCTGCAGTAGACCTAATATGGTGAGACTGCAAACGCTGGAGGAAGAAAACAAAGTATAAAAGATGAGATGAAATTGCCCTTACTAAATTATCTTCATCTCTGATATATAATTATCCCTCTTTTGCCGACTTACAATCAAATGATGTAAACCAGAGAAAGGTATATGGACAGACACTAGATTCTAACAAAGCGGGTCTCCATGTGATCAGCACGATGCAAGACCACCGCGGAGACGTTACCGAACAAGTACAAGACAAGAGACAAACACCCAATTCTGTGGACTGAAGATAAATTTCTTTCATTGCTCACGCCGGGAATCGAACTACGGACCATATATTCATTCATTCATAGTTTTCTGTCCAAGGGCGGGTCTTTCACTGCAAACCCAGCATTCTCCAATCTTACCTATTTCCTGTCTTCCTCTGTAGTCTCCGCATACGATCCACATACCATCTGATATCTTCTTCTGCCCCGAACTTTTCTCCCGTTCACCATTCCTTCCAGTGCAGCCTTCACTAGGCAGTTTCTTCTCAGCCAACGACCCAGTCAATTCGTTTTTCTCTTCCTGATCAATTTCAGCATTATTCTTTCTTCACCCACTCTTTCCAACATAGCTTCATTTCTTATTCTGTCTGTCCATTCCACACGCTCCATTCTTCTCCATATCCACATTTCAAATGCGTCTAGTCGCTTCTCTTCACTTCGTCGTGATGTCCATGTTTCTGCCCCATACAATGCCATACTCCACACAAAGCATTATAAGGGATATAAAATATAATCGCTACAAACTGTATAGTTTTAACTAAGTGGCAATAGCCGCAGACAAGGTGCGATGCGTAACGAAGGGTTTTATTTATGTTACGTTATGAGTAATTTAAATGTCCATTATTAAAATCTATTGCACAGATATCGAGGGTAATTGTAGTAGACTAATTGGGATTACATGAGGGATGGTGACAGATGCTGAGTGCACACAGATTTTGTTTATGCAGTATGTTAACTTGTTGACACAGACTGTGGCCTGTGGTGAAAGGCAACATCGGTAATTTACACATGGATGATGCCGTTCCACTGGTGATCCCGTTCTCGATGATGGTGTGTGCTGGAGTGGGAGCTGCCGATGCATTCTGGATGTGGATGTGGATCACTGTAACATCGAGTCTCTTCTTCCACATCATTGCGTTTAATGGCGCTCATCACCATCCTGAAATATTTCACGAAGGGGATGCTCCCAGGTACTGTAACTCTCAGGACGTATCATATCTGAGTTCACGGGTATTTAGAGCTGTAATGGGTATTTGTATTGTATTGTGATGGAAAAAAAAATCCACTTTCTGTTAATGAAATATAAATGATGGCTGGAAAAATGTTTATAGTATACAATATTTTGTGTTATGTATGCAGGATGACTTGGACTCTATTTCACGTTTATATTGTTATTGCTGGGTTTTATTATTGTGTGTGAGTACATTCTATATTGTAATTATGAGAACATGTGACAAAAACTGAACAGCGAAAATACATGATATCTACACCGAAATGATCCATTTTTATTTTGCTCTCAATACCAAATAAATAAAGATAAAGAAATTATATTCACAAATATAAGTCGTCTGAGGTAGTAAGTTTGTAACAAAAGACAATACCATGTTAGCCTGTTAGCCCCTGCGTTGACACGAAGGATATCTAGGAATGGTATCAATGACTTCCACAGTCCGGACACGGAGGAACATGATTAGAGAAGATTATCACAAGAACGACCTACCTGGACATGCTGCAGCTGTAAGGATTTCCCCAGGTTGCAGTTTCAACAAGATGGTGCTCCACCCCACTGGTCGCTGGATGTGCAGAGCTCATTCCCAGGGCTTTGGAGAGGACGAGATGGACTCCTGAATTGGACTCCACGTTCTCCTGACATCAGGTCGCTGGATTTTTTTTGGTACTATATGAAGGACAAAGTGTACACCACTGAAGTGCGGGACCTTCGAGACCTCCGTTCCCGGATTGCGGAAGCCATTGGTACCATCTCTCCAAGCATGTTGGAGCGGACCTGGACGAAAATCGAATACAGACTAGACATTCATTGTGACACCAAAGGGGCTCAAATAGAAGTTTGTGCTTTTTTGTTACAAACTTAATCCCTCATTCGACTTATGTTTGTGAATAAAATTCCCCTATCTTTATTTCTTTGGTATTCGGAGCAAGATAAAAAATAGGCCTTTCAGTGTTGACACCCAGTATTATATAGGCTAGGTAATATTGCGTGATATTTAATTCGTGAATAAAATAATAAATAAATTATTAAAAAATAAAAACAATAACGCAACCTATTATTGGATAAACTATTTGATCTTCTAATACGAGGGTGTTTAAAAAAATACGGCAAC
Source organism: Periplaneta americana (assembly GCF_040183065.1). NCBI lineage: Eukaryota > Metazoa > Arthropoda > Insecta > Blattodea > Blattidae > Periplaneta > Periplaneta americana. The sequence goes on from NC_091117.1 coordinate 79,850,152, forward strand.
AAGAGCTCTCATGGACAAACTTTATTTCACAGGCAGATATACTGGTACACAGTCGTAGGACACTGGTACGCATAACTTTTCAACATAGCCACCATGCTTGTCCAAACACATGTTCCAGTGGTAGACCAAGACATCGATACCGACATAGAAGAAATCTGCGTCAAGTCCCTGAAGCCACGCCATGACGGCTTGCTGAACGGCCGTATCGGTGGTTGAATCGCTTACCACTCAGGTGCTTCTTCAACGAACCGAAGAAATCGAAGTGGCTGGTTCCCAGGTCGGTGCTGTAGGGAGGATGGTCCAGTACCTTCCACCGGAAGCGCCGCCGTTTTGCACCCTACACCTCAATAAGTTGACGATGAATTTCTGCTGGTGAGGTGCTCTTCAAACGAAAAACCGGATTACACTACGCACTTCCACGTTTGACCATGTCTCCGTACGCTCAACCATCTTACAACTGATATTGCGAGGGTCTGACGCAACATATAAACCATCTAATGGCTGCGTTATTAAGCTATGATCTGTTGTTGCGGCCCTGGCGAAAAAATTGAACAAGAGGGACAATATGACACCGTGAGATCTCTTGTTGCCTTACTTGTTGCATCACCCTCATACGTGTACATCGCACAATATTTCGTTCTCTGTCATGGCCTACGGCATTTGTAAAAAAAAATTGAATGAAAATACTCATTTAGAAGTACGACCTGAGGCATCTAAAGTTCGTCTGTGGAGCAAACAGACGAAAACAAATCCGCTGCGTAAATAGGGACCGGGAATGGCGGTATAATGAACGCGTGGCAGGGGAAAGATTGCATGGATGTGGGAATTTGACTGCAGAGAGACGATCATTTTTGTGTTCTAATTGAGCTGCAGTTCACATGTCAAGCCGTAAGTGAGGAACAGTCTTGCGATCAGGACAGCGCCTTACAGTAACGAACAGAGTAGGAAGTTGGTACCAAAACTATTAAGTTGTGTGAGCTTGGACTATATCTCTACCGAATGCACAGTAGTAACGTAGCTCTAAACGTCAACAAACCAGCACAAGAAACATGTACAGTCGGGTGGTAACCAAACTTGTCTTTTTGCCAATAGTCCATGGCCATAGAACAAGAAACACTATAAGCAAGTAATAAAAAAAGACAAATTAGAGAATTCCTAATTTAAATCTAAAATAATTTACGCATACGTATAAAAGTAACAAGTCAAATACACAGTGATATGTCTCCACACTTGTTACAATACATAATAATGTACTTCTTCAGTTTATCAAAAGAAATTCTCATTCTGTGTTCAGGAAAACTATTGGTATGCGGAAAATGTTCGTTCTACGTTACAAGATGTGACTAGAGCAAATATAAAATATGATACAGTAGTATTTATTATTATATCATAAAATGAACACTAGCTTTGTGAATGTAATAATGCATCTCGTATGTGACATCCTATTAAACCCATAATTCTTTTCAAGGACTCTTTATATTTGCTTTAATAACTATTGATATATTTAACAATATTATTTTTTCACATATGTCACGGCTTCACACATTTCCACAATTCTGGACTGCAGTAGAATGACTGTTATATACTTATAGGCAATTCAATTGTTTGAAGGGATATTGCAACTGACCAACATTATAAATAATATCGAAAAAAAAATGTATATTTGACTCAGATTTTGAAGGAGATTTCTCTTCATTGCTGTATTTTCCATGTAAAGAGAGGTATTCTGCATGTTTTTTCATAGCACAATGTTCCTGAACTACTTTTCGTTTCGTAGATTGTTCACATTACATAATTTTCAGTAAAATGTTTCTCCACTTATTACTATGGTTACCAGCAAATTGCGTAAGAGAAGCCGTTTCCACAACACATTTCTTACCTTTTTGCCAGAAATTGCAAACAGATTCTCAAATACCCTCATTACAAGTCTGAGGAACTTGATACCAAAACATTGGTTTCAGGTTGAGTGCAGCAAGGCATAATTTATAGATCTATATACTGTACTGGCATACTAGCATAATATACTCTGTTCATATAAACAACTCACAGTATATCAGCAAAATTATAGTGGATGAATCGTCACTACATTACAATAATATAGGCCTACACAGTAGAGAAGTCGCAGACGAAATGCTTTAACCTACTTTTTCAGTGTGTCCGCCGAATTAGCTCTGGTAGCGCGTCTGCCTCCAGACTAGCCGGCCCACGTTCGATTCACGGCGAAGTCAGAGATTTTCATGTAAAATTTCCACTTCGGGCCTAGGAGAGATGGCGGTGCATAACTTCTAACTACTACTAAATTGTGCTCTCTTCCTCACCTACATCATTATCTTCACCCATTCCCTACTTACACTTACACATACACTCACCCTAGTACTCTCCACAGATACACATCATGTATAGCGTGGTTCGCCGAAGTGGTGTACAAATTGAAAATGGATTACAGTGCTTCCATCTATCCGCAATATGCGGAACCCGAATCACGCATCTGAAGTGGATAGGCATTAGATATACATACATACATACATACATACATACATACATACATACATACATACACACATACACATTTTTTCAGTGTTGAAAACATTTCAGCTTCAAAATCAATTCTGAAACATCAAAATTTGTTTTCTTTACACTTCTTCAGAAACAAATAGTCTCTTATTACGAATTAATTTAGCTTAGCAGAGAGGGATGATCCTAGACGCTCATTGATAAAGAAAACGCTTTGGCATTGTGAGATTTCATTTTAGAACTGGGATGATTATGTATTCGTATACATTACTTGAGTTTTATCCACATTTTTTTAAAAATATCTTCAATCGTCCGTAGTTATCGAATGGTCAACGTTTTTCCCATGATATTTGAAGTTCGCTGTTTCAAACCTATGACTGCTTCATACGCAACATTAAAGCTCCAAAACTTGCTTGACTAGCCTAAGCGATATATTCGGCACTGTACTATTTTCCTACCTTTGCTCATGTTAATGCAAACAAGGACTCTTCGTAGCGTGAAATGGAGAGGTGTACTTACTTAATTTACAACAAATTGCTTCAACAGGTCGGTGTGTGAGGGTCACAAGTCAGAGCGCTTAACCGGATGAAGCTGCTATGTGCATAATCCACTAACGTGAGAGATTTACAGTAAATTTACGTAATACATGGACTTAAACGTGGCATTTACTTACAGGATGTTCAAGACAGTGTATACTGTCGTCATTTAGAAAACGTTTAAGGCGTAGAAATGTATCCTTTTTCGATTTATTTTGGTTTGTATTAAAAAAACGCTGCGATATTACGATTACATGTGATTCCATGTTATGATTGTGTCACAGAGTGCCCACTGCGAGATTTTAAATCCCCAAGAAACGGGGAGAAAATGTAGCCCTGCAAAGTGAACCTAGTAGTAGTGGTGGTGGTGGTGGTGGTGATGGTGGTGGTGGTGGTGGCGGCGGGGCGGCGGTAGCGTGGTAGTAGTAGTAGTAGTAGCAGTAGCAGCAGCAGCAGCAGCAGAAGCAGAGTAGCTGGGGGCGGGTTAGAGACGACCCTTCAGCACGTCGGCTCGACAGTGGCCTGTTATCCAGCCCGAATTGTGGGATGAATGAGAATGAGATGTACTAGCCCACCGCCACATAAGACGCCTCATTATTCACCCAATGAGTCCCCTACACACCTCCGCCTTAAGTTCAAACCGCCAAGGTGACCAAGCAGCATAAGATTCATTCTGACAGCCCTTCTAAGGTGTCGAAACGCCCTCGGAAATGCCCTTAAGAAATCAATCCTGGCAGAGATATTGCGAAAGGCTTGGAACCCAGAGATTGTTTCGGAGAAGACGCCCCTCTTGCAAACCGACGAAGACATGCGTCATGACCTGAATATGCCTATGGAATGAGATGAAGGTGAGTGATATGATATGAAATCTAAATTCTTTTCCTACAGCGAAGAGGAAGGGAAATGGACCGTGACAATGAAAATTCTAACCCGGCATTTGCCTAAGTAACTGTGGTAAACCACGGAAAAATCACAGTCAGGTTGGTCGGTCCGGGGATTTGAACCGCGGACCTCCCGAATGCGAGTCCCGTGCGGAACGCATGAGCCACCTCGCTCGGTTAAGTGAATCTAAAGACATACAATAAAATTATTTGATTTTAAAGCAGAAAAAAAGATACTGTTACCCTTGAAGTAAGTGCTATTTACACTCTTGATTACTCTTATTATACAGCCACCGGCGTGGCTCGGTCGGTTAAGGCTCTTGCCTGCCGGTCTGAAGTTGCGCTCGGGCGCGGGTTCGATCCCCGTTTGGGCTGATTACATGGTTGAGTTTTTTCGACGTTTTCCCCAACCGTAAGGTGAATACCAGGTAATCTATGGAGAATCCTCGGCCTCATCTCGCCAAATACCATCTCGGTATCATCAATCTCATCGACGCTAAATAACCTAATAGTTGATACAGCGAATTTAAATAACCAATTAAGAATTACTCTTATTATAACCTGCACTAAACAAAAGAATTTCCAAAGGAACAAGTACAAATTGTACATTCCCACATAACAAGATCTTAACAAAAATCGTCATATACTCATTCGTGGTATAAATCTCATTAAAGCATTATTAATTGAAGACTGGACATTAAAAAGACTAAGTGCCAATATCGTTGAAAATTAGTTTTTCAAAAAAAAAAAAAAAAAAAAAAAAAAAAAAGAAAAGAAAAGAAAAAAAAAAGAGTATGTTTCTGGTTCAATCCACTAAGAAAAATGATGAGACCCCATTGTAATTTTATTTAGGCCCTACCTTCCCACATAGATGTGCGAAACATATAGGTCTATTAAATTACTAGTCGCACAAGGAAGCTCTGTTTTCTACGTTTTGTCTTTTTGTTAGGCTACTTACAGCCTTTTTTATGTCCACTCTTCAAATAATAAACGTCTTTACCAAAACGATCACAATAATTCACATAACGTAGGTCTACTTTCGTAAGTTAGACTAGACGGCATTTCGGAAGGCGGTCTGCTGCTATATGCGCCGTAGTATTTCTGGTATGTGACGTCACAAGCTTGTACAGTAGAACCAATCGGATTCAGTCTATAACAAGTACTTCCCGAGTTCGTTTGTTCACGTGTGAGTGTTTCAATACATTGAATAAGTAAAACTAACATTTACTGTGTGTGTGTGTGTGTGTGTGTGTGTAAGATAAATAAATGGAAGAAGAGACTGTAAAAAGAGAAGTATTGCACAGGTAGGTGCGGAAAATAGAGTTTAAGGCGTATAATTATTTTAAAAACATTGACGAGCAGAACGCTGCCGGCCATCTTGATGCTGGGTGCAACGTTGCCAACGCGCAAGAAACGACTGCAAAAGTGGGATTGAGAATATTGCAAAGAATATTGTTATTGAAGGAAAGAGGGTTTGTTTGGTGTCATGCTTACAGTAATCAACGACTGAGGCCATTATTGTCTTTTGATATTTTAATTTATCTCCTGCACTATTTGTATTGCACGTGCGCGTGAAGTACGATGTGGTAATATTGTACGCTGCCTTGCTCTCTCTCTCTCTCTCTCTCTCTCTCTCTCTCTCGACGCAAACGCTAGCAGACTACCGCCTTCCGAATTGCCGTCGACTCTAGGCTCTCTCTCTCTCTCTCTCTCTCTCTCTCTCTCTCTCTACCTTTGTTTGTGTGTGCTCGTGTTCCTGTCGAGAAAGGTAACAGAAATCGACTGTGTCGTTTGGGAAGACATTAAAGGCCGTATTCATAGACATTCTTAGTGCGGGCTTCCGGTGGATGATCAGCGTACTAATGTTTTTCGTATTTATAAACCAGTGTTAGCGATATGATATGATATGATATGAATCCCGTACAAGTAACCAGTCGATAGCGGGACTAGTTAGCACGCTTGTAGCGCGGGTTAGCGAAATGTCTATGAATAGCACCCAATGGGGTTACGTACAGCTTAGAGCAGTAAAATTTTGGAAATATTCAACATTTTTTTCCCTCCATTACTGAATCTTGTACAGTAATGAAAATTGGTATGTGTAAAATACTGTCCTGCTTTATGAAAAAAAAATGTTTTTACGTTTTAAAATTATTTATATTTTCTTTTCAAAATTCCAAATGGTCGCAGTTTATTGTGCAGTGATGAAGCGTTTCCCTCATAACTAAAAAACTATCGAATTTTCTGTGATGGAATTTTTCGTGTGTATTTATGCATGTCATATCTACAATATGATGCAAGATCACTTCTCTGCCTTTGATAGATTGTCTGATAAAAATAAATTCGTTTTAAAAAATTGTCAAATATCAATATTTTCTTCTAACACAAAATAAAACAATATATATTATTTATTAAGCAATGTAGTTGAAAGAGAATGATATTGTAAACATGAGTTTCAGCAATAAAATAAATGCGAGAGAACACGAAGCAAGTTTATGAGTTATGAGGGAAACGTTTCATCACTGCACAGTAAACTACGACCATTTTGAATTTTGAAAAAAAAAAATTAATAAATCGTTAAAAGATATATTTTTTCATATAGCAGAAGCACAGTGTTTTACACATACCAATTTTCATTACTGTACAAGATACAGGAATGGAGGAAAAAATGTTGAGTATTTCAAAAAACTTTTCTGCTGTAAGCTATACCTAACCGCTTAATTAAAAACGCTGTAACAAGAGAAACATTGCTACTATTTTTCAGTAATTTGTAAATACATTTTAAAGGAATGGAGTTTTGAACATATTGAACCAGAACATGACCACAACTTTTTTCTCTTGCAGAGAAAGGGTCAAAATGCTTGCACCGCAGCCTTAGGCTTACTGTGCTTACCAGTGGCGTAGCATGAAATTTTGAGCAGAGGAAGCTAATTCAAGTTGTCTTTCATGCAATATGAGAAAACGTATTACAAAAATATAGTCTTAAAATAAATAGTAGTCAATTTAAAGTCAGCAGTCGAAGATTGGTTGGAACCTCGTAAGTAACACCAATAAGGCATGACCTCAAATGGTACGTAGTAAAATATGATTTCACTGTTTACACATATCTCTAACACGTATACGTATAACATTAGCTCACTCCCTGTCATAGTTAGAGGAATCACAATATTAACGGTCAATAGATACAGTATTAGTATCATTACGTAAGTATGCATCTGTCTTTTGGTTGTGTTCTTCATTGACAGCAAGGGAGTCGGTCATTTGTTTTTTAGATCACACTTTTGTTCGTAAGTCAGTCTTTATAATAGAATTGTCCTAAAAATTCAAGTAAATTAGTGTCAGGAACTGTTATTTCACTCATTATTTATTATATCAGCCACAGTGCACACTAACACTTCAACTGAACACAACTGACGAAAAGGGATAACTCGAAAACTACTTATTTTAAATGTCAGAGTTAGCTTCTTGCTAGCCTTGCGACCAGGGTAGTTTAGTTAGAAAGGGATTGAAAATCTGCGGGGAGGATTACACAGAAGAATGAGTGTAAGAAACCAGTGTGCTTGAAAGCTGGTGTGTTCAGGGTTCTTGTTTACTGCTGCATCACAAATCATCCTGAGATGCTGCATTACAATATCTAACGCGTAAATATAAATTCTATTAAAATTAATAAATAGTTTTGTCCATAGACTGCAGGTTTATTATGAAATTATTATTAACTGGGGAAGCTGAGCTTTTTAGCTTACACCACTGGTGCTTACCACTCCTGTTTTGTGAATGACATTTATCCCTGAACGGTCACGCTCTTGTAGGCTACATATAAAGCACTCTGTACAGTGAATTCAACCGGGATTATAGTAATGATGATTATATTTGAAATATAATCGAAATTAATTCGAGGTCCAACGCCGAAAGTTATCCAGCAATTCTGCTTAGGTTTCTGTTTTACAGCCAAACTTGCTGACCGTTATCACGCTGCAGTGGACATGCCCACCATTACGTACACAACAAAATTAATATTGTGAGACTAATTCCTTCTACGTGTAACCACATAACATCTTAAGGGTATTTTTTTTTGCAAATACTGAGACAACCTTTACTTTTGATCGCTGTGCATAGATATACTTCTTTACAAAACCCCAAATAAAGAACTTGAGTGGCTTCAGGTATTGAAAATTTGGAGGTTACGTAATTGATGATGATGATGATGATGATGATGATGTTTAATAGAACGCGATCAGCTATTATGGCTATTTGGGGCCTTATCTAAAATTCTTTACGAAACAAGCTTAATTTATTGCCTCTCCACGACCCTATCAGTTGATGTCAAATGATAAAGATCAAAACCTCTTTCGCCAAATAAAGTGGTGCGCCATTCTGCTGGACCATCATGCTCATGTTTTTTTTTTTTTTTTTGCAGCTGCGGTATGAAAATTTTTATCAACATGCCCACAAATAGTACTGATCGAATTGTCTCCTCTGAGAAGAACAGTAATACGTTGAAAAATTATGCAAGTCTGTAGCACAGTCATCTCTGCGGATAATCGCCCGATTATATTCTTGGGATTTGGAGTAATATCAGTGCTAATAGCGGCTTTGTTTTCAAAGAACACGCCTACTGCCATCAGTATGTGGCTTGTTAACAGATCCGCTTTCTTCAAATGTACGAGATCATAATATTATTGACTTGTAATTCGGAACTTTCAGAGCACTAGAGCAAACTGGAAATTTCGTGATATCTTTATTTAAAGTATAAATGGCAGAAGATGTATTGTAACATAGATTTTGTTCATTGCACTTTTGCAGTGACATGAACAGATTTTTTGGAAACTACTTGAAGAGTTGTGAGATCTATAGCTTAGAATTTGTGAATGAATACACCATCCGATTTCCTTTTTTAAAAAGAAGAGTTTTTTTTGCTGTGTTTTGTGGTGCAAATTGTTTTCGTAAGTACTGATATTGTATACTTCTTGGTGATAAATATGAACTTACTAATTATGCACTGATTATGTAACAGAGCCTTATCTTTTTTTATCGTTAATTTTTTTAACGTTTTTCCCATTCCACGAGGCCATTTTTTCTCTTTACATTTTGTCTATAGTAGAACAACATTCTCTGGTGGAAGAAATATCAAATGCATGAAACCTAAAATATTTATGTGTGTGTTCATAGAATCTCTGATATATTGTGTACGTCGTGCATGTTACAGATAGCATATAATCGCAGGGTCGGATGTAAAAAGAAATATACTGTACTGTAAGTGATATAAAAGAAGCGAATTGATTGTGTCTAAAACAAAGGGAAACTGTCGCAGAAAAAGCTCGTCCTTTACTTGGCAAGTACGACGAGGGCCAGAAATAACATTTCCAGTCTGTCAAGTGAGTTAAAAGAGGTAGACAACGAAACCTCATCATCTTCAGGAGCCAAACAAAGAACATATGTGCTTTAAGAAAAGTCGAATGATAAGTCTGTTTTTTATGCGGATCTTGCTCAGGAAATTTCGAGGACGACAAGCATGGTGAAAGATGGATTCAGTGTATCTGTTGTGATCAATGGTTTCAAGATAGGGTAAAGGTTGGTGACATTGTGAAACTAATAATATTATGATAGTACTTTTTGAGAATTTTTTACAATTTTATTGAGCGAGAGAAGGACTGGTTTTGTGCAGAAACTTGTCCACGAACATTCCCTTAATACATTGACGCAAAAAACCGATCTTCCTCTCCCTCAATAAAATTGTAAAAAATTCTCAAAAAGAACTATCATAATATTATTAGTATCACATTATTACCAACCTTTACCCTACATATCAATACCTATCTTTCAAAATACAAAAAGAATTTTAATTGTTTGGGTTGTAGATAGGAATCTGACCGAGAAATTTGAAATTTTACTGAATATGCCTAAATATTTTGAATTTATGGACTATCACAAAAATACCCTTGTACTATCACGAAATTATACTAGTCCTTCTAGGTACTAATTTCTTTTGCTTACTTGTATTGCTTCTTTGTAATTATTGTATAACTTTCTTTGAGGTAAGAATGCTGATTCTTTTTTTATTTGAACCTTGTTTTTGCACTAAAACCTTAGTATCACGAAATTATCCGAATTTATCCTATATTGACGGCGAAAATAACGTTGAACTGATGTTACACTTTCAAATTTTGAAAACTATAAATATTCTGCTCGTCGTCTAGCATTAATCGGGATTGTTTATTCAGTAATTACTAAGTGCTCATATGATTTATTTTGTTCGTAAAAATATTGATACGAAATTACTGTTTTAACATCATATTGGAACTGAAATAACTTTTGTGCACTCTAGTATAATTTTTATAGAGATTTTATGTACTGTATGTATTCACAACGAATCATTCTCTTGTGTAAGTAAGGATGTGGTTATGTAAAGTAACTAGACAGAAATGTAACTGTTATGGAAGACACAAAATGGACAATGAGAAAGTATATATCATTTTCGTGACACTGTTTATTTTTAGCAGTGCTCTACCTCCAAATCTTCAGTGGATTGGTACCAGTAAATCTGTTGATACTCATAGATGGCAACTAACCCATAGTTATTCCAAACAAAATGGCGTAGGCTACTCGTAAAATGTTACATCTACAAAGAAGACATGAAAGATACAGATTTTTTCCCCCGGAAACCGAATAATGTTTTAAAAAAGAGAAGATAGATTATCCGCCAAGATCTTCAAAGTTAAGACTACTGAATTTCTTGCTGTGGGGCCTACTTATATGTAGGGTGTGCATAATATGTCGCTGGACAAGGACTGACTTAAAATATATACACAGGGTGAACCGTAAGTAATATAATTAATTTCAAGGGGTTATTCTTTGAGATATTTCAGACAAAAAGTTTAATACAATTTTACTAAGTTGTGCTTCCTTGTCGAGAAAAAAAAATACATGAAACATTTCATATCGTATTTTGGGAAAGCTATTGAATTAATTCCCAATATCTGCAGTCAGTTTAAGAGAGCAGTGTATTATGGTAATAAATGATTGAAAGAATATTAGTTTTGTCTTTTAAATGTGCAGAAATATGATCCGACCAAATGCACGTTTTCGTTCTGCAAAGGAATTTTAAAACCTGATGCACTGTGACAACGCTGTAAAGGTTATTGCCTGAAGAGATGCAGCTCTCGTATGCAAGGAATGGGTGAGATAATGAGAAACTTCAACAAAACACAATTGCTTTTAAAGATAGCTCGGAAAATTTGTTTTCTTGTGTGTAAATTTATCTGTTACCACTTTAAACGTTAAAGTAGGAGGGAACTATTTCTAATTGGCCGACGTAAATGCTCGTAGTACGATAAACAGAGATTTTTAAATAATTAATTAGATTTGTATGACGTGGGCAAGAGATCCTTGGGCAGACCGTTCAAGCGTTGGTAAGAGACCGTAACGGGCCACTAGGCCCAATACATGCAAGGATGATGATGATGATGATGTATGATGTAAAAATAATCTTTTCTTATTGGCTATGTTCACCGAATGTTTAACTAAATTAAATCGACAGTTTAAAAAGAATATTTTTAATTTTGTTCGTTACTTTAATGTAAAATAAACTTATCGTATTTTTATTTTTTCATTTAGGGTTTTAAATGTTGTAAAATTTTGTTTTTACAACGTGAAATATTGTTTACGGTCTCTAAAATATTCAATTGAAATTGGAGTATACAAATTATCTTAATCTTTTCAATTCAGTTTAGTTTTAAATAAGCTTGTCTTATTGTCTGTGTTCTCTGAACATTTAATTAAAATTAGATTCTAGAGTTTATTATACATTTTCCAAGATTCTGTTTAACGTAAAATGAGCATTATTCATTTTCCGTTCTCTAACAAAGTTTAAACACAAAAATTAAACAGTATATTATCTATATTTTTTCTTACGAGTTTGAAAATAATGTACGTGGCAATGACTTTCAACAAGGCAGGTGAAAGGGTTGTTCAGAGTAACACAACTTAATGTGTACGCCCTTCTGGTTGCAACATTGCACGCTCTCATAATTAATGGATTTTAAAATGCACGTTTTTCTGAAAAATTATTCAAAACATAGCAAAATGATATTTGACTCTTTTGTTGGTCTTTACTGAAGGAATCATTCACCAGAATTAATGACAATACTTACGGTTTACCTTGTATATATCTATACTAATAATAAATCTGTAGCCGAAATTTTTCTGGTAATTTTCGATTTTCCAAAAATAATTGGTCCTAACATATATAATTAACCGCCCTGAAACCGAAAATCGCTTTTTTGAAATTTTTGTTTGTATGTCTGTTTGGATGTTTGTTACCTTTTCACGCGATAATGGCTGACCCGATTTATATGAAAATTGGAATATAAATTAAGTTCGTTGTAACTTAGATTTTAGGCTATATGGCATTCATAATATTTTATTTAAAAGGGGGGTTATAAGGGGCTTGAATTAAATAAATCGAAATATCTCCCTTATTATTAATTTTCATGAAAAATGTTACATAACAAAAGTTTCTTTAAAAATAATTTCCGATAAGTTTTATTTTATGCAAAATTTTGATAGGACTGATATTTAATGAGATAAATGAGTTTCAAAATTACAATAACAACGCCATCTAAGGCGGTGTAATGAAATAAAAAACAAATGACTTCGTCTATAAGGGGTTTTGGACAACAACAATCGAAAGCTATGAAACATAGCCTACAGAGAATGTTTCTGTGTTTGTATGAAGTAATATCGGAAGCTAAATTAACCGATTTGTATAATTAATTACTAATTCACCATTGGAAAGTGTAATTTCTCTAGATGGACATAATGCTATAATTTTATTACAGTAACTTCTGAGTGAATCGAGGACAGGTAAGATTAAAATAGCTTCTTATGCACAGAAAACTTGATAGGCTATTCCGTACATTCGTTTCCTTATTTCCTAAAATAATTTTTATGACCAAATGAGTGGTCTCTGGATCAAAATGATCGCATTTTAATTTTTTAATACAATTTAAATTAAGTAACATAATAAACGATTTATCCTTCTATCAAACAGAAATGTTCCATGGATCAAATGTCCTTTTTTAATTATGTAATTACTTTTTATTTATTTCTAACGGGTGCAGCGGAGCGCACGGGTACGGCTAGTATATATAAACAAATGGCAGGTACTTGACTCTTCTTCATTCACCCATATGAAGCCAGTTGTGTAGACCAATTTACCGAAAGTCGTTTCCCAGGGTGCGACATAGAGGTGGTCTACGCTGCACTTGCGATAAAATTAAATGATGATGGTGATTTGTTGGGATGTCACAGGGAAACCGGAACTTCCAAAGAAAACTCCTGTGTTACCCAAACCACAGAATTGTCCAACACAAGTTATAAATCGGGGGTACGCCAAAGATCGAACCGAGGTCCATAGGATTATAAGTCCAGAGCTCTAGCTACTACTCCACCGTGGTGGCTACTCACGAAATATTGCAATATATCTGTGATTTTCTGGTCTTTGTCAATCTCGTTGCAAAATTTATGATGGATTAACGAGCTTTAGATCCACAATGATCTCTCTTCTACTTTCTTTTTGTTTAATTAATGGAACAATAGCGGTTCTCTTGTCGGATTTATCCTTTTATTAAACATTTTGAGAGAGAAACACGCCCAAAATATGCTAACTATAGATCTTGTTTTCTGTGAAATCGCACACCTGTGTTGGAAATACACTATAACAAAGGGTGGAAACTGTATACTGCTTGAAGATTAAATATGGATTTTCAAATTGAAGCATATACGCCCTTGCTTACAATAAAATTACGGTTTTTATAACATGCTGACTTCAAAGTACTACCCAAACTTTTTCGTCAAAATATTGAACTGAAACATGTAATAGTAGTTCAGGATAAAATGTTCCTGTTTCCTCTATTAAAACTTCACTACCGGTATGTTACTTACTTACTTACAATTGGCTTTTAAGGAACCCGAAGGTTAATTGCCGCCCTCACATAAGCCCGCCATCGGTCCCTATCCTGTGCAAGATTAATCCAGTCTCTATCATCACACCCCACCTCCCTCAAATCCATTTTAATATTATCCTCCCATCTACGTCTCGGCCTCCCTAAAGGTCTTTTCCCTCCGGTCTCCCAACTAACACTCTATATGCATTTCTGGATTCGCCCATACGTGCTACATGCCCTGCCCATCTCAAACGTCTGGATTTTAAGTTCCTAATTATGTTAGGTGAAGAGTACAATGCGTGCAGTTCTGTGTTGTGTAACTTTCTCCATTCTCCTGTAACTTCATCCCGCTTAGCCCCAAATATTTTCCTAAGCACCTTATTCTCAAACACCCTTAACCTATGTTCCTCTCTCAGAGTGAGAGTCAAAGTTTCACAACCATACAGAAGAACCGGTAATATAACTGTTTTATAAATTCTAACTTTCAGATTTTTGGACAGCAGACTGGATGATAAGAGCTTCTCAACCGAATAATAACACGCATTTCCCATATTTATTCTGTGTTTAATTTCCTCCCAAATATAATTTATATTTGTTACTGTTGCTCCAAGATATTTGAATTTTTCCACCTCTTCGAAGGATAAATCTCCAATTTTTATATTTCCATTTCGTACAATATTCTGGTCACGAGACATAATCATATACTTTATCTTTTCGGGATTTACTTCCAAACCGATCGCTTTACTTGCTTCAAGTAAAATTTCCGTGTTTTCCCTAATCGTTTGTGTATTTTCTCCTTACATATTCACGTCATCTGCAGAAGATAAAAATATGTAGGTTTACTCACTAATTATAAATATTATAAGCAGAGCTAGAAAGTTGATACCAAAACTGTTAAGTTGCGTGAGCTTAGATTACATCTATACCGAATGAAATGTAGTAGCGCAGCTTTCAATGTCAGTGAACCAGAACGACAAACATGTGCAGCTGGGTGATAACTAAACATATGCTCCAATCTTCCACGGCGTTGGAACAAGAAAATAATGAACGAATAATATAAAAAACCAATAATTTGTAATTACAAACTTCGTAACTTCCTATCTAAAATAATTTACCCATACATATAAAAGTGATATACAAAGCATACAATTATGATTCTAGGCTCATTATTACAAATAACAATGAACATTTTAATTTGATCAAAAGAAATACTCCTTTTATGTTCAGAAAAAAAAACAATATTTGTACTCTGAAAATATTCTTTCTACGTCACAAGACGTTACTGGAGCAAATCTGAAATATGATACAGTATTTCTTACTATCATCAGGTGAACTATTTTGCGAATCTAATAGTGTATCTTGTATGTGGCACATAGTATGAAACCCATAATTATTTTCAAGAAAACTTTTCATTTCTATTATAATGACAGGTAGGAAGTTCGTATCGTAATTCGGATGTTGAACTTGGACTGCAACCGAATGCATAGCAGCACGAGACGTCAACATTTAACGAACAATAATCCGAGAAAAGAATAAACTTGTTATACACTCCTGTTTGCATAATTATTTAATAACAGGTGAGTTTACTTTTTTGGAATCATATAACATTAACATTACGTAAATAACAGAATAATAACAGAATAGCTCACTTTGTTCAGAACCTAAAATATTATTATTAACAATGTTCTTCAAACTATTCACGACTATACACAGCTTCACAGAATGATACTATGCGTATCGTCTGTAGAGAGTGGGAGCAAGGAAAGGCGCAGGAGACATCCGTTCTCCTCGCTGTATTCAACTGAAATCTACTATTTTGGTACGAACGTCCTACCTGTGGTTATAAATAAGAAACCTAGTCTAATATTAAATTGTCCAAAGTACGAATATGTCCATAAAGCGGTAACGCGCAGATGAGTAAAAAGTGTGAATAGATAAAATGTGAGATTTTTATGCCATCCAAATTTAAAATGTTTAGTCTGAGCAGGATGGCAGATTTAAAAACTTGAATTAAATGTGCTGCAGTACCGAAAGTACCCACTTTCAAGTCATGTTGAAAATGTCCAGATAAGATTGGCCTGAGCACGTTTTCGTATTGTGGTCAACATCGCGCGCACTCACCTCGACTATATTTGCTGGATGTAAGTTGTTTCCTCTCCCATTCTTCGTAATTACAATGCTCCACAAATTAGCATCGAGCATTACAAGATCTTTTGTCTTTGTAGTTTCACTTAAATTTCCTGAATGATAGTAATATAAATTGTCTCTGTATAGAAGCATGGGTTTATTCTTCTGTAAGTTATTTCAGCCATTGTGTTTTCCTCAAAATTTCACTATTTCAATGGTGTTTAAAACAGATTCATCATTACCATGTCAACAGAAACAATGCATCCTCGTTAATCATGTTAAACAATGTATTCTTGAATGCCGTGACTTTACTGTGTCACCTTGAAAACATTCCTTTGTGAACTTTTCTCATCAAATATATTAAGCATTGGACCTCATTGCATTAACGACCTTTTTACATTACGAACCTTTTGCTTATTGAAAATTTTAACTTAGATATTTCTATGTATTGGATCTTGAATCACGGACTAAATATCTGGATAAATACCTGTCTGGACTTTCTACTACAGGTATTTTACATACTTGGACCTTGTCTATGATAAGATTTGTTAAGCGCATCATTGTGAAAGATCTAAATTGGCCCCATGAGACGAACTCATTTATATATGCTATTTTTTATGAGTTTTATGTAACTCAGATGTTAGCATGTATGGTTATAAATTCAAGGTACTCGGGTTCGATTATCGGCTAGGAAGTGTAAGTTTATCTCCTTTCTAAACTAGACATTTGTTCATTGACTTGTGTTTGTTCTGAGTTGTTCTAAGTGATGGCCTTTTGCGCACCATTTAGCAATATCTAATGTTGATCTTCTCGAGAGTGAGAATAGAAAAGAACTTCGGCCTCAAGTCTTTCAAGTACATGATGATTATGATGATGATAATAATAATAATAATAATAATAATAATAATAATAATAATAATAATAATTCATTTCATTTAGTGTTCTGCCCAAGGGCAGGTCTTTCACTGCAAACCCAGCTTTCTCCAGTCTTTCCTATTTTCTGCCTTCCTCTTTGTTTCCTCATATGATCCAGATATCTTAATGTTGTCTGTTATCTTTGTCTACCCGAACTCTTCTCCCGTTCACCATTCCTTCCAGTGCATCCATCAATAGGCAGTTTCTTCTCAGCCAGTGACCCAACCAATTTCTTTTCCTCTTCCTGATCAGTTTCAGCATCATTCTTTCTTCGCCCACTCTTTCCAATACATCTTCATTTCTTATTATGTCTGTCCACTTCACACGTTCCATTTTTCTCCATATCCACATTTCAAATGCTTCTATTCTCTTCTCTTCACTGCGTCGTAATGTCCATGTTTCTGCCCCCATACAATGCTACACTCCATGCAAAGCACTTCATTAGTCTCTTCCTTAGTTCTTTTTCCAGAGGTCCGCAGAAGATGCTCCTTTTTCTATTAAAAGCTTCCTTGGCCATTGCTATCCTCCTTAATAATAATAATAATAATAATAATAATAATAATAATAATAATAATTTATTAACGGTGTGTGTATATCCAATATCTACTCACCTCACTTGCGTGATTCGGGTTTCGCATATTGCGGATAGATAGCAGGACTGTGACCCTTTTTCAAGTTATTTACACCACTTCGGCGGACCACGCTATGCATGAAGTGTATCTGTGAGGAGTTACGTCATGTACTAAGGTGTGTGTATGTGTAAGCGTTCGTGTAAGTGTAGTGTGTGTGGAGATGGGGAAGGGAAGAGGGGAAACCCGGTGCCGGCATGTAAATCTACTCTTGTCGCCAGGCTTAACTTTCCCGTCTGACGGACGAATCACTATCAACAGTGATATATGCCTTCTCTTCATATGCACTGCGGAGAGATCTGGGGTACAATCTAGTGATTAGAAGTTGTGCATCGCCATCGACACGAAAATTTCTGACTCTGCCGGGAATCGAACCCGGGCCATCTAGTCTTGAGGCAGACGTGCTACCACAGAGCTAATTCAGGGGATATAATTTATTAACTAAATAACATTCATATTTTCCTAGTCTATTAGATTCTTGACATGAACTCCCATTATAGCTATTTGTATTTCTTTTTCGCACATTTCACATCTCGTTCTCTTACCGCTTTTCCACCTTTACTTCTTTATTCTTGAAGTAATGTACTTCTTAGAAAATCTTAACAGGTTTGCTACTTTGTTTGGATAGAGTATCTGAAACTTCAGAGATATCCCTGGAAAATAAGAGTTCATATGGGATTACAGTCTGCTTTTAAGTTTGAGTTGTGTATAGGCCAGGCCTGGGAAACAGCCGCTCTCAAAGCGCTTAGCTTCCCCGCTACAGTTGCTGTAGCACGGGTACTCACATACCGACTGCTCTGTTTACTATACGAGTTTGTATACGTCTAGTATGTTGTATGGAAGAAGTTCTAGGGGACTTCTAGATATAGTACGCCATTGGGAATGAGCAGAATAAACAACACACACTGTAATATAGCAAAACTAGTGGTTTAAGAAATTCTGTATGAAATAGGAAACGGTAGTGCTATATAGCTACTTATTAAGGATAGTATAATATGCTAATTCTAAGAATTAGGTATAGGCCTATGTAAATTTTAAAATAAATTATATGAGCATAACTAAATTTATACAGTATTGCTATCTTTTAAATATGTCCTGTAATGTGTTAGAATTTCTTCTACATTGCTCTTGTTACTGGACGACTAACAGAGCATTGTCAGCATTGAATACCTAGGATGAAAATAAATACACCATGTCCCGCTTAGAGGGATCGAGAAATAAGTGCTAATTTAAACTATAAATAATGGTTTTATAACATAACTTTTTGTACAACTTGATGTAAAAACTCTCCGAGTTTCGGAGAATGGTCAGTGCAACTCGATGTGTGCGCCTCGAGCTACCCTGAAGACATCCAAAAGGTACTCAACCTTCTGCCAAGTGTTCCATAACATTTGTGGCGTGATTAGCGCAGCTGCATTTATAATGCGTTGTCTCAGTTTTTCCAAAGTGTCAACTGTATCACGTTGGCATAAAGCCCCAGAAAAAATGTCAATGGGCGTGAAGTCGGGTGACCTAGGTGGCCAGGCAAGGGTTCTCCACCACCATCGTGGGTCAGTCGGTTAAGGCGCTTGCCTGCCGGTCTGAAGTTGCGCTCGGGCGCGTGTTCGATCCCCGCTTAGGTTGATTACCTGGTTGGGATTTCTCCGAGGTAAGGTGAATGCCAGGTAATCTATGACGAATCCTCGGCCTCATTTCGCCAAATACCATCTCGCTATCACCAATATCATCGACGCTAAATAACCTAGTAGTTGATACAGCGTTGTTAAATAACCAACTAAAAAAAGTGTTCTCCTTTTCCGATCAACCTATTGTGAAAGTATGCATTCAAGAAGCCACGCAATACTTCATAGTAATGGGGTGGAGCCCCATGTTGCTAAAAAAAACCGATTCTGGGGGATTGATCAACAACAGAAGTTCTGCACATGTCCAGATACACATCGCCTCGATGACGGATGTTCTACTAAGTGGCGCAAGGCTTGTTTCCACGATAAACGTTAGTGCGCATGCGCATGAACATGCAACTGTTTTTGAACCATTGGTGCATAAACTTGGACAGTTTCTGCATCTTGTCAGATGTAAATCAAAACAATATCTTCATCTGTTTTTAAACCATTTTGGTGCATAAACTTTGACAGTTTCTGCATCTTGCCACATGCTCATAATACGAGACGAAATGAAATTCTTAAATTAGTTGAACCTAAATATTTCACATCTGCTGCTTTACTACACAGTACAAATTATGGTCCACGGCTATATAATTCGATAATAAAATTTCATCCAGAATTGACTACTTTAAGCAATGAAATTTTCAGATCCAGAATTAAAAAATTTATATGACAGACTTCCCTGTATATATATTATGTACCATGTATTGTAAAACAAGTTTATTTCTATCCTAAGTGTATTTTTCTATTTTATCTTGGTTACTATGTCAACATGACCTGCACTAATTATACTACTAATAATAATTTAATATTAATCCATCAATCTAAACATCGTCTCTTTTTTCACTCAGTTATTATTAGTATTATTATTTACTAATTTTATTACAATCTTTATGTGAGCTTTTTTCTTAAGTATTTTGTCTACAAAGTATGTGTATCTATGTAACGGAACTGTCCCCGAACACGAGCTTTGCTCTTTCGGGGTATTTTAATGTAACGTTTTTATGTATATGTTATTATTAAATAAATAAATAAATAAATGTAACTTGCAAAATTTAATGCAGGTTATTTCTGAGGAAAGTAGGATGAATTAGCAAACTCTGGTTGCGGACAGTAATAATCTAGAATCTAGATGCGCAGGAAGAACATGAGAGTGAGAGAAAAAAAAACAGAATCTGTAACATGAATGAGACTGTGTTAACATTTTAATATTGTTTGTGGTTTTATTTGTATATTTTGATGTGCGCTATGGTAATTTGTGATTTTCTGTCTTATATATTTCAAATTAAAAAAAAATAGAAATGTTAATCTTAATAATAAACTTCCATTTTCTCGTATATTCCAATGTTTCGTAAGGGATTTATGATATACTTGTCTTTTTTCTTCACATGGCTCATATTTATTCACTTTTCTTAATTCATACACTGTGGAAGTCAGAAAACCACTAACTCCAGCAGTATTTATTTCAAATTGTAGCGTAAGATAATGTAAAAATTTAGGTTTTGAAGTATTTAATTGATAAAGAATGTAATTTTACACAATATTAGTAGATAAATGTATAATATTTGAAGTTAGTAAGAGAAATAATAACTTTTTTCTGTCTCCTGTAAAATTTGGTTTATTGGAGTTAGGGAGTTTTTGATTTCCC
This sequence comes from Periplaneta americana, assembly GCF_040183065.1. Taxonomy (NCBI): domain Eukaryota; kingdom Metazoa; phylum Arthropoda; class Insecta; order Blattodea; family Blattidae; genus Periplaneta; species Periplaneta americana. The sequence continues at coordinate 79,871,007 of NC_091117.1, forward strand.
TGTCTCAATTTCTCCTAATCTATTAGTTAAATTTTATTCATATTATTTAACATGTCCATTGTCCATACCATCCAGTTATATTTTGTGGAATATAATAATCCATTCAATAATCCATATGAATTTTAAATGGTGAGTATTTATTTTTCGATCCCTCTAAGCGGGACACGGTGTACATAGCATAATACGATATAGGCCTATCATTATCGCGTTATATTAATTGTTGTTAATATAGTCCTTTTTTACTTCAAAAGTGACATTTATTCGTTACTTCCACAGCATTCTAATGGTTAGAACGCTGGATTCATAATCCCGTGGACCCTGGTTCGAACCTTGGCGTACCCCTGCTTTATGACTTTTGTTGGGGAAGCCCGTGGTCCAGGTAACACAGGAATTTTCTCCGAAAGCTCTGATTCTCCTGTGACATCCCAACAAATCTCCATCATTACTCCATCTCATCGAGGGTTTAGCGTAGACCTGCCTGCTATGGCGCACCCCGGACGACATCTACATAACTGGCTTCATATGGGTGAATGACGAACACTCAAGTACTCGCCATTAAACAAAAAGATATATATATATATATATATATATATATATATATATATATATACACGTTCATTTTTAAAATAAATAAAATAAAAATAAATACAAATGAAATAAAATACATTTTTAGTAACACTGTCAAAGAGAACACTATGGCCGGAATAACACAGTGAAATAAAATGAATCTCATAGGAATGTATCCCACGTTCCTACCTGTTTAAAGCAGCTATTACTTGGAACAAGTCGCTCCAATACTCCGTTCTTTTACTGACTATTTTATTAGTGGAAATGTTTCATAAGAACTTTCCAGGTATTTCTTTACTTTTTTATGGGCGAACTAGAACAGGCATTTGCAGAAGTTGGAATAATAATGAGCACATCGGATGTCAAAGAGAAATGAGACAACAAAGTGAATATCAAAACACTGTCGGCAACGCCAAAAGATATTGACACTTTCCGAAAGTCCGTGAAATAAACGCAGGAATTAGAATTCCGCGAATACGAGTATAACGAATACAGTGACATGTGAATGAAATATTCTGTTTCTGAATCTTTCATCCCGGCGACTCTAATTTTATTCCTCGCCTTTTCTCATTTTAATTTTTTTCTATCATGCATCGTGTCCAATCATCCGGACGTTGGTTATCACTTCAGCAAATTGATCTCTGTCTTTAAGAAGTCTAAAAAGTTGTTTCTGGCCCGCCATATTGCCATCCAACTATGTTGCTCGTATGTTTTTCAATAATAATGTTTGTTTTATACCAATGCGTCGTTTACTTTTCTGTCTTGGCCTTTTTAATCAGTTGTAGAACATGATACTGATCATTACACAGGCTTGGACTGCGTGGACCAGTCATGTCAACTGATGCCCATAGGCGCAAGCGCGCGTTTTAGAGCTCAAGAGAGCCTGAGCGTTTACAGCGGAAAGGAAAGAGACAGACGAAAGAGGTACTGTCTTCGCGCTACGAGTTGGCGGGTGGAGTGGATAGGCGGGACGGGGGAACTTCACGCTACACTCTGACCTGAAAACGTCAGTCCACTTACCTGGCTACAGGGGAACGAAGTCAGACATAAAAGATTCTTCATCTTCATCTTCGGTGTTGCTGTCGTTATGGCTGTCATCATCACTCTCATCACTGCTGTCATCGTCACTGGTGTCCGCGTCGCCAACATTAATGATGAACTTGTCTATAACGTCCTCCATTATTGCGTCTTTCTCCCAGTAGTAGTTTTCAATAGCACTCACATGTTTACAGTATCCAGTCCAGTCTTCTTTAGTTACAGATCTGAGTCCTTCTTGCACAAGTTCTTGCAGTCTTTTCAGTGACATATCACCCGTTGTGTTATGTGACCTTACATAGTTCTTAACACTACTCCAAGCTAATTCAATAGCGCTTAGGTCACACATATACAGTGGTAACCTGACGACAGTGTGACCATGATTTGCAAATATCGTATCTATTTGGTACACTTTTTGCTTAGGACGAATTTGTTCAATTAACGAAAAAAGAGTGAACTTCCTCATATTTTCTTCACATGGCACTCCATGCCTTCGCAGGTAGTCCAACATCTCTTTTTTTACCGCTGATTTGGTTGGTACCTTATCTAATTGTTTTCCATGATAGGGCGCATTGTCCATGGCGATTACAGATGGAGTAGACAGATTGGGAATAACTTTTTCAATCACTCACTTTTCGAAATTGTTAGAGTTCATCTGTCCATGATAGTCGCCTGTTGCTGTCCCCGCCTTGTATACTAATTCGCATCCTTCAACAAAGCCATTAATCCCACCCAGATGGACAACAATGAGTCTGTTAGACGCATTAACGGTAGTCAAAACTCCCGTAACGTCTTTATGCTGCCAGCACTTGCGGAACGTTAAATTGGTGTCTACCCATGTCTCGTCCAGGTACAAAATTGGTTTACCCTCTTTCCTAAGCTTTCTAATTGTCTGTAGGTGTCTACACCTCCAATTTACAATGTTTTCCCTTTCAGTTAAAAATTTTCGTCTCGATGCACACTTCTTCCATCTGAAACCCATTTCCTTTAGTATTCGTCGTAATGTTGTCGCCTTCCATTTGAAATCAATTCTGTCTTTTAACACAGGCAAAAGTTTCTTGCGGCTTGGTACTACTTTCTTGTTCAGATAAAAATCCTCAATTATGTCCTTTATCACTCTCCGGTCAAAGTCATCTACATTTGCGTTCCGATAGTCTGGACGTTTCCGTTTTTTTTCCAGGTGTCGACAAAACACTTTCTTCTTCTTTGCAGTCTTTCATTTCTTTCCTTATACGCTGTATCGTTCTTATAGATACATTACAATACTTTTTTGCCCTTTCTGCAGATTTCGTAACAGGAATGCTAAGACATTGTTGTTCTTTTTTTTCATCACAGCATTTTATCACATTTGCAATAATATTTCTTTCTCCGCTATGGATTGTCAGTCCTTGTTTCCTCTTTGTCGACATATTTACAATTATTTGCAATTAATAAACCGCTATGTAAGCCTAAACTACCACTATACAATAATAAAAACTCCACTAACTGTATTATAATCAACTATATTAACACCAGAAAAAAACCTATTATTAAAGACTTGCGATATATTGAAACTATTCTTGTTGAAACAAATAAAACACAACCAAACGCCACTATTATTTCAGAGACCCGCAGACACTCTCAAATATACGTGCAGTAGATGTTTGTGAAACAGGAATATTGCAGTGAACAGCGCGGTGCGCATGCGCGACTGTTTCCCCTCCGCCCCATCTAAGTACTTCAGCCGCCTTCTCCTGGCGTGACAACAGATATGCCGCTTGGTCGAGCCAGCACTGATTCAATGGATAAAGGAAAGAGAACTTATTAAAACTGTATCTATGTTAATTTTTGGATTTGTCTGAGAACTATAAGAGCATTATAAGAATGTAAGTTTTAATTTTAATGCTCATTTTTCACAAGTTTGCTTTTTTATTCAAAAGGAATAATTTCTTAACTTTTTTTGCAGAAAAGTGAAATTTTAAGGTATGTTTATTTAGTAGCCTTACAGGTACTGAAACAATGTTTTCGTAAATCTAATATATCGTAAATACGTATTACTGACGATAGGGTATTGAACGTTTTGGAAATATAAGCATGGAAAATGTTTGTAATGAAATGAATTAACAAAGCAACTACTATTACATCATAAACAAAAGATACTGTATTAGCCATTTGTGTTGTAACGAAGTCAGCTCTATAACGTCAGCAAATTTCGACAAAATAATGTAATATTATGATGATAGGAAGTAGCGCACCGGAATCAACTTAAAGTTTTGTTATGTAATATTAGTTATAATTAAAACATTTACAGTACCTAGGTAACTTTGCTTTGTACTATAATATTGTTTTAATTAGTTTCTTGATTACTTTTACAGGGCTAAAGATATCACCAATATCAATTCCAACTTACTATGTCATACTCAATCTCTTTCTTTCGGATATCACTTTCTTTATAATGTCTAAATGACGTGTTTCATTCACTTAGTCCAGTATAGTTGTACTATTATGGAATATGTGAATATTCCTTCTTAACTCTTTATTATGTTATTAACGTTTACAACACAACTGCATTGTTAATAAATTGGTGTTAGTACTTTTGTTTTACAGACACTATAAATAATATCAAACAGAGAGAAGCCATATAAAAATAACAACATAAAATTTCACGTTCCGTTTGAAGTTTGTACACCACTGTTTTCTTAATTCAACAGGTTGCTTATTCATATACATAATTCTTTCTCCTTCCATACCTAGCGCTTGATGCCCGCGCAAAACATCAAGGTCAGAAAAATGCGCTTGCTTTGACATCACTGGCGTAGACCATGAAATATTACTTGAAAAGATGCAATATTATTGAATTCAAGGTATTAAACTACATCTTTTTAGATCTTATTTAAGCAACAGGAAGCAATGTGTTAAGAGGGAGATTAATAGCTCGGATCTAATGAAAAATATTAATTTGTTTAGTACTGCCTGTGCAGATGATACCACTTTTGTAAACAGTCAAAGCACTTTAAACGAACTTAAAAGCAATACAAAATTTTCATTTGAGAAAGCAAAAAAATGGTTCTCCACTAATGAATTTTGTTAAATGAAAGTAAGACTGAATCTATTATTTTCATTTTGAAAATCTCAATGCAGCTACACAAATCGGTTAAGCTGCTTGGAATTTTTGTGAATAGTAAACTTACTTGGGAATTTTGAATTCAATTTTTATAAGTTCCAATAAGTCAAGTAGGGTATCAACAAATAAAAATAGATAACATTCAGTCATGTGACTTACTTTTTAATATAAAATACTATAATAGTTACTTTACATTATACTATTAACATAGTATTGTGAAAGTATTCGCCATATCATGGCATCTTCAGATATAAATATTCGATATCTTATGAAACCATTGAATACATATTATTAAAGTGTGTGAAAAGATGCAAAAGAATAATATAATTAAAAAGTTAAAAACATAAAAAAATAAAACAACAAATTAATTATACATCTGATATCACTAAATATTATATAATTATGCATATTTAACTAGAAAAATGTGTAACTATATGCGTGAATAAATGCTGTAATACTCATAATTTTGTTTCAAACCGATATGGCAAAAGAATGTAGTAAAATATGAAGTTATTATAGGGTAATGATACTTTAATATGTATTCCATGTTTTAATAAGATATCGAATATTTATATCTGAAGATGCCATGATTTGGCGAAAACGTTCACAATAAAATGTTAATAATATAATGTAAAGTAACTATTATTGTATTTTACATTGAAAAATAAGTCATATGACTGAATATGATCTATTTTTATTTGTTGTTACTTGGGAATGTCACATTGACTATGTGTGCACCAAGTTATCTAGATTGTTGTACCTTTCAAGGAATTTGAAAACATATATGCCACGACCCTATGCTAAAGCAGCATATTTTGCTTTTTCCAAAGCATTATTATGTACATATAGTTTATTGCTTTGGGGAAATGATGCTCACATTGGCAAACTGTTTGTTACTCAAAAGAAAGCCATCAGATTACTAACAAATTCTAAGTTGACTGTCCATGTAGGCCTTTATTTATTAAAGAAGAAATTATATCGTAACTAGTCTTTATACAGGGTGTCCGGGACAAAATTTACCAATAAGAAAGTTTAATAACTCACCAAATAATTGATGGATGAAAATGCTGTTTGCGGGAATTGGCAAAGGGACTTCCAAAGTTTCGAATGACCACTAACAAACTTCTATGTGTGCACCTCTTGTAACACGACAGATGTCCAGGCGATATTCAAGGTCTTGCCATGTGTTTCGTAACATCTTTGGAGTGACAGTTGCACAAGCAGCGACAATTCTCCGACGCAGATCCTCCAAATCTGCCACTACAGTCTTGTACACAATGTCTTTTATGTATCCACAAAAAAAAAGAAGTCCAGTGGGGTTAGGTCTGGGAATCTGGGAGGCCATGCTATAGGTCCACCTCGACCAATCCATCACTGAGGAAAGCATTCATTCAAGTGATCTGTAACATGTAATGCATAATGAGGCGGAGCTCCGTCTTGTTGGAAAACATATTCCTGTGGAATTTGAGGAATGGCGTAATTTTGCAGCATATCAAGATACACATTTCCATTCATAGTGTTTTCCACAAAAAATAACGGTCCAATCACAATTTCATGTGTAAGTCCGCACCAAACATTAATCTTAGGGCTGTCTCTTTCCAATTCCCTCACTACATGCGGATTTTCTGATCCCCAGATGCGACAATTGTGCCTGTTGACGATCCCACAGACGTGGAAGGTGGATTCATCACTAAACACGACCTTCTGCAGATATCCATTTTCAATATCAATTTTCAACAGCATGTCACTAGCGAAATCATATCGTGCAGGCAAGTCGTTTGGTTTCAACTTTTGAACCAATTGAATCTTGTATGCATGCAGACGTAGCCTCTTATGCAGAACATCGTGGATAGTTGACTTTGGAATTGCAAGTTCCCTGCTGGCACGGCGAACAGACTTACACGGGCTCCGTTGGAAAGCTTGCTGAATTCTGTCGACTTGCGCTTCTGTCACTTTCTACCCGCGTGGTGTTTTCTCTACAAGAGAACCGGTCTCAAGAAGCTTTCTATGCCGAGTTGTTATTGTGTGCCTATCTGGTGGTTGCTTCTCAGGCCACTGTTGTCTAAATCTTCTCTCTACTATCTTCGGATACTTGAATTCGGCAAGCCAATAGCAGCATTGAACTTTTTGTTGCACTGTAAACGCTATTTTAATCACAGCTATGTCAACAACAATGACCAAATATTGTCAACATCACACATAAAACTTAAAATGTCCCTCTTTCATTGGCCGCAAATTTCATTTTCCTATCTCCATTATTACGCGAGTTATTAAACTTTCTTATTGGTAAATTTTGTCCCGGACACAGTGTATTATGGAGCTATTAATATATGCAAAAAGCAATTTACATTTAATGGAACATAAGAATGAAATCCATGACTATAACACTAGGAATAACGAAAAATTGTACATACCCAAATGTAGACTTTCTATAAGAGCTAACAACCATCATATTATGGCTTTTAAATTATATAATCATCTTCCAGTTCATGTAACAAGTTTGAATAGGCAGGATGTTAAGAAAATATGTATATATATATATATATATATATATATATATATATATATATATTTATATAAGTGGTTGATAGATGAAGGATTTTATAATATTGATGAGTATTTAGAGACTCCTTTTACATGTTTTTAGTTTTAATTTAGAGATAAGGGACTATATCATTGCAATTTATTTGCTAACAGACCTTAAATAAATATCAATATGAACATCAATATATCCTAGATATTGAATCTAGCTGAATTTTGAAGTTGTCAAAAATTCACGATCGTCTTCGTTTTCTTTAGCATTTCTGTATTAGATTTTCTGGTAACCCAGGGCGTACGAAGCTTCAAGGTTTCTCTTGATTATCATAAGAGTTCACTCTTCGACACAATACAGCAATGTAAGCAATGTATAACAACCCCACCATCCGTTGCGCGATTCTCAAATTGAGGCTATCATTGCATTTCATTACTTTTATTTGTGTTGGCAATATCTATTATGAATTTTTTTCAACATTCGGGTCAAATTCTGTTAATTGATAGCTAGCATTACAAGCTGGATACTCCCCCAACTTGTTTGCCATTCAATTATAATGTGACATCATTATTTATTCTGTCCAGACCTTTTTTTCACTTGCCTAGCTCCGGTTAGAGTAGGCTTTCCTTCTCCATCAGAACTTGATTTGAGAGCCCACTGGGACAAGAGACTGGAAATCTGAAAAGTGGCTGGTTAATATCTTTCAGGTCTATATTTCTAAATTATAAATTTTAATGTCATTTGCCTGCTCGCTCTCAGTTTTTTTTTAATTGGGACATTCATAATCTTGGATATTGTATTTTGTCATGATTAATTGCATCTTTGTCCGTTTAATATTGTCATTTGTACTGTAATTTTTATTGCATTTGTTGTATTTATAATTTTCTATAATTTAAATTTATTTACATTTTCTCTTGCATACATTGAGTTATTGTACAGAGTGATTCAAAGGGAATGGTAAATATTTTAGGGGATGGTAGTATGGAATATTCTGAGAAAAAAGTTTCAACAAACATGTCTCCCATTTTCAATGAGTGTGGAGATACAGGTATTTCAGTGTTACGCATAACAAACCCTACAAATGATATGAAGGAACGACAAATGGTAGTGTTTATAATGACTGTAGAGAAACAGCTGTTTGTAGTTTCATTGCCTACAAGAATGGGAATGTTCTTACAGCATGATGGAACTGTTGTACATTTTAGCCATCGAGTGACACATCATCTAAATCCCACATTCTCCAAACGATGAATCCATGTGCATTGGCCACCAACGTCCCCAGATCTTACTCCTGTCGATTTTTGTATTTGAGGTTGGACGAAAGGCTAAGTATACAAAAACAAAGTAAATAGATGGGTCGAATTGGTCTTTCGCTTTATAAGTAGTAATGTTCTTATAAAAGAACAAAAAGACGGCTTCAAAAGAACAACATTTACCGTTGACAACAGAGAGAACAGTGCATTGAAATGTTAAAATGTATTGATATCTGTAAATAAGCAATATAATCATTGTCATTTTTTCTTTTCTTCTTACTTCTTGTGACGCTTGTGATGGATAGCATTCATGCAACTGGCCTGTATCTCCACTCACATTGTTAAAAATTACACACAAGTTTTATATGAACTCTTTTACTCAGAATAGTCCATACTAGCCATACTACCACTCTCTAAAATATTTACTATTTCTTCTGAATCACCATATGAAGAGTGAAAAAGATAAAGGAGCTAAGCGCCAAAATCAGAAAAATTGAGATTTTCATATCTAAAGAAGCTATACACCCGCACCAATGCAGTGCTAAATGAGCTATGCTTTCATCCTTTCCTATTTTTTTCGGCGGACGTCACAAAATGGCACTGGTTATATGAGCAGATCCATTGGAATTCTTAAAAGAGCTATGTGCATTGTAGCTAAAAATCTTGACTGTAGCTATTATACAGCGATTCTATAAACATCTGCACGTGGCTGGGTTGATTTTAGTGTTGTATTGCATTGAAAAATGATGAATGATAATAATTTAAGTGATTTTTTTATCTTCAAGAGATATTGTTTAAGCATTACAACTTTGAAAAGGAAGCAACATCTGAATACAATCGGTGGGAAAGAAAACTTTACCGGCAAGGGGAAACAAATACAATCTAAGGAGCAACCACTCTTTGATTACAACTATACATTTTAGAATCTTATGAACCCTCGTCTAAAAGACATACATGTGATTTTTTTTTAATTTTGGCCGATTTTAAGTGTGAGCTGGACATGACTATGAATTGGTTTTCACTTCATTTAAGGTGCAGACTGGATTGTGAATAATGGGTACCAAAAGCTCTAAGAAGGTATTAGTAAGTATGGAGTGAAAAGTGGCCCTATTTTCTGTATTTTCATAATAAGATTCTTTATATTACATTATAAGGAATATTAAGAACATTCGTCACGGCATAGCTCAGTTGGTTGAGGCGCTGGCCTGCCGATCCGGAGTTACGCTTGGGCCAGGGTTCGATTCCGGCTTGGGCTCATTATTTGGTTGAGTTTTTCCGAGGTTTTCCCCAACCTTAAGTCGAATGTCACATGATCTATGGCGAATTCTCGGCCACATCTTACCAAATACCATCTCACTATCACCAATTCCTTCGGTACTAAATAACCTAGTAGTTGATACAGCTTCGTTAAATAACCAATTTTAAGAATTAAGGACAGTCAGAATTTTCTTGACACTCTTTAACTTTATCACCTATTCAAAACCTAGCTGAAAGAACATAGCTCTTTTAGACATGAAATAACAGTTCAGACTTAGCTCTTTTCCAAATGACCTACACAATATATTTTTTCTTAAAATACCTTTTGAGGAAAGCTTGTATAAGCAACATATATCACAGTAGCCTAGTCTGAAGTTGATTTAATATTTGTTTCAACAATTTTAACAAAAAAAATTACAAACTTTATACAGTTTTTATTGAATATCTCGGAAACATGTTTTTGGTGCTTAGCTCCTTTAGCTTTTCCACTCTTCATATATTAATTACGTCGTCTTTCTTACCGGAAGTCACAGATACGGTACGTACTTAGCTCTTCGTTGTGTACAAAACTCTTGCTCTCTCTGGATACAGTCGTGTTATACGTTTCATACGAAATATGACATTCTATCAGATTCGACTCGACGCAGATGGACATAATTCCCCTCCGGCTGTGGGCTTCCGTAAAACAACTGCTTAGTTCTCTAGAGTCGATGAAATTTGTGTAAGCGAGATGGAACAGAAATTTCCATTTATAATAAATTCGAGAGCGAGCATAGTGGATATCGATGGAAAAAATTTTCGGCACTTAACATTATCTCCTTGCCGTCTTGCTGTATTACTTGACAGAGCGTTTGCTTACGACGGCCGATGACTCGAGTTCAAATCTCGGTGATGGTCAAGATGTATTTGTGGTGGGTAAAGCCAAAGTTGTGAGGTTGTTTCCTCGACTTTCTCCCTTTTTTCCCTCGTTATTCCACCAACACTCTCTACAGTTCCTTTTTCATTACCCCCTTTTCGAAAAATATAGCATCTCCTATATTTGCATGACGTCAGAGCCTCAGTCCGCCGCAGTAGACTTTTCTCATTGTTAGCCCACACATTGGTAGATGATAGAGATAGTGAGTTCTAGACCAGTTATGGTTCTGTTTAAAGAGATTTCGATGTCTCCAGTTTGTTTTTTTGTATGACGACTCATAAATAGCCTATATAGGTCTATGAGGAAAGGCAGAACATCACCAGAGGTATGGTATACAAATTAGAAGGATAGGGAGCAATGCGTAATGTGGCGAATGTTGGGGCTGGCTTAGCAGCCCAGCACAGTCAGCACGCTACCCATTCCATCACGGATGCCCAAAAAGTTCTTTAGGTTGCAGTGCATATAGATGTCCCATGTACTTCCCGATAAGAACCTTTATACCTCTACACCACCTCCTCCCGCATTGAGTCAACATTACGGGAAAACAGAGCGTGACTGTCCAATAATAGCATACTAACGGAATGGTTTGGTTCAGTGTCAGGCAGAGAATTTTTCTATTGGAAACTTATTTTAAGAATGAAAACTCTGGAAAACATGTTAAAAGATGCACTCGTAAGTTTCGTCACAAATATCTGAAATATCCTGTACCAATGTGCATATTACTCATTTAAAGGTGACGTAATAAGAAGTATGTGTTAGGTGAAAAGAAATGAAAGAATAAGTGTAGTCACAGAGGAAAAATTAGTCGATATTCAGGTAGGAATGCGGTCAAGACTTCGAAAATCACTTAAGTTATCGGAAGAAGATGGCGTCTCTTCAGCGTCTGTATTCAAGCGGAAGGTGATTATTTTCAGCGTTATATAAAATTTCGGTAAATATAAAAATTCTCATTATATGTATATTATTAGAGTAATATACATATAGGCTAAAACTGATCACCAGAGAGTGAAACTTGTTGCCCGATGGGAAACTATCTATATGTGGTAAACAAATGACGATCGCAAAGCATATTTTATAGTACCGTAAAGAATATGCAGTTTGAAATGTTGGTAAACACAGAAACAAATGGTAGGGAGATGATAAAAACAGAAGAAAGTATATAAAGCTTAGAAGAAATAAAGTACTCTAATGCAATAAAATAGATATTGACTTACTAAAATTCTATTTCACTAATGCTACCTTCGCCAAAACGTTTCAACGGAGCCGCCATTTTCAGTCGACTCTCCATGCGGGAAACATATGACGATCGCAAAGCATGTTTTATAGTACCGTAAGAATTTGCAATTTGAAATTATGGCAAACAAAGAAACAAATGCTAGGAAAGTGATAAAACAAACAAATGCTAGGGAAGTGATAAAAATAAACAAATGCTAGCAAAGTGATAAAATTGTAGGATAAACAGCCGTGATTGGTTGAAACACGTCCTTTCGTACCGTTTTATTGCGCAAAAGCAATATGACGTAGTAAAAGTGTAATAGTCACATTAATATTATTTTTCACTTTATAATTATGTAATTTTTTTTATTTTTATGTTCAGCGTTACTTATGTTTAAGTTTCTAAGTGAAAAATAAATGAATGTTAATAAGGCGTCTTTCTTTATTTTGTAAATCATCTCGCGACCCACCTCAGCTGTTTACACGATCGCCCTAGGGGTCGCGACCCCCACTTTGGGAACCACTGCACTAGCATTACATAGTGCTTTCTGGTTATGCTCGGGATGACGTTGCTCGTCAACAATGTGATGTTGTAACATGTGTTCAGGCTTCTGTCTAACGATAGTCGATTTAACTACTTATCCTGCAATCACAATCTAAACACCAGGTCACAAGAGAGCCAAATCCTAGCAATTCCTCCCCATAGAACATCCTACTATTCATCCTCTTTCACTGTCTCCGTCCCTCGTGAATGGAATTCTCTACCTCAGAAGATTAGGGGCTGCCAGACAATAACTACTTTCAAGACAAAGCTAAACAATTTCTTACTGACGCAGACAAATTGAAGTTGTAATTATAATCATAATCGAGTTTAATGATTTAATTATATTTAGGTATGATTATTATTAATGTTATTATTAGTGCATAATTATTTCATTGGAGTGTTGGGAAGGTAAAAGAATTGTTATGTATTATATTGTATTGTATTGTATTAATTATGTTTTGCTCCTTAGCAATATAGTAATTTTGTATTTTTGTATCGCACTGGTTGAGTGGAAGAGAAGGCCGTATGGCCTTAACTCTGCCAGTTAAAGTAAACCATTATAGTCCTGACAATGAATTGTATTTTATTAGAAGACCGGTTATTAATAATACAAACACACGCAGCCGCACTGTCATTCTTACAAATTTGCAGACTCTATACACCTAGGGAACTTTTTTTTTTCAAGAAAAATTCCTTGATAGCTGAGCCCGAGAATGGAACCCGGGACCTTGAGAACTGGAAGCCGGCATGTTCATCACAAGGCTGAGGAGGCAGTTGAATTTTCTTAATTCGTTTTATTCAATTCACAGCAGTCTGTATGCTTTGTACCTCTGATTTGAAACAGATTTTGAGTAGATTTCTGATCCTCTGTAGGCCATCATGCCTGCAGCTATATTGTCATCCCTCTCATTCCGTACCGCTAGTCTAATGTATAACGCCTAGATTACGGAGATACGGTGTGGGACTTCATGTAATTAAATTGTAATAATACTGATATGAATAGCGAAATATTGTCATGCATAGCCATAGGAACATTAAATCCAGACGTTTGAGATGGGCAGGGCATATAGCACGTATGGGCGAATCCAGAAATGCATATAGAGTGTTAGTTGGGAGACCGGAGGGAAAAAGACCTTTAGGGAGGCCGAGACGTAGATGGGAGGATAATATTAAAATTGATTTGAGGGAGGTTGGGTATGATGATAGAGACTGGATTAATCTTGCACAGGATAGGGACCGCTGGCGGGCTTATGTGAGGGCGGCAATGAACCTTCGGGTTCCTTAAAAGCCATTTGTAAGTAAGTAAGTATAGCCATCTTTGTGGATATGCAGTTGTCTATGCAGTGAATTTAGACGGAAGTAATGCTTGAATGTATTTCTGTGTGTGTGAAGTAGTAGCGCTATGTTAAAACACATGTGAGTTGCTAGATTCCGATACATATTTCCGAATCCGCCTTCCCTCCTAACATTTTCTCGATTTGTTTAATTTCTGTTTTCCCGAATTGTAAATTTCCAAATGGCGCAGAAAAATAATACAGTAGGTATGTCATCACATATTTTTATTGCAATGCATTACTAGTATGGAAGAAGTGAATTTGAATATATCCTCATCTTATAAAATGAAGTATCTTACCTTATTACAATTCCAGTAAATTTTGTTTTCTGCCACATTCCTCTTCCTCAAATACACGTAACAATCCAACAGCAGATTCTTTCCTCCACTTCCTGCGATTATAACGGTAGCTTCATCTGTCAAGTTTCTGATAACTTTTATTAATAATTAATTATCTGTCAAGTTATTGATAACTTATACTGCTAATTTTGAAAAATAATATTTCTTGTGTGTCTCCTGGCAACAAGCGGTCATTGTCAACAAATCTGTCTGTTGCGTATATTCGGGAAAGTAGATAGCAACTCAAATTTGGGAACGCCGATTTGCTATGGAATAGCGGAATGGATATCGAATGGGAATGATGTTGATGCCTAAGGTACGTACAAGACGAGTTGGTTACCGAGGGGAACCGTACTCGTCCCATATCACCCCTTCCTTTTGAGTGCAGAGCGTCTTTCTGAAGACCAATACCGATCATCTGGGCACTTTGACAAATTATTATTGTTTTTTAAAGACAGTTTTGAAAAACAGAGTAAGTTTAGCTACACTGACCGGCAGATACAAACAAACTACGTTTTGATCACCTTGACTTTCTACAAAGTGACCAGCTAGGCTACGAGCGACGAACCGGCTAGCAACTCACGGAGGGGACTGGTCTAGAGACGATAGGGGTTGCCTTCTCGAAACTTGGATATACAGCGAATCTTAATTAAGTCAGCCGGCAATCGGAGAATGCTATGGAATGACGAAATGGAGAGAGGTTGACGAAATGATGTAGATGCCTAATATGAAGAAACGGGAGAACCTCGAGTAAAACTCAACTGTAACCTTGTCCGCCACAAGTGTCACTGGATTTTTCATTAGATTTTTCAATGACCGGGACTCGAACCCTGTCACATAGGCTGAAGGTCTGACCACTTAGCCACCGCAGGGGACTAAAGTTAATAGTTATTTTAAAATACAATGTACGAATATTTATTTAGGCGACTTTCTTACAGTGATCTTGTTTTTATATTACCTACTTACAAATGGCTTTTAAGGAATCCGTAGGTTCATTGCCGCCCTCACATAAGCCCGCCATCGGTCCCTATCCTGTGCAAGATTAATCCACTCTATCATCATATCCCACCTCCCTCAAATCCATTTTAATATTCTCCCATCTACGTCTCGGCCTCCCCAAAGGTCTTTTTCTCTCCGGTCTCCCAACTAACACTCTATATGCATTTCTGGATCCGCCCATACGTGCTACATGCCGTGCCCATCTCAAACGTCTGGATTTAATGATCCTAATTATGTCAGTGAAGAATACAATGCGTGCAGTTCTGCGTTGTGTAACTTTCTCCATTCTCCTGTAACTTCATCCGTCTTAGCCCAAATATTTTCCTAAGAACCTTATTGTCAAACACCCTTAATCTCTGTTTCTCTCTCGAAGTGACAGTCCAAGTTTCACAACCATACAGAGCAACTTGTAATATAACTGTTTTATAAATTCTAACTTTCAGATTTTTTGACAGCAAACTAGATGACGAAAGCTCCTCAACGGAATAATAACACGCATTTCCCATATTTATTCTGTGTTTAATTTCCTCCCGCATATCATTTATGTTTGTTACTGTTGCTCCAAGATATTTTAATTTTTCCACCTCTTCGAAGGATAAATCTCCAATTTTTATGTTTCCATTTGGTACAATATTCTGGCCACGAGACATAATCATATACTTTGTCTTTTCGGGATTTACTTCCAAACATATCGCTTTACTTGCTTCAAGTAAAATTCCAGTGTTTTCCCTCATCGTTTGTGGATTTTCTCCCAACATATTCACGTCATCCGCATAGACAATAAGCTGATGTAACCCGTTCTTGTTTTTATATTAGGGGAACTTATTTATCTAATTGCCGAGACAGATAAAAGTATTCAGCATTTGTATTTTTTCAGTAATGTTATAGGAATTCTTGAACTACTAGATCGACGCGTATTTGTTTCAGAGCGGACCGGGACTGGGGGCTTGCCCAGTTGGACACTGTGAGGGAGCGTCCGGCCGTCAACAGCTCGTTGTTCGCTGCGCTCACCAACTTCGGCTATCACGGCCTGCACCACCTGTTCCCCGCAGTGGATCACAGTCGTCTGCCCCTCATATACCCGGCACTGCAGAAAACGTGCGAGGAGTTCGGAGTCAGTTTTGCTGAGTACTCACTGCTGGAGATGTATAAAGGGCAGTTTCAGCAAATTGCCAGGAACAAGCCCAACCCCATTCCACCTGGACAAGTAATCGTGGAGAAAATTACACATCACACTTGACTGCACTGGAATCACCAGCTCAGCCAGAACTTCGTGTGAGTTGCAGTAAGGACGAAATGAAATGATGAAATCTTATTAGAGAAAACGGTCGTTGAGTCTTGTACTGGTGAAATATAAGATACATAATGCTGTATTTCATAAATGTATGCAGTCAGCTTTTTTACCCGTAAGTACATTTTCAGTTTGGTGTCGTAAACTTGAGGAAGTGTAGTGAAGATTTTCTTGCATTACAATACACATTTTCTGATGTGGTCATTGAGTTTTTATTATTATTATTATTATTATTATTATTATTATTATTATTATTATTAT
Organism: Periplaneta americana; assembly: GCF_040183065.1. NCBI lineage: Eukaryota > Metazoa > Arthropoda > Insecta > Blattodea > Blattidae > Periplaneta > Periplaneta americana. The sequence goes on from NC_091117.1 coordinate 79,887,653, forward strand.
TATTATTATTATTCATAGTTTTGCACCCAAGGGCACATCTTTCACTGCAAACCCACCATTCTCCAATCTTCCTTATTTTCTACGTTCTCCTTAGTCTCCGCAGATGATACATAATTATATCTTAATGTTGTCTATCATCTGATATCTTCTGCTCCGAACTCTTCTAGCGTTCACCATTCCTTCCAGTTCATCCTTCAGTACACAGTTTCTTCTCAGCCACTGACCCAACCAATTCCTTTTTCTCTTTCTGATCAGTTTCAGCATAATTTTTTCTTCACCCACTCTTTCCAGCACACCTTCATTTCTTCTTCTTCCTTTATTATTATTACTAGCCGTACCCGTGCGCTCCGCTGCACCCGTTAGAAATAAATATAAAGTAATTACATAATTATAATAGGACATTTGATCCAGGGAACATTCGTGTTTGATAGAAGGATAAATCGTTTAATATGTTACTTAATTTAAATTGCATCCAAATAATTAAAATGCGATCATTTTGGTCCAGAGACACTCATTTGGTGCAATGACAATTCCTTTAACATGTTTCTTAATTTTTATTACATGCAACCATAGTTTAATGAAGATTGACATTATTTAGATTTAATGTGTATATTTTATTTTACTTGTTATAGGTTTCCATTGAATTATGGTAATAACTTAATTTTAACCCTTATTTTCTACGTATTCAGTAAATGGCGCTTGGCCCATTATGGTTCTGAACCCTTCAAATAACTTAAATTATATTATATTATATTATATTATATTATATTATATTATATTATATTATATTATATTATATTATATTACTAGCCGTACCCTTGCGCTCCAATGCACCCGTTAGAAATAAATATAAAGTAATTACATAATTAAAATAGGACATTTGATCCAGGGAACATTCGTGTTTGATAGAAGGATAAATCGTTTAATATGTTACTTAATTTAAATTGTATTTAAAATATTAAAATGCGATCATTTTGATCCAGAGACCACTCGTTTGGTGCAATGACAATTCCGTTATTACCAATTATTTTTGGAAAAGCGAAAATTAACAATAATTTTGGCTACAGATTTATTATTATGTTTATATTATATTATATTATGTAAAAAGTGTGTTGATAACGGATGTACTCGAATTAGAAAGTTTTTAATTTGTTGTGGGAGCTCTTGAATCTCAGGAGGAACAGCTTTTACAACAGCGCAACATAATCTGCTTGGCTCATTACCCAATTTTTTTGCATTGCATTTATTGCATATATATTTTATGTATTTTAACACGATTCAATTGAGCATAGTTAAAATCTGAATTATAAAATAATGGATTGCTAAGCTAACGTAGTATTACTGCATACTAAATCAATACACTCTCGTTGTTCGTTAATTCTCTGAGATAGAAATGAATATGTTCATAAATATTATTTTCAGGAATACAGGAAATGAATATACAGAATAACCTATCAAGTTTTCTGTGCATAAGAAGCTATTTTAATGTTACCTGTCCTCAATTCACTCACAAGTTACTGTAATAACATTATAGCATTATGATCATCCAAAGAAACTACACTTCCAATGATGAAATAATAATTAATTATACAAATCGGTTAATTTAGCTTCCGATATTACTTCATAAAACACAGAAACATTGTCTATAGGCTATCTTTCATAGCTTTCGATTGTTGTGTCCAAGGCCCCTTATAGACGAAGTCATTTGTTTTTTAATTCATTACACGGCCTTAGATGGCAGTTATTTTAATTTTAAAACTCATTTATCTCATTAAATATCAGTCCTATCAAAATTGTTCGCGGAATAAAACTTATCGAAAATTGTTTTTAAAGAAACTTTTGTTATGTAACATTTTTCACAAAAATCAATAATAAGCGAGATATTTCGATTTATTTAATTCAGGCCCCCTTATAACCCCCCTTTTAAATAATGTATTTTGAATGCCATATAGCCTAAAATCTAAGTTACAACTAACTTAATGTATATTCCAATTTTCATCGAAATCCGTTCAGCCATTATCGCGTGAAAAGGTAACAAACATACAGACAGACAGACAGACATACAAACAAAAATGTCAAAAAAGCGATTTTCGGTTTCAGGGTGGTTAATTATATATGTTAGGACCAATTATTTTTGGAAAATCGAAAATTACCAGAAAAATTTCGGCTACAGATTTATTATTAGTATAGATATTATATTATATTATATTATATTATATTATATTATATTATATTATATTATATTATATTATATCAGAAGTTACTGTAATAACATTATAGCATTATGTCCATCTAGAGAAACTACACTTTCCAATGGTGAAATAATAATTAATTACACAAATCGGTTAATTTAGCTTCCGATATTACTTCATACAAACACAGAAACATTCTTTGTAGGCTATCTTTCATAGCTTTCGATTGTTGTGTCCAAGGCCCCTTATAGACGAAGTCATTTGTTTTTTAATTCATTACACGGCCTTAGATGGCAGTTTTTTAATTTTAAAACTCATTTATCTCATTAAATATCAGTCCTATCAAAATTTTTCGAGGAATAAAACTTATCGAAAATTATTTTTAAAGAAACTTTTGTTATGTAACATTTTTCACAAAAATCAATAATAAGCGAGATATTTCGATTTATCTAATTCAGGCTCCCTTATAACTCCCCTTTTAAATAATGTATTTTGAATGCCATATAGCCTAAAATCTAAGTTACAACGAACTTAATTTATATTCCAATTTTCATCGAAATCCGTTCAGCCATTATAGCGTGAAAAGGTAACAAACATACAGACAGACAGACAGACAGACATACAAACAAAAATTTCAAAAAAGCGATTTTCGGTTTCAGGGTGGTTAATTATATATGTTAGGACCAATTATTTTTGGAAAATCGAAAATTACTACAAAAATTTCGGCTACAGATTTATTATTAGTATAGATTATTATTATTATTATTATTATTATTAGTATTATTATTATAAGTTGGTTATTTAACGACGCTATATCAGCAATTAGGTTCTTTAGCGTCAATATTGGTGTTATCGGCGAGATGAGACTGAGGATTCGCCATACCTCGGAAAAAACCCAACCATGTAACCAATCGAATAGGGAATCGAACCTACGCCCGAGCGCAGCTCCGAATCAGCAGATAAACATGCAAGCAATAAGTAGCACCAATAAGGCAATCATTCATAAGGTAACTAAGCCAGGAGACAACGGAAATAGAATGGCCAGTTATTATTTCTTTGTTAAGTCTACTTACTTAATATTTGTGGGTAAATCTCTTATTTTAGGATCTGTGGGTATACCAGAAGGCCGTTGTTACTATTGCTCAGTTCTCGTTTCTATCGTGTGTTATAGATGGCTTGTGTTCCTGTAACTGATTTTAGATTTTGATTAATGTTTATGATATTAGTGACTGAGACGGTGATGAGTCATCGTATGTAAATTTACAATCCGGCATTTGCTTTTGTGACTGAGGGAAACCATGAAAAACCCCAGTCAGATTAGCCAGACACGGGGTTTGAACCCGGAACTTCCTGAATGCGAGTGTGAAACGCTACTGTTAATAATAATAATAATAATAATAATAATATTATTATTATTATTATTATTTTTATTATTATTATTATTATTATTATTATTATTATTATTCAAATCAAGATTTCAGGTATAACTCCCTGTAAAGTTGATTTGAATAATTTCGAGGGAAAAAGTGTTCCGGAGCCGGGTATCGAACCCCAAAAGTCCCGGGTTCGATACCCGGCTCCGGAACAATTTTTCCCTCGAAATTATTATTATTATTATTATTATTATTATTATTATTATTATTATTATTATTATTAGAGGTACAGGTTTTTATCGGACGGGACATGAAATATCCTTACGAACGTCAGGCCTATTAAGATTTTTGTACACCCGTTATGAAATGAGTTGCATGCCGTTTATATCTCCTGGCCACACCATCCGCCTCACCACGTCTTCCTCTACAGCCATCAAATCCTTTGATATGCATGTGATTGTGTTCGGTGCAATATTGAATCTATAGGCTACATACAGGGGATTAAATGGATATCACTACCAATAACAGTGAGTCAATCGTGCAATACCAGCAAATTAATGAATATCATGCAATGTAGCCAAAGTAACGATATATAAACTAGCTGTATTGAAGCACTTAAACAAGATGTAACTATGGAATCGTGCACCCTGCAATAAATACTAATAACAGTATTAAGTTCACAAAGGAAATTGAATAAAAAAACAACACGATTACAATGCCTTAGTCTATAATGAGAATAAAGAGTCGGAGCAGGAATGAGCGAATAACAAGAATTAATTTATAATTTAGAAAAAAGACCGGAAATAAACCAAACGACGCTAACGAGTCACTTAGTCACCTTCGAATAGTATTCCCATTTGATCTCCTACTAAGGCGATTAGCCCAGACGGAATATTAGATCAAAGTCAAGAATCCCAAAACGTTAGGACGACGGAGGCAAGCGACGATTAGAGTTGGGGGAAAACGAAAGAAGGGAGATTGCCTTAGAGACATATAGCAGAATAGTAAAGGACAGATATAGAAAAAAATAAGTGTTAACCATTAGTGAGCTACAACTGCGAGAAATATAATAATCATAATTCCTCCTCCTCACTGCCAGGGGAATATTGTTATTTGAACTCGCTGCACATGTCTTACTCGTAAGATCCTGAATGTACAACTCTTGAGTTCACGTGCATATCTAAACAAATTGAAAACCTTCCCGGAAAAAGGATGTAACATACAATTTTGAAGTATTCATTTATAACAAATTAATTATTGCATCCAATAGCTGAATAAACTTGAATCCTTCATTAGTCAGAACGGTTCTGTTAGTAAATACAGGCATAACGGGTTATGCCCCAGAAATGTGTAATATAGATATGTTGGTTACAGTCAGGACCAGCGTTTCTTACCCCTTAGAGGCCGCGAGCCGATGCAGTCCGCAACATACTCCCTGACTGATAGGCTCCGCCCATTCGCTTCTCATTGGCTTCACCAAAATGAGTAAAGATTCTAGAAACGGAGTTTAGTGAACCTCTTAATATTTTTGTTAGCAGGTTTTACAAACTGTGAGTGGACTTACTGGTGCATTTGCCGATTTCATTCTAGCTGATTGTGAGTTTTGTTGTGTCCGTGTGTGTATAAAGGTTCCTGAGTTTACGTAGCTACGCTATTTATTAAACTGGCAAGAATAAATTTGTAGATAGTGAAGGAAGAAATATTGTTGCCAAGGTAATTGAGTTCTTCGATGCTGAGAAGGACAATGATTCATTTGATTTACCACTATGTTAAGCAACTAGAGCTGCAAAAGCAATAGGAAAATAGGAATCGTGCAAATCAAGATTTCAGGTATAACTCCCTGTAAAGTTGATTTGAATAATTTCGAGGGAAAAATTGTTCCGGAGCCGGGTATCGAACCCGGGACCTTTGGTTTAACGTACCAACTCTCTACCACTGAGCTACCCGGGTATCTCAGTGGTAGAGAGTTGGTACGTTAAACCAAAGGTCCCGGGTTCGATACCCGGCTCCGGAACAATTTTTCCCTCGAAGTTATTCAAAATAGGAATCGTTCTTAAAAAATCAGAAGAGAAATGAAAGTAGCTGATAGCAACCATACCGACTCATCCATACCGGATAAAAACAGAAAATGTACAAAAAAAAAAGTCATAACTGAATGATATGGATATGTGCATTACTACATTTCTGAATAGCTACAATAATAATAATAATAATAATAATAATAATAATAATAATTCTATAATATGTCGCCAGTACCCGGAATTGAACCCGGGACATTGCAGTCCATAGTCAGTTGTTTTACCAATTAAGCTACCCGGCTGCCCACATAGCTTATTAAATATATACAAAAGCAACTCTAGAAACTACATACGCATGTACGAGTATAGTGAGTGTTATAGTTATTCATAGATTTCAAAAAGGCATATGACTCGGTTAAGAGAGAAGTTTCATGTAATATTTCCCAAGAAACTAGTTCGATTAATTAAAATGTGTCTCAGTGAAACTTACAGCAGAGTCCGTATAGGCCAGGTTCTATCTTATGCTTGTCCAATTCACTGCGAGCTAAGGCAAGGAGATGCACTATCACATTTACTTTTTAACTTTGCCATTAGGCAAGTTCAGGATAACAGAGAGGGTTTGGAATTGAATGGGTTACATCAGCTTCTTGTCTATGCGGATGACGTGAATATGTTAGGAGAAAATCCATAAACGATTAGGGAAAACACGGAAATTTTACTTGAAGCAAGTAAAGCGATAGGTTTGGAAGTAAATCCCGAAAAGACAAAGTATATGATGATGTCTCGTGACCAGATTATTGTACGAAATGGAAACATACAAATAGGAGATTTATCCTTCGAAGAGGTGGAACAATTCAAATATCTTGGAGCATCAGTAACAAATGTAAATGACACTAAGGAGGAAATTAAACGCAGGATAAATATGGGAAATGCGTGTTTTTTTTCGGTTGAGAAACTTTTGTCATCTAGTCTGCTGTCAAAAAATCTAAAAGTTAGAATATATAAAACAGTTATATTACCGGTTGTTCTGTATCAGAGTGCTGCATTGGAGTTAAATCGCTCGCTTGAACTCGGTCGAGTGTCGCACCCTCGAGTGAGATACGATCGGTCGTATACGATCGTAATAAATAGAAGCACAGTACAAGGTCAACTCACCGACATGTTTTATCTTGTATGGAAGGCGACAGATTGTGTTCTCCGTTTATAATAATTACATTTACATCCAATAACATCTATCAGATGTGGCAAAAACAAAATCACTCCTGTGTGGAAAAAAAAAAAAAAAAAAAAAAAAAAACATTTATATTACATTTTAAAGCAAGTTTTGTAGTTGTACTGTAATTGCAAGTTATCTTGAACCTTCTGAGCGGGGACAGAGGGGCAGAGGGAAGGAAGCGAGTAACGCGGGTGGAGCCAACTGAGTTGTTTGCGCATGCTCCGCAGCATAATCTCTTGTCAAGAAACATAGAACTATTTCCTTCACTGCGTACCAGTAGTGTTAACATGGAGCAGCAACCACAGGGTAATAATTATGGTGAATTCACACCACCGCGGAGAAAAAGTAACGCTGTTATCCATAGCCGAGAAAGAGAAATTATCGCAAATATAATAAAATTATGCGTTGCGAGGAGGAAAAATTAAACAAATATTTGCTGGAACCTCTTGATAAGGAATATGAGAGAGAGGCTAAATACTCTGGCAAAAGTATTAGTTCCGTGAAGAGAATTAAAAATAATATTGAATAACAACCGAATGAACCTCACACTAGTCCGGGAAAGAATAGGTATGTAATGTTAGAAATTATTGCTATGATAGTTATGTACAATAGTGTGTGTATTGAGAGCGACATAATGAATTACTGTTGCAAGTTATTATTTTCTTATAGTTATTATTTCATTCCAGAATTATACTTGTGTAAAGTTGAAGTGGACGACTTCGATCAACATGTTATTCGGGATACAATCGAAAAATTTTATCGTGTTCAGAAAGTAGTACCTACGATTAAGAAGATAATTCCGAATGGATGATGCCATTGACGAAATAATTAATTTTGGAACAAGCGATTATGGCAGCAATGCTAGGGATATGGATTGTGTATAATTGTAAATTAATGTAAACTCAAATAATAAGCCTGTAAAATATTGTTATAAGAATATGTACATATTAGCTGAAGGGGTAAGTCATGCAGGCCTATATAATGTACAGAAATAGCTGTAGTAACTCCTCCATTGCCGGTCCCCAGCCCGGATGAGAGAGGAGGAGTGTGCACACGATTATATTTCAATACTTACTCATTACAGGTTAATTAAAGCTTGCTACGAAACTATGTTCTCCTCTCAAAACCGGAGTATCCAGAGAAGATGATGTCTGCATTGAACCAAGTTCTTTTACAGTAGAGAGCCGTAAGGTAAAAGAACCAACGTTTTTTGAAAAGAGTCACGTTAAGGCTGGTTCACAATAAACCGGTACAGGAAACGACAACGATAACGAGAACAGAAATAATGTTAAAATAAATGTATTTAAATGTGATCATTCAGAATAGTTAATTATGAATGTTCACATTTAAATACATTTATTTTAATATTCTTTCCGTTCTCGTTATCGTTGTCGTTTCCGTTCCCGGTTTATTGTGAACCAGCCTTTACCCGAGGGAGGGGCATCCTTGCCGTGTCGTTACGTTGATGAGTACGTGCCGAACCGAGCAGTTCCAAAGACAGACTTAGGGGATGTAAGGTTCAAGATAACTTACAATGACAGTACTATGGAGAGGTTAGTTAAACATTGCAAAGTTTTGAAATGATAAACATCTATGATGTTACTACACAGTTCATCACTAAACCGCGGGAGTGCGGGCCCTTTACCGTCAAGTTATGTATGACTGGAGCGTTCCGTGGCGAGTGTAATGAACTCTCAGGTAAGCAACTCACTGTGCGTGCTTCAGACGTACAGTCTTGAGTATATGAATTGCATACATACAATAATCATACATTTAGTACTTATCTAATTCATACGATGTCGACGGAATCTTTTTCTTTACAATAAGGAATTACAATGTATAACTTTACCTAGATTGTCAAAGGAGAAACTTCTGCGTTTATCAGTTAGAATATGTGTACTGCGAAAATCTTCTTTCGACATCGGATGAGGTTAATGAAGCGTACGTGAAAAGGTTTACATTGTCGTTTAAGTTTTTATTTTTTTTTTCTCCAAACTGTTCAACACTGCATAGCCATTATTCTTTTTATTACACTACGTAATTTGTCATTTATTTTATCAGGATACAGTCCTTGGTGTATCCTGTTAATTGTTTCTGATACTTTCTCAATTAATTTAATACACTCGGACATTTGTAGACCAGATGTTTCCAGATGAGTTATAACTTGTCGCCAAGTTTCCGTAATTGATATTTATGAATTGTAGATTTTGGTTCATAGTTTCTGAAATCAGGGATTTTACTGTTGTAATGGCAGCTGAATCTTCGCCATCTAATGCATGTATATCTAGTTTGACTTTATTATAATGTTCTGCGAAATGTAAGGCAGCTTCAAGCCAGGTACTCCCATCTTGTAACTATGGGTTGAGGTGGAAGTGGGACATCTGGTGCAATTTCTCGAAATTTTAATATTCTTAAAGGAGCTTTGAGAATTTTATTTCCACAGACGCTATAAAATAGTCCACATCGCTATATAAAGCACGAATAGCTTCAGCAACTCTATGCAGTCAGTGCGCCAGGCAAGTTAAATGCACCATGTTGGTATACCACACTTTAAGTTGTTTTGCTGCCTTAATAATATATGGACTTGCATCAATGACGAAAAGAAGTGCATGAACATATTTAATCCCTTCCGGCCATAAAAGGCAGATAGCCCTATAAAAAAACTTGGACAATAGTTGATTGGTTTACCTTTTCCAATTTTATCTGAACTTAGCACAAATTTTTTCCCTACACACTTCTCGGAAAGTATACCGACCACCACATTTGTCACATATCTACCACTTACATCTATAGACTCATCAACTGAAACCCATATGTTTTCTGATCGTTCACGGTTTTTCGAATTTTGGCAATCGTATTCTGGTACGAAATTGGTAAATATTCTTTACGTATTGTTACTTCTCCTGGAATATGTTGATTTGTGAATTTTTCCAGAAATGATCTAAAGTGGGGGTTGTCCAAAGTTCTGAATGCAACGTTTGTGTGTATCAACATGTCACATAAGTCTACATTGGATTGTGACCGACTATTTGAACTTGATTGGTTCTTGTTGGAATTGCGTTCAACATTTTCCTTGTGTGCTTTACTACTATATCGTCGCCTGAATGCAAGAACTAGGTAACTCGAAATTTGCGTTTTTTAGTTACCTCTTTTATAGCATGGCAAAAATCGCACAAAATGTAATCCAGGATCTAGGTAATGATCGAACGATACCAGCGATATCTATTTTCCAATATAACAAATAGGTAAAAGAAAACAAGACATATTCCTTAGTGCAATAAATAAGTAAATAGGCGATGTCACAAAATATGAAAAATCAAGTTACCTAGTTCTTGCATTCAGGCGACGATATTGTCTTTCAAAATAGCACTTCTTAATTCGTAATAATCTGAAATTACACACGACACACTTCCTTCTTCTATAATATCCTAAATATATCGCGTCCGAATTGTTGCACTAAATTCTTTACTATTGCACTTCGTGAACGAGTTGTTTTAGGCATTGTAATATGTGTCATTTCACATACGCAACTCTTCAGTATGACAGCTAAACACACTCTGAATGTTTCGGGTTCGATGCACGGAACAGTACGGCAAAAGGCGAGAGGGACTTGCGTCATCGTCTATACCCGTCTGCATAGTCAACTGCAATCGCCGTGTTAGGGCCCGCAGTCCCGCGGTCTATTCCTCACTGTAACAAGAACGAATGTCTACGCTCGGCTTATACCTTTCGAGGATTTATCGCTCGTGACAATTTTACCCATCATGCATGTGCGCTACCTATCAGATTATGCTATGAACTACTTGGCGCTCGAGCGAAAACGTCCGATGCAGACCTCTGTTCTGTACAAGAGGCCTTTAATATATCAAGTCCTCTTGGTTCTGTATGGTTGTGAAACTTGGACTCTCACTTTGAGAGAGAAACAAAGATTAAAGGTGTTTGAGAATAAGGTTCTTAGGAAAATATTTGGGGGCTAAGAGAGATGAAGTTAGAGGAGAATGGAGAGAGTTACACAACGCAGATCTGCACACATTGTATTATTTACCTGACATAATTAGGAGCATTAAATCCAGACGTTTGAAATGGGCAGGGTATGGAGCACGTATGGGCGAATCCAGAAATGATAGAGTGTTAGTTGGGAGACCGGAGGGAAAAAGACCTTTGGGGAGGCCGAGACTTAGATGGGAGGATAATATTAAAATGGATTTGAGGGAGGTGGGCTATGATGGTAGAGAGTGGATTAATCTTGCTCAGAATAGGGACCGATGATGGGCTTATTTGAGGTCGGCAATGAATCTGCGGGTTCCTTAAGAACCATTTGTAAATAAGTAATGTAAGGCCTATCCCCGCTCTTGTATCATTACTGCTACTAAATCCAGCAACGTTGAGTACATAGCGCTCCCTCCCTCCCTCCCTCCCTCCCTCCCTCCCTCCCTCCCTCCCACCTTTGCTCGCTTGATCCTCCGAAAGTCGGTCAGGTTTTCAGTTCGATTTGACAAATTATAGAGCTTCATACTTTCATGAGTCATGACCTTGACATCGGAATAAGGTGGTCGGCACCACGCTTCGACTGCTTTTTATACGGGAAAGTCCCGGTACTCAATTTGATAAGATGCTGAGTGAACCTCGGAGTCGTTCTAGAATATGCCTCCACCACCCGGAATTGAACCCGGGACATTGCAGTCCATAACCATTTGTTCTACCAACTAAGCTACCCGGCTGCCCACATAGCATATTAAATATTTACAAGAGAAACGCTAGAAACTACTCCATATGCTTGTACGAGTATAGTGAGTGTTCATATCTCTTTTGCGCTTTACGCGTAGTCTATTTTTTAAGTTTTTTGTTCTGACATTAAACGGGCACATGCAAGATTCCCGTATAGTTGGGTCGCCTTAAAACAACACTGAACATCGCATTAACAATAGATAAATATTCACTCTTTAAGCGGAATTCTAAATCACAAACCATGCCTGCAGCAACCATGCCTGCAGCGTTAAAGCTGCACACCGTAGCCTTTGCGACATGCAGCTATATCAGACTGTGTACAGTGGATTTAAAAGTATTCGTACTCTACAACAGTGATCCTCAATCCATAAGAGAACGAGGCCCGGTAAATTCTTTTTCTATAAGACGAGGGCCCGATCTCAACAAATTTACTCGTAAATACCTTTACAATTTTTTGTAAAGTCCATACATTCAACTACCAGAAATATGACTAATTAAGTATGGCTTAATTTTAAGACTTAAAGAGTATTAGTTCATTACGAATATGGTGTGACATTTTGAGAAGTAATTTAATTCATTATCAATTACTGGGTTAATGAAATTTTGTAGCATGTTGTAGTTTCTTCAATCCAACATCATCAATTAATTTATGCTAATTTTCATCCACATATTATCCTTTTTTGACCACCAAAACCTTGACACAACAAAAATTGATAACACTGCTCATTGTACAGGGACGTCATTTTATTTTTACTTCACTTTTTATTGTATCTGAATTTTTGAATGTACTACACTCCCACCCCCTCTACTAGTAAACTTACAACCGTTCACCACACAGAACCAAGGCCGCGTATGCAGTCAAAGTCGTCTCCTGAGTTAGTGAGTATAGTACGTTCCAGAAATATGTTCGCATTTCTCAGTGACGAAAGAACTTTCAATATTGAATCATATTTTCGCACAGGTACTGTCGTCCATTTGCCTACGTCGCATCCCAGTTTCCCCCACTCGCTTCTGCTCGCCCCTCTATAAAGACTAATGGCTGGGCTGTCTTAGCTCTTTTCTGAAAACATTAATTTCTGTCAGGAATTGGACGTCTACGTAATATTATACAACTGTTTAAAATAACTTAAATAAAAGAGCCTCGTTAAGTAGCCTAATTAACTGTCACGTAATCCCCCCCCCCTTTCTACGACCCTGCGACGTAACCATTTGGACGGACAGTAGATAGCATGTCTGAGTAATTTTATCTTTTCGGATTGGGCAGATGTGAAGATTGAATTTACAGTACGTAAGGTACTCTTTTATAGACTAGGTACAGAATTATTTCTACATGAGTTACTAGTACGAAGGACGAAACTGGTAATTGGAATTAGGTACAATAGTCTATAGTGCGATAATATGTACAAAAGAACTGAAGCCTGTATCGAAATGAACGGCCACTATTTTCAAAAATGTGTTTAAATATCCATATTACGAGTATGATTATTTTTAAATTTAACTTCATCCTCTATATTGTACGCTAATGTGCTGTAGACAGTATAATATACACTGCATAATGAATACGTCTGTATGGGTAGTTCAGTTCGTGAGTAAAAACACTTATTGTTAATACAGTACTGTATTTTGATTAAAGAAAAACCTAACGAAAATTATCAAACTCAAAATCGTGATATTTCCTAGTTTACGTAAATGGATGAACTTCTTTTCTTCCCTCCTATACCTAGTAAAGTGATTTCTTTGTATTTTACGCCAGTATCATCGAACTCCTGTCGTGGAAGGGGGTAGGAAACGGCGTTTCCGGTTCTCAACTGTTAATCCAAAGATATAGCCAGGTTAATATTAGACATGTTAGTAAAAATAAAATTATGTCCATGTATTATTAAATTGATTTTAATGATGTTTGGAAAAGAAAAGGTAATGGGAAGAATGATTAAGCACTGTAACTCACCACAGAAGTCAGCTGAGCAGATAAAGGAGGAGAAGGATGTCAATATGTCGGCGAAACACTATTACACACATACAGTATATGACAAATGTTTTATATACAATAAATGTATTTTTATGTATAAAAATGTATGAATATCTCAATTCTAAACACTAGTCCCAATACTACATAATATTATGAATTTAAAACTGTAGCACATTACCACAGCAATAATTATAAGCAGAGTGCTGTACTTATACAAGAGCGAGGCCGTACAGCTTCAAGTATCTATCATTCACAGAATAGGAGTGGTAAACACAATAAGCTTCAGGCTGCAGTGTAAGCCTTCGGCTCTCTCCTCCGTGGAAAGAAAGAGGGAGAGAGATAAATGTGAATAATTCTAATATTTTCTTTTCTTGACTGGCCCAAGATGCTAGATAAGATTAATATTTGGACTTCTGGAAGTGCTTGTATTTTGGGATGTTGAATAGAACTCTTAAGCTACATCTACACGGTTCAATTTTCCATGTGCTTACGCATGCAAGAATATTGAAGGAATCAAGTTCAATTAAGATGCATGAAGATTTTGTGTCAACATGGTCCGCCGTTTTGAACGTCATCTTTACTACGTATATACAGCTTATATTAATTAATATTAAATATTGTGGCGCCATTTGGAATGTTCTCGTTACGTCAGGGAGTTGCGCGCGCATCTGGCAAGAAGGAGGTGCGGGGAAACACGAACCCCTGACGGTAGCCGCGGTACGGAGCGAGAGAGGGAGAAAAGCTACTACGATTGCGCGGAAGTAAGGTAACATCGAGAAGCGGATATCTCTCTCTCTCTCTCTCTCTCTCTCTCTCGCGACGATTCTGAAAGCCATGCGAATCGAAGATTCCAGCAGTTATGATGTAATAAATAAAAGCGCTAATGGTAGACAGTCAGATTTGAGAACAATCAGTCTTGAGTCTTCAAGTCTACAAGTGAGTCTTGGAGCGACCAAGGAAGCCAGTCTTCGAGAGCATCTGGAAGACCGGGGTTCGATGTGCAGTAGAACCGCATCTGAAAGACTTGGGTTCGACGTGCAGTGGAACCGCATCTGAAAGACTTGGGTTCGACGTGCAGTGGAACCGCATCTGGAAGACCTGGGTTCGACGTGCAGTGGAACCGCATCTGAAAAACTTGGGTTCGACGTGCAGTGGAACCGCATCTGGAAGACCGGAGTTCGACGTGCAGTGGAACCGCATCTGGAAAACCTAGCTTCGACTTGCAGTGAACTTGAATAAGTGAGTCCATAACTGTGGCAGCGTCCACCAGGCGAGTGCGACACAGTCCGGAAGACCGGATTTCGATTTGCAGTCAACTTGAACAGTGAACTAGAAGAAGTAGCCAAGGCAAGCGAACTGTGAACTGAGAACTGACAGTTTTGTTCTGCACATAGTGCATTGTGAATATTAATTAAAATTAGGAGTACATTGTTGTTTTTCTCAATACTACACGTCATATATTGCCATTGTCGTCGTGTGGAGTGCAAAAACAACTCTTGTGTTGCTGTGTTGAGTGGAATACCCATTGTTGTAGGGTGAATTATTAAGAATAAATGTCACATTGTTGTCGGGTGTGTGGTGGTTAAAGTGGAAATAAAAGTCACAATATCAATCTTGTATGCATGGCTTGAATGTGTACAGTTGAAAGAAAAAATGAACCGTGTTGATACACCTTTAGTGTTCTATAAAGAATCTATGCAAATTATAACTGAAATAATCTTAAAATCTCTACAGTATTCATTTTTTTTCTATAATATTACTCCAGCAAAAAAAAAAAAAAAGTGATTAAAATAACTCCTGCCGAGGAAGCTCCTGGTTACCTTTTGATTAGAATTACTGAAGACCTTAAGCCTTGGTTTTACCCGGAAAAATACGAGTCTTCCTTAGAGCATAATATAAAGCAGTGATCATCAACTCGATGCCCTGTGACATCACCTCAGCTTGTCCTGTCGCCCGCTGCACTAGTTTCGCTTCTACAGCGGACAGACTGTCGTAAGTTTACAGTGACAGCTCCTTTTTATGATAATTTTTTCTCATATTGATGAAGTTAAACTTAAAGTAGTGTGAATTCCTAGGGCCTAATACTGGTACTTACGTGTATGAAACCAATTGATTGATAGGTTAGGGATGAATGAAAGCTGAATAAATCTGAATACTGCATTTTAGAGTTCTACTTTTCCCTTTCATTTGGTATGTTATAAAATATAATATGACTTAACTTTAGTTAATGTGTGCTTCGTTGCAAAATATGCAATAGGAAAAGTTACAAAACATGACACCTGAAAGCCCATCCCTCTACTGATATTATGGAACTTTGTTACAGTGAATTTATTTATTTATTTTGCTAATAATTGTAACATAAAATATAAATAAACAGAAAAACCTTAACTCTCCCCTGAAAGAGTAGAACTCGTGCTCAGTGGCGGATTCCTGAATCGAAATTAAGAAGTATATAATATAATTTGTTTTATGTCTACTACGCAATAAGAATTGTACTCCGTCTTTCATTAAATAATATTAACGTAGTACTTAAAGTGAAGCAGACTGAAGTGAATTACTGAACCATCAGTGAAAATATTTACTGATTTCCTGTAATGCTATTTTACGGGAGTTTTTCCCCTTTCTTGCGTACTAATTGCCCAATATTATACACTATGATCCGGGCAGTGCATGAACTGGGGAACTTCGTAGATTGTAGTAAGATGAATTCCATTTGTGATGAAATTTATTTATTTTTATAACTGCAATTGCATCCCCACCGCTGCAGTACCTACTAGAGATGAACAACGATCAAGAATGCAAGACTAACAGCGCCCGCAAAGCCGAAAACCCGCACGACAATGTTCTGTACGTCGAGTCGTTGACGTAAAGACTGCTTGTGAGTGTTTCGCGACGTCAAGATTCATCACTCCCGAAGTCCCGAACGTCAAGCAGTCTTAAATCGCCACAGTTGTTTATACTTGACTGAACTTTTATCTACTTTGGCAACTGTTATATATGTATAAACAATCAAGTAGCCTATTTTAAATATCATCTCTACCTTTCAGTGTATAATAATCCGTTCCCCAGTCTTTATTTAATTATTAAAAGGCTAGGAATTTTCTTTTCATATGTTTGAGCTCAAATGTGCAATCTCAAGTAGGTATAAATATATTGACGTTATGTTTTATGTTTCTTAGAAATGCAAATTTATTTGAGAATTTTTTTTTCTATTTATATAACCATAGGTAATATCATCTAATAGAACCAGAACATTTTGATAACTAAGATACTCTTCTGTTTTGTCTTTTTGTCTCATTTAAACATTTATGTGATAAACTGCTCGTTTGGAGTCTAACTGCACTAGTTTTTCATCTTTTCTGACAAATCAGATTTTTGAATAAAGTGCATTTTGATTCTAGGCGCTTCAAAGTAGTTCGAAGTAAAAAATAGTACGATGAAAGAGTAATGGAACGGAGAAAAATTCTCTCCGGCGCCGGGATTTGAACCCGGGTTTTCAGCTCTACGTACTGACGCTTTATCCACTAAGCCACACCGGATTCCACCCCGGCGTCGGAAGAATCGTCTCACTTTTAAGTTCCAACTCTAGTGGCCGCCCTCTGCACTACGTCATAGATATCTATGAATCTAGGACCGAAGTCCACACATGTGGTGAGGTGCACTCGTAATGAGTGACTAGTTGGCCGGGATCCGACGGAATAAGCGCCATCTTATATCACGAATTGATTTAGGCATATCATATATATTATTATAATGTACCGAAGTACATATGATATTTCCATGCAGATATTCTGCGTCATCATACGATGAAAGAGTAATGGAACGGAATCCGGTGTGGCTTAGTGGATAAAGCGTCAGCACATAGAGCTGAAAACCCGGGTTCAAATCCCGGCGCCGGAGAGAATTTCTCTCTCGCTCTCTCTCTCTCTCTATATATATACATATATATATATATATATATATATATATATCAGAAACGATATTGCAATTCAGATTTATACTTTATATGATAGCATAAGTCTCAAAGATGTCTAAGTGGTCTATAACTTCTGATCGTCACGTAAGATCTCCTGGTCATAGTCACGATGAGACTTGGAATTTTTCATTGAAAAATCCTCTACAAATCTGCTTTGCACATCAGAAATTTCATTACGATCAGACTGGGGATCAAACCAGCGCTCCTTAGCACCAAGCTACAGACACGTCTGTAATTTTTTAAACTTTGTGTAAGTTGTACAACGAAATTTTATCAATTGTGTATTGAAAGTGATAAATTTGTTTCATATTGTGTATGGGTCCAACGTCTACGGCCGTAATATACCGTAGGTATAGTCGTGAGTCATATGTTTTTATGTAGCTTGTACTCTGGACACTGTCAGTTCGAAAACTGGTGAACAGGGGCGTGATTTCAAGTAGGTGTGGAGTAAGAATTCATACATTTCTTTTGCATTCTTCACTGGACCGCCGATGAGCTAAGACCTATATAATACCTTGCTGCACATTCTATAGTACGAATATTTGTATTTATGTGTGCATGTGGAAAGCAAACATTTGTAGCCTATCCTATAATTCAACATCAAATAATGCAATATTGTGATCACTAAGCTTGTAATGTTGTGGACCGATAGAATTCATTACGGTGGTTTCAAGTTGACAATCTGTTCACCAGTCAGTACTCTAGCATGCATAAACAATGTACCTGCTGAATACTCCGTTCCCCAGATACTACCGTAGTATGCGTAAACAGTGTACCTGCTGAATAATAATGCCAATGGTTTAGAAGGTTCTTAGGGACATGTTTTTGCAGTGGAATTTGGTGAGTGTTTTGAAGTCAATAATGGGAATATTACATGCAAATTATGTAATACATACATACGAGGCGCATCCAGAAAGTAAGTTTCCCGATTTTTTTCCCTTTAAAGTAAACGTAATTAGCCGTGTCAATTGCGCATGCGTAACAAAACTATGACGTATCAATCATATGCCAACCGGACAGGTCCCGCCTGGTGCCAGTAGCGTGGCAGCAGTGGTCCGAAATGGAAGCTCTTATTCCTTCTCCCGCCGCCTGCGAGGTTCGGTCGGTGATAAAGTTCTTTAATGCACAAAGCATTGCGCCAATTGAAATTCATCGGCAGCTCTGTCAGGTCTATGGGCCGAACATCATGAGTAAGGAGATGGTGCGTCGCTGGTGTAGGCAGTTTTCCGAAGGTCGTCAAAGTGTCCATGATGAAGAGCGCAGCGGGCGACCGTCCCTCTTCAATGATGATCGTGTTGAGCTGGTGCGGCAGTGCATCATGTAGAACCGTCGCTTCACGATTACGGAGCTGAGCAGCCATTTTCCGCAGATATCGCGATCCTTGTTGCATGAGATTGTCACTAAGCACCTGCTGTTCAAAAAAGTGTATGCCACGTGGGTGCAGAAAAACCTGACACCCGAACACAAAATGCAACGTTTAGGAGCAGTACTGACATTTCTGCAACGGTATCACGATGACGGCGACGAGTTCCTCGACAGGATCGTCACGGGCGATGAGACTTGGATTTCGCACTTCACCCCGGAAACCAAGCAGCAGTCAATGCATTGGCGGCATAGTGGATCTCCGATCAGAACGAAATTCAAACAGACGCTGTCGGTACGGAAAGTGATGTGCACGGTGTTCTGGAACAGGAAGGGCATTCTGCTCATTGACTTCCTTCCAAGAGGTGAAACAGTGAACGCTGACCGTTACTGTGAAACACTGCGAAAATTGCGACGTGCCATTCAAAACATGAGGCGTGGAATGCTTACTGCAGGTGTTGTGCTC
Organism: Periplaneta americana; assembly: GCF_040183065.1. NCBI lineage: Eukaryota > Metazoa > Arthropoda > Insecta > Blattodea > Blattidae > Periplaneta > Periplaneta americana. The sequence continues at coordinate 79,906,953 of NC_091117.1, forward strand.
CTCCATGACAATGCTCGTCCACATACGGCTCGGCGCACAGCAGCTGTTTTGACGGAATTTGGCTGGGAGTTGTTTGATCACCCACCCTACAGTCCTGATCTTGCTCCCAGCGATTTTCACGTTTTCTTGCACCTCAAGAAATTCCTGTCCTCCGGTGAGCGTTTTGGCAACGACGAAGAGCTGAAGACGTCTGTCACACGCTGGTTCCATTCATAGGCGGCAGAGTTCTACGACAGAGGGATACAAAAGTTGATCCCACGATACGACAAGTATCTCAATTCTGATGGTGGCTATGTTGAAAAATAGCTGAAACATTGCTGTACCTGTTGCCAATAAATGTTTTCCTGAAAGTGTGTTCTTAAAAAAAATAGAGAAACTTACTTTCTGGATGCGCCTCGGACATACATACATACATACATACATACATACATACATACATGCTTACATACATACGAGGTGACAAGCGATATTATGTACAGAGACATTGTAGGACAAGAAGAGAAAGGAAGAAACTCAAACCCACGAAAAATTCTATGATAATTTTTCTGCACATAAAGAAAGTTACGTAAAAATATATCTTTGTAATGCTATGTAGCGTATATTTACTTTTAGAGCTGTCCAGAGTTGTTTATGTTCACCTTGTTATTCCCGTAATAGATCGCAGAACCAAGTCAGTGTCCTCGTACTAGTTCACGTCCCCGGCCTATGTACCATGCTGCAGTCGACTTGTGTAATCGGTCCCCAACATTACAAGCCTAGTGATCAGAGTTTATATTAACATTTTATTCAATTTATACACTTTTAACACAAATTCAGGATGTTAATTTGCAAAAAAAAAAAAAAAAAAAAGTAATCGCAGGAACTTTTTATACATCTGCTGCACATAAAAATGTGCAATCAAGATCAAATGTGTACTGTTGGGGTGTACTATAAGCAGTAACATGAGTTGCTGCCAGGAAGTCAAAAGGAGGATAGCAATGGCAAAGGAAGCTTATAAGGGAGCTTTTAACAGAAAAAAGGAGCGGCTTCTGTGAACCTCTGGAAAAAAGAACTTAAGGAATAGACTAGTGAAATGCTTTGTGGGGAGAGTGGCATTGTATGAGGCAGAAACAGGGACATTACGATGAAGTGAAGAGAAGCGACTAGACGTATTTGAAATGTGGATATGGAGAAGAATGGAACGTGTGAAGTGGACAGGCAGAATAAGAAATTAAGCTGTCTTGGAAAGAGTGGATAAGGAAAGAATGATGCTGAAACTGATCAGGAAGAGGAAAAGGAGTTGGTTGGGTCACTGGCTGAGAAGAAACCGCCTACTGAAGGATACACTGGAAGGAATGGTGAACGGGAGAAGAGTTTGGGGCAGAAGAAGATATCAAATGATAGACGACATTAATCCTTTGCAGCATAGTGGTTGTTCAGAAGAACCACAGTTTTCTTTCTTTCTCTACAATTATAGCACGGATTTTCCACCATGCAACCACCTCTTGAGGATACATAGAGGTGCCATCTGTATTGAACCTGCAAAGTAGCACTATGCCTGAACGATAAAAAAACTGTTTTAAATTTTATCATGAAAAGTAATGAATGAATGGTGTATCTGAACTGTAAGAAGAGCAACATTAATAAATTATTTGTAAAACCACTGTAAATGTCACATTATGCTATATTGGTGTATTATATCAAAATGCCCGCTGTGGCAAAGTGACCATTTTTTTAAATTGTGTGCAGAGTTAAAATTTAAAAAAATGCTCGAAGCTTTGTTATGAGCCATAATATGAAAAACATAAAAGTTTTATTTTGTTTTCATTTTTTGGCTTATGCTGAGACAAGAGAAAGGCAGAAAATATCAAAGTTTGGAGAAAGCTGGGTTTACAGTGAGAAACCTACCCTTGGCCAGAATACTATGAATGAATGAATGAACATGAAAAGTAAAAAAAAACGCCACCAGACAAGATGTTGCAATTTTATCAGTGAAATGAAACGTGTTTTCTGTGGACAACAGATCGCAACATTACAAATGCATGAATAAACAAGAGAATGATATAACACATAGAATTATAATTGAAGAGAATCAATAGTCAAAGCACTGCAAATCCCTACAGTATAACACACTACCAGTCAACTAGCCTGGATAATAATGTGGAAATGGTCACAAAAGCAATAAAAGTAGGTACAACATTGAAATGACAATAACAAAAATAATGATTTCAGAGGTACCACGTTACTCTGCAATAAATCTCACATGACAATACTCACCAAAACAGATAAGGAATTTCAGTAGCAATTCAACTGAGTTGGAACACGCGTTACAACAAACTCAGCAAATATAAACATTTAGTACAAGCTCAAATACATCTGGCAAACAGATAAAGTCATTATCAGATCTCTTGTCATATCAACGACAGCAGTAGTATAAAAATATTGCAATGGATCATTTGAATACCCTGCAAGCACAACGATGGTTACTATAAGCTATATATACTATAAATCAATAGTATTATACTAGCGGTATAGCTTAAGAGTAGGCCTATGTAGTGTGTGGTCGATTGGTTAACCTGTCTGTTTTCCTATGTGACGACCCGGGTTTGATCCCCGTCTGACAAGCAAACGTTCTGATGTAGCAGATAAAAAAGTTAAATTTTTTTCTTCCACCATGTTAATAATGTCAAAAGAAGTGCTTATACGAATTTTGTCCACTCGACCGCAATTACGAGGCCGTCCAGAAAGTGATTTTCCCTTGGGACGTTCATAGAAAAAAGCACAATTGCATGAACATATTTATTGAAACAGATACAGCAATTGTTGCGGTATTTGTCAACATAGCTCCCACTGGAATTGAGACATTTGTCATACCATGGGATCAATTTTTGTGTCGTAGAAGTCAGCCGCCTCAGATCGGGACCAGCGTTTGACTACTTCTGCACCTCTCTCTGTCGATTCCATGAAATGAGAAATGTCTGAATTCCAGTGGAAAATATGTTGAAAAATAGCTCAATAATTGCTGTGTGTTCCAATAAATGTGTCTAATGAAATTGTGTTTTTCTCTTTTAACGGACCTGGCGAACTTATTTTTTTACGGCCCTCGTAATTGCTGTCGACTGGCCAAAATTTGTATAAGCACTTCTTTTGACATTATTAATATGGTGGAAGGAAAAAATTTAACTTTTTTTATCTGCCCCCATCAGAATGTTTGCTTGTGAGCCAAGATGGATTTATGGTGGATAAAGAGTATACTGAGATGTTTGTCCCGGAGTTACGTTTTCCCTTACCTTTACCATTATTGTCCAGACCAGTCCTGGCATTTTTCAGAGAACATCTCAATCTTTATTGTACGGCTGTGTTGCGTGCCATAATGTGAAATGTGCTGATTTTGAATATTTATTAATACATTTTGTGTAAGAAATGCAAATATTTTCTGAAGTGAATGAGTTTTTTTCTCCAATTTTCTAGCCAGAAACACATTTCCAAACTGCAGTTCTGAAGTAGACGTAGGTCAATGTTGATGCATGCAGCACCTACGGGGCCTGTTCCATGTTCGTCCGATATAATTATATGGAAAATATTCCTTGCAATTTTTAAATAAAATGAAGCTTTTTTTATCTGTAGACAACTGTAATACAATGCTTTGTGCTAAATTTGAAGCAACAGAAGTTAACAGTTTTCCAATTAAAAGTGTTAAAATTTATTGTATTTTCGTGAAATTCGCAACTTGCAACTATTATATCTCCTAAACCAGTGGTATTCAGCACTCGCTGAAATGGGTAGAGTGCATGGAGGGTAAGGAACTCTGCTCCGTCGTGCACAAGGAATAGAGAGACAGCATACCCGCCATTAACGACGATTGTACGCTAGGGCAGTATTTTGTCCGCGGGTAAGAGACGTTAGCCTGAGGATGCAGTGTTTTGATGACCGCTGCCCTAAACCATTCATCAGGATTATTAAAGTCATTGTTTATTGTGATGCTGAGAACTTACGTTCATATTGATGTGTAAACAGTTTTTTTTTTTAAGTTATTGGAGAAATTTAGATTCGAAAAAATATTTTAAATATATAATACATATAAGATTCAATTTCTAAATGCAAACGAAATATTTAATTTATATTATATATATATATTACACAGTGTATTTTAAATTGGTTATTTACTGACGCTGTATCAACTAAGTTATTTAGCGTCGATGGGATTGGTGATAGCGAGATGTTATTTTGCGAGATGAGGCCGAGGATTCACCATAGATTACTTGGCATTGCCTTATGGCTGAGGAAAACCTCGGAAAAAAACCAACCAGATAATCAGTTCAAGTGGGGATCGAACGAAACTCCGGATCGACAGGTAAGCGCCTTAGCCGACTGAGCTGCGCCGGTGGCTGGGAATAATCTGGATAGGGAATTGGGAATAATGTGCATAGGAAAATTTTCGCTTCCTTCAAAAGGAATTTTTTTATGTGACAATGATGTTAGAAATTGCTCAGCCTTATGGGATGGTGGTCAGAACTTCTGACTACAGTTCATGAGGTACCGGGTTCGATTCCTGGTAAGAACACAGGAATTTTTCCTTCAAGGAGAATGTTCCTGTGTTCGTCCATGGTTTGTAAATTAGATTAGGCTTAGATTTAAGACTTCTTGTGGCACTTCATAATCATCCTATCATAATATCATCGGGGCAGTGTAACTCTGTCTTCCAGACGCCCCAACCTCAGAAGTAGGTTACAAATAAGCCATTGCTAGGAGAGACCGGAAATGTCAAATGAGAACCTAGTGGAACTGGTTAAAAAAATGGTAGAAACGCAATGGCAGCAGTTTGTACAACTTATAAACCCTTTCTCTTGGATTTAAACAGGAAAAAATGAGGAATTCAAAATGAGTGACAAGCTGTGTGGTTTTTCTTGGTTGTGCAAAGTAGCATATTTGGTGATATTTTCTATAATATCTTAAAGGACATAATTTGGACCCATAAGATATAAGTGTTGATGGTTTCCAAGTATAGAGCAAAATTGAAGCTTCAATAAAGAGAATGCAGTGGAGAAAGCCTAGTGGAGAAAAATTCCTGTGCTTTGTTACCGATACTTCAGGGATTTATACTTACTTCTGAACAAGATCTTCCTGACGAAGTAAGGCATAATTACGTACCAGAAAGGACTGTCAGCTACATTCAGAGATTATTTTCGGTTCCTAATTCTAACAATATGTGGATTTAAAATTCCTTTTAAAGCATGAAGACTCACAATCTCACCAAAAGAGAGGAAGATCGGCTTGTTGAGTTGCCCTTGTGACACTGCTTGGAAAAAAGTATGCAGTGAATGTCATGTTTATTGCTGACTGGAACTTCATGCGGAATGTAAAGAACTATTGGGTCGATCCTTGAAACATTAAATGCTTTTTTTCCACGATTTAATTGTGTGAGCATGCATTTTATACCTTCTTTTCTGATAAAAACTAATGTAATAAATTGATTAATATTTAATTCCCCTTTACATAATCATCACCATATAAACTAACCGAAGATGAAATGAAAAAAATACACATTCCATAAATATGGTATGTGTGTGTGTGTGTGCGTGCGTGTGTGTATCTTTTCGAGCAGCATGTTCCATTACAAATGAGAAGTAATACTACATGCCTAGGTTTACTTTCAAGTATATTATCGATTTACATTATGTATGTATGTATGTAGGCCTATGTATGTATGACGAATTTCTTCTATCTTCTCATCTTTAGACATTCATGTTATTCTTATCTCCGAATCTTGGTTACATCCTAATCTTCCTTCCACTCTCGTAAACCTTCCTGGCTATACGCTTTGCCGTAATGACAGAGAGGGCAAGAGAGGAGGAGGGGTGGCTGGTTATATTAGATCCGATTTGCGACCTAAAATTATTCATCATTCTCCAAGCCAGTACTCTGCCAAACCCGAGTTCATGTTCATTGAAATTTGCACCTTCTTTACAAAATGTCTAGTGTGTGTAATATATAAACCCCCACATATATATGACGTAGATGATTTCGAAACCTCCTTACTAAACGTAACGCCGCAATATGAGAACGTTATAATCATGGGTGACTTCAATTCAAACTTACTTGACTCACATTCTAGTACGACTAAAAGACTTCAATCATTCTTTCAGTGCCTTGATATGGTAATCCTACCCCTAGCTCCCACACATCATACGGAAGGTACAGACGCATTACTGGACCTGATAATTACTAACAATGTTGACAAAATACTGACGCATGGACAGTTGCCTGTACCAGGACTATCAGGGCATGATATCATTTATCTATCATATAATCTGCAGTGTCCTAAATCGACTCCCAGAGTAATTACTTACAGGGATATTAAAAAATAGATGATATTGCACTGAAAGAAGACGCTGCACAACTTCCATGGCACATGATCTGGACATTACGAACTGTAAACGAGAAAGTAGACTTATTCAATACATTAATACTTCAACTTTATGACAAACACGCACCATTAAATACCAAACGTACCAGAAGGAACCCAGACCCGTGGATGACGACTGAAATAAGTAGCCTGATGTCCGAACGCGACTTAGCCTATAGGAAATACACCCGCAACAAAAACGACGAATATTTTAACTCCTATAAACACCTAAGAAATAGAACGACTCAACTAATAAGAAACGCTAAACTGAAATACTCCTACAAACTTATAGAACCCAACACAACTCCTTCCGAATTATGGACAAATCTGAAGGTTATTGGACTTGGAAGGGCTAGTGAACAAGCAGACATTCCCATTCCACTTGACCGCTTGAACGAACACTTTGTAAAGGACCCGACCTTAAACAACACAACGAAACAAGACACAGTTTTGCCTGACTCAGTTCCCCCAACTCGAGATAAATTCTATTTTACCGACGTCACTCCTATTGACGTAATGAAAGCCATCCGACGCATCAATACGAAAGCCCAAGAGCCGGACAACATTAGCATAATACTTATACAGAAAATACAAGACATAGTAATACCTACGATTGCACACATATTCAATAGTTCCTTAATCACTTCAACTTTCCCTAAAATATGGAAGCAAGCTTTCGTTCTTCCTCTTTCAAAAATCAAAGTTCCCACCGATCCGAACGACTATAGACCAATAAGTATCCTGCCAGCCATTTCAAAAGGACTGGAAAGAATCGTACACAGACAAATTACTAACTACATGAACGAGCACAAACTGTTCGACAAGTATCAGTCAGGTTTCAGAGCTGGACACAACACAAGCACTGCTCTACTTAAAGTGACCGAAGACATTCGTGAAACAATCGACTCTAATAAAGTAACAATACTAACACTTTTTGACCTTAGCAAAGCTTTCAACTCTGTAAATTTTGACCTGCTCACCCATAAATTGAGAAATCTGTATTTGTCAGAGACTGCTGTGAGTTGGTTCGAGTCCTACTTACGGGAAAGACAACAATGTGTTGTATCCGGGAATCGAAGCTCCTCCTGGCTTGACATAACATCAGGTATACCACAGGGGTCGGTAATCGGACCATTGTTGTTCACAATACTTGTCAATGATATTACATCTCTTGTAAGGCATTGTAACTATCACTTGTATGCTGACGACCTTCAATGCTACATCTCTTCCCGCTCAGACCGAGTAAATGACGCTATAGATAAATTGAACGAAGACATTGACTCGATTGTGACATGGACAAAGAAACTCCATCTTAAAATCAATCCTGGAAAGACACAAGCAATTATATTAGGACACAAACGGCAAACCGACGCTGTAAAACACATTGACATTTCCCCCGTTAAAGTAAGTATCCCTTTCAGTAAGTATCCCTTTCAGTTCTTCAGTAAAAATCTTGGCATTCACATGGATAATAATCTCAACTGGGACCTGCAAAATACAGAAACCTGCAGAAAAGTATATTCTATTATCCATGTGCTAAAAAGGATAAATGTACATCTCCCCTCTTGCTTAAAAAAGTCCCTTGTGCAGACACTTGTATTTCCCTATTTTGACTATGCTGACATTTTACTGACTGACCTCTCTAGCGACAACAAAACGAAACTTCAACATGCTCATAATTTGTGTGTACGTTTTGTAAGCAATGCTCGTAAATATGATCATATTACCCCATCCCTGGAAGCAATAAATTGGCTTAAACTAGATAAGAAAAGAAATTTACATTCACTCCTCTTTCTCTTCGAAATCTTGAACTCTTCTATTCCTTCGTACCTGTCGTCTCGCTTCACTTACCTTTCTTCCCACCATAACCTGAACACACGCTCTCGTCATGAAACAATACTAAAAATACCATCCCATCGCACCTTCTCATACTCATCCTCTTTCACAATAGCCCTGCCAAGACTCTGGAATTCGCTACCTGCTAGCATCAGGGACTGTCGAAATAAAATTGAATTCAAACGCAAACTTACTAGGCACTTGGTCAGTAATTGATTTCTTGTAAATAGTTTCCTTAATCTATCACAAAATATTTCAATATCTAGTAATTTCATCACTATACAATTTTTTTATTCTAGGTTTAATTTGTAATTCAGTAAATATAAATTATTCTTTGTTTTTCTATGATAAATTATCTAGCTTTAATTAGTGAGGTAATCTTTTCGTACTTTGATTTTTATTGTACGGTAATTGTAATTGTAAATTTAATACTAATTGTAATTTTATTTGGAATTGTAATTGTAAATTTAATATTAATTGTAATTTTATTCTTCATATTGTAGTTGGAATCTCCTGGTAGAGGGGCAGAGAAGGCCTGACGGCCTTATCTCTACCAGGTTAAATAAATAAATACTACTACTACTAATACTATGTATGTATGTATGTATGTATGTATGTATGTATGTATGTATGTATGTATGTATGTATGTATGTATGTATGTATGTATGTATGTATTCACACTGCAAATATATATACACAATGGCAGTGGTAACTAATTACAGTCAATAATGACAATTAATAATACACACAATTAATAAAAATGCAATTAATAATAATTATAATTATTACTACTACTACTACTACTACTACTATTAATAATAATAATAATAATAATAATAATAACAAGAAGCATCCTAAATTAAATGAAGCACGATCACTTAAAATAACATTTAAAGTAAATGTAATTTGTATCTTAACCCTAAGTTCCAACTAAAATCCACGAGTATGATGTGTTCGTACCTGCACAAGTATCTTTCAAAACTGTTAACAGAAACCGAGTAAATGCGATGGTCAACTGGAGATTAAAGATTTCTAACATTGAACCTAAATATAGAGACATTTTAAGCACACAAAAAAACAGTTCCATCATTCTCACTGCAGTAGGGAAACTTGCAAAAATATAAGTAGGTCTACTTGCTTTTTTTTTTCAGTACAAGAATATTATGAAAATGTATTGAAATCGAAATATTGTTTCGGTTCTTTTTTACTAATTTTGGCACCGCAGCCTGAGGCTTATTGTTCCTAGACCCCCGTATACTGAGTCAGGGTACCCGGGGGTCACTGCGAAACACCACACACACTGGAACAATGGACAGACAACCAGTCCCCGCGAAGAGGTCCGCATTAAATCCCCCTGACTTCACGATCGGGAATCTAACCCGGGCCACCTTGCTTAGGAGTCCAGCACGCTACCTTAAGACCAAGGAGACGGACTTGTTTCGCTTTACTATTTTTTAATATCACCTATGCTGTAACATATTAACGAAACCATCTTTACTTTTTGACGACAATATTATATTATTTACATTTTATTTAATTCAAGTAGGCCTATACAGTTATTGTCGATTCAGTTTTGTAAAATGTAAGCGAAATATCACTACTCACACTCAATATTAACCCTAAAACCTAACCTACCCATCATTCCACTGACGAGATTAAAAGGGTCCGCAAAAATACTGATCTATGAAAAAAGCTTTACAGTGCTAGTAAGTTTGAAAACCACTGTGTTAGGGCAAAGCGACGGGTCCTTAAGTTTTCCTGCGCCAATGACATTGTTTCCAACGATCAAAGTTTAATTACTGTATGTTGCCGGCAATTTCTTTTCTCTCAACTGTCGCCCATGATACCTATCTAGTAATACTGTCGTTGATGATGAAGATAAATTTTGCATAGAAGATTAATGTCATTCCTCTTTGCTAAATATTTATTTTCTAATCTTACATTCCAATTAGTCTTCGTACATTATTGATTATGGCCCCCAGAGACTCATGCCAGAAAACGGCGGTGCTCTTGAGTCTAATAAAAGACATATTGTAGCAGATATGGGATCAAGCTGTACCCAGGCTGCCACTCCAAGTAATAATTCACAAGGCTAGACGGCGAGGTGGATGGATCATGAGACGTATGGAGCTCATTTGCTTGTCTGGAGCGAGGCAGCCGTTTTCCCATGCGTAGGTCTTCTGTGTGTGAGATACGTACAGATGAATAAATTATTTAAGGCTGCCAGTCGGTTTGTTACAAAATATTGAACTCGAAACCATGAATTTACAAGAAGTTGGCAATAGTATCCGTTACTCTAAGGCTGCCAGTCGGTTTGTTACAAAATATTGAACTCGAAACCATGAATTTACAAGAAGTTGGCAATAGTATCCGTTACTCTAAGCCAGAATTTTTCAATCCTTTTCAACATGTGGCACACTAACGATTAATTTAAAATCTCGCGGCACACTCATGTAACTTAATCTAAAGCTGTATTCCCAACCAGGTGAGAATTTTGGGGTTTTTAGGAGGTTAATGAGGACTATAAAAACTAATCAATGAGATAAATACAGGGTGGAAGGTAACTTTTTACAGTCCTTCACACACATAACAGATCATGTCATTTTTTCATACAACCAATAATTTTTGTAATATTTCGAGAAAACGAATGTTGCAATGTTGCAACGTTGTAGACAGTAGCAGTGTTTATTTCGCGAGATCATTGCATCCCAGTAATACTGAACACTGCTCCAATCATCTACTTGGCAGGGGTTTTGAGAGGATGTACACACATACAGTTTTGTAAACAAAAACATCTGTTGAGAATGCAGTCAAATCAAAATTTATGTAATCGTAACATGTTAATTCCATGAACTATGTTATTCGTTGTCTATGATGAAACATTCGTTATTGTATCATTTCAGCACTAAATTTAGTACGAACAAATACGTAGTTTCCGTTACATTTTAAGGCAATGTCATCAATAATACAGTGGAATGAAAAATTATGAATAAAACAAAATTAACCCTTCAAATACAGTATTATTTTAGGCTATACAATACAATGTTTGAAAGAAATAAACAACTTTGAAACTAAGTGAAAATGATACACATTAAAGTGAGGTACACTGTTAAATTTTGTACACCATTCTCTACAGTGTCTTTTAAAGGTATTCTTCAAAGTGTCCACCAGTTGCGTGTCTACAACTTTCACACTCCTGATCCAGTTATCTGTCACGGTATGAACGAGCAACTGCAGCGGCATTGTGACCAGTTTAGCCATAAATTAATAACATTTCCAGATACTCACGATTAGAAAACTGTCGCATCTCGTTGTGTTTCAAGTGCTTCGAACTGCACATAGCCTACAACTAATGACGAAGTTAATGTAAGCGTATCGTCCGCTCCGTACACCTATCTCGGCCAAATGGTTTGTGTACGTAAGAAACAGTGTTGTCAGCGTGTCACAGCCATATTCCTATGCAATGTGTACACGACTATTAACGCGATTTATTCGAAATCTGTGTTATTTTCCATACAAATACTACTGTAACATGGCCATACATAGTTTACTCTATTATCCTACATGAGATAAAAATCCAATTTTGAGCAGTTTCATGAAAAACTTAATCATAATTTCAAGTTACAAAAGACCATTTTTTTTTCGAAAACCGCCCTTCTGGGAACAAAATATTATTAGGCTTTCTTGTTCGTCATAATTCGAGATATGATATCCCAGAAGGATTGTAAAAGGTTACCTTCCATCCTGTATATGTTCATTAATATATAAAATAAAATATTTTCACTTTTATACGCATTATTTTTAGTCAACATAGGTGGAAAAGATAGTATGATGAATGGTGAAAGGGCACATGGGGCAAGAAGAGAAGGTTGAGAAGAGAAGAAAAATACACATTATTATAAAATAGAATTAGGGTAACAATTTTTTGTATTTCTATTTGATAGTTATGAGAGAAATGTAAATTTTAATGGTAGAAAGTTATTATAATGCAATATTAGTGTGATAATTATGATATTATGCATGTTTTCTTAATTTGTTATTTAGGAAATACGAAACATACAATAATATTACATGTTCTGCTGAGGTATTTAATGTACGATATTTTTTCATGAATATAATGAGACAACTCATCTCGCCTAAGGTATTCCGTGGTTTTCCTCAGGCGTAAGACAAATGTCGGGATGAGCCCTATAAGAAATGAGCCACGGACCTATATGCCCTTCCCCATATATATTCCACCCTTATTATAAACGATGTATGCCCTAGTTCAGATAATATAAATAGTCTATTAAATATACGAGGTCACTCAATAAGTCGCAAATTGAAAGGACAGGGACCTCTCAAATTGCAGATTAGATTTCACGGCGCTTCTTCCGACGGCCTTCACATGCTTTGTCATAGAACAACAGATGACGGCGTCTTGCCATCCTAACGGGAAACACCAGCCAACTCCTCCTCGCCCCATTCCGTGATCAATTGATCAATGTCAGCCCCCCTCGCGTATGTGGTACCTAAGAGGTTACGTCCAATTTCGGCTTCCCCTTCAAAATTTTCTAGAGCTCCTTCAGGGGAGCAGCGTAACCCGGAGTGAGACTAGTGGCCAACAGGCTTGGAGCTCACATATTTAGTTTTGTACAGCCCCCAACCCCTTGCAAGGACGCGTTTTGTGTACCTTTTAAATTTTCCTCCCAATTCTCCTTCGATTTTTCGATTCATGAATATAAGTCAATGCGATATTTTTAGTGTTGGTACGATATTCTAATTTTACTGATTTAACAACTCTGGCTGCGCGTCTAACATATCTTCTCGCCACTCGTATGCCTACGCTGTGTTTACTGAATGTTGACTTGTATCGCGTTCGTTGAAAGTTGACTCTTGTGGATTTACTTTCTTACTGCTTTTTGACTTTATTTTTCCAGTTTTTACTACGAAAATTTTTACTATTTCCATTTCCTTGCGGCACACCAGCGGATCATTTGCGGCAAAATAATTTGTCGAGGCACACCGGTTGGAAAGGGCTACTCTAGACTTTCGGAATGAAATTTTCTAACGTATTGCATTTCTAAAGAAATTTCCACTGTGAAATCGTTTAAGGAAATAACTAAATGTGATCAAGTATGTAAAGTTACGACTCGTACAAAAATGCAACATTCGATGGTGTTGAACAGAAACCTCGTATGTAAGGGAACCTTCTGAAAACACAACTTAAGTCAAGGCATGAATGGAAACTTCACAAGAAGATAGGAGAAAAGTTTTCTGGGCTATCAGGCCGTGGTCCGTTGGTTGTGTGACCAAACGTTTCGTTCACTGCTGCGGTGAATATCTTCAGTACTCTACACCACTGAAGATGTTCACCGCAGCAGTGAACGAAACGTTTGGTCACACAGCAACGGACTACGGCCGGATAGCCCGGAAAACTTTTCTCCTATTGACGCCGGCCGTGAAAGCATACACTCGAATATAATTCACAAAAAAAGTTTTAAAATATCCCCTTATGTCGGACTTATGTTCGTTAAAATGTTGCGATGATTGTCGAAGTCCGACAGGTGGTCCGGATGGCACTCGTGAATTCGATGCTGACAGGTGGGCCATTCTACCTCAGCCCCTAATAGAGCCAGTTCCCTTTTCGCGAATAGCCTGAGAAATAAATATCTATGCTGTAAAACCTACAAAATAGGTGATAATCAAAATAGGATATTCAACTAACAAAAATGTATAAAAAGTACACTATGAACTTCGTAGGCTTCATCTGGAGAGTATTTTAATTAATTTTTATATTATCTACATAAAACATACAATACTTAAAGATGCACAACCGCATTAAAGTTTTTTTTTTTTTGAGTAACAGAGCTGCTAATAACATAAAATATTAATTTAATATGTATTTCGTATTCTACGGTCTGTAAATAAAGAAATACATTAGGACAACTATGCTTATTAGGCCTATAGGTATGTATTCCAACTTTATGTAACACTACATAATAATCCAAGTACATATTTAAATTTGCAGTATGTTATGACAGAGAGAAGAATAACTAGTTTAAAGGGGAACACAACATATATTATCGAATGTTAGTTGAGTGTTGGATAACTCCTCCCTATTCCATTATCTTCTGGCTTAGTCGCCTCATGAATGATGCCTCAATTGTGTCACTTATGAGATTGCAACCTGTTTTCGGACAGTGTTGACTAAACAACAACATAATAAACACGTAAGACATGACTACCTTTTTCTAAAGAAAACAAATACGTGTGGTTGAAAACCTTCACCGGCAGTATTAATGCAGGTAAACAATGTTTTCTTCAGTTGCACATTATTATAGAAATTAAATAATATTTCTGAGAAAAAAAATAGTAATATTAGTTCAAGAGCCGTTTATTGTCTTTGAGAGCCGCATGCAGCTCGCGGGCCGCGTAATGAGTAACACTGCATTAAAGGGACGTCTATGTTCGCTCATTCTACTCTACTGCTTGTATGGGGTGATAACTGATAAGTAGACTTCGTGGAATTGCCACGAGAATCGCAAGGTTTACTATAGACTGTATGAGAAGGGGCCGTGCAAAGGATGCAGTATGCCTCTAATGTGAACACTGAGCAGTATACTGCGGTTACAATAAAACCTGTATCCTGCATTCAAGAAATATAATGAATGATCATTGAAACAGGAAATGTCTAAACATGTAAATACACAATTATTTTATAGTGAGATATATTAACTCTTAAAATTTAATGTAAGATACTCACATCGTCCTTGAATATGTGCATTGCAGTGAAGAGTTACGTACATTTTGAGCGACTGCAAAGTAACCTCCTCCGATGGTCATTTAAACAGTTTTTATTTTGGGAAAATGTACATTCAACACCACACGCTGTAATAGATGCATATTTGAAGAACGGGAAGTCACTATTTTTAGTACACCAACTTCAGACGTTTTGTCGTGACATGATAGTACATTATTTATAATACGAAGTTGTGAATAGGCAGACTTTTTAGTAATAACGTTTCTCAACTTACATTTCACTTTTTAGGAAATCAGTGAATTGTTATTTTGGATAACGGTTTGTGATACTTTATCCACTACATTAAGAGCTTCTGAGAGTTGTAGTTTAGACGATTCTAACAGGATGATGCTTTTGGACATGATTTTAAAATCAGATCAATAAACAGAATATCTTCCAATAGCTGTTCAGAATGCAATGATTTTACAACTGCAACAGCGGAACTGTGTGTGCTATCCAATGCATCCATTACCTCCATTATTTTTCCTTAATGTTCTGCATAATAATTAACAGCATCCAACCCGTTCCCCAACGGGTCAAGACTGGCTGCGGGGGTAAGGGTATTCCAGGGGCAATTATTTGGAACAGCAACACTCTCATTGTATGTTTGATTAAATTCTTGTCTGCATTAAACAAATGTTAAGCTTTGACTATTCCAACCACAGCAATGCAAAAACAAGTGCTTACATAGGTGTACATTAGCTGTAGCTGCTCTATCTATTTGGACCGGTCGCAACTCTTAACATGAACTGCTTATACAGGGACATCATTTTATTTTTACTAACATTTTTAATATTAACCTGTCTATACCTTTAGAGAACCGGAAACACCGCTTGCTCCCCCCTCCAAGACTGGAGTTCGATGATACCGGCGTAAAACACAAATCACTCTACTAGGTATAGGAAGGAAGAAAAGTAGTTAATCTATTTACGTAAGCTAGGAAATATCGCGATTTTGAGTTTGATAATTTTCATTAGGTTTTTCTTTAATGAAAGTACAGTACTGTATTAAGAATAAGTGTTTTTACTCACGAAGTGAGTTATCCATGCGAACGTATTCATTATGCGGTGTATATTATACTGTCTACAGCACATTAGCGTACAATATGAATATTTAAACACACTTTTGAAAATGGTGGCCGTTCATTTCGATACAAGCTTCAGTTCTTTTGTGCATATTATCGCACTATAGACTATTGCATCTAATTCCAATTGCCAGTTTCGTCCTTCGTGCTAGTAACTCATGTTGAAATAATTCTATACCTACTCTACGTACTGTTAATTCAATCTTCACTTCTGCCCGACCCGAAAATATAAAATTACTCAGACATGCTATCTACTGTCCGTCCAAGTGGTTATGCCGCAGGATTGTAGAAAGGGAGGAAATCACGTGACAGTTAATTACTTAACGAGGCCCTTTTATTTAAGTTAAATTAAACAGCTGTATAATATTACGTAAACGCCCAATTCCTAAGGGAAATTAATGTTTTCAGAAAAGAGCTAAGACAGCCCAGCTTTTACAGAGGGGCGAGCAGAAGCAGGTGGGGGAAATCGGGATGCGACGTAGGCAAACGGACAGTACCTGTGCGAAAATATGATTCAATATTGAAAGCTCTTTCGTCACTGGAAAACGCGAACATATTTCTGGAACGTACTATACTCAGTAACTCAGTACTGCTTACTATATGTTGTCTTGGCTCTGTGTGGAGTTGGAACTTCATTAGTAGAAGGGGTGGGAGTGAAGTACATTCAAAAACTCAGGTACAATAAAAATTGAAGTAAAAATAAAATGATGTCCCTGTACCACGAGACAGGGCGATCGCCCACCTTCTCTATACTACCGCACATCGGCAACCTGATAGCATGCTGCGTGTGGCAATTCAACGAAGTCTACTGATAAGCCATATTATCGAGAATAATCAGTTCTTACAAGCTCATAGGAATTTTACTTTGTGGTGAGGTCAAGGCTGTGAGATCTCTTGAACTTGGTCAACTCTTGTTAGCTGATAAAGGAAATCACACTGCTGGCTACTGCGTTAAAAAATGTCGTCGCAACTTAAAAGACCGAAAGAAGACATGACAACAAATGGGTGCTGTTTATTGAGGTGTTGAAAGTTATCTTCCTGCAGTTTGTAAATATCGGTTATTTAACAACACTGTCTCAAGTGCACGATTATTTAACTTCGATGTAATTGGTGACAGCGAGATGGTATTTTGGTGATAAGAATCGAAGGATATGTGTATAGCGTGTTCACTTACCAACCAAATGATCCGAGGTTCGATTCCCGGCATGGGCAATGAAAAAAATATATCTTTCGTCATTCGGAACTGGGAGTTTGACCGTTGTCTTGCGATTGTTCTGTGATGTCTCAGCGGTGGCTGTAAAGGCCCGAATTTGTAAGATATTTGATGAAAAACCGGATGAATCTTCCTCCCCTGCTCGCAGTTGTTTGTAAGTCGGAACAGAAGGGAAGGTTAAGCAGAGTAAGAAAAATATGAAGGACTCGAAATGATATTACCTGACATTCGTATTACTGTTCGGGAACATCTCGGAAAAGAGTGATAGGAAATTCATAGAATCCCTGTAATGTTATTATGCAAAACGTTTATGTTTCCGCTTGTGTGTTATTGTGGTATAAATAAGCATCAATTCCTTAAATATATTTAGATATTTAAGGAATTGATGCTTATTTATTAGGATTGTAAATATGATTGAGAGGGTTTCCATATTGCAACTCGACTATCAACATAACTGTTACATTTGCATACATGATAGGTTCGTTTATTTTAGATGTTAAGCCACTTTTTACTGCATAAGAAATACATTAAAATCATTATTGTATTTCGTCGTTGTTCCTGCAATAACTCGTATGTGACATATTTATCGATTTTCAGATTTTTGCTCTGTTAAATAACTTAAATATTGATGCAGCAAATAATAAAATATCCTATATGTAATTATATTTCTTTCTTTCGAAAATGTAAGATTTACAATCTCCTATGTACCACTGCCATAGAAAGAATAAATGTGTTTTTTCTTCCTACTGAACAATTTTATATTTTGCACATAGGAGTTATTGCAGGAACAACGACGATTTATTTCCGTACTCCTCTTGCATAAGTGGACTCGTTAAATGATTATAGATGGAATGGAATGGAATTTACGGGACCCAGCATTGCGACCTGTTACGATTTATTGCGCTAACCTCAAGCTAGGTGCATTCCCAAACACACGCCGGCTGACTACACTAAGGTTCGCTGCCTGCGTACCCAGGTTTCGAAGAGACAACCCCCATCGTACACTGACGTTCAAAGATATCCGATCTACGATTTTATGATCGTGTAAGGGAAGGGAGGAAATTAAACTCAGAATAAATATGGGAAATGCCTGTTATTATTGGGTTGAGAAGCTTTTGTCATCTAGTCTGCTGTCAAAAAATCTTAAAGTTAGAATTTATAAGACAGCTAAGCCTACATTGCTGGTTGTTCTATATAGTTGTGAAACTTGAACTCTCACTTTGAGAGAGGAAGAGAGATTAAGGGTGTTTGAGAATAAGGTTCTTAGGAAAATATTTGGGGCTAAGAGGGATGAAGTTACAGAAGAATGGAGAAAGTTACACAACGCAGAACTGCACGCATTGTATTCTTCACCTGACATAATTAGGAACATTAAATCCAGACGTTTGAGATGAGCAGGGCATGTAACACGTATTGGCGAATCCAGAAATACATATAGTGTGTTAGTTGGGAGGCCGGAGGGAAAAGATCTTTGGGGAAGCCGAGACGTAGATGGGAAGATAATATTAAAATAGATTTGATGGAGGTGGGATATGATTATAGAGACTGGATTAATCTTGCACAAGATAGGGACTAATGGCGGGCTTATGTGAGGGAGGCAATGAACCTGCGGGTGCCTTAAAAGCCATTTGTAAGTAAGTAAGCGAACTTTCTAACCATGGAATAAGTCAGAACCAAAGATGTGAAACATTGACAAACTTTGAAAGAGTTCCGCTAGTTCTCAATAGGTGGCACCATTATTTGAACTGTTAAAAAAAGTGTCAGAGAAAAATTATAAAACATAAATTATTCTCATAATCGACAATATAGACGGTTTCCAGCTAACCCAGTATTGTATTACAGTCAGCAGGGTGGTATGAAAAATTGAATTCTATAATGCGGGTGTATTTACGTACGATTGGCAACACTGACTATTATCTTCGCCATCTATTCATAGAAGGAAGTCACACTTACACCAACAAATTATCGATCACTGTTGATTAGTAGGGTCGAATGTCTTTGAATGTCAGTATACCTAGGCCAGCCCCCTCTATGCGTCGCCAGCCGGTGATCGGGGAATGCTATGGAATGATGACGAAATGGCGACGGAATTATGTAGATGCCTAATATGGGGAAAACGGGAGAACCCCGAGAAAAACCTCAAATGCGACCTTGTCCGCCACAAGTGTTTTCAATGAAAAATCCCAGACCTAACCGGGACTCGAATCCCGGTCATCTTTGTGACAGGATGAAGGTCTGAAGTCTGACCACTCAGCCACCGCAGGGGACAAAAGAGAACAATATGCACTTATCGTGAGCGCTGCAGTGCATAATTATCACCTGTGCCGAGCTACGAAATGATACGCGAGCGATTCACATTCGTGTAGCAAAATAAGTTAAAGTGGAAGCAGGGACATTTGAAAATTTGCTTTTAAACTGAAGTATGCTTATTTTATATTTAATACAATATTGTAAATAACATTTCCATGTGTTTAAAATAAATTTACGCCACCGGCGTAGCTCAGTCCGGGAAAACGCACGCCTACTGATCCGGAGCTGCGCTCAGGCGTGGGTTCGATTCCCGCTTGGGCTGATTATCTGGTTGGGGTTTTCCGAGGTTCTTCCCAATTTTCAGGTAATTTATGGCAAATCTTCGGCCTCATCTCGTCAAATAACATCTCGCTATCGCCAATTCCATCGAGATAAATAACCTAGTAGTTGATACAGCATCATTAAATAACCTACTAAAAATGTCCCTTAAATAATTTCAAGGAAAAATTGTTCCGGGGCCGGGTATCGATCCCGGGACCCTGCGCTTAGCGCACGAATGCTCTACCGACTGAGCTACCCCAGGAACTATGTACGACACCGTCACAATTTCTCCTTTATATCCATACAACTCAAAGTTGAACCCAACTTTGAGTGCACACAATTCTGTGTGACTTAAATTGTAGCTTCCTGTTAACGTACCTCCAGTACAGTGACGGTGTCAAGTATAGTTCCTGGGGTAGATCAGTCGGTAGCACATTCGAGCAAAGGGTCCCGGGATCGATACCCAGCACCGGAACAATTTTTCCTTGAAATTATTCAAACCTGATTTATAGGTAGCTACTACCTGAAAGCCAGATTTGTATAAGGTCCCTTAACTTTACTCATGTCCACACCTGTGGAGTAACGGTTAGCGCATCTGGCCGCGAAACCAGGTGGCCCGGGTTCGATTCCCGGTCGGAGCAAGTTACTTGTTTGAGGATTTTTCCGTCGGTTTTCCCTTGACCCAATAGGAACAAATGCTGGGTAACTTTCGGTGCTGGACCCCGGATTCATTTCACCGGCATTATCACCTTCACCTCATTCAGACGCTAAATAACCTAAGATGTTGATAAAGCGTGTAAAATAACCTACTAAAAAATTTAAAAAAAGTTTACTCATAATCACTTCTTTCTCAGGATTGGAACAGCTGCAGTTCCCTAAATACTTACCGTGGATCTATATTCATATTACTTTTTTTCCTCAAAAGGACCCATAGAACTGATTCCTGAAACTCAAGGCATACTACATGAATCGCCCTGTATAATCCCGATGACTTCAGTTTTTTTCCCCTACGGTCACGCCCACGGTGTTGCCTATCTATCAACTGCCTCGGCGTAACGCTCCAGTCTGACATGCCAGGTTGAGAAGAATTCGTTGTACTTGGGCTGATGAACGTACAGAGAAACGAACATAAAGAAAACATGCCCAAAACACAGGGATGCTAAAAATGCTTGTTACCGTGAACATCTGGAAATAAATATTTTGTAGCATAACAATACTTCCTGTAATGAGAAAGTCAAAATTAGTGAGCCACTGCTTGAAGGAATAATAGAAAAGTCTACTTATTCAAAATGCTTAAACGATTTTCTGTCTGACTTCGTTCATTGTATAAACCATAAGATAAATTGTCCACCGCTATTGAGTAACGGTTAGAACGTCTGACCGTGAAACGAGGAGCCCGGTCCCAAATCCTGGTTGGGACAAGTTACCTGGTTGAGGTTTTTCCAGAAATTTCCTTCAACTAATTGAAGCAGCATTGCTGGGTAACTTTCGGCATTGGACCCCGGCCTCATTTTGCCATCATAATTACACTTTAAGTCTCTCATTATTTTCTCCGTTTCTTTCTTATATGTCGGGCTTGATTTAATGTAGAGTCGGCTGCGGGCCGCCACTGAATTTTGATTCCGTGGATGTACGGTCATTCGTTGCTGGTGGTAGTGCTATACATCGTGGGCTCTCCATTGGACTCGTGGGACAGGAGATGAGGGACTGCTGTGATGCTTACGCGAAAAGGTAAAAGTATCATGTAGGGAAGTTCGGAGGCGGCGCGCAGGGGGATCTGTAGCGCGGAGGAGCCTTAGGGTTTGCACATCATTCCATCCCGGATAGTACAATGAGCCCACCCGAGCGGCCTGGAGTGAGACTAATAGGCTAGATGAGATAGATTACATGATATTGATTGTATTGGAGTAATTATGAGTATGCATGCAATTGTCACGAAGCTGGAGTTTGAAGTGTCTTGGTTCAAAATTTCCAGAGATATATATGTCTAACTTCTATGTATTATGTCCAGTTTTGAAATTTACAAATTTTATTTTATCCGAACTCTGAAACCATGTAAAATAGCGGTGACCAAAATTCGACCGGCAGTGATTACACGCGAGAGAGAGTCTAAGAAGTAAGGAGACGGGGGAGAGGTACATGGGATGAAAACTACAACCAGTGGTGGTTCGTGGACTAACATTGAGTTCTTCATCAGTCCCGCGAATGAAAATCGTAAGCTTTGCTGTATCAGTAATATCACTACTGTCATCAAGAACCAATAAAAAATAGATAGAAATTTTCTCGCTTTTTTAAATGTTCCTCATGAACACAATCAGAAATTTCCTGAATTCTCTTCTGGATATTTAGTCGAGAAATGCGCAGTTTTTCAAAATTAATTAACAACTTTCCTTCGACAAATTATTTCAACCATCTTGATCATTACGCTTTTATAAAACTCTCCTCCGTTTGAAGGTTTAAGAGAAGGAGCTATTTCGTTCGCTGACTTCCTTACATTTATTTATGTCATCTTTCTCTTCATGACAATGATTGAAGGCTGATTTCAGTTCTTGGATATTAATAGCTCGTTTTATTACTATACACTAGCACGTAATATTCAATCACTTTCTCTATATTATTATTATTATTATTATTATTATTATTATTATTATTATTATTATTATTATTATTAAATCACTAACTAGTAAATAACTGATAATAGTCATCAAAAGATTAAAAAAGAAATCAAAATGGAGATATAGCGTAGTAATTATTTATCATTCAAGGGAAGATGTAGGCCTATATATTGAGGCATGTATATAAGAATTATGGTAACAATTCCTGATAAATAATAATAATAATAATAATAATAATAATAATAATAATAATAATAATAATAATACCTGTTACGCCTGTGTATTCAGCGTAATGCCCAGTAATGTCGCTTCTATATACTACTACTAATTGAACCGTTGAGCAAAGCAACATATTACATTATTTTTCTCCGACAGAACAGCGAATAAATTCCTCTTCCCATTCTGTACGAAACCTTCTGTTCCTGCTCGTAGAGACAGAGGGTTTGTAGAGCGACATGGTACCGACACTGCTTACCTTCAGTACGTGATCGAGACAAAGAGCAATGTACAGAAAGCTCCCCTACCAATATGAATGTCTTTGATTATACGATGTAATCACGATACCCAGTTTGGTCACCGCTGATGTAAAGCATCTCAATACAGTCCTGACTACAGCTTCTCTGCGCTTTGTAATTTTGTGTTCTATATTTGGTAACACAACATGCGTAGTCCTCATGACACGAAATTGTGACAGGTAGGTTCTCTTACATTGCCCCTCCATGGCTACTGCCTTTCTGTGGATGTAGGTTGAACAACGGAAGTTTCACTTGAATGGGGAAGTCTAGAAACAAGCATACGATTAATTGCAACGTCAATTTACATAATGCTTTGAGAAACTTGCGTCTCGCGACAGCTCAGGAAGAAGAGGGACTTTGTTGAGCACGACAGCAACTTGGTGTGTATGCCCTAAACTTCTGTGCACTTGAAATTTGATCCTGCTCTGCATTTACGGTGCACGAAGCTTCAGAATAAGTGGATTATTCTGCCTTACTTATAGGATGAGAGATAGGAGTAAACAGATAATTTACTTATAGAGCCTTCTTCTGGCCTGAAGCGAGGCGGCACATGCCGGACATAAAGCTCATTTACTGCAAAAATAAATGGTGTAAATAAATTACTAAACGTCGTCATACGCTACAGTATATTACGATACAAGGTTGGGAAGTGCTTTTTATAAAATCGAGGAAAAGTTTGAAAAACGAGCAGAGCGAATTTTTCAATTTCTCAGATTTTGTAATGCACTTCACAAACCTGTATTGTACAACATTTTTAGCACGATCATATTTTTAAAATTGCAAATATATACAATATATTTTGCATTGAAAATTTAGAGCAATATTATTCCAAAGCCTTCGCAAAACTGTATTGTAATGGTAACTAGGTAACAATAAGTGCAATGTAATGGGTCTATTCCAGTAGGCCTATAGTTTTATGTTATGAAGGATGGTTTCCCTAGCAACAAGTTTCTGTGTGGGAATTCTAACTTTCAAGGCCTAACAACAATACCTGTAAATTCAACAAAAATACCATCGTGCAAAAAATAAATTGTGTTGTTCTTAAGTGGGGCCAGATGAAATAGTTATGCATTACATAAATAATAACTATAAAAAAACTAATTTTTTTCAATATTTGACTTAAGAGTAGTGAAATAATTGTGCATTACATAAATAATAACTATAAAAAACAATTTTTTTTTCAATATTTGACTTAAGAGTAGTGAAACAGTTATGCATTACATAAATAATAACTATAAAAAACTATTTTTTTTTCAATATTTGACTTAAGAGTAGTGATGATAAAATTAAAAAGAAAAGAATTTTTACAGCTTCAATAATTAAAATTTCACCTAAACGATAACTACTCTGCGCACTTGAGATGCATACATACATAGTATTCTGCCAAATGCCAGATCTTTCACTGCAAACCCAGCTTTCTCCAATCTTTCCTATTTTCTGCCTTCCTTTTTGTTTCCTCATATGATCCGTATATCTTAACGTCGTCATATCATCTGTTATTTTCTTCTGCCCCGAACTATTCTCCCGTTCACCACACCTTCTAGTACATCCTTCATTAGGCAGTTTCTTTTCAGCCAGTGACCCAACCAATTCCTTTTTCTCTTCCTTGTCAGTTTCAGCATCACTCTTTCTTCACCCATTCTTTCCAATTGTCTGTCCATTTCACACGCTCCATTCTTCTCCATATCCACATTTCAAATGCCTCTATTGGTTTCTCTTCACTTCATCGTAAAGTCCATGTTTCTGCTCCGTACAATGCCACACTCCATCACTCCATACAAACCACTTAATTAGTCTCTTCCTTCCTTTTCCAGATGTCCGCAGAAGATGCTCCTTTCTCTATTGAAAGCTGTCATTGCTATCCTCCTTTTGACTTCCTGGCAGCAGCTCATGTTACTGCTTATAGTGCACCTGAAGTATTTGAAGCTGTCCACTTGCTATACTGCCTCATTTAGTATTCATAGGATTACTTTCTTTATTTTTCTTCCGTCAGCCATGGTCTTCGTCTTGTTTGCAGTTATCTTCATCCCATCCATTTAGCTCCACTAGCATAATAACAGTAATTTGATCGTCGTTTATTTTTTATCGGCATTTTCTACATTATAGTGGTTTACCGTCGTTACCCACCGGGCACAGCTTTGCCGAGTGCGCTATTCCGTCGGACAGATGGCAGACCTACCGCGGGGAAATTATAGGATGATAGATGAGAAGTGATGATGAAGGAGGGGGGTTAATGAGGATTGGGAAAGAGTCGGACCGTGGTCCTTGAAATTGATACTATTCCAGCATTGATATAACATTTTATTATTATTATTATTATTATTATTATTATTATTATTATTATTATTATTATTATTATTATTGTACGGCCGGGTAGCTCAGTTGGTAGAGCAGCTGGCTACGGACTGGAAGGTCCGGGCTTCGATCCCGGGTGGTGACGGAATTTTTCTCGTTGCCAAACTACCGAACGGCCTCGAGGTTCACTCAGCCTTCTGTAAAATTGAGTACCGGGTTTTTCTCGGGGGTAAAAGGAGATCAGAGCGTGGTGCCGACCACATCACCTCATCCTAGTGCCGAGGTCAAGAAAGCATGGGACTCAGCCTCCATGCCCCCAAGTGCCTTCATGGCATGTAACGGTGATACCTTTACTTTTATTATCATCATTATTATTATTATTATTATTATTATTATTATTATTATTATTATTATTCACCTGAAGAGATTTGGGAAAGGACGAAGAATTCAAGTCAGGATAGTCCGCCCCTGGGATCGAACATCGGACCACTCAAATGAAAAGTTGGAATGATGAAGATTACACTACCATGCTCGGATGATCATTGTTTACTCTATAAATAAAATGAAAATCAATACAGTTGAACAAAGTAATTATTATTGAGAGCTAGCAGTGCAAATATTAAACTTGTAATTCGTTTGTTACAACCTTCACTCGACCTTAATGGCATATAATATAGCTTTCAGGTTACTTTGTCTGTTTTTGTGATATTGCTGTCAGTTTTTTTTTCATAGCTTTCCATAACTTTTTTTTGAACAATGTAGATTGCTTTGAACTTCCGGCGTATGTTTTTCAAAGGGAAGTTATGACAAAGTATGTAAAATATGACGCCTTCAGTATTTCACTTACAACATTAAACAACGATACGGAAATTTGCAATACAAAAACTTGCAAAGCAAAAGAATAAAAGAGAAAGAAAAAGGAGCTCACATTTATAAACATAACTACACAAGTGTTGTAATATTTATGGATAGAATTACAGATTATAAAATTTGTGTAGCATGCTAACTATGGGCAATGCAAATGTGAACTGTTTCGTTTTGTTTTCTGTGATCTGCACAACAGTCTGTCGAGAAAATACAAATTTGAGATATTAAGCATGTGGTGAGCGTATTATAGCCGTCATCTACTGATTTAGTTGTTAGGGGAAAAATATCATAGACCTATGTTATTGGAGTGGTGGTTTTCATAAAATAACTATAGTCCGAAGACATTTTCTGTGAAAACAGCCATTGTTCAGACAGGACGATGGTAGCATTTACAAATATCTCATACATATCATCTTGAAACATTTATCCATACAATTTTAAACTGTGTAGGTTGCCAGTACTGCTTAGGCCACCTCAGAGAAAATTACTTTAGTACTTGTATTGTTGTAGTAGTTATGGACCCATCTTTAGGTGCAGAAGTAACACATGGAAGAAATTTAAGCAATGAAAGGAGGAGAAGCAGGATATAATAAATAAAAAGAAGATTAAAGGAGAGGCACACTTTAACCACAACAGAGTATTTTTTCTTAAACCAACCATTGTCCTCAGTTACCTGCATTTAAACATATATTTCTATGAAGTAATTTAAGTTGTAAATAATGTACTTCAGCTCTTCCAAGTTTCTACAACACCTAAAGAAATGGCTTGATGAATTTCATGCCTACTTGAAATGTCAACAACACCCATGCCAGATAGTTTTTTGTTTCTCCTGAAAATTTATGTTTTTGGACTATGGTTATTTTTCCAAAAAAGAAAATCAATTAACATAGCACTCAATTGAAAATGTAGCATAATTAGGCTGTTTTCCATCGCAAAATTGCAGACTTTCTTTATGTATTACTTTTGGAAAAAAAATCGTGTTTAACCAATTGGTGTATTTATTAATTTTAGAATATTTACAAAAGGAAACAGATGCATCTAAGATGCTGTTAAAAAATCACGCGAAACAAATAACGCGAAAAGATAATAAAGAATCGTGGAAATAATTTATTTATGAAATAGAAGACGATGTACTTGTCAGACAAACCTGCTCTTAAAGTAATGAAGCATGTAAACCGAACAGAGAAAGATACTGCAATAGCAAAAAGGACAGTTTTAGAACATTGGAAAAAATCATAAAGAATTATAGTGTAGTGAAGATAAATCAATAAACATACACAAATTGGATCCCGAAAATCTGCCATGTGTAGATAGAATTACTCTATTTTAAATGCGAAGTGCAATGAAAGGAATGAAAAATAGGAAATCTCTACTTAGACATAATTTACTCTGGATTTAAGATATGTATAAAAATTGACCTCGCCATGGAGAATTAGGTCAGTTTTTCGACTTACGTATGTCCGCTTGGCTAATAAGTGAAAGAGTTTGAGAATCCTGGTTTTACACATACTGAGGGATATACTACTGAAGCTAAATGACAGTTGTGAGCAGTATGGGATGAAGTTAAATGCTACAAGACGAAGACCTTGGATGTCGGGAGAAAAATAAAGAAGGCAATCTTAGGAATTCTAAATGAGGCAGTAGAGCAAGTGGACAGCTTCAAATATTTGTGGTATACTGTGAGCAGTAACATGAGCTGCTGCCAGGAAGTCAAAAGGAGGATAGCAATGGCAAAGGAAGCTTTTAATAGAGAAAGGAGCATCTTCTGCGGACGTCTGGAAAAGGAAGGAAGGGAGTGGTTTGTAAGGAGTGTGACATTGTACGGAGCAGAAACATGGACTTTACGACGAAGTGAAGAGAAGCTAATAGAGACATTTGAAATGTGGATATGGAGAAGAATGGAGCATGTGAAATGGAGAGGCAATTGGAAAGAGTGGGTGAAGAAAGAGTGATGCTGAAACTGACAAGGAAGAGAAGAGGAATTGGTTGGGTCACTGGCCGAGAAGAAACTGCCTACTAAAGGATGCATGGTAAAAGGAAGAGAAGTTGGGGGCGGAAGAACATATCAGATGATAGATGACATTAAGATAATTATATGTATCATATGCGGAGACTAAGAGGAAGTCACAGAATAGAAAAGATTGCAGAATGCTGGGTTTGCAGTGAGAGATCTGCCCTAGGGCAGAAGACTAAGAATGAATGACATACGTTTTGTATATCCATGCAAATTTATTGTTTGATTTTCTACATCTTCTGTAAGATTATTGTTGTTTAGTCAACTGTCCGAAGAGAGGTTTGAACGCCATAAGTGACACCAATGAGGCAACACTCATGAGGCAACTAAGCTAGGAGATAATGGAGAAGGGTGGCCAATTCCCTTCCCCCTCCATTGCATACATCGCTGACTAGTAACGTATTTCACTAATCTGACTTCAGATGTATATAAACAATTGTTCTTCCTCTGACGCATATCGTCAAGTGAGATGTACTGCCTGATACTAGATGTACATATAAGCCAGAACCTCAATCAGAATTACCTGTAAGATTAAATACGAGCACTTTATTTCTTCATTATATGTGTATTTCTGTTCTAAATCAATTCCGAGTGGTCCACACCTGTGGAGTAACGGTTAGCGCGTCTAGCCGCGAAACCAGGTGGCCCGGGTTCGATTTCCGGTCGGGGCAAGTTACCTGGTTGAGGTTTTTTCCGGGGTTTCCCTCAACCCAATATGAGCAAATGCTGGGTAACTTTCGGTGTTGGACCCTGGACTCATTTCACCGGCATTATCCTTTCATCTCATTCAGACGCTAAATAACCTTAGATGTTGATAAAGCGTCGTATAATAACCTACTAAAATAAAAAAAATCAATACCGAGTAATTTCAAAATTATCTTCTGCCTAGATTCAATTTAGATTTGTTATTCTCCAACAATAATGTAAAATAGACATGCGTGAAGGAGCAGCAGACCAGCTTCAGGCTATTAACATAAAGCAAAGGTTGTTGTTATTGAATTAGTGAGGATTTAAAAGTAATGGAATAATAGAGATCGGGAGGATGGCTGCTTACATGCTGTGTAAACAATAGCGCTTATGCCTTATTTATGCGATTACATCGCGTGACTTCAGTAAGTACCACAATCCTTGCCCTTTGCAGATAGCCTCTCATAGCTGTGAACTGGTGCAGATCGGTTATTTCCAATGTATTATCATGTGTGTTACAGTACGATTATTTAGTCCTGATAGTCGCCGGAGATGTGCGCCTGGATCAACCGAGTCCATTTAGTTACGCCGAGGGGTGTTTGGGTTATTCACTCGCTTGCCTAAAGAGCGATCGGATGTCATGTGTGCGGTAGAGCGGTATGTTTCTGGTACAACTAAGCTGTACTGCATTCCTTTACCGACTATCGCTCTTCCCACTACTCCTAATACTTCTCTTTCGCGTCGCTGAGCTGTCAGGACTAAATAATCGGTCTGTACTTTATCAAATAGATTCGTAATAAATGCTACTAGATATTGCTTCGTCTTGACAGTAAGAGCTTTTTTTTTAACTGAAACTTCTATTCTTTAGACAGAGTAAGAGTCGAACGCTGAGAAAGAAATTCTATGACGGACGTTTTACAAGAGTTTTACGTGTTATTGCTACGGTATTTTTTGTAAATTGGTTATTTAACGACGCTGTATCAACTACTAGGTTATTTAGCGTCGATGAGATTGGTGATAGCGAGATGGTATTTGGCGAAATGAGGCCGAGGATTCGCCATAGATTACCTGGCATTCACCTTACGGTTGGGGAAAACCTTGGAAAAAACCCAACCAGGTAATCAGCCCAAGCGGGGATCGAACTCGCGCCCGAGCGCAACTTCAGACCGGCAGGCAAGCGCCTTAACCGATTGAGCCACGCCGGTGGCTGCTACGGTATTGTGTATGTTGCTATGTAAGGGTCTGTGGCAATCCTGAAAAACCGTTATAAGGGTTTGGCTAAGCAGTCATGTCCATATGTACGAGTAAAAGGGATCCTGGCGACAGCATGTTTTTGTGGAATGTTTGTATGGTATCCTTCCACTGACTTCCCTTTGTTTGGTGTTCAAGATTCTGTAAGTGTGTCTCTTTTTACTTTCTTGTGAATCACAATTTTAGCCCTACTGTAAGATATTTCATTAAAGAAATAATGATGAAATACATTTTGGAACTTATTTATTATACATTTACAAGACTTTGATGACGAGGGCAGTGGTGAACTGCATACTGACGAAAACAATTCCGATCAAATTAAGGTTAATGTGCTTGCTCTCCGCCTGAACGTGAATGAAACTTAGAGTGACAAAACTCAAAATGACAACGCTGTCTAAATGTTAAAATTTCATTGGTTGTTATGAAAATTCCTTTCTATCTGAAAGGAATTGTAGGTCCATTATATCAAATCTCTATCCCTCATGGATGAGTAATTTCTTGTGTCTGTAAATTATCAGGAGATCTGTAGAAACATTGCAATGGTTATAGGTACGATTTAGTCCATTTACTCGTAGTTATATCATTTCATGGATCATAGTAACTAGAGTGTGGAAGAGTAGACGAATATTATTTTATTCAACGACGCTTTCAACTGTAGAGTCTAGTTTAGAGGAGCTTCTTGTCCATAATACTTTAAAAGTTCATCAATGAACGTTTTAGTTCTTTCTGTAATGCAAAATTTGGAAAATTTGTTCAGTTTCGGATGCGAAGAATTCAGGAACACGTCTCGTGACAACGGGTTCTACATTGCTGAATTTCTACACGAAACAATTTGTATGAGAATCATTCTGGGGCATGTGTTATCAGTGAAGTAGTAGAATGTCTACAAATTAGCAACACAACAGTTAGGCATATTATCAGAAGACAGCTTAAACTGTATCCATGTAAAATGTAAATTCAGTTTTAAAAAGTGAAAGGGGTAAAAGTATAAGACTTTACACTTTGGAAAATAGCTGAAATCGACGTATCTGTTTCAATAGTTTTTGAGCAATATGTTTTTAAGTGAAGAAGCTAATTTTAAAATTACATTTCGAGGAAAACACGTTATTGTAGAATTTTATCATCCAACAACTCACATGTAGTCATCCAGTAAGGATTTCATGACTTAAAATTTACCATTTTATATGATTTTATATTTTTTTCTCATCGGAACTTACTTTTTTTTCTTTTTTATATATTGAAGATGGAGTCATGAAATAGTCACACATACTTGAAAACTTTATGTGAACATGCGATTACAGTATTATGAGATTATTATGACATCTAAACATTGAAAAATCACATTCATATTAGATGATGTACTTCTCATAAAATTAAACCCATACAACAATTTTTAAACATCTCGGTGACCGCGTCAACAGTAAGCATTACTCATTCTCTATGTTCTATGATATTATTAGCTCTGCAGAGTTCTGGCGGTGCAATTAATGGGAAGGGAGGATGTTTGTGCATATCTAAGTCAATTGGTTCAAGTACACGTGCTGAGAACTTTTGCTGATAGGATTGAAAAGGAACTGCTATTAATTGCACCAGAAAAATACACTATCTACCAAAAAGTAATTGGGCACTGTTTTTGCCCCTTTAGAACCTCGTGGTACCACGTCTTGTTGCTATAACAGCAGCCACCCTGTCAGGCATGCTCTCCAATAGTTTTGTAGAATATCCATTGGAATGTGTCGCCATTCCTCTTCCAACATGGCACTCAGTTGGACAATGGAAGTTGGCCCCTTGTTTCGGTGGCTACTATGCAGTGGTATGCAGACAATAATGTTCACCGGTTAGACTGGCTTGCACAGAGTCCTGATCTCAATCCCATTGAGCACCTTTGGTGCGAATTGGAGCGGCGATTGAGGTCCCGAGATATGCAGCCAACTTCCATTGTCCAACTGAGTGCTATGTTGCAAGAAGAATAGCGACGCATTCCAGTGGATATCCTACACAAACTAGTGGAGAGCATGCCTGACAGGATGGCTGCTGTTATAGCAAAAAGAGGTGGTATCACGAGGTTCTAAAGGGGCAAAAAACAATGCCCAATTACTTTTTGGTAGATAGTATATTATGGAAACATCATATATGACATTTTAAATCCATGAAAACTATTATTAAATCTCGTTTATTTATTTATAAGAGGATGTTTCTTTTTTCGCAGGACTTGATATTACTGGAAATGTAACGAAATATCTCTTACTTCTGATAAATCCTGCACTTTAGTAATTTATTCAGGTTTTACATAATATAGCGTGTGAACCTTAAACTCTCCTTCACCATGAAAGAATATATAATTGAACCGATTAAAGGGTCAAGAGTTGACAGTTACTGAGAGTATGTGACATTAAATGCGTCGTTATTTATTATTATTTATCTTTTGCACAAGCAGTTTGAAATCGGACTACTGCGCTATAGGCTGTTTGTGTTCTGCTCAATTTTCATTAACGTTTTCACTATAATTATGGAGAGTTCTAAAGTCATCAGGATAACCTCTGTTATGGAGCATCTGTGACACAAGTGCTAATGTACTGATTTTCCATCCACGCGTCCGGGTTCGATCCCCGGTCAGATCGTGGTGGAATTTGTTGTGGACAAAACATACGTTGCAGACGGCTTTTCTTGGGATATTCCCGTTTATATCATTCCAGCAACACTCTCCACTTTATTTACGCTTCCCCTCTTTCATCACCATTTCCGTTTCTTTCTCACATTTCGGGCTTTCGACCGATGCAGAGTCGGATGCGGGCTGCCACCGAACTTGAACCTCGTGGTAAGTGGTCATTAGTTGCTGATGGTACCTCGCGGGACCGGGGTTGATGTACCACATTGATGCCTACGTGGAAAGGCGCAGGCTGTAGGGGAGTTTGGAGACGGTCCGAAGGGGAATCTGTAGACCGTGAGGGCCTTAGAGCATGTACAGTAGTGGCAAAAAAACCGGACCGACCCTTGTAGCTGATTTCAGAGCCTTGTTCACTCCAGAACACTATAGACTGGTAACTAAGACTTTCGTGGTTCGAATCCTGCCTGGGAAGGAAACTTTTTTGTTCCTTATTCAAATTATTCCCAATACTTTTCGATTGCAGCCGTATTTTACTGCTTAATTAACTTATTATTCCCAGAACATGAATTTTACCAGCAATCGAAAAGTATTGGGAATAAATTTGAATAAGGAACAAAAAAAAGTTTCCTTCTCAGGCAGGATTCGAACCACGAAAGTCTTAGTTACCAGTCTATCGTACTCTGGAGTGAACAAGGCTCTGAAATCAGCTACAAGGGTCGGTCCGGTTTTTTTTTTTTTGCCACTACTGTACATCATTCCATTCCGGGTGGCTTAATGGCCTACCCAAGCGGCCTACGTTTGAGGACAATCCCAGTTCTTGCCCTTGTCCTTCAGGGGGAGTAATGTAGTATAACCTCTGTGAAACTGTGGAGAAAGAAGGTGCTGATGATTGAAAGTGTGTTAAATTTTTTGCTCAAGTGCCTAGACATAATTTCCTGATCAGCATCCCTGGATCTAATGCAGGGATGCCAAAGCGCCTGCACTGCGTGCTCTCAAGAACCTGCAAAACATTTTCTTAAGAGCGATGATTGCACTTTATCTAGCTGAAAAGTGAACCTTGTTGGATTTGTATTGCTTGTAGTATCAGCACGTAATGCAGGCGATTTAACATCCCTGATCTAATGCATTCGTGAAAAGATTTTTTTCGTTAATTAAAAACAAGTAGAGTGACACCACAGTCTAGTATATACAGTCACGATGCTTGAGTTGTTGAGAGTACTAGGAACAATCGACTGTGCCGGTACTATTTCGCATTGTATGTGATGAGGCGATAATAGCGATCCTAGTGGTTAGCAATTATCTGTGAATGCATATTCCCTACGCATTGAGCTTCGTGACTGTATATAGTAGAATGAACAGATGCTCTGTAACAGATTTAATTTAAGCTGAACTTACGGTAAGAGTGAATTAAGAAAATACAAGTCTACACCTGTGGAGTAACGGTTAGCACGTCTGGCCGCGAAACCAGGTGGCCCGGGTTCGATTCCCGGTCGGGGCAAGTTACCTGGTTGAGGTTTTTTCCGGGGTTTTCCCTCAACCCAATATGAGCAAATGCTAGGTAACTTTCGGTGCTGGACCCCGGACTCATTTCACCGGCATTATCACCTTCATCTCATTCAGACGCTAAATAACCTAGATGTTGATAAAGCGTCGTAAAATAACCTACTAAAAAAAAAAAGAAAATACGAATTGTGAAGATTTTTATAAATTAATAAGTAATGATATCAAAATGTTACAAAATATCAGATCACCATTGAATTACAGACACATTAAATTTTTTCTAAGATTTTTTTATTTTATTGGGTTATTTTACGACGCTGTATCAACATCTCAGGTTATTTAGCGTCTGAATGAAATGAAGGTGATAATGCCGGTGAAATGAGTCCAGGGTCCAGCACCGAAAGTTACCCAGCTCGTATTGGGTTGAGGGAAAACACCAGAAAAAACCTCAACCAGGTAACTTGTCCCGACCGGGATTCGAACCCGGGATTTTTTCTAGGATAGTGCGTAAAGTTGCATTTTAATCACTGTTATTAATGCTTTAAATTAGCCTTTAAAATATTACTGCGTAAAAAAGTAAATAATCGCCTTATGCACTGCTATTCATTTTACGCCCTGCCAAAGAAAATGCAATATTCAATGTACAAACTTTATTCAATAAGAAATTATTGCTTTATCTCAGCCTATCATAACGTAAATATCAGACGTAACACAAATAAGTACGTAACAAATTTAACATTCATATTTACATTTCAGCCCGTATTATTCTGAAGTTACATCTGTAGTACTCATTGCAACAATATGTAGCATTCTGCTTTTTCTAACCGCTTTGTTAATTATAAGGCCAGTTTAGACGGCCATGAAATCGTGATCATGAATAAAACAGGCTGTAATTTCATAGATAAGCTTGCTTATTTCTTAATGGGTCTGAGTTTAAATGGCCGTGTAATCGTGATCCTATAACGTCGCCAACTTGAAATATTTATTTAAAATAAATTTGTGCTATCGTAGAAAAATACATTGTATGATACACATTCGTAATGCTATGTTTTTTGTCCTCGTGTGTTTGTGAAACTCAGCTTCTCCTCGTTTCTCAAATTTTACACTCGTGCCAAAAAGAGAACCTTTACGAGCTTGCATAATAAATTACAATTACGCGTGTTGTGTTTTAATTGTAGCAATCGTGATTTAAAAGTCGGTCAGTAAACATGACGTAGGCTACTTCTTTATATAGGGTGCGGCAGTGGGATATGACGGTTTTTATAGCCCTGTTGTAGGACACTCAGGACCAATTAAAAGAAAACACATATACTGGAAGTAATCTAGTACAATGCAATTTATTAATGTCTGATTACTTTTTAAAAACTACATTTCGTATGTATCCTCCACGGCAACAAAACATTTCTGTAATCTGCTATGAAAGTTCTGCATAACTCGCCCCAACAAAACAGGTTCGATGGCACTAATTTCATTCCTTATTTTTTTGTTTCAGCTGGATGATGGTGCGAGGCTTGTTGCGATACACCCTACTTTTGAGGTAACCCCATAGAAAGTAATCAGCGCACAGTACTCATGGTTCAATGAACTGTCTGCGAAACATGTTTTCAGGACGAATAATTTCACGATTTGGAGACATGGCCTGGCCGCCAAGATCTCCTGACCTGGCTGCAGCAGATTACTTCCTATGGGGTTATCTCAAAAGTAGGGTGTATCGCAATAAGCCTCGCATCATCATCCATCTGAAACAAAACTATTTTGTTGGGGAGAGTTATGCAGGATTTTCACAGCAGATTGCAGGAATGTATTCGTTGCCGTGGAAACTACTTACGAAATGTAATTTTTAAAAAGTAATCAGACATTAATAAATTGCATTGCACTAGATTACTTCCAGTATATGTGTTTTCTTTTAATTCGTCCTGAGTGTCCCACAACAGGGCTATAAAAACCGTCATATCCCACTGCCGCACTCTATATTTTGAAAAACCTGGTAACTCTAAATTTCAAAGTCTTATCAAAATGTCTGTCTTCATAACTTGCGGAGGTGACAGAAACTGGAGTAAGGTCTGTGCTATCGTCCCTGTGACTATGAAACAGAAGTGTTGTAGACTATATACTATATATTCTGCATATCGGTTGCAAATCAATAACAGGCGATGGACCAGGTGGAATTTCTCTCCCAAGAGACAGTTCCAATCACTCTTTAAATATAATTAGTCTACATGGAATACATTTCTGTCTGTTGGTCGGAGTACATGTGCGAGCTCCAGGGAATGCTTCCTATGGCAGCAAAAAATGTAATGATCGCACAAAACGGATTATGAGCGCATACAACACGTCCGAATTCTGCATCTGATTCCGAGATTTTCAATTAAATTATGTCCCTGCATTCACTTTTGTTTCCCATTTCAAGGAATCCTCTTTGACAAATAATACGCTGTGTTGTAACAAGTTTACATGGATGAATGAATTAATATGCATGCATTGCCGCTTATGTAATTGCAGAAAATTATTTCGCTACTGTAAAATAATGGTAGCCCATACCAGGAAACGCATTTTTACGCTAGAAGTGTGAGGTATTTATTTTGTTGAGTCTGTTATTTAATGACGCTGTGTTCATTACTAGGCTATTTAGCGTCGATGGATTTTGCGATAACGAGATTAGGTCGAGGATTCGCCACGAATTATGTGATATTTACCTTAAAGTTGCGGAAAACCTCAGAAAAAGACAAACGAGTTAATAGCCCAACCTGGATTCCAACCTACGACCGAGCGCAGCTCGGGAACAGTACGCAAACGCATTATCGCCTGATCAAAGCCGTCGATGGCTAGATATTTATTTTACCATATGAGCCGTTGAGAGCAGAAGTGGTGTAAGTCAAAAATGGATAATGAGGGTTAAAGTAAACATTCTGTAAAATACTGCGCAAAGTAGCAATTAATGTTTAATTTATTTAAACTATTAGTAGTCAGTGGACAGCACGAAGGACATATTAATTGCTACTTTGCGCAGTAGTTTACAGAATTTTTACTTTAAACCTCATTACCCAATTTTGACTTAGCCTACACCACTTCTGCTCTGAATGGCTCATAGGTACCTATGTTGTTGAGTAAATTGTCCGAAGTCAGTTCGCTCTTCCTCTGATCATGCGCAGTATTTCCTTTCTGGAACTTACATAAATGCAAACAAGACGAAGACCATGGTTATCGGAAGAAAAATAAAGAAGGTAAACGTGCGAATTCGAAATTAGGCAGTAGAACAAGTGGACAGCTGTTGCAAATACTTGGAGTGTACTATAAGCAGTAACATTAATAGCTGCCAGGAAATCAAAAGGAGGGTAGCAATGGTCATAGAATCTTTTAATTGAAAAATGAACATATTCTGCGGTCCTGTGGAAAAAGAACTAGGGAGAGTCTAGTGAAGTGTTTTGTATAGATTGTAGCTTTATATAGGGCAGAAACATGGACATTTCGACGAAGTGAAGAGAAGCGACTAGAAACATTTGAAATGTGATTATGGAGAAGAATGGAGCGTGTGAAATGGACAGACAGAATAAGAAATTAAGCTTTATTGGAAACAGTGAGTGAAGAAAGAATAATGCTGAAACTGATCAGGAAGAGAGAAAGGAAATGGCTGTGTCGCTGGCTGAGAAGAAACTGTCTTCTGAAGGATACACTGGAAGGAATGGTGAACGGGAGAAGAGTTCGAGGAGAAGAAGATATTGGATCGCATGTGGATCGCATACGGGGACTAAAAGGAAGGCAGAAAATAGAAAAGATTGGAGAATGCTGGGTTTGCAGCGAGAGATCTACCGTTGGGCAGAAAACTATGATTGAATGAGGGTGTCATTTAAAAATGTTTTCGATGGCGTCGTAACTCTCACAACAATATTTTGTTTCTATAAAAATAGACTATACTTTCTAAATAGAAGTTTTGAGTGTCTGAGCTTTTTGTCCAAAACCCCCTCATTTAATTTTAACTGCAATTATGTGTTACTTTTGAAAAACCATGTGTAGTGTAAATTTGTTTGTATCATTGTCGGTGCTGGAAATAATAAAATCAAATAAATGAATATATAGTAATAAGTGGTAATAATCTCAGGTCATAACGAACTTATTTTCACTGAGGATGCGATTATAAGAATTAGTTGTATAGTAGTCACGTTATGATGCTGAACTTTCTTTGCTTACAAGGAGAGGTTGTCAGATCGATGTCATAATTCTGTATGGGATTTTTTTTGGTGAAAATACACAAAAAATAAAAAGACTCGTGTCACAGCGTTCTCTCCCATAGGCCTTAATTCTCCTTGAAAAAGAAAATATATATATAAGAGTAAATATTTTAATATTCGTATGTCTTGAAAATGCAATTTAACATTATTCAGAAACTTGGATTTTGTTTAGTTGGTAGAGAACAAAAAATAAAGGGATATGTGTCTCGGCATTTTCTTCAATATGATCCAGATAAGCCGAAAATAATTTTCATAAACTCCATCACAAGGTTGTACGTAGTCCCTTTTTGCGCGCATAGATTCACATTGTCAGCTACTCTTCTCCAACCAGGAGATCAACCGTGAAAGGAATGTGCTTACTATTGCGTCATCTATTGGAGCGAAGTAGATAGATAATATTATCGTTATAAAGTCAGTTTAAAAACCATGCGCTCTCCTGCATTTGTTATTTCCTGTTTGGAGAGATTAAATGACCAGGAGATTAACAGTGATCTAGTGTTGTAACTAGGGTAGTATAAACATGTGTGTATCAATGTTATTGTTTGTGCTGTGAGAGCGAGCCAAGCGATCCAATAGAGATACGAGTACCCACGTGTGTGACCTTATGACATCTTATGCCATCAACATTCATTCACAGCATTACCCCGCTTCGTCTCGTCCGGCAGACACTTTCTCGTGGTTGGAGCACAGTATACTCCTATGTACTGTACGTAGCTTTGTAACTACTGTCACACTGCAGACCAATTCGTGAAGGTCATGTTTGTTTAATCTACCTGTATCTATTCCGAGGCATAGCTGCCACAATATCAGAAGCAGACTTGATGCTTTAGGCCTACATTGTTCTTTCCAGGATTCTATTCAAAGCATTTTTGGAAAAGAGAAGAGAGAAGCATGTTATACTAGTTAATAAAAGGACTCACCTACTCCTGATCCATTGTAATGTGCACTCACTACAGAACTGTGGATGATAAAGTGTCGAAAAGCAAGGAAAACAGATACACTTCCTGTACCAAACACACCTCATCATTTCACATTCACATTTGTTTCTCTTAAGGTCATTCGGGAAGCACACGTCTTTGACGTTCATGAAAACATTTCTTTCGGCAACTAGCTTACTTGCGTACCAAGCATACAGCAGCAGGTCTTATAAAATTGGAGCCAACAGCTGATTATGTACAAGAGAATGAATTTTTGTTTCATCCTCTCAGGAATAGATATTTCGACTCCCCTCTAATATATATGCACATGTTTGGAGACATAATACAAACTGTTTGTTTAATCTGCCTGTGAAAATACACGTCACACTGTTGGCACAATGGTGTACATTTAGAAAGGATAATCATTAACAAACTTTTCGTCGTACATAGCACTCGTACATAGCATGAAGCTAACAAGAAGGAACCGTTTTTGTTTCACATATGGATGCAGGACTGTATCTAAAAATTTCTCAAAAAGCGCAGAAGTCAGTTTCCCTGAAATTGAACAACCTTTTTTAGTTCATCCTGTAATTCATTAACCTTTACATTTAGGCCTACTCTAGGCCCAAATTTACCTTCAAGTTCCTGCATACACAAAAATACTTTAGGTAAAAGTTTTGCCGAAGATGTTATTGCGTATTTTGCAGTGTATGAATGTGTGACTTTGTTCAGGTCCCTAATAGTAACTACAACTAGTTTTTCTCCTTTGGTAGTTAAAGTTCTTTTAACGTCGACCTGATACGTGCATCCTGTCTGGTTTGTCGAGATTGCAATTTCTTCCACACTAGAGAGATCTTCAATCAGTCTCATCTCTAGAAGCCGATCTGATAGTTAAAGTAATTAACATAAAAAAATTCTGTGCACCTAAAAAATTAGTGATCTTTCAAAATTATGTTCTATGTACTTAAGTTTGTTAGGTATTATATTAATGAACGTGTTTCAACTGTGAATGAAAATTGATGACAAATTTTAATGGAACGGAAAACTATTATAATGGTAATGGTAATTTTAAAAAGTAGTAATACATAAACCGTTTTACCTTGACTATTACACTCTTACTACGTCATACTACTTTTGACCAATAAAACGGTACGAAAGGACGTATTTCAACCAATCATGGCTACTTATCGCACAATTTTATCGCGTCCCTAGCATTTGTTTCTTTGTTTGCCAACATTTGAAACTGCACTGGTCTGGACGTCAAAAAAAAAAAAAATATATATATATATATAATTACAAACCACTCCAGTCGATGCACAGTAGTTTCAAATATGAATCGCATTGGCATTCAAGAACAAGAATTAATAAAAATCACTTATCATACCTATGCATCTTCTGAAATCCGATTTACAAATAAATGAAGAGCACCATTCGGAAATCCTGAATAAGTTGAATGCACCATGTAGGCCTAAATCAACGAGTTCCACTTCTTTTACGCACACGTCTAATATAACATCAATTGAACCACCAACCATATTCAAATTTGAAAATTGTACATTCAATAATTATCCCTTTTAAAATTATTCATTCGGAAATTCTGAATAAGTTGAATACACCATGTAGGCCTAAATCAACGAGTTCCACTTCTATTACGCACACGTCCAATATAACATCAATTGAAACACCAACCACATTAAAATTTGAAAGTTGTACATTCAATAATTATTCCTTTTAAAATGATTCATGTTTATTTTTTATGTCATCGTCGTTAATTAAAACTTTTCTAACACTTGTGTATATTAGTTAGGTTATGTTATAGCTTCTGCTATATGATATTATGGATAGTC
Source organism: Periplaneta americana (assembly GCF_040183065.1). NCBI lineage: Eukaryota > Metazoa > Arthropoda > Insecta > Blattodea > Blattidae > Periplaneta > Periplaneta americana. The sequence goes on from NC_091117.1 coordinate 79,948,169, forward strand.
ACGTATCAGAGATTGTTTAATATTAAGATTTATTGAAAATCATCTGTCAAGTGACGTTGATTACTGGGATTCGGATAATTGAAGTGGAATGTTGCATTTTAATAAAAATGAAACTGAATCAACAAAGCCTTCTTGACTAGTAACATTGCCAACGTGTATAATAGATCGAGAACTTCTCGACGAGAAGGCATTGCTCACTACTGCCATCTAGCATGCATCTAGCGTAATATTTGTAAGGTTGAGATGGTACAATAATACATTTGAAGACAATTGTATTTTCGTAAGTCAATTAATATTTTATTGTATTGGAGTACTTCGTTACTTCTAATCTTTATATACTTTCTTCTAATCGTGTAATAGTCAATTAAATCCCACTCGAGTTTTGATTTTCTCTAGATAAATCAAAACGTCTAGTGAGATTACTGTTGACTATTACACTCTTACTACGTCATACTACTTTTGACCAATAAAACGGTACGAAAGGACGTATTTCGACCAATCATGGCTGCTTATCGCACAATTTTATCGCGTCCCTAGCATTTGTTTAATTTTATCGCGTCCCTAGCATTTGTTTCTTTGTTTGCCAACATTTGAAACTGCGCTGGTCTGGACGTCAAAAAAAAAAAAAAAAAAAAAAAAATATATATATATATATATATATATATATAATTACAAACCACTCCTGTCGATGCACAGCAGTTTCAAATATGACTCGCATTGGCATTCAAGAACAAGAATTAATAAAAATCACTTATCATACCTATGCATCTTCTGAAATCCGATTTACAAGTAAATGAAAAGCACCATTCGGAAATCCTGAATAAGTTGAATACTCCATGTAAGCCTAAATCAACGAGTTCCACTTCTATTACGCACACGTTCAATATAACATCAATTGAACCACCAATCACATTCAAATTTGAAAATTGTACATTCAATAATTATTCCTTTTAAAATTATTCGTTCGGAAATCCTGAATAAGTTGAATACACCATGTAGGCCTAAATCAACGAGTTCCACTTCTATTACGCACACGTCCAATATAACGTCAATTGAACCACCAACCACATTAAAATTTGAAAGTTGTACATTCAATAATTATTCCTTTTAAAATGATTCATGTTTATTTTTTATGTCATCGTCGTTAATTAAAACTTTTCTAACACTTGTGTATATTAGTTAGGTTATGTTATAGCTTCTGCTATATGATATTATGGATAGTCACGTATCAGAGATTGTTTAATATTGTAAATTTTATTACTAGACAACAATGTAATTTTATTATCTCAACAATAGGATTTGCTCTCCACACAGTAACACAGCGTTCGTTATTGCACTCCACAAACGACAATGACAATTTACTTGGACTATTACGAACAACAATGAACTGTTAATCTTAACTAATATTCACAAAGCACTATTTACAACACAGAACTGTCAGTTCTCAGTTCACAGTTCTTCTAGCTCAGTCACTCAAGTTCACAGTATCTCGAACTCAGGTCCCTCCAACTGCGGTCCACTGCACCCGAACTCAGGTCCCTCCAACTGCGGTCCACTGCACTCGAACTCAGGCCTTCTAATGCTCACACAGTTGCGGACGCACACTCAAGTCGAACTCCGGTACACAAGACTGGCTGGCTTGCTCTGTTCACTGGCTTACTGACTGAACTAATCATGAATGAATCTGTCGTTCATTCGCGTCCGTAATTTATAACCACAGCGACGTAACCGAGAAAGTTCGAGTTCGCGATTTTTCCACTTCGACGGACTTCTCGGCCTCTCTAGGCAAGCAGAAGTTGCGCACGCAACCTCCCCTCGCCGCGTCGCTCTTTCCCCTCTCTTCTCTCCGCCATAGTACATGTCCCAGGAAGCAGATGCCTCTCCTCCGTCGGTCGTGAGATCGGATCTCACGTGGCCGTCACAATATTAAGATTTATTGAAAATCATCTGTCAAGTGACGTTGATTACTGGGATTCGGATAATTGAAGTGGAATGTTGCATTTTAATAAAAATGAAACTGAATCAACAAAGCCTTCTTGACTAGTAACATTGCCAACGTGTATAATAGATGGAGAACTTCTCGACGAGAAGGCATTGCTCACTACTGCCATCTAGCATGCATCTAGCGTAATATTTATAATGTTGAGATGGTACAATAATACATTTGAAGACAGTTGTATTTTCGTAAGTCAATTAATATTTTATTGTATTGGAGTACTTCGTTACTTCTAATCTTTATATACTTTCTTCTAATCGTGTAATAGTCAATTAAATCCCACTCGAGTTTTGATTTTCTCTAGATAAATCAAAACGTCTAATGAGATTATTGTTGAAAATATCATAAGTTTACGCATTTATCGGAAGTCAGGCCATGTGTTTGTCTTCTTGTCACTCGACATTATTGAACAAGTAGAATAAAATCAACAAACAATATTAATAATTATAATAAGTAAAAAATAGTAGGCTTAGTAATATAAAAACATACGATATTATAACGTATTGTAAATTCGATTACAGAGATCGAAGACATCAGTCTGTGTTGCCGTATGAGCGGTGATAAATTTACATGCAACAGCGACTCAAGAACACTTGATTGTACAGTATTTCATATTCTACTGGTAAACTAGGGTCTATGGCAGAGAAAGCCGAGACACGGGTCGTTTTATTTTTGATGTATTTTCACAAACAAATCCTCATACAAAACAGTGACATCGATCTCACAACCTCTCCTTGTTAGAAATAATTCGTGAGAATGTATATAACAGTCAATGAATTGAAATTTCTCAGTAAAAATCAGTTTGTAACTGCATTTTGAATAAAATCTTGTAGTTAGATAGTGTTGTTGAAGATTACTATTCAGAGGCGTTTCACAGAACTCATTATCTACAAAAACCTGTTTTCGTAGAACATTTTCTGTTTTTCCAACTACGCCTATTGATGAAACTTTAAACTGTAAAAAATATAATGTATTGAAATCTAGAATGGAATTGGTATACATATTTGAAACAAAATTGTGAATTTAAATTTTCCTATAAAATAGCAATAAATTTATTGAATTTTTACAAAATCGTTATCTGCTTCCCTTAATATGAGGTTTATATCAATTTAGCCAATATGTTTATTCTATTATCTGTTATAATGATACTTATTTCACGCAAACACATTGCCACTACACAATGAAGCTGAAAATTAAAAAAAATACTAAATTTCAAATTAATATTTGCACTTTAGTCATGAAGAAGCATAAATGTCTTCCCACAGTTCTCTGCCTCAGTGTTTCTCAGGATAATATACAGACGTGGACAAATTATTAACAAAATTGACGATTTTTATGATCATTCTGTTTACAAAATATGATTTTTCAATTTAGACTACAGTTGACAATTTTGCATATTTCTATCATTACAGTAGACAGAAATATGCAAAAATGTTAACTGTAGTTTAAATTAAAGAGTTAAATATTGTAAAAATATATAATAAAAATCTTCAATTTTGTTAATAATTTGTAAATTAGCAAAAATGTCAACTACAGTCTAAATTGAAGAGTCAAATTTTGTAAAACTATAAAATAAAAATCTTCAGTTTTGCTAATAATTTGGAAATATCCAAAATGTCAACTGTATTCCAAATTGAAGAATCGAATTTTGTAAAAATATATAATAAAAACCTTCAGTTTTGCTAATAATTTGTAAATATGCAAAAATATCAAATGTATTCCAAACTGAAGAGTTAAATTTTCTAAAACTATACAATACAACTCTTCAATTTTGCTAATAGTTTGGAAATACGCAAAAATATCAAATGTAGTCAAAATTGAAGAATCATATTTTGTAAAAATATATACTAAAAATCTTCAATTTTGCTAATAATTTGTCCACGTCTGTATTATTTACACAATATTTTAAATACATTCTATTATTAGATAATCATGTACAATTTTTTTAGTGGGTTATTTTACGACGCTATATCAACATCTCAGGTTATTTAGCGTCTGAATGAAGTGAAGGTGAAATGAGTCCGGGGTCCAGCATTTGCTCATAATGGGTTGAAGGAAAACCCCGGACAAAACCTCAACCAGGTAACTTGCCCCGATCGGGATTCGAACCTGGGCCACCCGGTTTCGCGGCCAGACGCGCTAGCCCTTACTCCACAGGTTTGGACCTCATGTCCAAATGTTTGATGAAACAATCACAAAAAATAATACTTAGGGGAACTAGGCCTAAAATGACACACCTTAAGGAAATCTTGAAAAGAAAAATATGTATTCTTACCAAATTTGTTTTGGTCAATTATATATAACTGATACTACAACATTAACGCATATATTAAGATCAACAGAAAGTGAAAAATACTGACAATCTTTAACTGAAAGGTATATTTGAAAATAGACAAACTATGTCATTTTACCCAAGTTACTAGGGTAAAATGACACACATAAGTTAATTTTTACATAGTTCAAAAAAAAAAAAAAAATTGTTCTCTTAGATACACTTGCACATTCATTGTGTGCCCATGAGAAACATTTCTTGCACTGTAGCCATGTTTCTTCTGGTTTATATTGGCTGTAAAATTCATTGCAGTACAGACAAGGTGCATCGTTCTCAACATCACCAACGAAGTCACTATCTTCATCTTGGCCCCCTTAGATCAAGCTGAAACTGTGTTTTTCCTCTGCTTGCTGAACACCTTTCTTCTACAGCTCTTCTTTCAGCTTCCTTTAATTTTAATTGGTCATTAAAAGAGATGCTCGATTTGGGACACTTCATGTGTTCTCTTTCTTCTCGCCACAGACCTAGTGCCAGAGGGAATCGGGGAGATCTCTTGCTGTGTCACATGAGGTGAAGGCCTCGTTTGTGACGTTTCCGCTGCTGGAGCAGTTGTTGGTGATGGCTCTATCATATGTTCTTTTGCATTCTTTATTGTTGAACTGCTCTTCTGTGTTGCACCCTTTGGCCCGTCTGTAGGGTCTGCATTCGTTAGAGGTCTGTCTGTGGGGTCTGCAGGACTAAATAAGTGATCAGGAAATATGTCCGAATAGAGTGGACAAATTCTTGTTGAAGAAAATCCACCCAATGCATTGGTGATGGTTGCAGCTTTTCCATAGACTTCATAAAATAAGTCCGCAATTTGAAACTGTGTAATCACCCATCCAGGATGGTTCCTCAGCCACTTTGTAACGGCCTGATCATATGTTTTCAAAGGCCCGAAGAAAGAGACATCAAGTGGCACGAGTCGGTGGGTGCAGTGACGAGGGAAGGCTAACATGACGTGTAATCACTGTTGCCAAACTCTGTGCACTATAGAGCTGTAAATCCAAACTCATCTTACAATGTTGTCCACAAAAGCGCTTTTTGGTGAAGTAGGTGCAAGTAAACTTCAGACTCGCCAAGCCTAGCTCATTCATAATGGGATAAATCAGAGTAACAAAATTCAGTGCATAAAAATATTGAAAATATATTTATTTTAGAAACTTTAGGGTTTTATATATTTTAAAGAAATCCCCATCTCACCTATTTTAAAATCAGTTAGCTTTACGAAAAATTCAGTCTAGCAATGAGAGAGATACCACTATATATTACATAATTTCACAGAAGTAATCACTAATCAGCCATTGTAAACAAATTTGACACCAATTTTTCAAATTGCTATCGCCCATAATAGGCCTATATGGCTTCTCATTTCCAGTCATAAACATGCCCTTGGGTAAAATGACATAGTATGTCATTTTAGCCAAGTAGGTGGTATGTCATTTTACCCTGAATGAAGAAGAATAAGAAGTAGTGTTAGTACGACCTAACCTCTTTATGAATTTGGATATTGTATTGATTTTTATAGAGGGAAATATTCATGTTTTCAGTCATGAACATTATTTCACTAATATCTGAAGCTTAAAAGGACAAAACAATACATAACATACCTCAACAATATTATATCGTCTTGCACTTTTTTCCTTCAGTTGCACCTGCTTCACCAAAAAGCGCCTTTGCTTGCTAAAACTTGGATGTAACCACTGTTTCCAGCTTCTGTGCACTATACAGCTGTAAATTGAAACTCAGCTTACAGTGTTTTCACAAAACACATAGTATGTCATTTTACCCAAGTATGTCATTTTAGGTCTAACTCCCCAATTTTCACAGGATAACACAAACAGTTTCTGTATATCAGCACTTTTGATAAGTGTCTGGTTTTGCTGGCAGTCAAAACAGATATTAATAACGTCTTCTTTGGTCGATTTTAATATTTGAAAAAAAAAAAAAAACTTTTTGACTTTCACTTTGTGAAGCTTATATACTGTTCTCAATTTGTTTTTTTTTTTCATCCAAGTCAGAGGAAGTTTTAGTTTTCAATAAGAACTTTGCACATGTAGAACAGGTATCTGTGACTGCCAAGGTCACCAAATTCTACCTACTTGTAAAATACAGATTTGTATTTAGATAAAGAACATCTCAAACCACCAAACCGAATGCACTTGTTGTACCGTTTCCACGTAATCTTCAAGTTCAGTTCTGGTGGAAAATAAGAACAGCAGGTATCTCCTCGGGAATAATGTGCCTCTCTACCTTCGTATTTCAAAATCTTTCTTTTAATCTGATCTGTCTGCTCCTCATCCCTTTCATTCTTTCGCCGACTACCACGACTTCTGGATTCCGTCCTGTGATTACATATTTTCTAAACCAGACGTTGTTTATTTTAGTTGGTTATTTTAACGACGCTGTATCAACTACTAGGTTATTTAGCGTCGATGAAATTGGTGATATCGAGATGATATTTGGCGAGATGAGGCCGAGGATTCGCCATAGATTACCTTGCATTCACATTACGGTTGGGGAAAATCTCGGAGAAAAACCCAACCAGGTAATCAGCCCAAGCAGGGATCGAACCCGCGCCCGAACGCAACTTCAGACCGGCAGGCAAGCGCCTTAACCGACTGAGCCACACCGGTGGCCACCAGACGTTGTAATCTGTCCTTTGAAACACTCATGATTAGAGACGAGAATTTCATACGCTATAAAATCCCAAAATATGCATGCAAACTATGAAACGTGCACGATCAAGCGAAAAATACATTAAAATATGCACTTTCATTTCTGTTCCAAATTTCTTATTTCACTTCACTTCACTTCACTTCACTTCACTTCACTTCACTTCACTTCACTTCACTTCACTTTTTTGCACAGTTAACAACTAATAACATTTCTAAATTGGTTTCTGTGACGTTCCTGCGTTTGTCAGTCAGTATGTTCTTGTAGGCAGAGAATGACCTCTCTACATTACAAGAAGTTATGGGTGCAAACTTGAATGAACCTTTTTCTGTTATTTACTTTTCCTTCTTCAATCCTGATTCCTTAAGCTAAAATAAGGGACATAAAAATCGAAAAACTGAGATGTCCACTCAAAACCATTAAAACATGCATTTAAACTGAATATAATGTATAATATATGCATGATTAAGCTAAAAATTGCTCAAATATGCATTATGCATGTTTTTATCCCCAAAAAGGCCAAAACATGCAAATATGCACGGGAAGAGTACACATATTTGGAACCGGAAAGCAATGAAATGGATAAGTACTAAGTTTGAGCTATGTCCTATGTTCCTATAGAAGCATACATTTGCATGGAATTCTCGTCTCTACTCATGATACATCTTTCCCTTCTTCATCTGTTACATGGTAGGAAATCGTCACAGATCTTTTTCTCTCCTTCTCCTCTTCAGTGGAAGTTCGCCTTGCAGGGTTTGCAACTGTCCTGTACTTGATTAGAATCACATCCTGTTTCAATTCTGTTTCAACTTTGTATCATTACTATAAAAATTTTCTCTGAAGTGTATCAAGTCATTTTAAGATAAATCAAACGCGAAGCAATGTTTATTTATCTTTTTGCCCTGTAGAATTTCTGGTTCACTTCTACGCCTCCCGGTTAGCGCGTCTGGCCGCGAAACCAGGTGGCCCGGGTTCGATTTCCGGTCGATGCAAGTTACCTGGTTGAGGTTTTTTCCGGGGTTTTCCCTCAACCCAATATGAGAAAATGCTGGGTAACTTTCGGTGCTGGACCCTGGACTCTTTTCACCGGCATTATCACCTTCATCTCATTCAGACGCTAAATAACCTAAGCTGTTGATAAAGCGTCGTAAAATAACCTACTAAAATTAAAAAAAAAGAAAAATTCTACGCTTCTTGAATCCTCTTGGAATCCCCTGCACTGCAGGAAATATATTCATTCATTTTTCTTGAATATTATTTAACGTTTATCTGCTGAGCAACAGTCTACAGAATGTTGAGATTTAAATGCATCCTGAAATAATACAAGCAGTTCTGACAGTGAAAGAAAACGATATACATAGTATTATTTAACAAGTGTGGCCACCAAGTGAAAAATAAATAATATAACATTTATTTAATGCCAACTCTTGTAGATAACAAGTTTTGTAAAAATTCGCCAACTGTAGAAACCGAGTTTTGAAAAATCTCTTGTACTTCATCATCAATTTACTGATGTATTTACCAACTTTAGCTCAATTCCGATAGCACCATTGGATTCTCCTGACCCAAAAACATAAGGATACGTTAAAACCTCAAAATCCAAAAAAATGTAGATAAGTTTTGTGAAAACGCCTTTCAATTCGATTTATTAAAAATGGAATTTAACATGTGAAATGTTTCCCATATACTCTCTTCTCATTTCCCTCAAGAGGAAGCAGTGGATTAGCAGAGTCACAAATAATATACGTTGAAAGAAGTTAGATAAAGCAATTTTTCATAATACGTTAGAGATTAGTTAATTCGCCATTCGTTAATTTTTGGATAATTGGAATAACCATTTTTTTCCTTGAAATTCATATTTAAAACAACATTAAAAATTCACATTTAATTTGGACTTTAAAAGCTACTAATTTCATTAATTAAAATGTGTCTCACTGAAATTTACAGCAGAGTCCATATAGGTCAGTTTCTGTCTGATGCTTTCCCAATTCACTGTGGGCTAAAGCAGCAGATGCACTATCACCTTTACTTTTTAACTTTGCTCTAGAATATGCTATTAGGAAAGTCCAGGATAACAGCGAGGGCTTGTAATTGAACGGCTTACATCAGCTGCTTATTTATGCGGGTGATGTGAATATGTTAGGAGAAAATCCACAAATGATTAGGGAAAACACGGGGATATTAATTGAAGCAAGTAAAGAGATAGATTTCGAAGTAAATTCCGAAAAAATAAAGTATATGATTATATCTAGTGACCAGAACATAGTACGAAATGGAAATATAAAAATTGTAAATTTATCTTTTGAAGAGGTGGAAAAATTGAAATATCTCAGAGCAACAGTAACAAATATAAATGACACTCGGAAGGAAATTAAACATAGAATAAATATGGAAAACGCGTATTATTATTATTCGGTTGAGAAGCTTTTGTCATCTAGTCTGCTGTCAAAAAATCTGAAAGTTAGAATTTATAAAACAGTTATTATTACCGGTTGTTCTGTATTGTTGTGAAACTTGGACTCTCACTTTGAGAGAGGAAAGAGAGAGAGATAAAGGGTGTTTGAGAATAAGGTTCTTAGGAAAATATTTGGGGCTAAGAGGGATGAAGTTACACGAGAATGGAGAAATTTACACAACGCAGAACTGCACGCATTGTATTCTTTACCTGATATAATTAGGAACATTAAATGCAGACGTTTGAGATGGGCAGGGCATGTATAACAAAAATGTATATAGTGTGTTGTTTGGGAGGCCGGAGGGGGAAAAAGGCCTTTGGGAGGCCGAGACTTAAATGGGGGGATAGACCTTAATATTAAAGTGTATTTGAGGGAGGTGGGATATGATGACAAGGACTGTATAATTAATCCTTTTATTGACATGAATTTTCTATATAATAATAATAACAATAATATAATAATAATAATAATAATAATAATAATAATAATAATAATAGTAATAATACGGTAATAATTTGCTGGTTAATTCGATTTTTTTTTTCAAATTCCGCTTACGCTTCAAATTAAAGATATTCTACTGTATAGCAAAAGCAAATCTATCCCATTACACGCCCCGAAGGATGCTTCGGATGGTATGATGTTGACTTCCTCTTCATGAGACAACCGACACTGAGTAGCAATAAAAACGCCAGTCCCACGTCCAGACAACTTTGGTCCACAAAGATTGATCTTGGTATGCATTTCTATTATTTCTATAAGAGGCTCAGTGGATCTTGGCACTATAGGGATTAAATAAATAGGAAATGTTGTAACTCCATCTGGAATGGAGCCAGCGACCTTCCTATTTATAGCACCAACGGCTAAACAGCGACGCCACCACATTATATAGTTACTCAGAATTTGATCTTACTGGGTTGAAGGAAAACCCCGGAAAAACCTCTACCAAGTGATTTGGCACAACCAGGATTTGAACGTGAGCCTGCTCGTTTCAATGGTCCAGCATGGTAAGCATTACTCCACAGCGGTGGACTCCACAATAAAGGAAAGCGGAGAAAATATTAGAAAGATTAACATATAAAATGTTAAAAGGCAGAATGTTAACTGATACGATCATTGATGTTTTCTTTAAGATGAGTTAATAGTAAGAAAAAAGAATAAGGATAATAAACTGGAAAGTAAAGAGCAGAGGAGGTAAAGAAGAATCAGAAAAGAATAGATGAAATTGTGATAATATTTCTGGGGCTTGACCACAAGTTTTACTGAGCACAAGCACGTGAATGACACGTTTTCTACATGGACTCTGATCCGTCGCAGTGACGTCATGTATCGAAGCAAGACAAAAAAAAGTCGATATAGCTCACTTGTTGGCAATATAAACATTCTGCAGTCATAAGTTCATATAACATATTCTGCGCGTAATGAAATACAAGACAGTCGTTGTTTTCTGTTGGACGTATTTCTGTGAATAAAATCAACGGACAAACAATCTAGATTGAATAAGTTACAGTCAGCTATATAACTGGAGGTATGTGAAATTTACTTTTCTTTTATTTCGTGCAGCTACATCAGAGGTAAAGAAGTTCATTATTCAATATTACCAAACATTGTGTTCGTAACATTAATTAATTTTCGAATAACATTATAAACTAAACAATATTTCCTCATTTTAAATAGTTAGTTGTGTAAGAAGTGTTAGGAGAAAATGCACTAACGTTTAGGAAAACACGGGAATTTTACTTGAAGCAACTAAAGAGATAGATTTGAAAGTAAATCCCGAAAAAAAATAAAAACAAAGCATATGATTATGTCTCGTGAGCAGAACATAGTAGGCCTACGAAATGGAAATATAAAAATTGAAAATTTATCCTTTGAAGAGGTGGAAACATTCAAATATCTTTCCACACCTGTGGAGTAACGGTTAGCACGTCTAACCGCGAAACCAGGTGTCCCGGGTTCAATTCCCGGCAGGGGCAAGTACCATGGTTGAGGTTTTTCCCGAGGTTTTCCCTTAATCCAATATGAGCAAATGCTGGGTAACTTTCGGTGTTGGACTACGGACTCATTTCACCGGCATTATCACCTTCATCTCATTCAGACGCTAAATAACCTAAGATGTTGATAAAGCGTCGTAAAATAACCTACTAAAGTTTAAAAAAAAAATTTAAATATCTTGGAGCAACAGTAACAAATATAAGTGGCACTCGGGAGGAAATTAAACGCACAATAAATATGGGAAATGCCTGTTATTATTCGGTTGAAAAGCTTCTGTCATCCAGTCCACTCTAAAAAAAAAGCTGAAAGTTAGAATTTATAAAACAATTATATTACCGGTTGTCCTGTATGGTTGTGAAACTTGGGCTCTCACTTTGAGACAGGAACAGAGGTTAAGGATGTTCGACAGATGCTTAGGAAAATATTTGGGGCTAAGAGGGATGAAGTTACAGGAGAATGAAGAAAGTTACATAACGCAGAACAACACGTATTGTAGTCTTCACCTAACATAATTAGAAGCATTAAATGCAGACGTTTGAGATGGGCAGAGCATGTAGCACGTATTGGCGAATCTAGAATTGCATATAGAGTGTTAGTTGGGTGGCCGGCGGGGAAAAGACCTTTCGGGAGGACGAGACGTAGATGGGATGATAATATTAATATGTAATTGAGGAAGGTGGGATATGATTTTAGAGACTGGATTAATCTTGCTCAGGATAGGGACCGATGGCAGGTTTTTTGTGAGGGAGTCAATGAACCTCCGGGTTCTCTAAAAGCTATAAGTAAGTATGTTTAATGTTATGTTTTATTTAACGACGCTCGCAACTGCAGAGGTTATATCAGCGTCGCCGGATGTGCCGGAATTTTGTCCTGCAGGAGTTCTTTTACATGTCAGTAAATCTACTGACATGAGCCTGTCACATTTAAGCACACTTAAATACCATCTACCTGGCCCGGGATCAAACCCGCAACCTTGGGCATAGAAGACCAGCGCTATACCAACTCGCCGACCAGGTCGACAAGTAAGTATGTATTTATGTAAGAAGAGAAATGATGGATTGGTGATGCGAATTTATGTGATATTTTATATTTTCCGGCAGATTAGCCAGTAAGATTTCGTCCACTTCACGTCGATCTACTATAAAAAATATACCTATAGATTTTAGTCCAAAAACTTTAGCAATCCACCGGATTTCGTCCTGTGTTTTTGTCCACGTATTGAAATCATCTTTCTTTTGTCGTCCACTTTAAAATAATGCGCACATCATGATTTTGACAGAAGCTTGGACCTTTTAATCTTACATTTTAGTCTGTTTTAGCTATAAAACTTTTAATTTTGGGTAATTTCATAGTATAAGAAAATATTTTATTGTAGTTTTGTGTTATTTTATCGACTTAAAATTATTTAAATTCTAGCTGCTAGGTTTCCTATTTGCTGATGACTTTTTGATAGGATTTTCTGTGGCTATTCGCAAGTTCTATTGTATAGGATGAACCGCAACTAATATCATTAATTTCAGGGCGTTATTCTTTGAGATATTTCAAACGAAAAATTTTAATACAATTTTTGCTCGTTTCTGCTTCCGTCTTGAGATAAAAGTTGTTTTGTATGAAACATTTCATAGCGTGTTTTGGGAAAGCCATTGATTGAATTCCCATTATGGTCAGTGAATTTAAGAGAGCAGTGTGTAATAATAATAAATGATTTAAAGAAGTTTAGTTTTGTCTTGAAATGTGCAAAAATTTGAACCGACCAAACGTAACAATGTAAAATTCCTTGGCAGAACGAAAATTTATAGAGGAGAACATACATACTTTTATGTCAATGCAAAGGAATAAATGAAAAGATAAAACAATAGCAAATAACGCGAAAATGAGTCCCGTATGGCCGAAAAATATGCTCTACAACAAAATAATTATCATGAATATTTAGAACCATTGCATATCATCGTACAACATCCACGTTCTCCCCAAAGCCAATGTCACACTTTAGCTATTTCACATCACAATCCCGGCGATAACTACAGTGCAGAGTGTTATCAACTCTTGGTACACTTTATTTCCGATCATACTGCATTTCTTTTGTTGCTTAAGCCAGTCCTGGGCATGAGAGGGGAAGTGAAAGGGACGAAGAACCCCCCCCCCCCAATGTTCTTTTCGCTTACGCTGCCTTATAAACAAACACAAAGTAAGACTCTGTGCAATACGTTGTGGTGGCTGAGTGGTCAAACCTCCAGCCTGTCACGCAAGCAGTCCGGGTTCGAGTCTCGGTCAGATCTGGGACTTTTCATTGAAAAATCTATAGTGACACTTGTGGCGGACAAGTTCGCAGGTGGGGGTTTTCTCAGGATTCTCCTGTTTCCCCATATTAGGCATCTACATCATTCCGTCACAATTTCTCCATTTCGTCATCATTCCATAGCATTCCCCGATCGCCGGCTAGCGACGCACGGAGGGGACTGGCTAGGGACGAGGGGAGGGGGGTTGCCTGCTCGAAACCTCAGTACGCAGCGAATCTTAGTGTAGTCAACCGATGTGGGTTTGGGAATGCGCCTGGCTTGATAGTTAGCGCAATAGATAGTAATAAGTCGCAGTGCTGGGCCATAGTACCCGCCTCCTGTAAATTGCATCCCAAGGCTCTGTGCATCAGTGGTGGATTTGAAGCGACTAGCTAGAGCCGAAAATTCGTAAAAACTATTATGCACTCTTGATACAATCCGTCACTGACCTTCCTGTCTGCTCATACCGCACCAAAACATTACTGTCTCAGCCGGGGATAGTGGAATGGGGAGTTAAGGGTTGGTCTGCAGTGACCCAATTGAGTTATTAGCGCCCAGGCCTGGCTTAAGCTTTCATAAAATATCGTATCACCCACGGTGGAGTATTGTTAAATGTTATGTTTCATTTAACGACGCTCGCAACTGCAGGGGTTATATCAGCGTCGCTGGATGTGCCGGAATTTTGTCCTGCAGGAGTTCTTTTACATGCCAGTAAATCTACTGACATGAGCCTGTCGCATTTAAGCACACTTAAATGCCATCGACCTGGCCCGGGATCGAACCCGCAACCTTGGGCATAGAAGGCCAGCGCTATACCAACTCGCCAACCAGGCCAGTATTCTAATGTCTATAAAACTGTTATCTTTGTGGATAATATGGCAACGTTAAATTAACAAGTACATCATATTATGAAAGCAAGAACACCTGTTTGCACCTTCAATCAAACGTATGTGATTCTGAAAGGTTATTACTAGAATATTTCAAATAATAGTACGTTTGTTGTAATATTCTCTTATATTTTGCATTTACGAAGTCTATTTCCGCCCATCAGAAAAATAACAGTTGCATGGCATAAAGTTCAATTGAATGAAACAACATATAGTCTACAGTAAAATAAATGACATGTTGTGAAAATTAAATTATTGAAAAAATAGAGCACATGTGAAGTTAATGTCGAGTTATTGAAGCATGAAGAGCAGATCTGATTGAATGACGTGCTGACGGGTGTGGCGTCAAATCGATAAAAAAAATACTGCACTGGAAGGGATGTGCTGGGACCGTGTCCGGTGGTCAGAAATCAAACTCTGCCCTGGCATATTCTGTTCTATTCAAGTCTCTGCAGCTAGTAAGACCATAATTGACCAAGTGATTAGATAAATTACAGCTATCCTGAACAAAAACGTCCTGCTGTAATTTAATGAGCTAAATCAAATAAATATCTACGTCTTTTTTTTCCCACTGTTTTAGTGTAGTGCATACAGAGTGGAAGTTAAACAACCCTGCAAGTTTTCAGACCGTATAGCTCGTATTGTATATAACAAAATAGTTTAATACCATATTGGTGAAAAGTTCACAGTTTTCTCAAAAAAAAAATCCCCGAAATGTTTAACACTCTTCTATTCGGTAATTGTTTCGAGTAGGATCGTGCTTTTTGTCCATATCGATAGAAAATCTAATAAAGAATAATTTATTCCTCTGGCATATTTGAATAGCGTGACGGATTTCGTGTAAATTTAATTAAAAAACCACTACTTTGAAGCCACTGAACGATACCACCAGATTGCAATGTTGTAGCCAGAGAGGGAGCTGGGAAATAGTTGACCTTGGCAGACAGACTCGAGTTCGGTGAACTCTTACATTTGCATTACGAGAAGAAAGAGCAATGTCTTAGCGGCGATGTTGCCAAATGATATTGCTGAAACTTCCAACTTAATTTTCTAATTAATCGCGTATTTAATCATAAAACGTAATACAGATTTTCTATTCATTTAAGTGTACCGTATCGCCCCTTTCAATATGCAGGATTATTTCACTTCCACCCTGTAATCTGTGCTAGCCCAAAGTCAGGCTGGCTTGACTTTTCGAGTGCCGAAACCGGGACGGATCCTTCCACACTCCAAGTCAGATAGGTTGTCTGCGTGGAATCCGTGAATCTTATGATGACTGGTGGGCCATCCTACCTTAGTACTGATAGAGCCAAGTCTCATCCTCAGATTAGGATTACCATAATTGAATAGCAGAAAGCTCACAAGTCACATTTTTTCTCAAATTCACTTTTTCATACATGGACCTTTTAAGCGGTTCGGAAAAAATCCCACACGTTTAATGCTCGGTGTACATTTCACAGCGGCAGTAAGTTACAGAGAATTGGAGTAACATCATAAGTCCAGGGTATGTGGGATTTAAAAAAAATCAGTTTGCTTTCCCTTGTTTCCTTTATAGGATTAAAAGAATTTGGAGAATTAA
The DNA here is from genome assembly GCF_040183065.1 of Periplaneta americana. Classification (NCBI taxonomy): domain Eukaryota; kingdom Metazoa; phylum Arthropoda; class Insecta; order Blattodea; family Blattidae; genus Periplaneta; species Periplaneta americana. Next base: position 79,964,345 of record NC_091117.1, read on the forward strand.
ATATGCTATTCACAAAATTTTGCATTTTTTTTTGTTTATGTACTTTCTTACTTTCTTGGATAAAATATACATATAAAGTTCTCCATAAGATGAAGAAAATTGTTCTTCTCCGTCTTCTTCACCTAAAAGTTGTTTTAAAGAAATAAAAATGCATATCGGCAAAACGAGGGCTGTTTTCAAGACATGACATCGGAAAAACAGTTGACGCATGAACATGGTTACCAATCCACCACTTATTGTACCAGCTATTCGTTTATTCAAGTTATGACACCTGTATATGTGTACAAGTATGAAACCTAAGAACAAATATTGGGGAAAGCGACATTTGACCCATCTTATATGTTCGGTTCTAGACTATATGAAACTTGGGGCCTCTGTGAACTTTCGCTATCGGACTTTGTTTTCAGCTGTGCTAAAGTAATTGTTTAACTGATTCTTTTTACGACAGGTGAGGTTAGAAACCAACTTTAGCGGATGCACTGTTAGCTTATTATTGCGTGACGTCACTCTTCCTATGACACATAAAATGTGACATTTCACCGTTTGTACTTGTAACCAAACAAGAGATTTACAACACAATGAGTGCAAACAATAAAACTAATTTGTCAATAAATATGATTGAAACTGCTACTACTCCAGATTGGGACAAGTTACCTGGTTGAGTTTTTCTTACCGGGGTTTTCCCCCACCCCATTTAAGGGCAAATGTTGGGTAACTTTCGGGGCTGGATGCGACTCATTTCGCTGACATTATCACCATTTCATTCGGAGGCTAGATAACCAAAGCAGTTGATGAAACGTCATAAAATAAACAAACACTGCTACTATTATATAGGCCTAAACTGTTCCATATCTTAAAATATTATGTATGAAGGATCCATATGTTGTATATGTTGAAACAATTGAAGATCTAACATCCTAAATGTGGCAAGCGACAGTTCTTTAAACTTAAAAAATTATGGTTTATTTAACGTCGCTCGCAACTACCGAGGTTATATCAGCGTCGCCTGTGTGCCGGAATTTTGTCCCGCAGGAGTTCTTTTACATGCCAGTAAATCTATTGACATGAGCCTGTCGCATTTAAGCACACTTAAATGTCATCGACATGGGCCGGGATCGAACCCGCAACTTCGAGCACAGAAGGTTAGCTCTATACTGACTACGCTACCCAGACCGACTTTTCAAACTTCATTTTATTCAGTATAAGGGAGGAACATCCATATCAGAATATCATACTAAATTGTCTTTGTCGTAGCTCAACTGTAAATAATTCATTCGTGCGCCAGAAGACTGTGTTATAGGTATCTTAACATACATTTCGTAAGGTGTTTTAATCAATATCTCAGAAAGTTGTTTTTGGCACTTAGCACACTAAGAATGTTAGATCCTCAATTGTTACTTAATCTGATCCATTTTCAAGATTTTAAACGTTTAATTCAGCGGTCATCAGCACAGTGCACCCTCAGGCTAGCGTCCCTTACCCGCGGATAAGGTATTGCACTAGCGTGCATCCGTGGCTGCTGGTGGGTATGCTGTCTCCCTATCCCTTCTGCACGAAGGAACATATTTATTTACACTCCTTGCACTTTACCCATTTCAGCGAGTGCTGACGACCACTAGTTTAATTGATTCTTTAGCTCTGATTGAGGTTCTGGCTGATATGTACATCTATTATCAGGCAGTACACCCCACTTGACGATATGTGTCAGAGGAAGAACAATTGTTTGTATACATCTGAAGTTTGATTAATGTAATATGTAGCTAGTTGGCGAGTATGCAATGGAAGGGAAAGGAACTGGCCATCCTAACCCATTATCTCCTGGCTTAGTTGCCTCATGATTGGTGTCTTGTTGGTATTACTTGTGAGGTTCAGATCTGTCTTCGGACATACGACTCAACAACAACAATTGATTCTTAATAATGGTGACAATCTTTGGAAATATATTCAGTTGTCTTGAGAATCTTATGTTTACATGACTAGTTTTCCTCTTTCTTGCCCTATTCAGGTTCAAATTTTCAGTCACCTTGCTTTTATAGTTTTATTTTTTAAGTAATCTTTTTGCACGTATACCGAAATCTTGATAAGCACTGTCCCAAAACGTTTTCTATATAAAAATAAATGGAATATAGGTTATTATCAAACTACTTTACCTGTATCACATCATCGTTTTCGGCATATTATTATGATTTAACATGAGATTTCACGGTTTGTAGAATTGTTAATTATAAAATATTAATTTGGTAATTCTGCGATAGAATATTAATTCATAAGCCAGTGTGGTGGAAGAACTTGAATCCCATGGACAATGATCTATTAGAGCGAATAATTCAAAGAATGCCGAAAACAATCAACAAGCAGATACAAAGAAACCACTTTCTGTGATGCCTGTTGGGAGAAACTTGAATGAGACGACTATAGGACTGAAATAATATTGTTGTCAGATGTGGCCAACTCTGCTTTATCAAGTAGAGTAGAAGCCATTGTAAAGTGCAGTGTGGTGCATGTTAGTCCACTGCGTCTCCTCGTTAGACAAGAGTTTGAGTGACGTTGCAATATGTGGCGCAGCACGGAGAGATTGTAATTAAAACTTAATGGCCTGTCGATGTCGCCCATGTCTCCCGTGCGCTATCTTACGGTATGCCGTTCGATCATTTGCATCGATATCACGACCAGACATGCCTCAATCTCTGCAACAAAGAGCGACATGCTGTCATGGGCCAGTGCACTGCCGCTGACGTCAGTCCTCATACTCAGTGTTGCGAATAGACAAATAAGGCTACATTAGAAGACCTCCAACTCAATGAATATGATCGAGAGACTATTGAAATTGTAAGCGATTGTTATTGCCACTGGTGCCAAAATTGCAATTGCATCTCATGTTACGCAGCCTGACCGACCGGTATACAGTTATCCATTATACCAAGAATATTATTAAGTTATTATTATTATTATTATTATTATTATTATTATTATTATTATTATTATTATTAGGAGTAGTAGTAGTAGTTTAGGGCCTAGTAGTATTTTTTCATATTTTTCACCAAAGATAAAGCGCGCAATGATTCAACAATTTAACTCTAATATGGATACCACGTAATATGATTACGCATATGAATGGGAAATGCCTGTTATTATTTGGTTGAAAAGCTTTTGTCATCTAGTCTGCTGTCAAAAAATCTGAAAGTTAGAATTTATAAAACAGTTATTATTACCGGTTGTTCTGTATGGTTGTGAAACTTGGACTCTCACTTTGAGAGAGGAAAGAGAGAGAGATAAAGGGTGTTTGAGAATAAGGTTCTTAGGAAAATATCTCGGGCTAAGAGGGATGAAGTTACACGAAAATGGAGAAAGTTACAGAACGCAGAACTGCACGCATTGTATTCTTCACCTGACATAATTAGGAACATTAAATCCAGACGTTTGAGATGGGCAGGGCGTGTAGCACGTGTGGCCGAATCCAGAAATGCATATAGAGTGTTAGTTAGGAGACCGGAGGGAAAAAGACCTTTGGGGAGCCCAAGACGTAGATGGGAAGGTAATATAAAAATGGATTTGAGAGAGGTGGAATATGATGATACAGACTGGATTAATCGTGCACAGGATAAGAACCGATGGCGGCCTTATGTGAGGGCGGCAATGAACCTGCGGGTTCTTAAAAGCCATTTGTAAGTAAGTAAGTACTAGTATTTTTCATATTTCCCACCAAAGATAAAGCGCGTAATGATTTGTCAGTTTAAATCTTAATTACAATATGCATAGCACGTAATAGCCTATGGTTTTTGGTTTAACGTAATTATGCATATGAATATGATGGTTGAGCATTAAATTGATCACTAGTGGCAACACATTCCCTCTGGTATCTGACCTGTTCTCATAAGAACCTTTGCCTTTAATATTCAAATATAAAAGAATGCCAACAAACTACTACTGACCAGCTGAACAGAGGTGACTAATAGGGCTACTTTTTCTCCGACTAAAATTTTAAATAATCTGTACAAAAATACGATTTAATGCTTCGATAATAATAATAATAATAATAATAATAATAATAATAATAATAATAATATAACAATAATAATCCGTGGCGCTACCAGTCCTTTTAAGGGCCCAAACCGACCAGCCGTCTACTGACCTCACGTCCACATGCCGAAGCAGAAGTAGACGATCACCCGACCAGAATGAAGGTATCGTGTGGTTAGCACGATGATCCTCCCAGCCGTTATAGCCGACTTTCGTAAGTGGGTTTCGCTATCTATCGTACTCTCCAAGTGCATCACGATGCTGGGTGACGCCGGTCCCTTACACTGGTCGAAATTTCATGAGAAAATTTCTTCCCTCATGAGAACTTGAGGCAGCGCACATTCCGCAACGCGAATCCTAAGCGAGATGCCTTACGCCACGACGCCACGGTGCGGGACTTCCAAATACAATACAGTATGAAAATTCATCCGTTCATCTAACTTAATTTTATTATTTTGTGTTGCTTTGTTTATTTTCTTTTCTCTATTTTGACTTCAATCTTATCTCTTTTCATTTTAAATATTTTATTCACCTTAAAATGTGTGATTATTATTCGTTATTAACTATTACAAATATATGAAAATCATTTGTTATAGCTGATGAAACGTGAATAAGCAAGTGAGCACTAATAACACAATGTAATAATATATAATGGAGATTAAATTCTTCCTCTCAGACAATAGTATGAGTCATCTCTGCTTTTAACGTTTAAAGTTTCTACCTTCCTAATGCATTGCAGTACTCCACTCTATATGAGCTGACCTATTGCGCGGAACAAAATATACTCTAACATGCCTTTCCAAGAAAAGGGCGGAGAAAAGTTTTCACAAATGGGAAATATCTTATTTTGAAAGAGAGATAAATATTATACATTTACTTTTATTGTACCTGACTGTTCACGGTCGTCGGAAACAATATTTTTAAACCAATAACACGATATATTTTGCAATAATGGATTCTTTGAAAACTTTGTTTTCTTATCACTTTCATGATGTCGTATGTATTCAGAACTGTAGTTAAATATCAAAAGAGTATGTATGTTTATATGCAGTAGCCTATATATGCTGGGTGTTTGGGAAGGAATAGTAAATATTTTGGCATGTTTTAATATCGATAAACATGCATATAAACATGTATCCAATTGCTATTGGATTCAGAGATACACCTTTACAATATGGTACTCAAAAGCTATAATGAGATATACAGTATAAATAGCAATAAATACATTACTGTTTGCATTTATTGACTCACAAAACTCGAATAAATGACAGTTCATAGTTGAAAGTACAGTATTACTAAGAAATGGTGAATGAATTATTATGAATTTATTATTCGTTAATTTATTAACTTTAAAAAAGAAATGATTTACTCTTCATAATAATCGTTCTAAATTCCCACATTCAACATCAGTAGCCTCTGCTTTAGTGTTAATAGTATATGTATTTGTTTCCTGAGTTCGTCTTTACTTTCTTTCATGAGGGAAGCGTTATCAATAATGCGAGCGATCAAAAATGTATCTTATACAAGGGCATCATTCTATTTTTACTTCAATTTTTATTGTACTTGAGTTTCTGACTGTACTTCACTCCCACCCCCTCTACTAGTAAACTTACAACCGTTCACCACACAGAACCAATGCCCGCGTATGCAGTCAAAGTCGCCTTACGCTCATAGTAAACAGTACTGAGTTAGTGAGTATAGTACGTTCCACAAATATGTTCGCGTTTTCCAGTGACGAAAGAGCTTACAATATTGAATCATTTTCGCACAGGTACTGTCGTCCGTTTGTTTACGTCGCATCCCGATTTCCCCCACCCGCTTCTGCTCGCCTCTCTGTAAAGACTAGTGACTGGGCTGTCTTAGCTCTTTTCTGAAAACTTTAATTTCTGTTAGGGATTGGACGTCTACGTACTATTACATAACTGTTTAAAATAACTTAAATAAAAGGGCCTCGTTAATTAACTGTCACGTGATTTCCCCTTTTCTACGATCCTGCGACAAAACCACTTGGACGGACAGCAGATAGCATATCTGAGTAATTTTATTTTTTCGAATCGGCCAGAAGTGAAGATTGAATTTACAGTAAAGGTACTCTTTTATAGATTAGGTACAGAATTATTTCAACACGAGTTACTAGTACGAAGGACGAAACTTGTAACTGGAATTAGGTACAATAGTCTATAGTGCGATAATATACACAAAAGAACTGAAGCCTGTATCGAAATGAACGGCCACCATTTTCAAAAATGTGTTTAAATGTCCATATTATGATTATTTTTTTCAATTTAACTTCATTCTCTATATTGTACGTTAATGTGCTGTAGACAGTATAATATACACTGCATAATGAATACGTCCGAATGGATAGCTCAGTTCGTGATTAAAACACTTATTGTTAATACAGCACTGTAGTTTGATTAAACAAAAATCTAATGAAAATTATGAAACTGAAAATCGCGATATTTCCTACTTCACGTAAATGGATGAACTACTTTTCTTCCCTCCTATACCTAGTAAAGTGATTTGTTTGTATTTTACGCTAGTATCATCGAACTCCAGTCGTAGCAAACGGTGTTTCCGGTTCTCAACCGTTAATCCAAAGGTATAGCCAGGTTAATATTAGAAATGTTAGTAAAAATAAAATGGTGTCCTTGTACTTCCTTTATAAACTTCGCTATTCATCAATTCCTACAAACAAAAATCTAAGAGGGTGTGGTCTGGAGATCTTGATGGACAATGAACGATACCATCGCTGCCGATCCATCGTTCAGGCTATAATTTGAGGGAGTTCGTCGCGCTGTAAAGCATACGGCTCCTTCTAGTCAAGGGAATATCTTTAATTAAAATTGGAAGTTCGTTTTGCGGAAATAATTGCAGACATAAATCACCCTGTTCGACCGCAACATACATTTGAAGAGAACAGATGTTGCAAATTTGTCTCTATAGAGGCAAATGGTTTTCGTGACTGTCACCGTCGTGAGTGAAAGGAGTTCATCGGAGAACAGTAATGATGTACGAATAATTACTAGGAGATTAGTACTTATCTAGCTATAAAATTCCAATGGACTGGTTTCATTTTCTAGAAGAAGGTGAAATGGATATGTTTTGCTCACATATTGTTCGTCACACTCTTCTTTACACATATCCCCGTCTATGGTTTAAGAACTAGCGCGCTGATCTTTCATCCGGGCGGTCCGGGTTCGATCGCGATTAGGTCGTGATGAAATTTGTGGTGGGCAAACCAGACGTTGCAGATGGCTTGCTTTGTCCTCCAAGAATTCCATTACGAATTGACCGAGGATCAAACCCGGACCGCATAGATGGAAGATCAGTACACGACACTAGAACTCACGCACTCAGGTGTTGGGGAAATTGTACTAGGCATAATGCTGCAACATTTCTTTTATAGACCCGTCTACATGTTTATTTTGGTGTAGGCCTATACCTCAAAACAGCAACACCAACTAAGCAACGTTGCAAAATGTCATTCACTCTGCGCTCTCTCTCTTTCTCTCTCCCTCTTCTCAGTCTTACTCTATCGTTGTCCAAGTGAGTACTGAATTGCCTGTTTCGAAAACGTTGTTAATATTAGTGTATATATTATTATATTATGTTCTTTTATTTTTATACAGAGTGAAAAGAAACTCCAGTAGATTGTATGGGACACCATAACAAACGGTTTTCTCTAATGTCATATTTTCCTCAGAGGCTTTATTAAACCGGCAGAAGGCGTATGCGTTCTTCAGTCCATGGCGACTCTGCAAATTCACATTTTGTTGTACGTCTTGACACCGTGCAGTGCTTTATTAAACCGGGCTGGTGGCTTGAATATTTACTGCAGCAGGGGAAATAAACGATAATCCTGAAGTCTTTCATCACGTTAGACAGTCCATGTCCCGCCTATGTAACCTTTGTGTACAGATCAATGGAGGTATTTTTTAATATCTTTTGCAATGATTTTGATGTGTAAATTTTTTGTAAGAGACTCAAGCAATAAAGCATGGCAATGGTTTGTGTTACATTAAGATCTGGTGTCCTCGCGAAATAGTGCCTCACAGCACAATATGACATTAGAGAAAATGTTTGTTTTGGTGTCCTATACAACCTCCCGGAGTTTGTCGGTTTATTTACTTTTCACTCTGTATTAGCCTACTGTTTTTTATCTCTTGTACAGAGTAGGGACCCGAAGGCTTGCACTGCAGCCTGAGGCTTATTGTGCTTTCCACTCCTATTTTGAGAATGATTGGGTAGCTGAACGACCACGCTATTGTGTAAGTACAGCACGCCGCACCATGAACTTAACCCGGGCTATGGTATGGATGATGATGATGATGATGATGATGATGATAATGGTGATGATACGTGTCCGAGGTCGAACGCCGAAAGTTATCCAGCAATTCTGCTTCAATTGGTTGAGGGAAAACACCGGAAAAAACCCAACGAGGATTTGAACTCAGGCCCGCTCGTTTCACAGTCAGGCGCGCTAACCGTTACTCCACAAAGGTAGGCTACATTACATTACTCCAGACCTACATTATTTAATAATATCCTAATGGCCTAACCTTAATCCATTTACATCGATGTAATGTTTTTAAAATGAGCCAAATTTCACACTGCTATATATATATATAGTGCTGAGCCACAGACGCGGAAAAAAAGAGGAGAAAAGCATAAACTTGTGTGTGTGCTGTAGTCTACGCGGGAGTCGAATTCACGACTGCCGTTTTCATGTAACACTACATCTGCTTGATAGCCGTATATCCAAGGCTAGCAACTGGACTATCAACTTTAAAATCCTCTTCCATTCAATCAAAGAGCCAATATTTAATTAAAAGTTACACAAATTGAGTAGAGCTGGAATGTCTTTAATTTCAATACTTTATATTATTTTGTTTTTGATGCTGCACAATTCAGCTCTGTTTGCAATTCCTCTGAATAGCATATTTAATATTGAACCTCAGACTCCGTTCTTGGATGGAGTACGAGTGAATCTGTATTCCAATTCAGAGCTATGCTGCTCCGTACTTCATCTTCTACAATAATAGCAAGAGAATATTTTACAGGAAAGTAAAAAAATCGAATGTGTTCTCAATCAACTGTTTATGGGTATTGCCCACTATAACCGCGTCGCTATTATTTCCGGCAGCCAATCACGTTGCATCTCAGCTACATATGAGGGGCTCACAACCAGAGTGGACCAAGTCCACCAGTGGTCAGTTTGTGGATTAATACAATCTCGGATGAAGAAAACTTTTGCCATAACAAACCAAGTCCATAACTCATTTTTTATTCCAGAGAGGGCAGCATTTCGTATGGAAGGTGAAGGTTGCTAAGCGTGAGCCAGGAACTTTAAGACTCAATTTCTCAAAATTGTTCCAGAAGGACTTGGTCCACTCTGGTTGTGAACCCCTCATATAATGTGCGCATCTTGTTATTGGCCGCTGATGACGTTATGCACTTCCACTGCTGCCACATTAGTAATCAGCTGTTAATAGACTGTCCTGTTCGACGGCAAGCAGATGTAGAATGTGCAACAACGTAAACAAAGAGGAGGAGCCACGCCGGAAATAACAACGACTCATCTATATTAATTCAAAAACACCTGTTATATATTCTATAAATACTGAATTACCTACATTATTAGACCTATACCAATGATATAGATAGATAGATAGATAGATAGATAGATAGATAGATAGATAGATAGACAGACAGACAGACAGACAGACAGACAGACAGACAGACAGACAGACAGACAGACAGACAGACAGACAGACAGATAGACAGACAGATAGATAGATAGATAGATAGATAGATAGATAGATAGATAGATAGATAGATAGATAGATAGATAGATAGATAGATAGATAGATAGATAGATAGATAGATAGATAGATAGATAGATAGATAGACATTTATTTGTTTAATTTATGTACATGTTACCATGACACCATACGAAAACAAACATTCAAGACTTCTTAAACTACAGAAAATATTTAAACTAACAGTAATGTAAGGTCTGATAGTGAAACGAGCGGGGCCTGGGTTCAAATCCTGGTTGGGACAAGTTGCCTTGTGGGGTTTTTTCCGAGGCAGAATTGCATAATTGACGTTCGACCTCGAACTCATTTCGCCATCATTAATTTACATATCATCATCATCATCATCATCATCATTATCACCATCATCCATAGTTCCATACTATAGTTCCATATCATAGTCCGGGTTAATTCACGGTGCGGCGTGCTGTACTTATACAAGAGCGCGGCCGGTAGGCTACACAATCATTCACAGAATAGAAGTGGTAAGCACAATAAGCCTCAGGCTGTAGTGCAAGCCTTCGGGTTCCTCCTTCATATAAGGAAAAAAATGTGTAATGTATTTTAATTTGTTAATCTTGCAAATAAATTAAATAATATTATATTAAATTTAAAAGTTACAATAATCAATCCCCTGTAGAGAATCACTCTTCTACAGTACATCCTCAGATATCAAATAAATCTGTTGCAAATATTATTATTTTAGACATTTTCAGGTTTTATTTGGATACACTTTTGCAGTGTTTCATAATTGCAGTAATGGCACCCAGAGAGATGTATCCTTCCGCAATTCCTAAGTATCCGACTTTTCGAGACGACCCTTTCAAGTCTCCGACATTGTGGTTACGAGGAAAGCAGGTTGATGACGGTGCCGAGGGCCTGTGGAGGGTCCACGACGACCTCTACGATTTGTCAAACTGGGTAAAGAATCATCCTGGAGGATCTGAATGGCTTACACTTACAAAGGTCAGTTTGCGCTGGTGTCACATGAAATTCACGAACGTGTGTATTTAACGTGTATGACGTTTGTGAATCTACAATCCAACATCCATCATAGTTAATTATTATGTCATTAATAATCTTTCCGCAATCAACGTCATATATACGTTATCGGCCATACATACTGTGCATCATCCGCCACACACTACTGCCCATAGTACTGTGGAACTTGGACCATCGTCATGTTACATGCACAACGGGCTAATGCAAGTTTAAGTGAAAGTTCAGCTCGATCCAGTCCTCGAGAAGTCAAGTCAAGAAGTTTTCCTGCCTACCATTCACCATTCATAATCGTTTCTAATTAACAGTGTGTCATTCATCTTCGCAATCAGTCATCCGGAATGTATACGTCATCCATACCCCTGCAGTGGCTGAGTGGTCATACCTCCGGCCTGTCATGCAGGCGGCCCGGGTTCGAATCCTGATCAGGTCTGGGATATTTCATTGAAAGATCCATATCCATAGTGATACTTGTGGCGGACAAAATCGCAGTTAGGGTTTTTCTCGGGGTTCTCCTGTTTTTCCCCATATTAGACATCTACATCATTCAGTCACCATTTCCTCATTCCGTCATCATTCCATAGCATTCTCCGATCACTGGCTGGCGACGCATGGAGGGGGCTAGCCTAGAGACGAGAGGAGTTGCCTGCTCGAAACCTGGGTACGCAGCGAACCTTAGTGTAGTCAACCAATGTAGGTTTGGGAATGCGCCTAGCTTGAGGGTTAGTGCAATAGATCGCAGTGCTGGGCTATAGGTTCCCCTCCCGTAAATTCCATTCCATACGACGTCATCCATAATCCATTATACATAACGTCATCCGTCATACGGTTTGTATGCATCAGTCACCTTCATCCATCTATTATGGATACTTTCCTAGATTATTTATACCTACAAAAATGTATTTGTTGGAGTTTTTGTTTTCATCTCTCTATGATTTCTGGAACAGTTTTTTTCTTACATATTTTTAATTATTATATTGTGACCTATCAGCATAGAAACGGGTGTAATTAATAACCTTTTGATGAACATATATATTATTTTAATGTACCGAAGTACATATGAAGTTTTCATGCCGATATTCTGCGTCATCGTACGATGAAAGAGTAGTGGAACGGAGAAAAATTCTCTCCAGTACCGGGATTTGAACCCGGGTTTTCAGCTCTACGTGCTGATGCTTTATCCACTAAGCCACACCGGATTCCCATCCCAGTGTCGGATCGAATCGTCTCAGTTTAAGTTCCACCTCTTGGGTTCCCTCTGGTGGCCGCCCTCTGCACTACGTCATAGATGTCTATGAACGTAGGACAATGTCCACATATGTGCGGAGGTGCACTCATTATGAGTGACTAATTGGCCGGGATCCGACGGATTAAGCGCCGTCTTAAATCACACGCATATCATATATATTATTTTAATGTACCGTAGTACATATGAAGTTTCCATGCAGATATTATGCGTCATCGTACGATGAAAGAATCCGGTGTGGCTTGGTGGGTAAAGCATCAGCACATAGAGCTGAAAACCCAGGTTCAAATCCCGGTGCCGGAGAGAATTTTTCTCCGTTCCACTACTCTTTCATCGTTTTGATGAACAATTCTTAAAATTCATCGGTGGCTAAGACGTGATACCTCGTAACTACAAAAATGGTAGTTTAGTTCAATTACAATATTATTTGAATTACCTATATTATTATTATGTTCACAAAATTAGATTTCTAGCATAATATTTTGTCCTCGAGTAAAAGATCTTGCAAAGCACAAATATGTGTGTGTGTGTGTGTATATATATATCACAGTACCAACAATTCACAATTTTGTTTTGTTTATTTGAGTGAGACTGTAGTGTCTGTAGACCAGAAGGGGTGGAAGAATAGAATAAGAGAAATAAAGAAGAGATAGTGACAGGTTCTAAGAAAGACGAACCTGTGTCACTGGGTTTTATATTGTGTACTTATTGTAAAATATACTGTTATAGGTTTAATTTGTGAAACCATTAAATACATCTTACCAATTTAATGTACTATGAGTTTGATTAATTCCATGAAATCAATTCATAATTTGTTCGTAATGATAGACCCTATTCAACTCTGCATTTACAGACGTAGAGTTACAACCTTGTTTCTCCCTCATCTCTGCCACACACTACACTTAAAAGGCTCCGCAACTATTTGATTAACATGTAGATTCATAGGCTATTCGGAACATCGTTTTAATTCCTTGCATATTATTTTCGCAACTTTTTTTGGCACATCCTATACTGATAAGACATATCAAGGTACAAAATCTGAAGGTCCTACGCAACCTTGCAGTGTTGGCCGTTCCCTTATAAGAAGGTTATTGTTCTTGCTATTGGTACGTATTTTTTAGGCTTGTGATTTTTCCCAGAAATTCGTATTGTTGCTTCCTAATAAACACGCTATATTCTGTTAAACACTATGTTATTGTAACTTGATCAACTTATGTAACTGAGGGGGGCACGGATAGCCCAGCACTGCTACCTGTTGAGATCTATTGCACTAACCCTCGATATAGAATGAGTTGCGTGCCACAGATCCCATACGCGCACCGACCTAACCACATGACTCCCTTAATGACCGGTCGGGTGCCATTGCAGAATGCTATCCAACGTCGCTTAACCACATTCCACGAGGCCGGTTGAGAGAGCCAGCAGATTCGGGAGGCCGCCTGTAGAGTGATCTGAAAAACCAGAAACGGGATGAACGGGATGATGGGGGAGGAAAGGAAGTGACGAAGATGAGTGGGGTTCCAACCGCCTGATAAATTCACCTGATATTCATCCATAGGAGAGAGGGAAAAACCCCGAAAAAACCTCACCCAGGCAACTCGTCCTGACCGGGAATCGAACCCGGGACCGCTGGGTTCGGAGTTAGACTCGCTAACCCCTCAGCCACAACGATGGATACCTCATTGTGGTACTTGAATAATAACTGAATCGAACTTTTCAGAAAGGAACTAAGTCAAAATTTGCTACTTTTCAGAGGAGCAGAAAAAAAATTCATGAATAAATACCAGTGTGACAACGCCGTACTGTAAACATCAACTTGATGTTACAGATACAGGAAAAGCTCCCTTTTTTGCCAATGTAGCTATGCGTCTTGGAAGTATTAATTATTTCATCAGTAAAAATAAAAATTGAAAATTTTGACTCAGTTGCGAGAGCATTACACTTTGTGATGACGGTACTAAGAAAAGGCCCTGATAAATCCAAAGAGATTACATATAAGTCACTAGTTCGGGAATCGAAGCTCTTCCTGGCTTAACATAACATCACAGGGTTCAGTACTCGGACCATTGTTGTTCAAAATATATGTCAATGATATTACATCTCATGTAAGGCATTGTAACTATCACTTGTATGCTGACGACCTTCAATGCTACATCTCTTCCCGCTTAGACCGAATAAATGACGCTATAGATAAATTGAACGAAGACATTGACTCGATTGTGACATGGACAAAGAAATTCCATCTTAATATCAGTCCTGGGAAGACACAAGCAATCATATTAGAACACAAACTGCAAACCGACGCTGTAAAGCACCTCGACATTTCCCCCGTTAAAGTAAGTACAGTGCATATCCCTTTCAGTTCTTCGGTAAAAAATCTTGGCATTCACATGGATAATAATCTCAACTGGGACATGCAAATCACAGAAACCTGCAGAAAAGTATATTCTATTATCCATGTGCTAAAAAGGATAAATGTTCATCTTCCCTCTTGCTTAAAAAAGTCCCTTGTGCAGACCCTTATATTTCCCTATTTTGACTATGCTGACCAGGGGCGTATTTTGCGGACTACCGGGGCTACCGGCGGTAGCCCAAGGAAATTACAAAAGAAAAAGTTTATAATATAACATAATGTAATAATTTTGTATTACCGTATTAGTTTTACCACAGTAATTAAAATTAAAGTAATTGTTAGATTTATATGCGCTCTCTGCTTTCGAAAAGAAACAAGTTGTCAAGGCGGCATCACTGGAGAAACCGCTGCTGCGAAGGGTAGCCTGTGACCGTTCCCCCCCTCCCTTCAGTTTCTATCGTGCAGTTTAGGCGGGTGAGTTGCCGCTCTCGTGATCGGTTTCTTGGAAGGCGCGAAGCAACAATACGCTTAGTACGCTAGCTTATTAATGTGATTGTGTTCTTGCATTGCAGTATTTTAAATTTGTGATTTGTTCAAGTGTCTAAGAGTTATATTAATTGTGAATTATTAAGTTTTTAATTTCCCAATTAAGTGATATTGTGAAAAACATGGCAGAACAAGTTTCTGGAGAGGTTTGTGTTGAAAATGGCTGTGTAATAGAAGGTTTATTAAAAGTGCCTTTTAACCGTCGTACATACAACGAGAAAGTTGAAATTGTGAAAATGGAAAGACCAACTCCTGAGTTAAATTTGTCCATGGACGTAAAAGAAAAACAGCGTGAGTACACACGCCATTTCACTTCAACATCATATGGTAAGTGGAATTGGTTGTGTGGTAGTTCTAAACTGTTTAAACTATTTTGCTGGCCATGTTTGTTATTTAGCCGCGAAACTAATGTGTGGTGAAAAGAGGGGTTTTCTAATATGAACTCCCTTCGAACGGCAGTCCTAAAACACGACAAATCAAAAGCTCATATTTATAGTAGCATGAACTTTGCAAACTCTGGGAAGACAGGAATTGATTTACAGCTAGATAAGCAAAAAGCTCTACACAACAACCAACACAATGCTCTTGTGAAAAAAAATCGGGAGATTTTAGTGCGTCTTATTAACGCAGCCTGCTTTCTAGGAAAACATGAATTGTTTTTCGGGGTCATAATGAGAGTGTGGAATCAGACAATAGAGGAAATTATATTGAATATTTAAGTTCCTTAAGTGAATTTGACCATTTACTGGCCAATCATCTTGAGAGTTCAACAGTATTCCGTGGTACTTCTCCCACAATTCAGAATGACTTAATATATGCTATAAGTGGGGTTATGATAAAGAACATAAAATCTGAAATAGAAGAAGCACCTTTTGTGGCCATTGTTGTTGATGAAACAAGTGACTGCTCTAATCTGAGTCAATTGTCCACTGTTTTAAGATACGTCGACAGTACTGCCAATGTTCAAGAACGGTTTATTGGATTCACAAATGTCAGTTCGGGCAAAACTGCTGCTGCTTTGTTTCAGGATATGGAAGGTGTTATAGCAGAATACAATGTCGGCAATAAGTTAATTGCACAGACATACGATGGTGCTTCAGTTATGGCGGGAAATATTAATGGCTTAAAAACAAAAGTTCAAGAAAAGTATCCTCAAGCACTATTTGTCCATTGTTACAGCCATGTTCTCAATTTAGTTTTGCAACAAACTACTTTATCCATTCCAGAATGCCGAATGTCGGGTTTAGCTGCATTTTTCTCATCATCTCCTAAAAGATCATAAAAACTCATGGAATTTATGAAAAAGAAACTCCCAAAAGTAGCACCAACTAGATGGAATTTTACATCTCGGCTTGTAAATACAGTAAAGGAATACAGAGAACAACTGACTGCTTTCTTTGAAAATATCATTTGTAATGACTCTGAAGAAAACTGGGATGATGATGTAATTGTGCAGGCTCAAGGATATTTGTATTTTTTCACACAGTTTCAGAATATATTTCTTCTTGAAGTCTATGCTAGAGTGTTCGCACATACAGATGTGCTCTACAATATTCTTCAGACAAAAAGTCTAGCCATAGCATACTGCTTGCAAGAGGTATCAAAGTTAAAAAATACTATATCCGAGTTCAGACGTAGTGGGTTTCCGTCCATATGGAGTAATATGGAAAATGAAAATTCTTCAGCCAATACAATGGAACCACCATTAAAGCGAAGAAAAGGAGATGATGAATTGAAATACAGGCAGCTGTACTACAGCATACTAGATCGTATGCACATGGAAATTACTGACAGATTTTCTGATTATGGAAAGCTTCAGTTCACACATCTTTTAGATTCTCAAAAAATTTCTGCTTATAGAGAAAACTTCCAGAATGAGGCACTAAACAAATTATTTCAGTCCTATAACAGTCACTTTGATCAAGTACGTTTGAAAAATGAATTAAGTGTAATATATTCAGCAGAAGTCTTTGATTTTTCGAACAAACCTATCCATGAAATATTATCTGCCATATATGAAAACCAGCTGAACCAAGTTATTCCTGAAGTCCTTAAATTGGCAACATTAATTGTGACAATACCAGCTACGTCAGCATCGGTAGAAAGAACATTTTCTGCGTTGAAGAGAATAAAATCCTACTGTAGATCAACTCATACACAAGAACGTTTATCCGGCTTGGCACTGATGTCCATTGAAAAGTCATTTCTACAGAAACTTCTCAAGCGGCCCAACTGCAATTTCAATGACGAAGTCATCAAAGTATTTTCGTCTCAATCAAGACGTCTGGAATTCACATATAAATAGGTAAGGAATTTTATTATAGGGTTTTTAAAATATATATTTTGTGTAATAATAGGGTCAGTGGTAGCCCAGATACTTAAACCAGCATACGCCACTGATGCTGACATTTTACTGACTGACCTTTCCAGCGACAACAAAACGAAACTTCAACGTGTGTACGTTTTGTAAGCAATGTTCGTAAATATGATCACATTACCCCATACCTGGAAGCAATAGGTTGGCTTAAACTAGATAAGAAAATAAATTTACATTCATTTCTCCTTCTCTTCGAAATCTTGAACTCTTCTATTCCTTCGTACCTGTCGTCTCGCTTCACTTACCTTTCTTCCCACCACAATCTGAACACACGCTCTCGCCATGAAACAATACTAACAATACCATCCCATCGCACCTCCTCATACTCATCCTCTTTCACAATAGCCCTGCCAAGACTCTGGAATTCGTTGCCTGCTAGCATCAGGGACTGTAGAAATAAAATTCAATTCGAACGAAAACATACTAGGCACTTGGTCAGTAATTGAGACTCGTTCAGACATGGTTTCTTGTAAATAGTTCTCTTAATCTATCACAAAATATTTCAATATCCGATAATTTCATCACTATAGAATTTTGTTATTGTAGGTTTAATTTGTAATTCAGTAAATACAAAAATGTTCTTTGTTCTTAACTTCTATGATAAAATGTCTAGCTTTCATTAATCAGGTATTCTTGTCGTACTTTAATTTTTATTGTAATTGTAATTGTAAATTTAATATTAATTGTAATTTTATTGTTCATGTTATAGTTGTAATCCCCTGGTAGAGGGACAGAGAAGGCCTGATGGCCTTTATCTCTACCAGGTTAAATAAATAAATACTACTACTACTACCAGTTCGTCCAGTAATGGAATATGGTGCTGCATGTTGGGATCCTTACAGATTAGAACATATTAATACAGTGGAAAAGATTAAAAACCGGGCTCTCAAACATTGTCGTAATAATTCAACATTAAAATGGGACACACTCACGGACAGGAGAACGCGAATTCGATTATGCGCAATGTTCAAAACATACAGAGGTGAGCCTGGCTGGAGAGAAATAAAAAATACTCTTCAAAGAACGAACACTCATATAAATTGAGGGAAAGGAGACAGAGGACGGACGCTGGAAAGTTTTCTTTTCTCAATCGTACTATCAGGGACTGGAATGCTCTACCTGCAGACTTACTAAAGGCTTTACCAATAACCAAAAATGTATTTAAAATAGGCTTAAGGACTTTATTAATAGACGGTATTATATTATGCACACTATTTAAAGGGGTAATTGTTTTGTTATTTGAAGTGTTGAATCAGTGAAGTAGTATGTTGTGTCAGTGAAGTGTGTTTGTGGCAGTGAAGTTTTATAGTTTCTAGAGGTAGAGCAAAGTATTTGAACAGTGAAATGTTTTTTAAGTGCTAGTGAAATCAAGATAGTATCAGTGAAATGCGTCGTAGTACCAGTGCAGTGAGTGAGTTGACAGCGAAATGAGTGTAGTGTTGAAAGGTAGTTGTGCAGGTTTGAACATATAATACTCGTGGGTTTTAGTTCAAACTTAAGGTTAAGACACAAATTAGATTTACTTTAAATGTTGTTTTAAGTGATCTTGCTTCATTTAATTTAGGATGCTCTTTGTTAATTTTATTGTACTATTGTTGTTGTTATTATTATTATTATTATTATTATTATTATTATTAAGCCTATTATTATTCATTTATTATTAACTATATTTATTATTAATTATGTTTATTATTAATTGCCATTATTGAGTGTAATTAGTTACCACTGCCACCGGGTATTTACCCGTTTGCAGTGTGAATAAATACATATATACAGTTCCTTTCTAAAAAGTGCGATTCAATTTTAACAAGCGTCATTGTACGAGTATAAACGAAGCAAATTTCGCCGCACAACTCTGAGAATCACATTGCTTAGCTGAATCTTGTGTATCTGAAGTGTAAACCACCATCCAGGAGCCAAGAATAAAGCCATCGGTCTGTTAATCTCTTCCTGGAAATCCCAGTTGTGTTCCGAATGTAAAGTTTTCATTGTCTACAAAGCTGCTTTCCCATCAGGGTAACCCGTTTCTACACAAAAGCCTGCCGGTGGCCTCATTGTCGGTAATTCATTGTCTGATATCCTCGAGAGATATACATCAAAGACTTTATTATATCTTTGAACAAGGGCGTCATATGTTTGTAGAAGGTGCATTCAGAATTTTTCCTTTTGGAAATAACAATTGTTACTTTTATAGCTATCCGAAAAACTATCAATATAACGCATATTTGAATAGGGAAATATTTATAGACATCACGGTGCTCTCCAACAAATAAACTCAGCTTTCGTCACTCTATACGCAGCTGTTTTTTAATCTAGGGTTGAAAGGCACATCCTAAAAAAATACAAAATACGCTCCGAGGTGATCACAGAATACAGACAGCTATAATGGAATGAGAGATGAATGGAGAGGAAACAGACGAAATTCGATGCTCACAGAGTCAAATAATTTCAGATAGATTGAATATAGTTTGGAAGATTTAAAGTCCTAGGTACTGATGGCGGTGAATAGTAAACATGATACAAAACTATCAACTGTTGATAGAAACGAGTTAATTTAGTTAGGATGTATTTCTCTAGTTTGATATATATTTCATTGTACTGCCTTAAAGCATCATCATACATTTTAGTAGCAATCTGAGTTAACGAATAATCTGGATTAGTAGTAGTAGTAGTAGTAGTAGTAGTAGTAGTAGTAGTAGTAGTAGTAGTAGTAGTAGTAATAATAATAATAATAATAATAATAATAATAATAATAATCCATCATCATCATCATTTGTGGAGTAACGGTCAGCGCGTCTGGCTGCGAAATCAGGTGGTCCGGGTTCGAATCCCGGTCGGGGCAATTTACTTGGTTGAGGTTTTTTCCGGGGTTTTCCCGCAACCCAATACGAGCAAATGTTGGGTAACTTTTGATGCTGAACCCCGGACTCATTCCACCGGCGTATCACCTTCATATCATTCAGCGGCTAAATAACCTAGATGTTGATACAGCATCGTAAAATAACCCAATAAAATAAATAAAATAAAAAATCATCATTCTGTCCTCATCTGTGGAGTAACGGTTAGCTCGTCTGGCCGCGAAACCAGGAGGTCCAGGTTCGATTCCCGGTCGGGACACTTACCTGGTTGAGGTTTTTCCGGGGGTTCCCTCAACCCAATATGAGGAAATGCTGGGTAACTTTCGGTGCTGGACCACGG
This sequence comes from Periplaneta americana, assembly GCF_040183065.1. NCBI lineage: Eukaryota > Metazoa > Arthropoda > Insecta > Blattodea > Blattidae > Periplaneta > Periplaneta americana. The sequence goes on from NC_091117.1 coordinate 79,984,903, forward strand.
AGTCATTTCACCGGCATTATCACTCTCATCTCATTGAGACGCTAAATAACCTAAGATGTTGATAAAGCGTCGTAAAATAACCTACTTAAAACATCATTATAATCATCATCATAATCATAATTCATTCATTCATAGTTTTTTGTTCAAGGACATGTCTTTCACTGCAAACCCAGAATTCTCCAATATTTCCTATTTCTGTCTTCCTCTTACAAGCAAACATTCTGATGGGGACAGATAAAAAAGTTAAATTAAAAAAAAATTGATTAAAAGGCGATCTTACTCGTGTTAATTATGTAAGCATGTGTGGCTTACAGCTGTTTCGGTATTACTTGACACCATCCTCCACGCGGAGTAAGTAACACCGAAACAGCTGTAAGCCACACATGCTTACATAATTAACACGAGTAAGATCGCCATTTAATCAATTATTTATATTCAAGTGTTAAAAGTAGTGTACGAAAGATTCAACATGGATTAAATTTTTTTCTTTCATCATGTTAATAATGTCAAAAGAAGTGCTTATATAAATTTTGGCCACTCGACCTCAACTACGAGGGCCGTAAAAAAATTCGTCAGGGGCTGTTAACAGAAAGAAAACACAAGTTCATTGGAAAAATTTATTAGAACAGACACAACAAATGTTGAGCTATTTTTCAAAATATTCCCCACCGGAAATAAGACATTTGTCATATCCTGGGATCTACAGAGAGGTGCAGACAGCTGTCAAACGCTGGTTCCGATCCCAGGCGGCTGACTTCTATGACACAAGGATACGAAAATTGATCCCTTGGTATAACAAATGTCTCCATTCCAGTGTGGGATATGTTGACAAATAGCGCAATAATTGCTGTATCTGTTTCAATAAATCTTTCCATGCAATTGTGATTTTTTTCTGTAAATGGCCCCAGAGAAAATCACTTTCTGGACGGCCTTGTAATTGCGGTCGAGTGCCCAAAATTTGTATAAGCACTTCCTTTGACATTATTAACATGGTGAAAGAAAAAAAAATAACATTTTTATCTGCCTCCATCAGAATATTTGCTTGTTAGTCTCCGCATAAGATCCATATATATTAATGTTGTCTACCATCTGATATCCTTATCTGCCACGAAATTTTCTCCCGTTGACTTTCCCTTCAAGTGCATCCTTCAGTAGGCAGTTTTTTTTCTTAGCCAGTGACCCAACCAGTTTATTTTTATCTTCTTCATCAGTTTCTGCGTTATTCTTTCTTCATTACTCTTTCTAGCACAGTGCATTTCAAATGCTTCCAATCGTTTCTCTTCACTTTGTCGTAATGCCAATGTTTAAGCTCCATGCAGTGACAGACTCCACTCAGATCACTTGACTAGTACCTCCCTTAGTTCCGCAGAAAATAATGCGTTTTCTATTAAAAGCTACCTTTGCCATTGCTGTCCTCCTCTTGACAGTTTGGTAGCAGCTAATGGTACACCCAAGTGTTTGAAGCTGTCCCTTATTCTACCGCCTCATTTCGAATTCGCAACTTTATTTTCTTTATTCTTCTTGCAATATCTATGACCTCCGTCTTGCCTGAATTTATTTATCTTCGTCCCATACTGCTCACAGCAGACTAGTTGCCAGCTTTTTTTGAGGAGAATACAGGAGATTCAAAAATCGACAAAATTTCACGTATAAAATTGGCAAATTATTCAGTTCAGCTACTAAAACGCAACTTTATTCTACACTTCGACAGCTAGGCTTAAATTAAGAGTATTTTGAGACAGATCTTGTCTCGCGTAATAGTTGAAGTCGATTGCAGTTTGCAGCTCTTATTTGATTAGATGTGTCGTATTCCTGTTTAGAACATGTGTCCATTTATTGTTCATGAGATAAAATCCTCTTTTTATGATAATTACTGCTTGGTATGCATGGAACAAAACTGGCCATTTTTTTTCAAAATTATATTAATATTTTTTTATTTTAAACAGGTGAGCACTAAAACCCATTTCCGGTAGCATTACCTTCCGAAAAGACTGCACATTTCACTACAACTCTTGAACAACAAAATTCATCATATAAACAGTCATCATTCACGGAAAAATCAAATGTTTAGAATAATGATTTTTACATTGCGAAAATAAGGGAGAAAAATGCTCAAAGAGAACAAAAGGACAGGAGCCGGGAGACTGTAAAAAATTAGGGGCAAATAGAGCAGATCCCAAGAAATACGGGAAGGTTGGCAACCGTACAGCTGTCATCTAGTTCCAGTAGGATATCTTAGTGTCATATCCTCTTCTTTTAACAACGCCATATAATTATGAAATGTTATGCACTTTAATAATAATAGTAATAATAATAATAATATTTTTATTTATTTATTTACTAATATTTATTATGCTGTACAACAGCCTGGGACCAATAACAGTTCAGCACAAGATTTACAGTGAACAAGAAATTACAAAAACAGTGCATATAAATAATTATTAAAATTAGAGACAACTACATCCGATAATAATAATAATAATAATAATAATAATAATAATAATAATAATAATAATAATAATGTGACTTTCACGAAGTTAGGCCACTTTTTGCTGTTACGTCCTCATTTAAACAAATTCTCTTTATAAGTGGTATCAAAGACATAACATTAATTTACTATTATTAATTTTTGAAAATATATCGTATTGTGTGTAGCATTAGCGTATCCTAGTTGCTGAGAAACTGAAGCCACTATTACTGCAAAGACGTTGTGGAATGTGAAGAAGTCAGTTTTTCTTCTTATACCGGATAATGATCGTTCACACTGTGCCCATACAATTGTCAGATACAATGAATAACTAGGCTGAAAGATTCTCCCTTATAGCCAATTCTTATACCATCAGACTCTCACATGTGAGGTCCCATGGGAGAGATGTCCTCAGCTGTATCAAATTCGGTGACAATCAAGTGAAAACAAAAGTGCAAGACTGGGTACGACATCAGGGTATCTGCTGAAATTAAGAAGCTTGTAGAGCGACTGAATAAGTATGTACTTGTAGGGGGACAAATTGAAAACTCACAGATGTCACGTGTTGCAATTTAATATACAGGATGTCCCATTTATCTTGTGCACCTATTATAACTTTTTTGTTTGGATAGGTATTGGAATTTTTGTTTTTGAGGGTTATGTTAGAACGAGGGACTAACATGAGTGTAGAGATTTGGTGCATGTAACTACATTATGGTATAAGATACACGTGACGTCATCAATTTTTCAAGTAGCACTACATACTTTAATCATGTTACATTGATTACACACACTAAGACGAGTTCAAAAATGTATTACAATGTCACATTCCTAATCAATAACAACAAAACGAAACAAAAACGTACTTCCAATGTGATAATGTTATGCTTTGAGAGTCCAGAAGATGTTCCAAATGGTGACCATTCACATTAATGCACATTCGAAGGCGTTCCCCGAAAGACCGTATGACTGCCCGGCATGTTGCTGGCTGAATGGACACACAAGCCTGTCGAATACGTTGCTGCATGTCGTCTGGTGTTGTCAGAATGTTCTGGTACACACTGTCCTTTATAGTTCCCCACAGAAAGAAGTCGAGTGGCGAAAGATCCGGAGAACGCGTAGGCCATTGTACGTGAATTGTGGCGTCGAAAGTTGTGGTTTGTTTACATGTTAAGACAGCAAATACACAACACACGACGTGTACGGACGTCAGTCGTCTTTCGTTTTGTGTAAGTTAATGCACATGATGAATGGGGCACCACAACAAACGGCACATCCTGATGGCATTCATTTTGCATTTTGTTATTGTTATTGATTGGGAAAGTGACATTGTGATACATTTTTAAATCGTCTTAATATGTGTGATCAATGTAACATGGTTAAAGTTATGTAGTGCTGTTTAAAAAATTGATGACGTCACGTGTATCTTGTATCATAATGTAGTTACATGCACCAAATCTCACACTCATGTTAGCCCCTCGTTCTAACATAACTCTCAAAAACAAAAATTCCAATACCTAGCCAAACAAAAAGCTATAATAGGTGCAAAGATAAATGGGACACTTGGTATATGTATATATCGAATTATTCTTATTATTCTTATTTCTGTTTTTATTTATTGCATGATAGACCTATTATTAAAATATCTGAATTTAGCTATTTTGACATTTTTCTATTCTGTGATTTCAAAAATAATTAATAATTGAAAGAATGTTTAACATAAATTAAATCACATTCCTTTATAAAATGATAATATACAGAGTAGTCCAATAGTTTCGATCCATTTCCATTAAATCGGCAATATTTTCTTTTTATTTCAGTTTCATCAAGAAGTATGCTTACTATTGAAGATCGAATAACAGTTGTTTCCGCGCGATTGCGATTATTAAGCTATGACAAGTGCGTCAGGTGTGTGAACGAAAATTTTACAAACCAGCACCTACTAGAGCCAATATTTGGATGTTAGTGAACAAATTCAAAAGAACAGGAAGGTTTCTTGTTGAAAAGGGTTCCGGCTGACCACAGACCTCTGCAAACGATGTTCTACTTCTTCAGCATGCGACTGAACCCAGTCCAGGCGCGTCGACTTGCCGCCTCAGTAATGAACTGGACATTCCCAGGACAACAGTCTGGAGAGTTCTGCGGTTTACACTTCACAAACGTGCGTACCATCTGCAAGTGCTACATTATTTAGAACAGAAGATTATGCTGCCCGTCAGGCTATGTGCCATGATCTACTTGAGGCTGTTGCTAATGAGTATCTAATGAACCATATCCTTTTAAGTGTCGAGGCTACATTTCATACTTGTGGTCGTGTGAGTAGGCATAACTGTGGAATATGGATCGACGAGCAGCCTAATGCTACTTATGAATGGCAAAGGGATTAATTCAGAATTACTGGTCCATACATCATGTTTCAAAAATCCACAGTCATTGGAGTCACGTACTTGAACATACTTCAACAATTCCTAGAACCACAGCTTCCTCAAGATGGGTTTTACACTATTGTCTTTCAGCAAGATATTGCTCCATCCCACTTCGCTATGGTTGTGTGTGATTATCGGAATGAAACCTTTCCGGATCAATGGATCGGCAGAGTTGCGCCAAGACTGTGGACGCCACGTTCACCAGACTTACCCTCACTTAATTTTTTTGCTTGGGATTTTATTAAGTCCCATGTGTACAGACAAAGATTCGTGACCTTACTCATTTACGGCAACGCATTTACGAAGCAGTAGCAGTTATTATACCACGCAACCTTCGTACAGTAATGCTTTTAGAGCGCTAGTGCAAAGCTCGGATCAGTGCTTCGAAATGGAAGGGGGTGACAGATTGAACTGTACTGAATATTGCACATAGACGTCTGACAAATAACATATGTAACAATCATTAACGTTGGACCATGCTTTCAACAAAATGGATCGAGACTTTTGGATCACTCGGTAAAATATTTTAATGTTGTACTCGTATATGATTAACGTATTTCAATTACGACATGAAGCGAATCATTTGAGAGAAGAAAGAGAGATTGGTTTGACAAAACAGCAAAAGCTTTTAATACAACTCATGCAAAAAATTGTTGCTTTTTTATTTTGTAAAAAATATGGAACTAATTCTCCGAAAACTCCAACTCAACAAACTGCTTTGAACTGAAAAAGGATTTAGCAGAGATTGAGCAGAATGGCCCACAGGCACAATTTCAGAGTTGCTGGACATTTGCAAAATAACTGTCCTTTATGAGACCTTGTATTAACACTCTATAAGGTCCAGCAAAGTTAACCATTAAAGCGATGTTTGAAAAGCTTATGAACATTACTTGAGATTGTGGTCGTAGGGGCGGTGGAGCTGGTATGTCTATACATGGGGGATACAATTGAAAACTCTGCCTTGGGAAAAGAGTAATTAGGCTATATTGACAATAATTGCTGTAATCATTCATCTTTCTCCTCTCTTTACCTGCATATACGACTGAAATCCCACTAGCTAGATTTAATTACTACCGTTTGACAAAACTAGAAGAAGCAAATCTATAGCGTTACTAGTTAAGGGATGATTCCAAAACAATAATTTAACTAATTACAACACCTATGTTAAAAGAACCTCATGTTAGGCACTTCTCGATTCGTTTGAAAATACGTGTAATGTAAATTGTTCAGATGAGTAAAATACACCTTCATTCAATATTACATACTTTATTTCTCGAAGTAGAAACACATGAGTAATTTTAATATTTTATAATATAATTGTAACAAAATAGCGGAGAAATGAAATCTTTCAGCTCCATATATTATCCTAATATTCACAAAATGTACAACTGATTCTAAATATAAGCCTCTTTTAATTTGATATATGACTAATTACATTAGAAGTCCTGTTGCCACCAACACAAACAGTGCAATGTATGGTCCAAGGGCACATATTTAATATTATTTCACTCATTCAATAATTTTTTAACACCTCTTTCAATAATTTAATCACTCTTACTTAGTAAACAATGCTTTTATCCATTAAACCACTCTTTAACTCATTTTATATTCCTTCATTCGTTTAATTACTCTTTCACTCAATGTATTAATATTTCAGTCATTAAACTACTCTTTCACTCATTTAACTATTCTTTCATTCATTAAACCACTCTTTCACTCATTTAACTATTCTTTCATTCATTAAACTACATTTTCAATTTATTTAAACTTCTCCTTCACTCATTCAACCATTCTTTCACTCATCTAACTGCGCTTCCATTCATTTAATGACTCTTTCACTTATTTAACCACAAATTTACCCATTTATCAAACGTTTCACTTATTTAGCTACTTTTTCACTCATTCAGCCACTTTCCCACTTATTTCACTACTCATTTGAGAATTTTCTTTGACTTGATTAACTACTTCTTCACTCATTAAAACACACTTCTATTTATTTAACTTCTCAATCGCTCATTTAACAACTGTCTCACTTATTTAACTGCTCCTTCAGGCACTCTTCCACTTATTTAACTAATCTTTCAAGCACTTTATTAACTACTCCTTTACTCATTTAACCATTTCTTTTGCACTCTTCCATTTAACTACACTCGTAATCATTTAACTACTATTTGTTCTTTTAACAACTCTTTCTCTTATTTAACCACTCATTTACTCATTCAACAACTTCACTTATTTAATTACTCCTTCACTCATTAAAGCGCTCTTCCACTTATTTAACTACTCTTTCACTCATTTAACAACTTTTACACTTATTCAACAGCTCTTTTACCCATTTCACAACAGTTTTACTAATTGAACTACTCTTTTACTCATTGAACAACACTTTTACTTATTCAATTATTCTTTCATTTATTTAACTACTCTTCCACTTATTTAACTACTCGTTCACTCATTTAACAACTTTTACACTTATTGAAATATTCTTTTATTCATTTCACAACAATTTTACTAATTGAACTACTCTTTTATTTATTGAACAACACTTTTACTTATTCAATTATTCTTTCATTCATTTAACTACTCTTTCACTCATTTAACAACTTCTACACTTATTCAACTAATCTTTTACTCGTTTCACAACACTTTTACTAATTGAACTACTCTTTTGCTCATTGAACAACACTTTTACTTATCGAATTATTCTTTCATTTATTTAACTACTCTTTCACTCATTTAACTACTGTTTTACTCATTTAATAACTCTTTCACTTGTACAGGGACAACATTTTATTTTTACTAACATTTCTAATATTAACCTGGCTATACCTCTGGATCAACGGTTGAGAACCGGAAACACCGTTTGCTACCCCTTCCACGACTGGAGTTCGATGATACTGGCGTAATATACAAACAAATCACTTTACTAGGTATAGGAGGGAAGAAAAGTAGTTCGTCCATTTACGTAAACTAGGAAATATCACGGTTTTGAGTTCGATAATTTTCATTAAGTTTTTGTTTAATGAAAATACAGTACAGTATTAACAATGGGTGTTTTTACTCACGAACTGAGCTGTCCATGCGGACGTATTCATTATGCAGTGTATATTATACTGTCTACAGCACATCAGCGTACACTATAGAGAATGAAGTTAAATTGAAAAATAATCATAATATGGATATTTAAATACATTTTTGAAAATGGTGGCCGTTCATTTCGATACAGGCTTCAGTTCTAATGTGTGTAACTTCAATTACCAGTTTCGTCCTTCGTACTAGTAACTCACGTTGAAATAGTTCTATACCTACTCTATAGAAGAGTAGCCTACCTTACGCACTGTAAATTCAGTCTTCACTTCTGCTCGATCCGAAAAGATAAAATTACTCAGACATGCTATCTATTGTCCATCCAAGTGGTTATGTCGCAGGATCGTAGAAAGAGGGGAAATCACGTGACATTTAATTACTTAACGAGGCCCTTTTATCTAACTTATTTTAAACAGTTGTATGGGTATAATATTACGTAGACGTCCAATTCCTAACAGAAATTAATGTTCTCAGAAAAGAGCTAAGATAGCCCAGCCACTAGCCTTTACAGAGAGGCGAATAGAAGCAGGTGGGAAAAACCGGAATGCGACGTAGGAAAATGGGCGACAGTACCTGTGCGAAAATGATGCAATATTGAAAGCTCTTTCGTCACTTGAAAACGCGAAGATATTTTTGGAACGCACTGTTTACTATGACCGTAAGGCTACTATGACTGTATATGCGGTCTTGGACTGTGTGGAGGACGGTTGAACTTCATTAGTAGAAGGGGTGGGATTAAAGTACATTCAAAAACTCAGGTACAATAAAAATTGAAGTAAAAATAAAATGATGTCCTGTATAACTGATCCTTCTCTCATTAAACCATATTTTCACAAACGTATTTAACTACTCCTTCACTCATTTCATCACTCTCTCACTCAATTAACTGCTTCTTCAACCCTTAGTTACTCTTTCACTCATATAACAACTACTCAAATCATTTAACCACACTTTTACTTACTTAGCTACTCTTTGACACATATGACTATTCTTTCACTTACTTAACTATTCCTTTACTCATTAAACCACCCATTCTGTTATTTAACTACTCCTTCACTCATTTAATCATTCTCTCACTAAATCAGCTATTCTTTCACTTATTAAACCACTCTTTCACTCATTCAACTACCCTCAAACTCTTTCAACTATTCTCATTCATCCAACAATTACTTTATTCATTCAGCCACTCACTCGAATCCTCGGATCTCACCTCATCTCACTACATCTCGCCAAAATGTTGTAAAAAATTGTAAAAAATTGCACAAAAATGTAAAAATTGTAGAAAATTACTAAATTGTAAAACTGTAAAAATTTGTACAAATTGTAATTGTAATATTGTAAAATTTTGACTTGTTCCACATCTTAAACCTTCATTGCTCATGTAAGATCTATGGAATAAAATAAATGAATGAAATGAATGAATGATAATTCGTTCTATTACTCAATCATTCAACCGTACAACGATTAATTTTAGAAACGTTCAGACATTAACTAATTCATTCATACATACTGCACATACATTAATCTACAATACATCTACAGACAATTTGTATTGGAAATTATCATATTCTGTACTCTGCATGGATCTTGTTAGACAAGGAATCTATTTCATTGTTCCGCACTACATAGAAGTTCTGATTCGAAAACTGAGTAAAAGCTTATTGTGGTTGAGTTGGTAGTTGCAGTCGGACTTTCGTCACTGACAAGATTTTGGTACTAGTTTATGCTTGTAATTAACTCTCAGTATAGATCTGCAAGTTTATAGTTCTTGAATTCAGTGAAACGATATAATAATGGACTCCTCCATTCAAGTCTAGTAATAAGACTCAAAGATGTTCGTCCTCTATTTCAGGGAACAGATATAACGGAGGCTTTCGAGTCGCATCATCTGTCTTTGACTGCTGCTCATCTTCTGAAGCATTTCCACGTGCGGCCGGCCACAACTCCCAGGAATTCTCCGTACACATTCCACGAGGTAACAAGAATTTAATCTACTTTCCTTCTCGGCAGGTCGCAGGCACCCCACCCACACGAAGGATCATTCCTTTGGTAGAACAAGAAGGTAGCTTGATCTTAGTTGTGACATTTATGGCGAGAAAGTTCCATTTATAACATTACTTAATATAACACATTTAATAATCCTGATTCGGAATAAAATACACTGTATTTTTCTTTTAATGTTACTGCTAGGGTTACAAAATCTTCCATATTTCTCAGTTTCTCCCTGATTTAACTTATTTTATTGGAAACTCCTGTCTCCCGTGTTAGCTTCTCTAGCATTCTTTCCATAATTGTCTCTCGTGACCAGAACGTAGTACGAAATGCAAATTTAAAAATTGGAAATTTATCCTTTGAAGAGGTGGAAAAATAAAAAAAAATGTCCTGCAGCAACAGTAACAAATATAAATGACACTCGGGAGAAAATTAAACGCAGTATAAATATGAGAAATGCGTGGTATTATTCGTAGAGAAGCTTTTGTCATCTATTCTGTTTTCAAAAAATCTGAAAGTTAGAATTTATAAAACAGTTATATTATCGATTGCTCTGTTTCGTTGTGAAACTTGGACTCTCACTCTGAGAGAGGAACATAGGTTAAGGGTATTTGAGAAGAAGGTGCTTAGGAAAATATTTGGGGCTAAGCGGGATGAAGTTACAGGAGAATGGAGAAAGTTACACAACGCAGAACTGCACGCATTGTATTCTTCACCTGACATAATTAGGAACATTAAATCCAGACGTTTGAGATGGGCAGGGCATGTAGCACATATGGGCGAATCCAGAAATGCATCTAGAGTGTTAGTTGGGAGACCGGAGGGAAAAAGTCCTTTGGGGAGTTCGAGAAGTAGATGGGAGGATGATATTGTATTTGAGGAAAATCGTTTCAAGATGAGTTTTTTTCCATCTTCGTATTCTTTTTTCGTAAAGTGAAAAAAATTCTGTCTGCTCCGACCAACACTTCCTTTTTAACATAATGCTAACATGGGAGAAAACTCGTTCTGTTACGTTGTCGTTGCAGATTTGAACTCTGCGTTCAGAGAACGCAGAAAAATTGCTACATGTTCAACTTTTTAAGAATGAAGAAAACGCGTTTTGAAACGATGGTTCTCATTTGAAGTATGGTGTTAAGAACTGCACTGTACACTGAGTGGGCAGAAGTCATGATATGTATCGATCCACTCATTGGCTGGATGCTCGGCGTCGCGCGCGGAATGCGGTTCGTAACTGTAGAAAGAAACGAAATCAGTTGCAAATTTAATTCTTTTGTTCCAATCCATTTTTCTAAATGAACATGACCCAAACAGAGGTGGAGGACAGTACAGCCATACTCACTAGAACGCATTTCGAAACATATGCGGTCACATCAAGGTTCACTTATATGAAAATTAGGTGTGTCCCTCTTCACTGGAAAAGCTAGCATAAACGAATAATTTCTTTAAATTAATTTTGGTTCATTCAAACTGACTACTGATATGTTCAGGTTAGTTTTGGTTTGTTCAAATCGAGTTTTTATAAGAAAGTCAGTTATAGTTTATACAGGTTAGTTTCGGTTTATGGAAGTTAAGTTGGCGTCTAGCGAATTCCAAATCTAAAATTTAATACTTTTTAAAATTAATCGACTTAAAAAACATAACTGCTCTGTATTCAGGATCCTTGTGGTCACCCTTACTGGAGGGCTGATGATTTAAACAAATCCTTCTCTCTACGCTCAGGTTAGTTTTTGTTTCATTCTGTTAAAACTGAGTTTTGACACTCTTTGGTTATTTCTAGTTTTTTTAGGTTAACTTTGACTTGTTCAAATTAAGTTTTGATACGTTGAGCTTAGATTTAGTTTATTTTGGTTAGTTTTGGTTTGGTTAGATTGAATTTCGATACACTGAGATTAGTTTTATGTCTTCGGTTTAGTTTTGGTTTGTTTAAAATGAGTTTTGCTATGCTTTGGTTAGTTATAATCTATAACAAACTTTAGTTTGCGTTTTTGATACACTCAAGTTAGTTTTAGTTTCTTTAGATTACTTTTGGTTTTGACTTTTGATAAGCTGAGTTTATTTTTAGCTCCCTAAGCTTAGTTTAGGTTCCTTAAAATTAAATTTTTAATACACTTAGGTGAATTTTGGTTTCTCAAAATTGTGTTTTTAATCCTCTTACGCTAGTTTTGGCTTATCAAAATTGAATTTTGATATGCTCAGGTTAGTTTTAGTTTCTTTAGGTTAGTGTTAGTTTGATTAAATTGAGTTTCGATACGCTGTAGTGTCTTTAATTTAGTTTTGGTTTGTCGAAATTGAGTTGTGCTACACTCAGGTTAGTTTCAGTCTCTTTGGATTAATTCTGGTTTGTTCAAATTTAGTTTTGATACACTGGGATTAGTTTCAGTCTCCTTAGGTTAGATTTGGTTTGTTCAAATAGAATTATAAATACGTTATGTTAGTTTTGGTTTATTATTGGGTATACGGAGATTGACAACAAAGAATAACTTGAAATGTATCCTGAAGTTAGTTTACAAAATTACCATAAGTGAACCCATCATAACATAAGTGAAACTCATCAACGTAGCTCAGCTACAGGAACGTTTACCTGTTGATCCAGAGCTGAGGTCGGACGTGGGTTCCATTTCCGCCTGGGCTAATTAAGTGGTTGGATTTTTTCCGAGGTTTTTCTCAATCATAAGGCTAATGTCAGATAATCTATGGCGAATCCTCGGAACATAAATAAACATTTTGTCTACCCGCCACTTTCAAAAGTTGAAGATCTAGGATTAACTTAAAGAAAACAATTTTTAAATCGTTCTATTGCATTAAAGTAACTGATGCTAGGTTGCAAGAAAACAGACCTATAAATAATATAACAGTGGCTCTTTAAAGTTAGTGGATTGTCGGGTTGCAGAAGAGGAATTTAACGGGCCACTAGGTATTGGATCGTTAACCAAGCATCTTTGGATTTCACAAGTGACGCAATAGGACGTGAATGAATAAAAAGTGAACATCGGCTGATATAAGGCATTGCTTTTAATGTTGTCAAAATTTACAATAGGTATAGACTAATACGGACCAGAAAGAAAGTAGGAACAGAAAGATAAATATGCCTATTTGTTGCTAGAAATAGCGTACAAGTGCATTGATTTTATAGAAAATAAAAAAAGACTACAGAGCACATAACCTCGCCATCAGACGAAGTAGAGTAAATAAATTAATAATAACTTCGATATTTGAAGAATGAATTTTTATTTTATTTTAGTAGGTTATTTTACGGCGCTTTATCAACATCTCAGGTTATTTAGCGTCTGAATGAGATGAAGGTGATAATGCCGGTGAAATGAGTCCGGGGTCCAGCACCTAAAGTTACCAAGCATTTGCTCATATTGGGTTGAGGGAAAATCCCGGAAAAAACCTCAACCAGGTAACTTGTCCCGACGAGGAATCGAACCCGGGCCACCTGGTTTCGCCTTCAGACGCGCTAACCGTTACCCCACAGGTGTGAACTGGAAGAGTGAATGAATGAATGAATGAATGAATGAATGAATGAATTAATTAATTAATTAATACATAATCAAATTACCGCATATCGATGGCTAAGAAGAGATATTTCTATCTACAAAATTGGTTATTTATTTTAATTATGCCTACATTATTATTATTATTATTATTATTATTATTATTATTATTATTATTATTATTATTATTATTTAGATTAACCCTTAGCTGGTATGACGTCTGTGAGACGGCATGTCGATTTCACTAATCACTTACTCCAGGTCGAACAGCTAGGAGCGTGCGACTTTCACAGCACAGAACCAATACTCCAACTAGAGGATACATAAACGGAGGAAGCAAAATAACCCTTGTAGGAGAAGGGATGACAGTGGAAAAGTTTGGAGTCGTCTCACAGTCGTCATGATACCAGTTAAGGGTTAACTTCATTATTATTGTAGTCTATACTAATATTTTGTTCTCGAATAGAAGATCTTGCAAAGCAGAAACATAAATATAAGAAGTTTGTCTATTTTGAGAAAATAATTTCTAAAATAGTTTTTTATTTACCTGCAAATGTATAGCTATGAGGTATCACTTCTTAGCCATCGATATGCAATATTACTTTAATATCGTGTATAGGATAGGCCTAGTATACAACATATCGCATGCTGAATCTCATACAGGTAATATTATGATGAATCAAAATATATAAACCACTCACCAATACACAAAATGTACGTAAGATGGCTGTCTAACGGAGGACTAAATATTATTATAGGAGGGAAATCAGATTTTTAAGTTAGTAAATCCTTTAACGGACCAATAACACTACAGATGTTTCTTGCAACGCGTCTTTCGAGCTTATTGGTCCATTAGCGGCTAACGAAGGAATAAATGCGTTCTTGCAACCCACCATGAATTAATTTCGCTACAAATGGGAGATATTTCACAGATTTACTGGGAAAATCTGACCACAGTATGGGAAAACATTGTTGCTTGTTAAACAAAGAGGCGCATAAAATACTGAATATTGGGAATGCAGTAAATGACTTATTTACTAATACAAATATGTTTTCGCTAGTACAATTTCATTTTCAGAGAAGATGAGCTAATTAAAAAATGTAATTTTTTTCAATAGTTTTGCAAATACAAGTTCGCATTGTCCATAACCATAGAGAGTTGCCTGGTAAATAAAATAGTTTTAATTAAACGTCCTTTCGATGTTACAAGTCTTCCTCTTTCAGGATGGCTTCTACCTGACTCTGAAGCGCCGGGTGATGGAGCAGCTCAAAAGGACCCCGATCGGCCCCACGTTCTCCTCCACACTCATCATCGACGTGCTCTGCTCTAGCGCCCTGTTTTTTGCCGTTGTGGCAGCAGCCACTTCGAATTACATGACGGGGGCTCTGTCGGGTTTCCTACTCGCCCTCACAGTTATCGCAGCTCACAACTTTTTCCACCAGAAAGACAACTTCAGGATGTATTACTTTGATCTGTCACTCATGTCGTCCAGGTAACCTTTCAGGATTTTTAAACGATTCACTTCACAATGAATTATTCACTATTTGTACCATAAACAAGTGATGATGACTTTACTAGCGTAAGAATATTGCCAAAATACAGAGTCATCATTTTATTTTTACTTCAATTTTTATTGTGCCTGAGTTTTTTAATGTACTTCACTCCCACCCCTTCTACTAATGAAGTTCAACCGTCCTCCACACAGATCCAAGACTGCATGTACAGTCATAGTAGCCTTACGGTCATAGTAAACAGTACGTTCCAAAAATATGTTCACGTTTTCCAGTGACGAAAGAGCTTTCAATATTGCATCATTTTCCATTTGCCTACGTCGCATCCAGGTTTCCCCCACCTACTTCTATTCGCCTCTCTGTAAATACTAGTGGCTGGGCTGTCTTACCTCTTTTCTGAGAACATTAATTTCTGTTAGGAATTGGACGTCTACGTAATATTATACCCATACAATTGTTTAAAATAACTTAAATAAAAGGGCCTCGTTAAGTAATTAACTGTCACGTGATTTCCTCCTTTTCTACGACGCTGCGACGTAACCACTTGGACGGACAGTAGATAGCATGTCTGAGTAATTTTATCTTTTCGGATCGGGCAGAAGTGAAGATTGAGTAAGTACAGAATTATTTCAATATGAGTTACTGATACGAAGTACGAACCTAGTAATTGGAATTACGTACAATAGTCTATAGTGCGATAATATGGACATTAGAACTGAAGCCTGAATCGAAATGAACGGCCAACATTTTCAAAAATTTGTTTAAATATCCATATTATGATTATTTTTCAATTTAACTTCATTCTCTGTAGTGTACGCTAATGTGCTGTAGACAGTACAATATACACTTGAATACGTCCGCATGGAAAGCTCAGTTCGTGAGTAAAAACACTCATTGTTAATACTGTACTGTATTTTGATAAAGAAAAACCTAATGAAAATTATCAAACTCAAAATCACGATATTTCCTAGTTTACGTAAATGGATGAACTACTTTTCTTCCCTCCTATACCTAGTAAAGTGATTTGTTTGTATATTACGCCAGTATCATCGAACTCCAGTCGTGGAAGGAGGTAGCAAACGGTGTTTCCGGTTTCCGGGTCTTAATCGTTGATCCAAAGGTATAGCCAGGTTAATATTAGAAATGTTAGTAAAAATAAAATGATGTCCCTGTACTTTCAATTATGCAAGAAACTAACAACTTTACGATGAATTCCGTGTCATCACTATATCAAAGGACATATACAGGACGTTAAAAAAAAGTATCCAGTATTTTAGGAGGTACTAGTATGCATCAAAACAAAAAAAATAATGTCTAATAAACATGGGTCTTACAACACATACTTTCTGAGATCTGAACACTTGTTCATAGGAGATGCTCAATGTGACGTCCATTCATGGCAATGCATTCCTCTGCCCTTCAGCGTAAGGAATCACGCACTCTTTGAAATTGACCTGATTGTTCTTGTATGTGCTGAAATGCTTTGAAAACGCGATCCTGTAGTATCTGCACATTGTTGATTGAAGTGGTGTAGACCAATTTCTTCATGTGTTCCCATAACCAAATCTAGGGGATTTAGGTTTGAGGAACGAGCAGGCCAAAATGTGGGGCTTCCCCGACCAATCCAGCGGTAATACGTTAATAAGAAAGTCCTGATAACGAGCCCCAGTTAATATCTGTGGTTGCACGTATGGCCTTATTAATCTAACACCAAGAACGCCTGCCCATACGTTGATTGAGAATAGATGCTGATGCCTTGTTTCTTCAGCTCCATGGGGATTTTCATCAGTCCACACATGCTGATTACGAAAATTCACAACATCATCTCTGCTTAACCCTCGCTCATATCCGCAACCAAACTTTTGTATTTCTTGCGACGTATCATTATTCCATGCCAGGGGTGTCAACTACGGTATGATTATCTGGTAGTATGCTGTATTGTAGGGCAGAGAAATGCAAGTGTTCATATCTCAGAAATATATGTTGTATTACACAGACATTTCCTTCTTCTGAGCGACAGCATCAGGGTTTCCAAACTACCAAACTATTACTAATATTCCAAATACCACTTAATTGTCTTATAGGCCGATTTAGAAATTTTTTTTGGACAAGGTAGAGTATTCATCGGCCACTGAACGAATTTTACATACTTTTATCACTGCCAATGTGACGCTATAAACCAATTTTCAATACTTTTATCACAGCCACAACACATTTCAATTCTTATTGTATTATATATATGGTATTATTACATTAACACATTTAATATATCACAAAACATACACTGAACGAACTAAATGTAATTATTATGAAAGTCACCATATTTTATTCTTGGAATTACGATCCACTTCCACTGAATGGTTACCGACACGAATAGCAGAGTCGGTAATACATGCAAACGAAATTATACTAAACGTGAGTAATGTTACTACAGGTTTGTAGTATTATGTCACAAGTAGGTTAGGTTAGATTAGGCGTGCATTATATGACAGGTTAGGTTAGGTTTGATTAGGTGTGTAGTATTATTGAGAGAGGTTAAGTTAGGTTTGATTAGGTGTGGCGACACTGAAACCCACTGTTGCATTAACGAAATAAGGCCGTATTCTTCATTCACGCACTACGATTTTAGTATATAAGTAAGGTACGTATTTAGGACGAGTTGGGTGGGCTTAACAGGTCTCCCAGTGATCACATAAATTTCTAATAATCAATACTATAAATCCAAGGCATTTTCAAAGTATTTTATCAAATTCCTATAGTGGCTGGGACATAAATAATCTTCATCTTTTTTTTGCGGAAAATTGTTATAAATGCGACCTTATACTGTACAAAATTTGAAGATCGTGTCCAACCTTCCAGTGTTGAACTTTCTCTTGTTAGACACGGTTTAGCATATATTCTTTGCCAACGATAATAAATCACTTTTCTTACAAAATAATATTAAATTTACACTTTGTGCGGCCTTTTTATGTACTTTTTTTTATTTTCTTGGGTTATTTTACGACGCTGTATCAACATCTAGGTTATTTAGCGTCTGAATGATATGAAAGTGATAATGCCGGTGAAATGAGTCCAGGGTCCAGCACCGAAAATTACCCAGCATTTGCTCGTATTGGGTTTGAGGGAAAACCCCGGAAAAAACCTCAACCAGATAACTTGCCCCGACCGGGATTCGAACGCGGGCCACCTGGTTTCGCGGTCAGACGCGCTGACCGTTACTCCACAGGTGTGTACTTTATGTATTTTGATAACAATTATAGTTCTCTTGAAAGCCACCGGCGTGGCTCAGTCGGTTAAGGCGATTGCCTGCCAGTCTGAAGTTGCGCTCGGGCGCGGGTTCGATCCCCGCTTGGGCTGATTACCTGGTTGAATTTGTTCCGAGGTTTCTCCAACCGTAAGGTGAATGCCAGGTAATCTATGGCGAATCCTCGGCCTCATCTCGCCAAATACCATCTCGCTATCACCAATCTCATCGACGCTAAATAACCTCGTAGTTGATACAGCGTCGTTAAATAATCAACTAAAAAAATAGTTCCCTTGGCATTAATATGTACTGTAGTTAACTGTAAAACCATTTTATATTATTAACTTTTATCACATGTAATTCTGTAATAATATTAACATAACTTTAAGTATAATATAGACCTGTGCCTAAATCTAAATATATATTTTCTGTCGTCTTTAATAATTATAATTCCCTTGATTTTCATATGTACCTACCTGTAAAGTCATTATTATTACGTTTTATCATAATTATTTTGTAATATTAACATACTTTAAGTATGATATAAGCCTAAATGTGTACTGTAAATATTTTGTAAAAAAATAGATATTGACGTAATTTAAAGTATAATATAGGCCTAAGTTTAAATATAAATACATATTTTCTGTCCCCTTTTTTCGAACAATGTCCTCCTTTCTTAAGCTTTGTGTCTTCCTTTTTATCGATGTGAATTTGGTTACCCTATCCCAGCCTATTTTTACTATTGCGGATGATAGATGAAATAAGGGGAGAGTGGAGAGTGTTGGTGGAATGATAGAGGGAAACGGCAGTACCCCGAGAAAAACCGTCTTCAACGACAACACAAATTCCACATGACCTGGCCTGGAATCGAACCCAAGTCGCCTGGATGGAAGGCCAGCTATCACTTGTAGCCACAGACGCGACAGGCTTGTATGCAGAGTTGTCATGAAAGAGATCTGTCTATGGGTTTATTTCTTTAAATAGTCTAGCTCTAACAATATTAATTTCCTGAAGGCACTGTGTAGTGAGTTGGGATTCTGCTTTGGCAGGGACTGGAGGATCAGCCACGCTCTGAGTCACCATCTGTACCCGAACTCCCTTCTCGACTTGGAGCTTTCTATGTTCGAGCCAGTATTCCAGTTCTTGCCAGACCCATCCAAGCAGTGGTGGGCTCGCTACGGACCCATGCTCTACGCACCGTTTATATATAGCGGCATGTTCATCAGTCAAATTATTCTCAGGTAAGAGATCACATATCCTCACTCAGAAACTTATAATCATCGATATTTTGAAATTATTTCGTGTTAAGCATGGGTAGAGAAGAAGCTATTTAATTTGAATTTATTCGTTTGGTAAAAATAAGTTCTAATTCATTAGCGATTTATATTCATGAAATCAGCAGACGCAGATTTAAACGTTTTATTGTGAGGTGTTTCATGATAATTGGTTCCTGTCTTCCAGTATTAATTTTATTTCCGGTAAGACACAGCTCGCTTGCCTTTCCTACTCGTATCATACATAGAAAGGCAATTTTCAACGGAACACTCTTGGCTTTCGACGTTATAAATATGTATTAGACTGAGCATAGACTTTCAAAACAATGTCAATTTCACTAAAAGCTTAGTAATATAAACAACTGAAAAAGGGACGTGGAAACGCTGAGAAAAAGTATTAATTGATACCGGAACATGAGAAACTTAATCCATGAAGTGACAGTGGTGGTAGTTCGATAGGTGCCAATGAAGACGACGGTGAAGGAGACGAAAACGAATATGAAGATAAACGTTTAGAAACAAGTTTAGGAATTTATTTACGTATTAATATTATTACTAGGGACCGGATTTTGTCCCAGAGCGTACGGATATAGGCCTAAGGTTAGCTGTTCATCGACTATATTGACGTGACGTCATATTTGACGCGTGCCACAGCATCGTATTTGTGCTTTTTTTTGGTAGGTTCTTTTACGACGCTTTATCAACATTTTAGGTTATCTAGCGTCTGAATGAGATGAAGGTGATAGGCCTAATGCCGGTGAAATGAGTCTGGGGTCCAGCACCGATAGTTTTTTTTAGTAGGTTATTTTACGACGCTTTATCAACATCTTCGGTTATTTAGCGTCTGAATGAGATGAAGGTGATAATGCCGGTGAAATGAATGCGGGGTCCAGCACCGAAAGTTACCCGGCATTTGCTCATATTGGGTTGAGGAAAAACCCCGGAAAAAAACCTCGACCAGGTAACTTGCCCCGACCGGGAATCGAACCCGGGCCACCTGGTGTCGCGGCCAGACGCGCTGACCGTTACTCCACAGGTGTGGACAGCACCGATAGTTACCCAGCATTTGCTCATGTTGGGTTGAGGGAAAACCCCGGAAAAAACCTCAACCAGGTAACTTGTCCCGACCGGCAATCGAACCCGGGCCACCTGTTTTCGCAATCAGACGTGCTACCCGTTACTCCACAGGTGTGGACGTATTTGTGCTGAAGTTGACATTTTATTCATTATTCGAAACTAGACCTCATGGCTCATAGACTGTTTGCAATGCATTATAGTGACTATTACACGATTAGAAGAAAGTATATAAAGATTAGAAGTAACGAAGTACTCTAATACAATAAAATATTGATTTACTTAAGAAAATACTGAACTGTCTTCAAATGTATTATTGCACCATCTCAACATTATAAATATTCCACTAGATGGCAGTAGTGTGTTGTGATTAGATTTTTTCTTGTTATCAGTTGTGCCAACTATAGAATCTTCATGGAACTCTGTGGACGGTTACTAGTCAAGAAGGCTTTGTTGATTCAGTTTCATTGTTGCATTCCACTTCAATTATCCGGATCCCAATAATCAACCTCACTTGACAGATGATTTTCAATAAATCTTAGTATTAAACAATCTCTGATACGTAACTATCCACAATATCATACAGCGGAAGCTATAACATAACCAAAATAATATAAATAAGTGTTAGAAAAGTTTTAATTAGGTATGATGAAATAAACAAGAAAAGTTTTAATTAAGGATGATGAAATAAAAAATAAACATGAATAGTTTTAAAAGGAACAATTTATTGAAAGTACAATTTTCAAATTTCAATATTTTAGTGGTTAGTGGTTCAGTTGATGTTATATTGTATTGTATTGTATTGTATTGTATTTATTAACATTCCATGGTATTCATACATGCTTACAGCTAGAATATGGAACAAGTCAAAAAAATTAATACTATTATAAAATCTTAATTTATAGTCACAGTCTAGATGAAATATATACAGACGAGATTTACAATATAGTCTACTAGTACAACACATAGTTTTAGTATCAATTTCATGAAGTGTTATTGAATGTCATGAATTCGCCTACAGAATAGAAGGCGTGAGAAATTAGGTACTTCTTTAATTTGGCCCTAAATAATTTTATGTTTTGAGTTTCATTTTTTATATCGATAGGGAGGCTATTAAAAATTTTTACTGCCATATAACGCACTCCTTTTTGATTGCACGATAGACTTGCCGATGGAGTATGAAAGTCATTTTTTTGACGTGTATTTATGCTATGAACTGTTGAATTAGTTACAAAGTTTTCACGATTACATACGAGGAAGACTATTAATGAAAAGATATACTGACAAGCCATGGGCATTATTTGTAGTTTTTTAAAATAGTCCTACACGACTCCCTAGATTTCGCACCTACTATTATTCTAATTACTCTTTTTTGTAATAGAAATATATTGTTACTATCTGTGGAATTTCCCCAGAATATTATTCCAAAACTCATTACCGAGTGGAAGTATGCAAAGTATATTGTTTTTAAGGTATTGATATTTACTATCTTTTGCATAGATCTAATAGCAAAACAAGCTGAATTTAGTTTGGGGGTAATTTCTTTAATATGATTTTTCCAATTTAACACATTATCGATTTTTAAGCCAAGAAATTTGGTTGTTGTTGTTTCTAATAGGGATCTATTGTTAATTATTGCGCTAGAAATTTGCGACGTTGAATTTGGACAGGATTTAAATTGAATTATGTTAGTTTTGTTACAATTTAATACTAATTAATTGACTGAGAACCAGTCACATATTTTGAAGAGAATTTCCTCTGTTGAAGATTGGAATGTGTTGGAGTTATTGGCTGTAATTACTATACTTGTGTCATCTGCAAATAATATGGGATGACCTACATCTTTTATAAGGGGGGCAAGATCATTTATAAACACTAGAAAAAGTAGGGGACCTAATATTGATCCTTGAGGAATAGTTCCCCATGTCAATGTAGATTTCATAGTTGTATTGATTTCAACTTTCTATTTCCTATCTATGAGATATGAGTGAAACCATTGGTGTGCAACACCTTTAATTCTATAATAATCTAATTTATCTAGCAGCATTTTATGATTTATACAGTCAAATGCTTTGGATAAATCACAGAAAATCCCTCCAACTTGTAATTTTTTATTTACTGCCTCCAGAATTTTGTCAGTTAAACTAAATGTTGCATTTTCTGTGCCTTTATTTTTCCTAAATCCAAATTGTTCTGGGACGTGTGCGTAAAAGAAGTGGAACTCGTTTATGTACATGGTGTATTTCTGAACTTATTCAGGATTTCCTAATGGTGCACTTCATTTATTTGTAAATAGGGTTTCAGGGAAGATGCATTTCTATGACCAGTGATCTTTATTAATTCTTGTTCTTGAATGCCAATGCGAGTCATATTTGAAACTACTGTGCATCGACTGGAGTGGTATGTAATTATCTGATTTTTGACGTCCAGACTAGTGCAGTTTGAAATGTTGGCAAAAAATAAACAAATGGTAGGGTAGTGATAAAAACAAACAAATGCTAGGGAAGCGATAAAATTGTGCCATACGCAGCCATGATTGGTTGAAAGACGTCCTTTCGTACGTTTCATTGGTCAAAAGTAATATGACGTAGTAAAAGTGTAATAGTCAATTAAATCCCACTCAAGTTTTGATTTTCTCTAGAGAAATCAGAACCTCTAGTGAGATTATTGTTGATAAAGACTGATTCTACAATGATGTATCCTACAATTTAAATTATTTCTTCATTTATTTAATTCATTTATTTTCACTAGCAGAGTTAAGATCATAAGGCCTTCTCTTCCACTCAACCAGTATAAAAATGCACAGAAAATATAAATAACAGCAACACAGAAAACAATGGAATAATGATGATGATGGTAATAATAATAATAATAATAATAATAATAATAATAATAATGTAGAGAGAATGGACGGCTACAGACTTCCTAAGAAAGCAATAAATTATAAACCAAAAGGACAAAGAGATCAGGGACGACCGATGAAAAATGGAGCGACCTTTGAAGCCGGAACGGGCAATTGCCCATACTATGAAGTGAATTGATATAGGCCTACTAAAATTAAAAATCATATTCAACAAAAGTTATATTTGAAGAAAGATCATATTCTAGAGAAAAAGCAGTCTTTTTGACAATCGGCTTTTGAAAGTAGTCAATGTTTGAAGCCCCTTTATACGCCATTATACATTATTTACAAAATAAGCAGGCTATAGTATTATGAAATAAAGTACCTTTCATTATAATACAGAACAATGTACATAATAGTGTAAATAATGTTTGATCAATTATTTAGGTCTACATTCTTTATCACAACGTAAATAGTAAAAATAGCGTATTCTAGTATACATAGTTTAAATAATATAAATTGTAAACATTAGTGTAATTGTAAAACTGGTCTATCTTTTGTTCTGCCCAACTTGACAAAACAGGATTTGCGTGAGCAGACAGAAGCACTTCGCTTGCTACATACACGCACTCATCCGTTAACAGTAAAAACTCCAGTAATACTTGTAGCCTCCTGGGACAAAGTACGGCCCCTAATTATTACATGACTCATTATCAGGCTTCGAGACTTGGGACCCGATACAATAAGTTTACTGTGCATGTACTATAGGTTGTTGACTCGCTGCAGGTAGTGAAAGATAGAGATGTGTTGAGGTAACAACGTTGCTATTTAGAATAGAGTACGGTAGTAAGGGGAAACATACACATATGTACATTCTGAAAGTAAATATACATTACGTCATTATACAATGACAATGTCAAAAGAATGTGAAAATCATTTATTCTCCTGTCTTTTACAAGCATTTGTGTTTAATTATACACAGTGTTAATGGTGGAAATAAACATGTGTAGCAATTTTAATTTCTTCATTTATCCTATTGGTCGTCTTTAGGAAGTGCAGTTACAGTACCGAATTGCAATGTACTGCAAGATACATTTTCAGTGTCTCAAACGTAAATATTTTTCGCTTATCTGCCAAACATAGTTTGTACTGTGACAAGCTACGCTCTACGTCGCATGACGTGATAGGAGCAAAACGAAAAAACCTAACATCATTGCAGTCTCTAAGAGACATTCCTTTAGACTATTTTCGGGTGACTCTGTGTGCTGTTTATATTAGACAATGTTCCATATCCGTTATTTTTACAAAAAATTGATTTCCACTTCTCTTTTACACGTTCAATAACCGGTGTACTTGGTCTCTCATTAATCCTCTGTGTCATTTCCTCAACTAATTTGAGGGCTTCCGGCATCTCTTGCTCTGACTTTTCTAACCGTGTAATAGTTTGAGACACAGTTTTAAAATAGGTTTGTATGAAAACCAAATTATTCGTCAGAACCTTCAAATCCAGAGCGTTTTCCTTTGCGTATTTGTTGGCATTCATTCTACAGTACCCCCACCCACTGTACCTTTACCACTATACTCAGTACGCCGTTATGCGGATTTCCCACTGAACTGCTCTATCGGGTCCGAAGTCTCGAAGCCTGCTCATTATCATCATCATTGTTATTTGTTTATCTTCATCAAACGAACTTCAACGCTGCCACGCTTGCTTAGCATTAAAATATCTACTTTTACGAATGGCTGTCTAAAAATATATGAAGAATTGAATGTACATAATTCAAGGGCTCAGTGTGAAACTAACATACGAGTAACTACAAGAAAGGTCATTTTTAGGTTCTTATACAACTCGATAGCAAATTCGTTCTTTTTCTTGGTCAAAAAAAATCGTGACAATCTTGTAGGCCTATACATTACAATTCGTTACTACAAAACATGATGGTATAGGTCATGTAAAATAAGCTTGTTAAGAATTTTGTTATGAATAAAACATCGATTCTAGTTACGTTAGTTTCACATTAAGTCCTCGAATTATTCATTATAGTCTGTTAGGGAGAAGAAATAAAGGTTTTTCTATAGCACGCGGCACTGGAATTTCCAACTTAAATTTTCCTAAGTTTTCCGGTGCGAGAATCTGTGACAGGTTAGGTTAGGTTAGGTTAGGTTAGTTTAGTTTAGTTTAGGTTTTGGTATGTCTTGCATATACGAATCTGTGGCAGGTTAGGTTACGTTAGTTTAGGCTCTTTGTATGCCTTTGCATATGCTAAGTGAAGTGAAATATGCGTTTAGTGTTGTATTTTGAAGTGTTATACCTCTTTATTTCACGTGTTAAATAATCACTTATAGATTATCTACACCGATCAATTCTTTCCAATTTTTACCTAATTTCTAATATGTTTTCAAGTCAACTGACGTCCTATACGAATTCTTCACATTCCAAACTACCTTCCCTCTGAATATTATACCATTGTTTCATTTTTTTTTCGCCAAGAAACCCTCGGTGTCGCGTGCTACAGAAAAACCGAAATAAATATTGGTTGGCAAAAGAGTAAATGAAATAAAGATAATTCTATAGAAAGACTAGTCCAAAAGAGACATAATTTTCTTTAACAATTAACTACATACTATGAATTGTATAGAGTACTAAGCACGTGGGTTTACTTTCCGGCACCTGACACTTTCCACAGAATAACCTAGAATTATTCTCCTCTTATATGTAGTAATGAATTGTATTGCCGCCATAATGGCACGCGTTGATGAGACGTGTGTTTAAGTACTGAAGTTTACTCGAGAAGTCCAGTGCAAATTTCTGGTCAGTGGGAGTCTGGGGGCCTGCATGGCACTAGCAAGAATCATTTTTGGTGCCAGTGGAGATAGAGATTATTGTCGAAGGAGATCGTTTTTCAACATAATTGACAATCATGTCTTACGTTTAAATGGTGAGCCTTTGGCTCGTGAAGTCTGATGTAGGCGCTGTGATACACCCAGTAATTGCTATGTACTACAGATGAGTAGTTCTAGTACTAAATTGTTAAAGAAAAAAGAGTGCTTCCTTTGGTGTAGTTATTCTGTACAATTACCCAAATAATTTTACCTCCGGCTTCCCAATGTAAGTTTGTCAGGCTCTTGCTGCTAAGTCCTTTGCATTTTCTAGGTGGCTTCTATTAAGAATCGCTCCATCTTCTTTGCATACCATGCATTGATTAGCTGGAAGGCAGTGCAACATAAGCTTCGATTTCATCCAATATCAGACTGAACTGGAACTTAAAACTGAACTGATGTGTTAAGTTAATATATTCCAAATTTAGTTTTCAGTTATGCTTTCCTAGAAAACTTTGAACTGAACTGAACTGAAAAGTCCATATTTGCGCTGATGGCTGAACTGTGCTTGACAAGGATGCATGAAAATGAAGAAATTGATCTATAATTAGTTACTTTGGCGTACTTTTTTTTTGGGCGAATTAGCAGATAACATAAATCATGAACATCATTCTGCGAAAAGATCTGAAGTACATCCCATGTTTGCTAATCGTGGCTCAAAGGAAGCTTATGAAATTATTGTTATTTTAAATTGTAACATGTGTGAGATAGGGCTTATTTGGTGTTATGTCAGCAGCACTATACGTAAAACGATAAGAAGCGATAATAAAAAATAATCTTCACTGTTGAGGTATGTTGACTTTAATGAGTTGGCCCACAATTATAGCTACTAGCGATTTGGTCGTACTACCGCGTTGCACTTGTCCAAAAATCAACTTTTTCTGTCAAAGAGTTAACAGAATTATTAAGATTATATTAATTTTGAAAATGTGAATCTTATTTACTTCATCGTCCTAATTCTTCGCCAAACTCCTCCCAATAACGTTGTTTCTTTTCCGTATTTCTATATTCTTTGTCTTGAACATTACGTAACAATTTGTTATGGCGAACAAAATATTCTTTCTTCTTCAGGACATGGAAATTTTTGTTTTCCACTCATATTGTTGAAAAACACAAAAATTATATAAAAACTAATATTTGCATACCGAAGGTATGACAACTTTTACAGAAAAGCTAAATGAAAATTGCTTTTTACCTCGAAACCATAACGGCACATGGTACCCTATCCAACAGGCTAAATTGTTAATTATTACGAGTAAGAAATAGTACTTTGCACCACTGAAAGAGGGCGAAAAATAAAATAAAAATATGCAAACATCCCAATTTCGTAAAAAGTGAACATGTACAGATAGTGTAACTTGGGCAGAGATGCCCCACTTTTCCTTATAATTATTTTTTCATATTTAGGAATTTTTAGGAGATCCGAGTATGGGTACCGTGCATTCATCAAATTATCAACTATAAACCTGCAATGCTAATTTTATTTATTACGGCACTGATTAATAACCATAATTAAAGGAAATAAATGTCACAAAAGGGCGTCTTTGGCGTGGATATGGTTAAAGATTCCCCAGTTTCAATTACATAAAAAACTCATAATATTCAATCAAATTCTGATTAAAAACAAAGAAATTGTTCAGTAAAATGGAGAAACTGAGTTTATCTATTCCTTTAACACCACTTTTCACTTTCTGACATTCTTACTAACACTTTTTTACTTTTGTTATTCCTCCCACAGTCAATGCAAGTGTCAGAAAATATGGTGCCGTTTTCATGTTGCCACTTTTTGCACACGATACACATAATCCAGTCACATTCTTCTCTTGTCACATAATAATACTCATGACACTCTTTGCACCTGTCATCATCGCCATTTTTACTATTGCCTGTGTCACTTGAAGTCAACTCGACTACTCTCTTCGAAGCCTTGGCAATTGATTTTTGTTCCTTGGAAACACCTTTGGTGGCAACCTTCAGACGATTGTCGCTCGTTAAGATCTCCCCATGAATATTCCTCTTCACTCTTGATGTTCTTGGGATTGTTATCTTTGGCGGAGTGGATATTTCCAATAGGATTTTGTTTGGCGTTTATATTTGTGAAGAAGGTACTACTGAACAAGTGTGCTTGGTTACTGGAGTTGATATGATTGAAGATGAGGTGGACAGTGATGTACTACAGCATGGTTCAGGGATTTCATTTACTCCCATTTTCTTTTCTCGCACTGCAGACATAGCCTGTGCAAGAGACTCTTCGCTCCATCTACCCCAACCAGAAGCCTCCTTTCTTAAATATTTTCCCATCTAGAAAAATATTAAAGAAAATAAGTAATTATGCCTACTTATTTTTTACTTCTTTTATACTTATTATTTATTAATTATTGATTTTATTTCTAAAATATATTTGTTGGGCCTATTAAAAACCTAATTGCAAAATATTCTACATATCAATGTCTAATTTCTCATCCCTGATTGTATTTTTCTTTGTAAACAAATAATCTTACAGCAAACAGCAGCGGGGCATCTCTACCCAGTAATAGTGAGGCATCTTTGCCCAAACGTGGAGCAAAGACGCCCCAGCTTGTACGTGACTTTCCGCTGTCTGGCCAAACAATGAAATGTTACGAATCCTTAGTAAAGATACTATTCTTCCTCCATACAGAGCAGTTTTCAAACACCTTCATACATGTAAGCACAAAATTAAATTAAATGTTAACTCTCCAAAATAGTAGAACCTTAAAATCATGGTACTTACATTAAAACAAAATGCTAACGCACAGAGAAACAACGAAACCGCGCGACTTGCATGTACACAAACTCACAACTGAAAGCTCTTCTAAGTGTGAGACTTGTGATGTCATCTAGTGTTGTGGTTTTCAACTAACTGATAGTGGGGCATCTGTGGCACATGGGGCGTCTCCGCCTAGTTTACCCTTATGTACCTATAATAATAACCTTACTACATTGCAACAATCACACCAAAATTGAGAACTGAACTGAAAAAACGAATGCCACCGTAATTTATTTTTCTCACCTAGAATTCTGGTGGAAAACTTAAAGTTCCAGTGACAAACTGAAAAAAGTATAGATTCAGGTGTCAGTTACGTTCAGATTACATTAATTCAGTTAAGTTCTAGTCTAAGGAAAACACTCTCTTAAGAAGTAATGGGCTCGTTCATGGTCACATGACTCTCTACCTAAAAAGGTTCAGTTCAGGTTTAAATTCAGTTCAGTTAAGTTCTATATTCAGATTAGAGGAACGCGAGCCTTTAAACAGATGATCAGCTAGACTGTAATGCCTTGTTTCATTCTAAAAGTGGCTGTTACTGTTTTCATTGGCAATTCCAATGTATTTGTTCCCTTTGCTTCATGTAATTTTTGTTCTTTAACTGAGTTTCATCGTTTATGTCCTGTTTCTTTTATGAAATGTTTTATGTTGGAGATTTGTTTTGGTAGTTCTATTTTATCGGTTGATGGTTTCTTCCTCACTCTGACACCTCTTTTTGCTAATTTCTCTGCAAATCATTTCCCATGCTTCCTCCTATATGGGCGGGTATTTATTTAATATAATTTGCTTATTTATTGCTCTTACTGTTTTGATTAGATTTATTATTTTTTGATATTGTTTTATTGCCGTGTTGTTGAAGTTTACCATGCTTTTATTGATGATTTGAAATCTGAAAGGATTACATTACCTATATAAAATGTTTTCCAATACTGACTTGATTGCTATTAGTTCTCTATCAAACTGCAGAAACTATATGGCAACAAAAACGAACATCAGTGTTTTCACACTCGCAGTGACACAAATCACATGGTAACTAGAAAAAGTTTTATTGAATCTACAATCCTACTACGCATAACGTAAATCTGATTTTCGTTGTGTTTTTTAACTCGTCATAAATTAATCTGAAAGATAGGAAAACTTAACAAATGTACACAAGGCACAAATTAAATAAATAGATTGTATTACATACACTAAATTTACACAGTTCCACTTAATAAACAATCCGCACATTGAAATGGGTGTCGCAATGCTTACAATAACCGGAGAGAAAAATAAGCGTTCAGTGACAGGTAGGTTTCCTTTGTTCAGGCTTTTAGTATGCCTTGCATATACATATGCTATTTGGATGTGGCACAAGAAAAATCGGCCCGCCACGAGCAGATAGGCCCACAAACAACAATTGAAAGAAATAAAAAATAAGCTAATGCAAAGGTCTGTATTTACTGACGCGATTTTGTCTTTTACATTAGGTGCTGAAAATGACCTCCTTGTGCTTCAAATTCACTTTTGGGCGCACCTTAACTGTTATTATACACTTTTCGCAACTCTGCTTCATCAATTCTCCAAATTTCATTACGAATATTGTCCTTTAAGTCTTCTAATGTCATTGGATTATTTTGGTACACTTTTCCCTTTAGACTGCCCCACAGATAAAAGTCACAAGGTGTAAGGTCCGGAGAACGCGGCGGTCAGAATCCTTTGCTGATAGTCCTTTCTTCTGTGAATTTTTCATGAATTCGTGAAATTGACTCGCGTGAAGTGTGACAGGTTGCCCCATCCTGTTGAAAGAC
The DNA here is from genome assembly GCF_040183065.1 of Periplaneta americana. Lineage (NCBI taxonomy): Eukaryota > Metazoa > Arthropoda > Insecta > Blattodea > Blattidae > Periplaneta > Periplaneta americana. The sequence continues at coordinate 80,015,773 of NC_091117.1, forward strand.
AGCGCACAAGCGTTCATGGGGTGTCAACTGTGCGTAAAATTCCTCGCATATACACATCCAGTGTTTACTGTTGTTTAAAAAATATGGGACACACAATCCGACTTGCTGACACAGCACACACACTCCGATTTTTCATTCGTGAAGAGGTTCCTCATGAATCGTATAGGGATTGTTTGTTGACCAGGATCTGGTGTTCTGGGAGTTTCCATGTCCTGTCAGATGGAACCAGGCTTCATCACTCATGAAATACAGCAGCGAATCCAACATTCCATTCTCAAATGTTTGACATAGCTATGTGCAGTAATCCACACGTTTTGCCTTGCTTCCTCCTTCAGTTCTTGGACATATGTCATTTTGTAGCGCTTCATCCCTATATGGTGTAAAACACTTTGACAAGACCTACGCGAAACGTTCACGTGTTGCGACAACTTACGTGTCGACTTCTTAGGACTCTGGATCATTCGTGCTCGAATATCCGCGATCGCAGCAGGTGTACGAACGGACGGGGCTCGATTCTTTTTTGTGTTTGCAACCGATTTTGTAGTACGGCACTTTTTCACCAAATCCTGTACACTGCTCTTTGCTGGTATGGAAACGCCAGGAAACATGTTTGCAAAAATGTCCCGCGTTTCCTTAAATGAACCGGTAGACACGTACGCCTCCACTATTGCAATTCTTTCTTGAAGAGAATACATCTCGCTGAGATATTTACTTCACTATTCTGAACCAAGCTTTCACGGATTTCGTACTGACAATACAATGCAAAACATAGTCACAACAGCTTCGCAACAATAGGTGACAAATTTGCGGGCGACAGTGAGCAGCTCGTACTCGCGAATTTTCGTAAGATCGAGAATCAGTGACAGGTTAGGTTTAGTTTGTTCCGGCTTTTGGTATGTCTTGGGAATACGATTTTTGATTGATAACATTCGCTTTCCCTCAGAGTGCTAAATGATTGTGGTACCACTGAATTATGTCAATTTTTCTTTGAAAAAATCGTGTATGAGCTATAAAAACTATTTGGGGAGGGCAGGGTGGGTTTATAGCTTTCGCAGTGGTCACCAGACAGCGGATCCCTACACAGCCACTAGACATCACGTCCCTTGGCTTACGGAGGGAGCGTAGCAATGAGTTCAAGACTTTCCTGCATTTGACGTACAGTACATCTAACGTTCAGTATCGGGACCGAAAATCCACTGTCTGGTTATGACCAAAGCTCGGAACTTGGGGACTTGTGTCTTTACACATGGTTAAGCGACCGTACTCCAATATCAACAAACTCCCGCTTCCAGCACGGAGGTACTGTCAGGTCTGATGGAAGAACATATTGATAGTATTACGGCAGGTTGAAACACGTAATTTTTAGCATATAATATATAATAAAAATAAACATGAGAAATATATCAACTTTACTGTTCTCCTCTGTACATTTTATTACAGTGTATTCGAATATTTCCGAACCCATAACTTCTTCATATGATATGAAACGAGAAAAATTTATTTCCACGTCATATGAAGTGACGAGAGCAAACTTAAAACACTGAATGTTTTCACTGTCACTGTTTTCTGGTCGATTTTCAGCACTTGCTAGCTGATCTCGTATCTGAGAAAAATAAGTAGGCCTATATCCTAAATTTTTCTCGAAAATAATTTTCAATTTGTGTGTCACTATTAGGGCAGGCTCCTCTACGACTTGATCCATGGCTATGAACAGATTTTCCACTAATTTAAGGGACTGCAATGTCTTTCAATGAATGCCTCTAATTTATGTGTGGCACAACTTACAAAATATAAACTCTCCATTCGAAAACAAATAAGGTATCTCCTCCGAATTCCTCGACGAATTCTGTACCTAAAGTTTAAAAAATTTATTTTTAAACTTATATAGTACCCATTCGAATAACACGTATTTTCTAATTCTTCAAACAGACCGTTTTCCTGTAATTCTCTGAATGTCATTGGCTTCGAAATGACACAGTTTCCCCATCCGTCTTCCTGTTATTCGATGTGACCACTTTCTCAGTACACACGACTGTCCCTGAGCACTTGCAGCGTGAGCTTTGTGTACATCGTACCTTAACCTTACTCATGCACACGACACACAAGTCCCCAAGTTCCGAGCTTTGGTTATGACATCAAGTCCCTAGAATGGTGTGTTACAATTTGAGATAATTTTCAGTTATTTAAGTACAGTAGGTTTTTTTCTTCCGTGTGTGGTGGGTAGCTGGATCGAAGATTTACCCCACATGAAATAAAAACAATAGCTTTAGTAACCATAAAAGAAAGTTATCCAGAAAACAAATGGCTGAAAATACGTACAGGTCGCTCGCTCATGAACAATAAAAATTATGCAGACAGGTATGTATTGTACTGAATTTGAGCAAACGGAAATTTAAGTCATTCTGATAGACTTACAATAAAATATTTTGAAAGGAACGTACTGGAAATCATCAATTCAATTAAGTCTAATAATCTAACTTAGGGTTCATGATGATGATGATGATGATGATGATGTTGATGTTGATGTTGATGTTGATGATCTCTTAATATACACGGTGGCCATAAAGTCTTTCCAACATTACAATTTGTTATAAAATAAAAACTATTAAAGTTAGAGTTGTGTTACTTGTGACAGATGAAAGACAAACTTTTGAAGTTTGTAAAAAAAATGTCAGTACACTTCCACATGTGCACCTCTTGTCGCCCGCAAAACATCTAAGCGATATTCAACTTCACACCACACGTTATGCAGCATTTCTTGGGCGACACTAGTAACAGCGTCAGTTATCCTTCTTCTCAAGGTATTCAGATCAAGTATACGAGTTGCATATAGCCTATCCTTGACATAACCCCAAAAGAGAAAGCCTAGTGGGGTTATGTCTTAAAATTTCGGTCGCAAAGCAGCACGGCGAGGCTCCAAAGTTTGCGTTATCTGAACATTATAAGCAAAATTTTTTGCACTGAGGACGGTGGGATTCAAAGTTCACGAGACGCACGTCGAGTAGATTTGGAAGGGCTTCTTTGAAATGAGTGCCGCATAGTCTCAACTCTCTCTTCCGTCATGGATGGACGTCCTGATCGCGGACGGGAGTTTACACTTTCAGTCTCCTTAAACTTTGTGTACCATGTGTACGATGCTTTGTAATCGGGTGGTGGTCATCCATATTCCCTCCTAAAATTTCTTTGAACAGTAATTTGTGAATGTGGCTTGTGGTATCATAGAACACAAAAATGGGGTTTTTTCTTGCTCTGACTACATTTTGGATTCTGTATAAATTAATCTGGAATCAAAAGAAAAAACATTGAAAACTTTAAAAGTTTATCTTTCGTCTGTTACAAGTCACATAACTCTAACTTTAATTTATTTTATTTTAGTAGGTTATTTTACGACGCTTTATCAACAGCTCAGGTTATTTAGCGTCTGAATGAGGTGAAGGTGATAATGCCGGTGAAATGAGTCCGAGGTCCAACACTGAAAGTTACCCAGCATTTTCTCATATTGGGTTGAGGGAAAACCCCGGAAAAAACCTCAACGAGGTAACTTTCCCCAACCGGGAATCGAACCCGGGCCACCTGGTTTCGCGGCTAGGCATGCTAACCGTTACTCCACAGGTGTGGACTCTCTAACTTTAATAGTCTCTTTTTCATAACAAGTTGTAATGTTGGAAAGACTTTGTGTATATAGGATGGACGGGGGGATTTGCTTTGAGTTTCAATGCCGGTTACATTGTTTAATACATATTCACAAGATAATGTTGTGAAGTAAATTAAACGTAACACACATTAACTTGGTGCTGTACTTGTTGCATACAAATATTACGTCCTTTGAGACGATACTGTGTGTTACGACTACAGAATGCTTTATGCCACTCCTCACTGTAAAATAAAGGAAGGAGTGAAATAGGTGGATAGGGAGGAGGGTAGAGGCAGAAATCATAGTGACAGCCAGAATATTGACTCAGGTGGCTTGATGTCATGTAATACGCAGTAAACTTGACTTCAGGATTTGTTGAAATTAATGATATTATGGAAGAACACAGCATGACGTAACGTAACGATAACAAAAGGAACACGGAACCATAGAAATGGATTAATGGATTATTCAAAGCATTTTGTACTTGAACTTATTTACAAATGGCTTTTAAGGAACCCGCAGGTTCGTTGCCGTCCTCACATAAGCCCGCCACCGGACGCAAGATTAATCCAGTCTCTATACTTCGTTCCATAATGTCTGGCAGGCGATGTAAATATTGCCGACAGAGGAGGAGGAGAGAAGTATAATTGCTTTTCAACCAATGGCAGAGGTCTCATTCCACACTTGTCATGAAATAGAACGCTTCAGACAGCCCAACTTCAAGATAAGCGTGAAATGAGAGCTCAACCATTGGTTCAGTAGCAATTTACCCTTCGCTCTATTTCTGAGGGCTATATTTACAATTCAACATTTCATAGCATAAATACACGTGAAAAAATGACTCTCATACTCCATCGGCAAGTCTATCGTGCTATCAAAAAGGAGTAAAAATTTTTAATAGCCTCCCTATCGATATAAAAAATGAAACTCAAACATAAGATCATTTATGGCAAAATTAAAGAAGTACCTAATTTCTCACGTCTTCTATTCTGTAGGTGAATTCATGACATTCAATAACGCTTCATGAAATTGATACTAAAACTTTGTGTTGTATTAGTAGACTATAATGTAAATCTCTTCTGTATATATTTCATCTAGACTGTGACTATAAATTAAGAATATATAATAGTATTAAGTTTTTTGACTTGTTACCATATTCTAGCTGTGAAGCAATGTGTGAATACCATGGAATGTTAATAAATACAATACAATGCAAGGCCTGTCAGACATTATGGAACAAAGTACCTTAGTATCATTTCCACCACTCTCAAATCCATTTTAATATTATCCTCACATCTACAACTCTGCCTCCTCAAACGTATTTTTTCCTTCGGCCTCCCAACTAACACTCTATATGCATTTCTGGATTTGCCGATAACTTACGTGCTAATGTCCTGACCATCTCAAACGTCTGGATTTAATATTACTAATTTTATCAGGTGAAGAATATAATGCGTGCAGTTCTGTGTTGCGTAACTTTTCTGTTCTCCTGTAACTTCGTCCCTCTTAGCCCCAAATATTTTCCTAAGCACCGTATTTCAAACACCCTTAACCTCAGTTCCTATCTCAAAGTGAGAATCAAAGTTTCACAACCAAATAGAACAATTGATAATATAACTGTTTTATAAATTCTAACTTTCAGTTTTTTTAAGAGCAGACTGGATAACAAAAGCTTCACAACCGAATAATAACAGGCATTTCCCATATTTCGAGTGTCCTTTATATTTGTTACTATTGCCGTAAGATACTTATTTCAACTTTTTTATCTTTTCAAAGAATAAATTTTCAATTTTTATATTTGCAGTTCGTACTATATTCTGGTCACGAGACATAAGCATACACTTTGTCTTTTCGGGATTTACTTCCAAACCTATCTCATTACTTGCGTCAAGTAAAATTCTCGTGTTTCTCCTAATAGTTTGTGGATTTTTTCAAACATATTCACGTTATCCGCATAGACAAACAGCTCATTCTGTCATCTCGGACTTTCCTAATGGCGTATTCTAAAGCAAAGTTAAAAAGTAAAGGTGATAGTGCATCTCCTTGCTTTAGCCCGCAGTGACTTCGAAAAGCGTCAGATAGAAACTGGCCTATACGGACTCTGCTGTACGTTTCACTGTGACACATTTTAATTAATCGAACTAGTTTTTTGGGGATACCAAATTCAATAAGAATATATATAAACTTCTCTCTTCACCGAGTCATATGCCTTTTTTTAAAGCTATGAATAACTGATATACTGTAACCTTATAGTCCCATTGTTTCTCCAATATCTGTCGAATACAATAAGTCTGATCAGTAGTCGATCTATTACGCCTGATGATCCCCAGTATTTAGAAAATGAGTCGACCTGGTTGGCAAGTTGGTATAGCGCTGGCCTTCAATGCCCAAGGTTGCGGGTTCGATCCCGGGCCAGGTCGGTGGCATTTAAGTGTGCTTAAATGCGACAGGCTCATGTCAGTAGATTTACTGGCATGTAAAAGAACTCCTGCGGGACAAAATTCCGGCACATCCGGCGACGCTGATATAACCTCTGCAGTTGCGAGCGTCGTTAAATAAAACATAACAACATTTAGAAAATGAACAAATACACGGTGTCTAGAGTAGGAGGTGGCAATAATAATAATAATAATAATAATAATAATAATAATATAGCGTCGATAGAATTGGTGATAGATGGTATTTGGCGAGGTGAGTCCGAGGATTCACTATATATTACCTGACATTTGCCTCACGGTTGAGGAAACCCTCGGAGAAAATCCAACCAGATAATCAGCCCTAGCGGGAATCGAACCTGTGGGTCGGGACAAGTTACCTGGTTAAGTTTTTTCAGGAGTTTTCCCTCAACTCAATATGAGCAAATGCTGGGTAACTTTCGGTGTTGGACCCGGGACTCATTTCAACGGCATTATCATCTGCATCTCATTCAAACGCTACATAACCTAAGACGTTGATAAAGCGTCGTAAAATAAACTAATAAAACTAAAAAAAATCGAACCTGCGTCCGAGCGCAACTCCGGATCGGTAGGAAAGCTCCTTAGCCGACTGAGCTACACTGGTGGTATTATTATGATTATGATGATTGAATATTATTATTATTATTATTATTATTATTATTATTATTATTATTTATTATTATTATTATTATTATAAATTAAGGATGGCTGAACTGAATTTGTTGAAGAGTAGGATATTGAAAGTGCCTTGAATAGCGTTTGATTTGATTTGCTTGCAGGCTGGCATTGATTCGCAAAGGCTACCTGGATTCCCTTCGTAAGGAAGATGCAATTCCATTAATTATTCCAGGACTGATGCTCCTCTTCTCCGGGTGCAGCGTCTCCAGCGCACTCTGCATGTGGATGTGGGTTATTTTGGTGTCCAGTTTTTTTTTCGGCGCCATCAGTTTAAATGGAGCTCATCATCATCCTGAAATTTTCCACGACGGCGACGCTCCCAGGTAAGTTCCGACATCGCATTTGATTTAATTAAAACTTGCTAGATAACTAAGTTGTTGCTTGGATTGTCATTGCGAAAATGCGAAACTTCAGAGCGTTGCAGATAGGCCCATTAGTAGCACGTCTGGCAACAAGGAGAAGCGAATTAGACAGGACAGGCGAACCCAGATGTAGCACAAGACTGCGCATTATTAAATTATGCGTGCCTTTGATTCGGATAACTAACGGGCTCGCTTTGAAAATGTATTCTAAGAATTCTCCAAGTCTACTTTTAATTTTTAATGGACTCTAAAGGTACGTTTTCCTCGGTGCGACTATTGCGATGATCGTTCAACGATTATTGTTGAACGATGAAACGTTGAACGATAATAGTTGGTTACCATTTTGCTCGGAGCGTCTACGATTTGTTGATTTTTCACTAGTAGCGTGTTTCCATTCGCAATCACATCGTTCTAGAGCAGCCGTGGCGAAAATGTGATCGTGCGCCGAGCCACTGTGTAACCTGCAACGTGCATAGCACCTATGGAGGGAGGCGGACACCCGAAGGGGAAGTGAAGCAACTGTCTGACTTATTAACGGATTTTCATTTTCCTTACGTCAAGCACTCAAATATAATTTTGTACAGTACAGGGCTACAAACTGATGTTTAGTACGTGTAACGAAGAAAGAAATGAATAAGAAAACATAGGAAACATTATCACAACCTAAAATTAACTGTCTTCAGAATATGTCTGCGACAGAGTTTCAAAATCAGGAATTATGTCACTTAATGCCAGTCGTAGTTATCACGAAGGTATTTGTCTGTCAGTCGTGATCTAAATTTGGTTTTTACTATTTTCATTGTTGAAAATAATTTTTCACAAACGTAAGTTATAGCGAACACGGCTTCAACAGAGCAAGCGAATGACCGAAGCTTCGGATATTTATTTTTTTTTTGGCAAAGATTTGAAAAGTTCAACATTTTTCAAGTCCTTACATATAACTTTCATTTAACAGCACGTTGTTAATCTGTGAGTTTAAATTGAAGATTTAACCGTATTATTCGTACATCTGCTGAAAAAGGATCGACGTATAATACTAATAATAACAATAATAATAATAATAATAATAATAATAACAATAATAATAATAATAATAATAATAATAACACAACCTTTTAATGTTTCATCAGTAACAAGTAGTATAATGCCGTTTTATGTTATACAACCGTTTTCCTCGTAATACTTGTGGACAAATCATACATTTAATATTCTCATCATATTGGCAGCAAAAAATGCATCTTCCCATCCTACTTTGAAACTTTCGTTTTTGTAGAGGTACAGCTGTCAAAAAAAGAAGGGGCCGCACTCGTGAACAGCGAATATTTTCAAAGTCCACTTCGGGTCGCGGCGATGTTACACGATGCATGTGCTTGTACAAGCAGTTCCGGAACTATGAAAGTGTTCCATATCTACGCCTCGTAGACCAGCGGTAGAGTGCTTGTTTAATGATTCAAAGGTCGTGGGTTCGGGCCTTCTTCAAGTTTTCATTTGATTTTTTAATCGTTTTTAGCGATGTAAATGATATTCAAATTATCATTTATATCCAGTTATCGTTCTTTATGGATATCACGTTATTTATATTTTGTTATCGTTCTTTAGAGATATGAATAAAATTCAGGTCATCATTTGTATTCTGTTATCGTATTATAACGATATGAATAATAATTATTATTGTATCTCCAATGGGGGTTAGCCCTATTTTACATATGTATGTTAGGGCTATAGTTTTATACACTAAAAAGATAAGCATAAAGAGAAATGGAAAAGAAAATTAAATTAGCTTACGCGATGTAAACAAAACATAAACAATCCGTAAATTAGGCATTGCGAGTGCAAAACAAATATCAGTTATCGATTTGAAACATACAAAAACATTAACAACACACATACGTAACACTTCTATAACACAAATATGCAGCTTTCCGTACCATACATCATAAATTAATACACAATAGTCACACAAACACAATCAAACTATAATTACAACATTGCGACGACATCAAGCATCCCATAACTGACTCACATACATAACAAATCAAGCATCCGTTACAACACATACACTTCAACATAGTAACCACACTTTTAAAAGTTACAAATTTGGCTCTAAGAAGAATAAATAGGACACTGTTACTAATTACTATTCTTCTACAATTTCTTAAATACATCTGTAATAAATCTGTGAAATTCCGATATGAATAATATTCACGTTTTTTATATTGTTATCGTTCTTTAGCGATTTAAATAATATTCAAGTTATCATTTATATTCTGTTTTCCTTCATTAGCATTATAAAACAATATTCAAGTTATTTATATTGTTATTGTTCTTTCGCAATATATTAATTAAACAAACCGATATTTATCATTTATATTCTGTTATCGTTCTTTAGTGATAATGTATAAATAATATTCAAGTTATTTATATTGTAATAGTTCTTTAGCGATATAAATAACATAAATTTAATATTTGGTTTGGAAAAATCCAGTTGCATAATACTGGTATTAGTTTTTCTTTTTGTATTATTACATTATACTATCTTGAACCACAATAAAATGAAAAGGAGTAACGAGGAATTGAACCTGAAACGTTGACATCTAAATTCCGACGTTCGTCCGCTGAGCTACGAGAGCAAAAGTGTGGAAACATTTTCGGAAAAATTGGCCCAATCACACTCTAAGATTTTCTGATGATTCGTAGAAGCTAGTCCAGGATGCTGGGGGCAAAGGCTAATTGAGATTTCCCGGTCTCTGACCGGGTCAAACATCCTGATAGAATTAATATTTAACCCTTGCCGTGACTTTCGGTGAAGTCCGGAGGGCCCAATTAGTCAAATCCACTCTCCTCATCTCCACGCTTGGGCCCCCTGGAATTTAATAAGATGCGAAAGAGATAGTGGTGTGCGGAAAGCAACGGGATGTTACCGCATTTAGGCCTATCCTTCCCAAGAAAACTGCAAACATGAACAAAGGAAGCTTTTAATAGAAGAAGAAGGATCTTCTGCGGACCTCTGGAAAAAGAACTAAGGAAGAGACTAGTGAAGTGCTTTGTGTGGAGTGTGGCATTGTATGGGGAAAGAACATGGACATTACGAAACGAATTGAAGAGAAACGAATTGAAGCATTTGAAATGTGGATGTGGAGAAGAACGGTGCGTGTAAAGTGGACAGACAGAATAAGAAATAAAATTGTGTTTGAAAAAGTGAGTGAAGAAAGAATGATACTGAAACTGATTAGAAAGAGAAAAAGGAATTGGTTGGGTCTCTGGTTGAAAAGAATAATAGACGACATTAGGATATGTGGATCATATGCGGATACTAAGAGGAAGGCAGAAAATAGGAAAGATTGGAGATTGCTGGGTTTGCAATGAAAGACCTGCCCATGGACAGAACATTTATGTGTGTATGTTCAGAATGCCTGGAATATCGTGTCTAAGAACAGTCGCTATTTGCAAAGACTAGTCAATTCCATGCCCACTCGACTGCAAGATGATCGAGATAAGAGGAAGATAGACTAAATATTGAATTGTGGCTTTTTGTTTTGTTTTTTGAACGCTTAATTGTTTGAATGTTTTAAGGCCGACGCCAGTAAATTTGTTATGTTTATACCACGAAAGATATTTTATTGAGAATAAAATCTTTTTTCTTTCCATTTGCAGCCACAATATCATAATGATAAAGTCATGGCATAATATATTAATGAACCTGATGTTAATTACTAAAATAATCATAAAAGAGAAAGGAGCCATTATGTCTAGTTTGCTTCTCAAAAACAGAACAAAAAAGGACATAAAAAGCACGGGGTTGTAGTCGAACGCAGGACCTCATGAATAAGAGGCCTGAACGCTACCATTATGCTATCGAATAACACACAATATACTTCAATTATAACTGTAGATATCAGGCAACGTGGTGCAACAACATGTAACATCGCCTGTCTCCGAATTGTAGCGAAGATACCCGAAGGGAACATTGTTTCAGGAGAGCGGCCACTTTTTCTTTTGACAGCTGTACATGGTTTCTAGAGAGACATTGCGACGATATGCCACTCGCAGAGACAAATACAAATGGAACGGAGTTTGACTCCAGTGAGTGAGAGGATAGGGGTTGGAGAAGGTAGGAAGCAAGAGAAATGCATAGCTATCATTGTGAGCCACAATGTGCTCGTGAGTCACATTTTCGCCACGGCTGTTCTAGAGGAAGATTGTGTTTAACAGAATGAGTTTAATGAGTAGACGTAGAAGATTACTTAAATGCCTTTGATTGAGGTGATAGAAGACGACGAATTACTTCTCCATACGTATGGGATGAAAAGAGCCAAAAAAACACCGTCTGCATGAGCTCAATAATGAAGAGAGACTGTATCAAAAATTTAAATAACTTAATTAATAACTTAATTTTCCAACTTTATTGACAAACTCAGCCCATATATTGTCCTTGACCCTTTGATCCTTGTAGGACGCATGTGACAGCTGCCACAGTGAGGGATAATTCGCCACTTCCTCGAGAAGAATGTCATCATCCGCGTCAGAAAACGAAGGAGCCATGATACACGTCTTTCTCACAATAAACGTTAGCGATTGACGATTATATTCAACCTTTTCCTGAACGACTATTCAAGACATACGATCGTCGTTAACGACTCTAGCGGCAGTCGCTCAAAAAAACAGCTCCATATGAAATACAAAGAAATAGTGCTCAACGATTATCGTTGGACGATCATCGTTGAACGATCATCGCAATAGTCGCACCGAGGAAAACGTACCTTTAACGGGGGATATTCTTCATCACGTTCTGTGGATGTAACATCACAATTACAGTGCTCTGAGTGTTTCACTGTTAAAGTTTCCTTTCTTAGGTTCATCAGATGTAAGGAAACAAAAAGAGAACGTACGCGACCCCTTATTTTGACTCTGAACTACACATTCCGCAAGATTTTATTTGAAAAAGAAAACATGTACGTTGAAAGTTATTACGACACATTCAATCAATACCAGAATTAGAGCAGGTATCAAAAGAATTCTATCGACGTCATTAGCAATACTGAAATTGAAACAGTACCGACATAAGTATCACTGTCAAAAATGTCTATTCAATTTTTAACCCTTCTCATCGCTTGAAGTTTTAACTTCTCACATGAATGAATAAATAAATAAATAAATAGACAGACAGACAGACACACAGACAGACACACAGACAGACAGACAGACAGACAGACAGACAGACAGACAGACAGACAGACAGACAGACAGACAGACAGACAGATAGATAGATAGATAGATAGATAGATAGATAGATAGACAAGTAAATGTGAGTTACTGAATGAACAGTCAAACAACGAAACAAATAAATGAGTAAATGAATATTTAAATACTTATATGTAAGCTTAAATATATAAATATAAAAACAAATAAATAAATCAACAAATAAATAAATAAATGTAAATAACAAAGCAAATGGGCAAGTGAGCAAATGAGTAAGTAAATAATTACTTAAGTTAATAAAAAGTAAATAAATAAATAAATACAATTATAAGTAAATAAATAAACACATACATATATAACACATTTTTAAATATATGTATACATGCATAAATAAATGAGTTATATAATATATGAATAATAATAATAAATAAACGGGTATGAGGAGTTTCCTGTACTGAAAGCAAGCAGTGGCGATATAATGTCGCTCTACAAGCTTTCTCTCTACAAAAAGAATGAGAAAGAAAACTTCTTTGTTGCTCTGTCGGACAAAATGTAACATGTTTACTTTGCTCAACGGTTCAATTAGGAGTATAAAGAAACATTAATTGCCACTCTGAATAATGTATTATTATTATTATTATTATTATTATTATTATTATTAATACTGACCACTAAGTACGTATTTCTATCATTCTACTGTACGTGCATGAATATTAATATTTTTAGATCTTCTCCCTAGAAGGAAAAAGTTATTAGATTTTATATCAGTGTTAATCTTCTTAATCTTTAGATGAGGGTAACTATTTATTAGTTATTCATTTAATAATAATATTGTAGAAAAACTGATTCAAAATTATGTGCCAACGAACTGTTAAACGCCAGGAACTGACATGTCTTAAATCATAGCCAGGAAGAGAAAGATGAGATAAATAAATGTAAGGAAGTCAGCTGCCTAATGGGTTTTGAAATATCTCGTGCTCTAAAGCCTTTTAATAGAACAGAATTTCTCAAAGGTGTAATGATTAAAATAGCTTAAATAACTTGTCCATAAGAAGTTTTTAATTTTGAAAAACTACGAACTTCTCGACCAAGTATTGGGAGAAGAATTTAGAAAATTTCTGATTATATTCAAGAGGAAGGTTAAAAAAAGAAACAAGAAAAATCGTTTATTATTCACTGGCTCTTGATGACAGCAGTGACATTTCTGATACAGCAAAGCTTGAGATTTTTATCCGCGGGATTGATCAAGATGTTAGTACAGGAACCACCACTGGTTGTAGTTTTCATGCCAAGTACCTTTTCTCCGTCTCCTTACTTCATAGACTGTCTGTCGCATGTAATCACTGCAGTTCGAGTTTTTGTCACCGCTGATCTATTATCAGGCAGTACAACTCACTTGACGATATATATGTCAGAGGAAGAACAATTAGCCTATTTGTATGCATCTGAAGTCTGATTAGTGTAATATGTTACTAGTCAGCGATGTATGCAATGGAGGGGGAAAGGAACTGGCCACCCCATCCCATTATCTCCTGGCTTAGTTGCCTTATGAATGATGGCTTACAGGCGTCACTTGTGAGGTTCAGATCTGTCTTCGGACAGTTGACTAAACAATAAGTTATAATCCATGGATCTTAAATTACTTTGAAGGCCGAGAAAGGGTTGAAAGAAGCTGGATGAGCGTGTCAAGTTTTAAGCTGCGAATCGACTGCCTTTGCAACTCAGTTGGTAGAATGCTGGTTTACGACTGCTGCAGACCCGAGTTCACATCTCGGCCAATGCGGAGTTGTGAGGTTTTCTGTTAAGGTTCCCTCGTCTTTTTCTTGTCATTCCGCAAATACTAAAAATTATCAGCTGGTTGTTATAACAATGCCACATTACCTTACGAGTAGATTAAATGGGAAGAAATATATGGCTAATAAAATGTAGCCTATCGTTTTTAATTAGCTCCTTAAGATTTAATTTATATAACCGAATGATTTAATCCGTCTACAACTCTGAAATTCAGTTTTAGAAGGTATTGCCGACAGTACTCTGGAGCTTAGCAGCGGTTTTCCACTCTGGTAGCAGCATTCGAATCCCGGTGGGTCCAAGACTGTGCTTTGTGGTAGAATTTTTGTAGTGTATTAGGTCTTACTTCCGTTTCTCATCTTCATTTCATCATCGCTCCATTATAGTCATTATTATCATTAACATCATGAGATGCTATGTTGTTCGCAGACTTTGGTGCACGTAAGCAACAATAAAACCGGAAAGTAAAAAGAACTACATCTTCGGCGCGTCACTCCTAGATGGAAGTCAAGTACCCGTCTTTGCAAAAAAAAAAAATCTGTGCTGTAGGTACTTGGGATTGTACCAGAACAATGGAAGGAGTCCATAATTGTATCTATTTTTAAGAAGGGGGACAAGACTATCTGTGATAACTTTCGAGGAATATCACTTTAGCTGACGTCGTACAAAATTTTGTCCAGTATTCCTTTGAGAAGATTAACTCCATACGTAGATGAAATTATTGGGGATCACCAGTGTGGTTTTAGGCGTAATAGATCGACTATTAATCAGATTTTGTTTTTATTCGACAGATATTGGAGAAAAAATGGAGTGTAAAGGTTCAGTACATCAGTTATTCATAGATTTCAAAAAGGCATATGACTCGGTTAAGAGGGAAGTTTTATATAATATTCTTATCGAATTTGGTATTCCCAAGAAACTAGTTCGATTAATTAAAATGTGTCTCAGTAAAACTTACAGCAGAGTTCGTATAGGCCAGTTTCTATCTGATGCTTTTCCAATTCACTGCGGACTAAAGCAAGGAGATGCACTATCACCTTTACTTTTTAACTTCGCTCTAGAATATGCCATTAGGAAAGTTCAGGATAACAGACAGGGTTTGGAATTGAACGGGTTACATCAGCTGCTTATCTATGCGGATGACGTGAATAGGTTAGGAGAAAATCCACAAACGATTAGGGAAAACACGGAAATTTTACTTGAAGCAAGTAAAGCGATAGGTTTGGAAGTAAATCCCGAAAAGACAAAGTAACTTATATGATTATGTCTCGTGGCCAGAATATTGTACGAAATGGAAACATAAAAATTGGAGATTTATCCTTCGAAGAGGTGGAAAAATTCAAATATCTTGGAACAACAGTAACAAATATAAATGACACTCGGGAGGAAATTAAGCGCAGAATAAATATGGGAAATGCTTGTTATTATTCGGTTGAGAAGCTTTTGTCATCTAGTCTGCTGTCAAAAAATCTGAAGGTTAGAATTTATACAACAGTTATATTACCGGTTGTTCTGTATGGTTGTGAGACTTGAACTCTCAATTTGAGAGAGGAACAGAAATTAAGGGTGTTTTTAGGAAAATATTTGGGGCTAAGAGGGATGAAGTTACAGGAGAATGGAGAAAGTTACACAACGCAGAACAGCACGCATTGTATTCTTCACCTGATATAATTAGGAACATTAAATCCAGACGTTTGAGATGGGCAGGGCATGTAGCACGTATGGGCGAATCCAGAAATGCATATAGTGTGTTAGTTGGGAGAGCGGAGAGGAAAAGACCTTTGGGGAGACCGAGACGCAGGTGGGAGGATAATATTAAAATGAATCTGAGGGAGGTGGGATATGATGATAGAGACTGGATTAATCTTGCACAGGATAGGGACCGATGGCGGGCTTATGTGAGAGCAGCAATGAACTTGCGGGTTTCTTAAAAGCCATTTGTAAGTAAGTATGTAAGTAAGTAGGTACTTGGGATACACCGACACGTGTTACAAGTCACCCAATTTCGAGAATGAAACTACAGCCGGTGAAGGTTTAGGAGTGCGTCTACTTTGAGGGTTAGCGCAATAGATCGTAACAGGTTGCAGTGCCCCCATCCCGCAAGTTCCATTCCATACAATACATACTATCATTACGCACTCTGATGGCTTGGTGAACTGCAAGTTGATGTACTAATCTGACTGTTCAGGGTCGACCGGGACTGGGGACTGTCCCAGCTGGACACGGTGCGCGACCGCTCCGTGATGGGCAAGTACCTGTTCCTAGCCCTGACGAACTTCGGGCACCACAGCCTGCACCACATGTTCCCGACGATGGACCACAGTCGCTTGCCACAGCTGTACCCAATTTTCAGGCAGATGTGCGACGAGTTCGGCGTCCACTTCCCGCAGCGCACCGTGGCCGAGCTGTACAAGGGCCAGTTCCAACAGATCGCTCGCATCGAGCCCAATCATGTTCCTCCTGGCGGCCGCTGAACAGTGGCAGGCAGGCTACTTCATGTACTCCTCGTCTTTGTTCTATAAATCCTCTATTCCCTCATTCTCATTTTTGTTCTTTTGCTCCTTCTTACCCCCTATTTTCTCACATTTCTCTTTATGGTCCTCGTTATCGTCACTTTTTTGATCAGCCTTGTCCTCCGTCTGACTTCTTTCTCCTGACTATCCCATTTGAACTACCTGACCTGTTAGTCCTTTTTATCGTCTTTTTTTTTTCGTTAAATTCAAGTTTGCGTTGTTTCTCCTCTTTGCCATCTTTTCCCTCTTTGTCCCTTTCCAGTTTTGTTCAAATTTTGTTTCTCTTCTCTTTTTATTGTATATTTCTTTAATTTTTATTCTTTCTTATTGTTGTCTTGTTTTTGTCTTTGTCTCTTCCTATATCTTCCTCACTTTCTCTTTCTCTTCCCTCTTTTTCTCTCTTCCGTTTCCCCATTCATTCTCTTTTTCTTTCGCCTTTTTTCCTACTTTCTACTCATTTTCTTCTTTTTTTGTACCTATTCCTCTTCTTTCTCTCTTTCTTTTTCTAATTTTTCTTCACTTCCTTTTCTCGTTCTTTTTCTAGTCTTACTTCACCTCCTTTTCTCCTTTCTTTTTCTCCGTTTCATAATCTTCATTTCCTTTTCTTCTTCTTTTGTCTCTACCTATTAGGCAAACTGTTTTTTCTTCTGTTCCTATTTCTAATCTTTCTTCACTTCATTTTTCTCTTCTGTATGTATTCCGCTTCTTTCTTCTCTTCCTCTTTCTAATCTTTCTTCACTTTTTTCTCCTTCTTTCTTCTTCCCCTTTTCCTAATCTTACTTTACTTCCTTTTCTTCTTTTTTCTTCTGCTCCTTTTCATAATCTTTCTTCATTTCCTTTTCTTTTTCTTTCTTCTCTACCTATTAGGCCAACTCTTTTTTCTTCTGTTCCTATTTCTAATCTTTCTCCACTTCATTTTTCTCTTCTGTATGTATTCCGCTTCTTTCTTCTCTTCCTCTTTCTAATCTTTCTTCACTTTTTTTCTCCTTCTTTCTTCTTCCCCTTTTCCTAATCTTACTTTACTTCCTTTTCTTCTTTTTTCTTCTGCTCCTTTTCATAATCTTTCTTCATTTCCTTTTCTTTTTCTTTCTTCTCTACCTATTAGGCCAACTATTTTTTCTTCTGTTCCTATTTCTAATCTTTCTCCACTTCATTTTTCTCTTCTGTATGTATTCCGCTTCTTTCTTCTCTTCCTTTTTCTAATCTTTATTCATTTTTTTCCTCCTTTTTTCTTCTCAATCTTCACATCTTCTCTCGTCACCGTCTTCCCTTTTATCCTCTCTCTTCCTTACTTTTTCTCTTCTTTCTTCTCCTTTTTCTAATCTTTCTATTCCTATTCCTCTTTTTTATTCCGTACCTTTTCCTCCTCGTTATTCTCTTTTTCCTTCTCCTCTTTTTCCCAATGTTTCTCCTCATCATTTTTTCTTCATTCTTTTCTTTCTTTTTTCCTTCCTTCTCTTCTTGTTGCTCCCACTTTTATCTTCCTTTTCTTTTCATTTGCTTTAACACCTTATGATAAAATATGACCTTACTCTTCTACATCATCTATTGAAAAAGTTACAATATATTGGAGGGTTGAATTATGAAATTTAGTCCTTGCAGTTTCTTAAAAATGTTTTGCAAGCTTTGCACATGAGTGCACACGAGTGATCTATGTTTAATTTTCTTGCATTATATATTTTTTCTGTTTCATTATAGACTCCTCTTAGAAATAAAGTTTACTACATTTTCACTACTAGGCTATTATATTATCCAAGTTACTAGCGATTTCCTTTCTAGGACATTCAATTATAAGGGTTGCAACATATGCAACAGCTATTTGATGTTTACTACATTTACTGTTTCAGACGAAGAATTGATCATTTGAACTGGTATATTTACAAATATTATACAGAGTGTCCACAGAAAACCTCCGTGATTATGAACGGGTATATCTTCTCTGGTCCCGCGCCGTGGCGTCGTGGTCTAAGGCATCCTACCTAAGACTCGCGTTACGGAATGCGCGCTGGTTCGAGTCCTCATGGGGGAAGAAATTTTCTCATGAAATTTCGGCCAATGTATGGGACCGGTGCCCACCCAGCATCGTGATGCACTTGGGGAGCTGCGATAGGTAGCGAAATCCGGTTGCGAAAGCCAGCTATAACGGCTGGGGGGATCATCGTGCTAACCACACGATACCTCCATTCTGGTTGGATAATCGTCCACCTCTGCTTCGGCATGTGGACGTGAGGCCAGCAGCCGGCTGGTCGGTCTGGGTCCTTCACGGGCTGTACCGCCACGAATTATTATTATATCTTCTCTGTCGGTAGTTTTATGTTCCGGTATATGAAAATGGTGACATTAGAAAAAGCAACTAAAAATGTTATAGTGCATATCTCACGAACACTCAATGTGTACCCCGCGTGTGCCACAGCAGACATCAGGGCTATATTCACTCACGCCACACGCGCTCCAAAATATGTACTGAAATGGACTCGGTGACATCGCAAATATGATGTCGCAGCTATTGCAGATTCTTAGGCGGTTGAGGTACATATGTAGATGATATATTTGATGTAAGTCCATAAGAAGAAGTTACGGACATTCAAGTCGGGGGACCTCGGTGGTCACTTGCAAAAAACTTTGTCTTGGTCTCCAACGCGCTAAATCTATCTTCCTGCCAGTTGCTTGTTAAGATTGTTACGAACACTTGCTGCAATGCAGTAATCCAAAAAAACTGGCAAATACGAACGAACGAAACTCATTAACAGTTTCTATTCGCTTCTGCTGCCATCTATAGTGTTTTTTTCGGTAATTAGACATAGCGCAATATTCAAAACAGGAATTCTTTGAGTCGTCTTTCCTTATGACGCTAGTATAAAGTTCGTACTGTACACCATTATGAAATTATACCCGTTTGTAATCATGACGGAGTTCCGTGTACGTACTGTACTTTCTCATATTTCTGTGCGTTCTCAAACGATTTTTTTGTTTTGTTTTTGTTTATTCTGTTTTTTTCTCTTAATTTTGACTCTGTATTCCCTTTCGAGACTATATTTTTCATCTTTCTTTTCCTTAATCACGCACATTTACCATCATTTCAACTTCTCGCGAGACAGAGGGTCTTCTCTTGTAGCGCAGATGGGCTGTCTAACAACTTCGTCGAGCCTGCCACCCAAATTTATTGAAAGGGATATCTTCAGAGAAAATCTTGCTGTCTTTTCTGTCGAGATATCACTTTAAATTTCACAGGAAACACTTTATATTAGCTTCTATTTGTGTGGGAAATTCAATTTGATTTTCTTCGAGTTTTGTCGAACGTACCCGATCTGTGCCGAATCACAAGGGAACTACTTTCCTGGACATTTGTGAATTGTCTAAAAATCTCCTACATACATTATATTCAGCCTAATTCATCTCGGCTACTCAATGGCTTTACCATAATTAACTGTTTGATCTTTTGGGTTATCATAAAGATAATAACGTCTCTCTCCGAACTGCTCCCCGTAAATAGAGGTAGCCTAAGGTAGGGACGTCTGCTAGGAAGGCTGTTCCGTTCCAAGCTGTTCATTGTACTTCTTCCCACTTTTTACACATCTCTTTAATCTCTTTTGAAGAAAGGAATTCGTCCGCTCTTTCCTCCTTTTCCTTCTCAAACAAGATCCTCTCCATTGCCTCTTGCTGTTGCTCGCAATGCAGATCCATCTGCTCGTCGGTGGTTACGTACAAATCGTGCTGCTCGTATTGCAAGACATCGCTCGTTTATCAAACATAAATGTTTCCTCATTGTTCGGTCGTTTTGAAAAATACTCGCAAACCAAGTTACTCGTAATCCAAGGTATTACTGTATGTATAAGGAAGGCATAAAATAAGAAAGATTAGTTAATGTTGAGCAGAAAACTACGAATGGATGAATTTTTTTTAAATTAGTTTTTTTTTCGGCGCTTTATCAACTGGTATAATTATCTAGGGCCGTATTCATAGACATGTTTAGCGCGGGCTTTGGTGGATGATCAGCGTTTTTCGTATTCATAAACCAGTGTTAGCGATAGGATATGATTTCAATTCTGTACAAGTAACCAGTGGATAGCCGAGGCTAGCTTAGTACGCTCGTAGGGCGTGCTGCGAAATGTTTATGAATAGCACCCCTAGCGTCTGAATGAGATGAAGGTGATAATGCCAACGAAATGAGACTAGGTTTCAGCGTCGAAAGTTACCCAGCATTGGCTCTAAATTTGTTGAGGAAAAACTCCGGGAAAAAACCTCAAGCAGGTAACTTGTCCAACCAGAAGTTGAACCCGGGCCTATGCTAACGGTTACTCGCAGCGATGGACTGCATGAATGAATGAATGAATGAATTAATTAATTAATTAATTAAAGGAAACCTATGTCAGTCATTGTACTTTAAAGTTTATGGAATTGAAACAACATGGATAAATTTAAATGTGTTAGAATTAATGAAAAAAAAAATTACATACACCCTACCCGAAACAAAATCGTAAGTACATCACTGCCTAGGATTTCTGCGGCTCTACTTCTGATGTGACTAGTTACAAAGTTGAAAGAAAAATATTCACTTTCAATATGCAAATGGACTGTTTAGGTTCTAAAGATTTTTACTCGTTACCCATTTGTACTCCTAATCACTACATTAGTATTCTTTAATAAAGACTGACATACTGTGGCTTTAATCAATCAGAGGAAATCCCCAGTTTTTAATCGAGACTGTCGAGTTTACACGAGATTCTTTAATTTAAGGCAGAAGGTGTTAGAAATACTCTGTATGACTTACTTTCTATTCTTACGCCGGGACTCTTTCCTTAGAATCGGTCTCATTTGAGTATTATCTCGAACATACCACTGGTTTTCTCATACAGTCTTTCTAGATGTGATCATATGTCCCACATTTATAAAACTGAATGTTCTATCTGTACTTTCACCTCGGTAGTGGGCAACCCTCGCCCCCTCGATTCATTATACGCAAGATTATTTCTGGTATAATTTTCTCGAGATAGAATTTCTCTTTAGCGGTCGAATTCCCTGCCGCGATTCGATTCAAAAGTGCGGTTATTGCTCCACGAATTCTCATTATTAAATGTCCTAGTTTGCATATTTAGCGGTTGCATAGAGAGGACTATCTTTTTTCTTACCAACGTTAATGCTTAAGGTTTCCTTTTCTGTTTTACAGGCAAGTGTGGCTAATTGTACAGTATCGTCTAAGGTTTTTCCGTTTTTGACATTCTTAACCCAATTTGTTTCCCTGCATTTCCTTTAAGACAGTGGTCGTCAGCACTCGCTGAAATAGGTAAAGAGTAAGGAGTGTATCGTAATACTGTGTGCACCGTCGTGCAGAAGGGAGAGGCAGACAGCATACCCATCAATAGTCTCGGATCTCTTATCCGCGGAGAAGAGACGCTAGCCCGAGGTGCACTGTGCTGATGACCGCTGCTTTAAGGCCATTTTAAAATGTTATTAATAGGAGCCTATCTTTTTCTCGACTTAAAGTTTGTTGAATTGCATCATTTTGAGTGTGTTCAATAGTTTTCAAAGTCAAAAAGTCCAGTCTTATCGTAGAATATTCTGGGGCTTAATTTTTCTCTTGTACTGTACGGCATTATACAATTATGACATTACTTATTCTTTTCTCCTTGAATCACTCTATAAATAACTCTTTAAACGCTTAGGTGTATCTTGTGCTTATAATTCAGGATTGTATCGAAACAATATGCAACTTTAGGATAGTCATAGGCCTATGTTTCGTCTGTTAGACTTTCCATTATATATACTCTTTATATTTGGTCGCCAAAATTAGTTTAAGGAAGGCAATAAGAGCGTTAATGCTGTTATTACATGAATAGTTGTTCTTAAATATAATTTTATTAATATACAGCCACTTAACATAAGATTAAATTAGGCCTATTACCAAATGTAAAAATGTTGTTCCTAACAATATTAACATTTCTATCTAATTTTTCTAAAAAACTATGTTTTTTTATCTAAATATTTATTTTTGGCCATGCAGAATTATCTGTTATGGTTACCATTGGTTATTAATGGAGAAAAATTCGCTTTGACGTCGGGGATCGAACTCGGAATCCCCAGTTCTACGCATTACATTAAAACTGTTACTGCACACAGCTCCTCAATTAAAAAAAAAAAACACTACTTCCTTTTAAAAATCTGACACCGCCGCCACAAGTTTGTTGTGCCCGAAGGTCACATAATTAAAAGGATGACAGGATGTAGCTACTTAAAAAAAACTTGATAGGGTAAGCTATCAATTCTCATACCAATGGTACAGATCCTACAAGAAAATCGGCTTCGAATAGAAGGAAATATTTAAAGACGAAGAAGTTAGTGTGTTAATATATGATCAAGGCAGGAGTAGCTACACAAGTATGAATATGTTCAGAAATAAAGCAAAATAAAAAAAAAATCTAATAACAATGCAGTGTATCCAAATGACTAAATTGTTCTGTTACGTCATAAACTTTAGATATATGTTAAATCTTTGAAAATTAGCTGAAATAATTAAAACATCCGACTCTGGCAAATATATTACAACACACGTACAGACTGTTGTACCGCATGGCCTCTGTTTGTCTTCTTGACGGAAGAGAGGAATGAAGTTGGAACGAAATGATGTCTAACTGGCTATTTCAAAATATTAATATTCAGAGTGGGACGCACGCAAGAAAATGAAGTAAATTCAAGTCTTGGGCACTGGCAAACAACAAAAACATATTCGGATTGATTAGGCAAACATTAGATCCTGCTTTCGAGTATTCTGAAAATTATAAGTATGTTAAGCGTAAGAAAATTATTTTGTAAGTTTGGATATAATTAAGTTCATAAAGTTTTTGCAGAACAATTATTGGATAATATACATAGTTAGTAACTTAACTCCTCGACCTAACTCTCCCTTTAAACTGTAATACTTGCTCCCATATTAGTTCGACGAATACCCTCCATGATATCGAGATTGTACATTATACAGAGTGTTTTAGAAATACTTCGACAAACCTTGGAGACATGTTCCTCATACCAAAACAAGAAAAAAGTTCATAGACATATGTCCGAAAATCCTTAGTTTTTTAGTTATTAATGAAAGAAAATAATGAAACTTCTGTTATATGAGTAGTCCAATAACAAAACTGATCATCTAACAATTTTGTAATTTTACAGGAGAGGTAAAAAACTTCTGTAAAACATATTTTCAATTAAACAGTAAAATGTTTTGAATAGTTCACTTCCTTGTCACCCTAAATAACTGCCCTATAACTCTTTACTTAATTAAGGGAGTACAAATAGGTGAAATTTGAAACTGAAATGTGTAGATGATTAGCTTTGTAACTGTATATGCAAGTTGATAAGTTTTGGACCAGTATCATTATTTTCATATTTTATATCATGATCTATTTTACATGGTTTTTAGTACAAAACACAACTTTTCATTATTGTTCACATTTGTAAGAGTCCTTATAACAAGAATATTGTACATTTTGGAATGACTGCATAATATGTATATTGTGTTATAATAGTCACAACTTAGTTTCACACTTTACAACAAGTTAAACGTTGAAATCAGCATCAACCATTGGGTCGTCTTCTTCTTCTTCTTCTTCTTCTTCTTCTTCATCTCCATCACCACCTGTCACAGGACGATTTCCTACAGTTTTGTGAAGAAAATTTCTGTAGAATGCGAGAATATCGAGGTCTCGCCAGTTGTTTTCATAGTGTTTTGCCAGTAGTCGTTCCACATCCTTCATTTTCTTGGCTTTGGGTTGACACCTTAAAGAAAATCGTTTGGGCTTTATGTTAATAATACTCTTAGATGGTTTACAGACACTTATTGAGGTATTAAAGTCCATATTGTAGTTTTGTTCCCCTCTCACAAGAACTTTGTCCCTAGATTTTACTAATTGCTTCTGCAAATTTAAAGTGCCAAAGATTTGGTGGCTTCAGCACATCTCCGACAGCAGTTTTCCAGTCATACATAACAATATCATTGATTTTGGTTACCTCCCCATAATCTTGAAATATACCTATGTATCATTAGGATCATCAATAATATTTTTCCTTTTTATTATTTTATCTATATGACCGAATACTCTGGTGGCACGTAAGAATGCCCTGGAACAGGGAAAATAAATTCAGTATATATTTAATCAACTCTGGGGCATCGTTTAAAAGCCATGCAGCTGACATACCTATGACAATCGAGTTCTTATTTTGTCCGGCACATCCGTCAGCAAACATTCGCACAGTTTCTGTATTTGCCCGAAAAGTAGTGTTCATTAGGCGATGATACAGAAATGAGGCTATCTCGTTTGATCTCTTCTTGCTATCCACTTTAGTAGACTCTGCAGGTCTTACACCTGATGATAATTGACGCCACTTCTCTCTCTGTATCCATAATTATCTTGCATATAACATTTACTATAAACTTCTGTAATGAACAAGGCATTAATTGGTGCCTTCAACTAACGGAATGACCGACACATTTTCTCAAATATCCACACGTAAATAAATTTGAAACATTATAAATTCTCCACTGCAGATGATAAATGTTGATTTCGCAAATGCAAACGTTACTGCTATGACATTGTAGACGATTACTTTTGAAACCAATTCCAGCATTGTAAATAAGAAGTTTTGAAACCATATCTACAGTGCAGATGATCAGTTCTATAGGTAACCAAGACGAAATTTCAACACACCCTTTATGGTGATAAATGATACGTTTTGCTTTCAGTCTTCTATCACATGAAACATACAGTTTCAATATGGCCGATGCCATTTCTAACTCCTTTTCAATAACAACTTCAGATGATCAATTTTGATACTGGACTACTCATATATTAAATGAAGATAAATAGGCTATCATAGGTCCTTCAATAACTCTCTATTTTTAACCTAATGCATAGTACAAAAGTTTACATTAGGTTATACACATAAAACATATATACGACTAGCGCTTTCGCTATTAAGATAGCATCTTCAGGTCTGGTTAGCATATTATGAAGCTTTTTACATAAAGACATAGCTGGAATGCAACATAATGAAATGTAGTAAAGTACACGACGTGAGAAAAAATCACAATATTAAGATAACTGTGCAAACAAAAGGCAAAGTGAAATAATGACTTGAAAAACAGGCAAATGGTTGTGATAATTCAAACCTCTATAAGGTCTCGATATTAAAATTATAAAAAATTATAAAAACTATGCCTTAAGATAAATTACTCATATATTGTCAGCTTGGTAGCAAGTGTTGCAACTTTAATCAATTTAGAAACTCATAACAAATGTTCAAAATGTTCTCCTGTAGTAAACAAGTCTCCTTGGTAACACATAGCTATCTTGGATACGATGGGTGCATCAGCAGGCTTGTATCCAGTGGCGGCTGCTCCCTACGTGCTAACGTGCTGTAGCACGCCATAAAATTATCGTCGAAATAATATTGTTAAAAAAACGCACATAATACAAATTATACTTATAATAGTTCACTATTTTCGATAATTTGGTGCTATAGACTCAATGGAATCTATCCTTACTCGACGTGCTAATTCCCAATTTAGCCCGGCTAGCAGTGTCTGCTCATGCGCAGAACAGCACTTCACCTCGTCCCTCCTTGATATTTTGTCCTGCTTTTTCACACAACACCGTGCTCACTATTGTGCAGCGCGGTACGCTCTTCTTCACTTTGTTTTGGTGAAACTTTCTCTCTTCCCTTCTATATTCTTTGGTTCGTAGCAGTCAACGGAACAGTGCTGCCTAGACACCGCTAAAGATATAACTTTGAAATAAAGAAAATACGTTTTATATATGTAGCTTATTTTTGCTTTTTGTTTCTTCATAAATATAATCATATTGAAATACATTTTTGAACGTTTGTGTAAACAGGTTTACTTTTATATAATCTCAGCAGAAATTTTGAGTTTTTCATCTACGTGTTACGGGGTCTATGTTGGCATACCTTTTCGCGGGAGTCCGTTAAAATAGGGATTATTTCCCCACTTTCAAAACAGTTTGTGCAAGTTTATGGGATTCATTATAGTTATATACTCCATCGATTCATTACTCAAAACTGCTTTCTTGAAGCAGCCGTAGAAGATAAAATTAGAATTAAAAATCTAGGGCGGCCAACACCAATATTGTGCAGAAAATAAAGGATGGTAAAAACTATGTGTACACTAGGAAATGTAACAGAAGAGTTTATGACAACAGTGACTGGATATGTGGATGCGAAATACGAAATGCTCTGTTCTGTTTCCCTTGCCTCCTATTTAGTAGCGGTGATTCGTGTCAAAGATCTTTGTCTCTGAATGAATATATAAAGAAACATTCACACAGCAAGAAACATAAACTCGTTTGATCTTTGTACGATTTGCACCGCAAATATTGCAGCGCAGCTAATAGAGTTTATCAAGAATCAGCACAGAAACATGAGAAAGTCTAAAAAATCGATATATTTTATCGAAAATAATTGATTGTATTACATTTTGTGGGAAATTTGAACTAGCGCTACGAGGCCACGATGAGACGGAAACGTCATATAATCTCGGTATGTTCATAGGTTTTACTAATCTGATAAGCAGCGTGCACAGTGTAGTGAGAGAATACTGTACATTGAAAATAGCAAACTGTTTAAAGGCAATTCTAAGTCTATTCAAATTGTCAACGGATGGATTTAACCTTAAAAAATTAGGAGAGTCTAAAAATATTTTTAGCACGCTATTATTTTCAGGTACGAGCCGCCACTGCTTGTATCGATAACATCATTCGATTATCTAACAAAATGAATATTATTGTCGGTTACAAACTTAAGTTAAGTTGTTGGATTGTACCTCGAAACGCGTTGAACGTAAACTTTCATTGCTATGAGTTTCTGAATTGATTAAAGTTGCAACACTTGCAACCAAGCTGACAATATCTAACAGATGTTTCATTATGTTCTTTCATTAACAACTAAAGAAACTAAGAATTTTCGGAAATATTTAAACTTTTTTTCTTGTTTTGTTGTGAGGAACATGCCCACAAGGTTTGTCAAATTATTCCTGAAACATATGGTGGTGATTTTAAAATGCATTACGTATGCTAAAATAATTTCTCTCAAGGACGAAGCAACCAATATGTACTTATGGAACTTATGTAAGAAAATAGTTACAATTGGTCAGTTAGATCGAATGTCCGATTTACCACAATGATTCAAATACAGACATGTAAGCATGTAAGGCGAATTTGATAAGCAAATAACAGGAATAATTTGTAGTATAGCTAGTTTTTGCGCAAGACTTAACAATAGTAAGTGGTTGTACTTGAGTCAATATTGTGCTAGCTCCCTAGCTGAGAGGTACAAAGAAATATACATGCATAGTGTAAACAATATAGTGGACTTTAGCA
Source organism: Periplaneta americana (assembly GCF_040183065.1). Classification (NCBI taxonomy): domain Eukaryota; kingdom Metazoa; phylum Arthropoda; class Insecta; order Blattodea; family Blattidae; genus Periplaneta; species Periplaneta americana. The sequence goes on from NC_091117.1 coordinate 80,043,790, forward strand.
CATTATCAAGCGTGCGAGTTCAACACATGTTAGATCTACTACTGATTTGCATGCAAAGCGTGTGTGATCAAAGGACAGCAAACTTGAGTTTGATAAGCCCCATCGTTACAATATTACGCAGCAAGAGAGGGTCAGCAAATCGTCATTCTCGTCTTATCACATTATAGTACAGATTTCTTTCATTTTCAATCCTATTTTACTTTTCTTTCATAAATCATGATCTTTTCTATCTTCTACAGCTTTTCTTTCTCCTCTTATCCCTCCATTTTCAAGCTCTTCTCCTTCGATCCCACAGATCGTGATGGATCTTTATCTGGATGGTATAGAGATCGCCATGTTTGCTAACAGATACGAGGTACGCCGGTTCAAACCCGGTTGAGATGAATGGATTTCTTTGTTTTATTTTTAGAGCTGCTGCGCTCTTCAGCGGCTACAGTACGATTATTTAGTCCTGACAGTCGCCGGCGATCTGCGCCTGGGTCAGGCGAGTCCATTTAGTTACTCCAAGGGGTGTTCGGGTTATTCACTGGCTTGCCTTCGAAGCGATCGGTGTCATGCCTGCGGTAGAGCAATATGTTTCCAGTACAATTAAGCTGTACTGCATTCCTTTACCGACCGCTCGCCCTTATCTCTACTCCGGAACTCTCCCCACTCCTCCTATTACTTCCCCTCTTTCGCGTCGCTGAGCTGTCAGGATTAAATAATCGGTCTGTATCCTGAATCTTTCGCCATCCTTCACGATCCTGTCAATCTTCCTTCTGTTGATAGTGATTTACTATTACTTCTCTCCATGTTCTTCTCGGCAGTGCACACTTCTTCCTTCCACCCGGTGACCATTCCAGAAGTATCTTCGATTATCTTTACTTCTCCATTCTTTTCACATAGTCATACCATTGGAGAGTTCGAATTCTGTATTCGTTATAACTTTATTTTCTTCTTCTCTCTAACCTGGACACCTTCTTCCCTCTTTTGATCCCACTCTTTTCTACTGCTTGGACCTTAGATTTATAGCTTTCAACAAGAGTCCATTCCTTTGCCCCATATGTCAATATGCTTTCTACTATAATTTGAATAATCATTTTCTTAATCGATTTGGAGATAACTCTACTCTATAGGACCGCATTCAATATCTTTATCGCTCCCTTTGCCTTCCTTATTCTATGATCTAGGCCTACATCTGCTTCGCAGCTACCAGGGGCCATATTCTGCTGGTGAGTGTATACCATTGAAACCTGAGAAAAGTATTTTATTCAAGTTATCTTATTCATCATGGTCCCTCGGTGCACGTTAAGATGGCTAAGACATGAAAGGGCGAAGAATGGAGTTTCTGTCGCTATAATTGGATCTACCAGCTAAGAGAGCACACACTGAAAGAAAACTATCATGTAGATGGTACTAAAAACGCTAATCGAGTAAACCCAAACAGAAAATCCTGGTTCTCGAAGTTGGGAGTTGAACACAGGACTTGCAACCCCTTCTCGGTGGAGGGGGGGAAAAGGGGGAATGCTACATTTCCCATAAAAGACACCTGTGAAATGTAGAATGTACTAGGAATACGTGGAAAATTACAGGAGTAATTAAGGAAAAGTATAACCATGGATGTACAGTCCCTGGCCAAATTATTAGACTCACCTTTATTTTGTAACATAATATACATGTTACTGTAAGCATGAAATTAATGAATTGTTGTGCACAACAGCTGCTGCAAGTGTTCCTTAACAATAACAATGGTAGATGAATATTATTAAAATTTGTTTTCTGAGATGAATTACGAAAAATGAAGGTGCGTCTAATTTATTTGGCCAGGGACTGTAGATATCATGGCTGGTAATGGTAGAAACGAAAAGAAAAGTCGAAAACAAGAAGTGACAGGAGATGAATGGAGATGAAAAAACAGAGAGATCAAAATCAGGTGTGGCTGTCTTTATAAAAAGAAATGGAAACAAGTAATCTTACTAAGAAAAGAAATGGATGTGAACTGTTAATAATAGGCGATCTTAATGGACGGGTTAAAAGGAGAATAAAATTAAGGATGCTGATTTAGGTCCATGGGAAGAAGATACAGAAAACAATATTGGGAGGAGATGGATAGAGTTCTGTAGAGGACAAGGATGTGTTATGAATATCATGAATGTAATTACTTTTAAGGAGAATAAAAGTAATTAGAAGGAGTTCCATTCGAAGGAAATTAACGCTGCGTTCTACGTGGTACAGAGCTACAAGAAAGATTTACAGTGGGTTGTTCCCCGTCCCATCCAGTTTCCTACTTTTCAGGAAGATATCTCTGCGAACAAACAATTTATTTGACACTACAATAATCTCTTCAGCAGAAAAAGGGCATATATGTCCTTCAGTTCATACTGACGTCTATTTTCTCTATTTAATGTAGGATAAGATTTTAGCCATAATCTGTGTTGTGGAAAGTCGACGCTTTACTGTTTTTGTTCACATGAAATAACAATTTATACAAATAAACGTCTGTTTGATAATAAAAAAAGATTCTGTTCTTCAGTAAATTACACGGATGAGACTTAGAAATTGTCTCCAGTTCAGGGGAAATGGGTGTTGAACATGATCTTTTCGTTTTACGTTTGTTGTGTGTCGTCTGAAACTGTGACCGTTTGTTACTATAATTACATGGTCGTTGTATATCTAATGTTGGTACATATTTATGAAAGGTACTGAACAGACAATAGTACTCTGACGTTGAAAGATGGTGAATATAATTCAGGTTGAAGATGTAGTTGCTTAATGTAATCTTGAAGTTCTAGTTCAAAATAATATTTCCGCACAGTACGGCGAGACTTCACCGGAATTTGGGGGCTATTATGTCCCTGTTTTTATTTACATATAATCTCTTTCTATGTTAATATATTATGTGTATTTATATATTTCAAACCAGAGCATCAGGATCAAGCTATGTCAATTTTATGTTTTTAATAATTGTCTTATAGAAGGTAATATACTGTTGTAATATTATCTGTATGTACTTAATAAAAACCAAATGTACATATAAATTATATATTGCCTTATTAATTGTGCAAGCTTAATTTGGACAAAAACAGAGCGCCGTTGAACTCTTCACCATTACCTTATCATAATGTAATAGTTTCTGAAAGGACAAATGTAGTTTAAAGGTGACATTACTCATAAAATAAAATTATAACAAAATTATTCGAAAAAATACTGAAGATTTACAGATTTGAGTAACGTGAATCAACTGTAGCTTTAACCAGTTTGATCAGTTCAACATACTCAGTACATCTCAAAACAATCCAGTCAGTTCAGACCATTCAGTCCATTTCAGTAAGTCAGTCAGGCAACATTCTGATCACATCAGTCAATTCACTCAGTTTAATACATTCAGTCAATTAATTGAGTCTATTCATTCAATTCAATACATCCCTTAAGTCAGCGGTGATCAAACTGGGTATCGTGATTACATCGTGTAATCAAAGACATTAATACTGGTAAGGGGAGTTTCCTGTACATTGCTCTCAGTCTCGCCCATGTACTGAAGGTAAGCAGTGTCGGTACCATGTCGCTCTACAAATTTTCTACTCTAGCAGGAACAGAAGGCTTCGTACAGAATGGAAAGAGGAATTTATTCGCTGTTCTGTCGGAGAAAATGTAATATGTTGCTTTGCTCAACGGTTCAATTAGTAATAGCGTATAGAAGCGACATTAAAGGGCATTACGCTGAATACACAAGCATGCCAGGTATTATTGTTATTATTATTAATCAGCAAGTGTTACCATAATATATTGAATATATTGGCCTGCATCTTCCCTTGAAGGATAAATAATTACTACACTAAACCTACGCTATATTTCCATTTTGATTTTTTAAAACCTTTTGATGACTTATCAGTTATTTACTAGTTATTGATTTAATAATAATAATAATAATAATAATAATAATAATAATAATAATAATAATTACAAATGGTTTTTAAGAAACCCCTAAGGTTCATTGCCGCCAATACTAATAAAAATACTGATAGCATTACCGGGAGTAGCAGTAATAGTAATAAGAAATTGATTGAATATTACATGCTAGTGTAGTAATGAAACAAGCTATTAAACTCCAAGAATTGAAATCTTCCATAAATCATCATCATGAAGAGAGAGATGACATAAATAAATGTAAGTAAGCCAGCTATCTAATGGCAAACGAAATAGCTCGTTCTCTTAAGCCTTCCAGCGGAGGAGAGTTTTACAAAAGCGTAATGACCAAGGTGGCTGAAATAATTTGTCTAATGAAAGTTGTTAATTAATTTTGAAAAACTGCGCTTTCTCGACTAAATATCCAGAAGAGAATTCAGGAGATTTCTGATTGTGTTCATGAGGAATATATAAAAAAAGCAAGAAAGTTTATAGACCTTGTATATTTTATTGGCTCTTGATGACAGTAGTGACATTACTGATTCAGCAAAGCTTGCTATTTTTATTAGCGGGTTGATGAAGAACTCAATGTTAGTGCACGAACCACCATTGGTTGTAGTTTTCATGCCAAGTCCCTCTCTCCCGTCTCTTTACTTCATAGACTGTCTCTCGCGTGTAATCACTGCCGTTCGAGTTTTGATTACCGCTGCCTTAAGTATAGTCCGGGTCAGCTTACTTCATATCCTAAGGGTGAATTCTAACCATTTTTCCCCCATTACTACATATGCTAGTGGATTGTGATTTTCTAGTTTGCAGGCTGGAATTTTCTTTTGCCAACTTCGTTTCAAATTTCGATACTGACAAATACTACAAATGGTAGTGATTTTGTAACTAGTATGTTGGCAGCTGAGACAAATATCGACAATATTTGTCGGTACTGAAGTTCCATGAAATTGAAATTGTACTAGATTTCTGAGCCTGTTACTAGAAACTAGTGAAATTTGAACACACTAATAATTAATTAATACCAGTATCAATATTAATACATAATAGTTATTTTATATGTTGCGTTGTGGTTATAATTCAAGACTAAAGTCAGTTAAATTTTCGGAGTTAGTACTAATAATTTCATGTGGTCAAACAAAATACATTTTTAGGTTAGGTCTCATGAGTCAATTGTTTAGTCAAACCAATGAATTTCGTATTGCCAGACAAAATACTTGACATGTTGATCCCTTTCTCATATAGTTTGCCTATGAAAATATGTTACAAATTATTGAATTATTTAGAATAACCTTCCAACATAATGTACGGTAAGTAAATAAGTCATTTAGTACGAAGGATCGTGTGATATCTGTTAACAGTTGGCAAAACTGACAAGACTGCAATATTTGCTGTTTAGGAACTGTTCTTATGTGACCCTCACTATAGACAGAAATCCAACGCGTTCAAAACATCCAGTCAGTAGAACAGAAGTTCAAACAGGTCAGTCTGTGCACTCAGTTTAATATTGTACATCCAGTCAGGAGACAAGTGCAATTACTTTAGTCTATTCACTCAGTTCAATACATCCAGTCAGTAGATATAAGCCTAATCAGCGTCTATCCATTCAATACTGCCGTTCAGTAGACATCAGTAGTATTAGTATTGTTTACGTGTGATTAGATTTACTTGACATGTAGGTCGTGATAATTGATTCCAGACAATCAGAAAGAGATTAATGTCTCCGCTCTCATTATAAAGGGACTCTAAATTCTGGACGACTCATGGGTATGTGAAAAAGACACCGCAGTCCGTAGGTTCATCCGTCTTGACGGGGCTTGGAGAGTGAAAATACAGTACTGGTCAAAAGTTTTTCGATCAGCTATGAAAACAACTATATACTTTATTTCAATGTAAAAACACATCGGAAAAACTAAATAGACCAACAAAATAAATATTTTCTGTCTCTGGCATTATGACATGATAGAATATTCGAAACGAAATCCTTGTTTTAACCACAAATCCATAGTTGTGATAGGTGATCGAAAACTTTTGGCCGGTAGTATAGATCTATGAGGTATCCACAAGTATGGTATACGGATTTCATGCCTGGAGAGGACTATGTGGTGTGGTGACGGTGAGATGGACTTAGCTGGGCAGTACGTCTTTAATCGGCACGTAACCCATTCTATAACAGGTGTGCAAAAAGTCTAATTGGGCTGGAGTGCTTAGGGATGCTGCATGTCCCGTCCGATAAGCACCTCTATCTATCTCTGTCATCTCCAATTTAGTCTACCACAATTATCACACTAATTAATACAGGGATCGAACGCAATTTCGCGGAACAGCAAGTCTGCAAACTGGCACTGAGCTACCAGAGAAGTAATACCCGTAATTTAAAAAAGATATATAATAAAAGAATTACAACTAAAATTAATGTAGGCCTAACGAAATTCAGATAGTGGAATTCATAGAAGAAAAATACTAATTCGAAAATTCAGTCCGATACATGACAAAATCTCACCAAATCGAAGAGGGATTAAAAAAATACATAGGTCTATACAGAGTTATCAAAAATGATTGCCGGGCTTATAAAATGTGATTATAAAATAAGTTCTTAATGGATATAAACGTATGGAGTCTTAAAATGTACAGAAATGTTTAAAGTTTTGGATTTAATCGGTACATTGATGTTTAAAAATACCTGGTCCCTACTAATCGATAGTGATCGATAATTTGTCCGTGTAAACGTGGCGAGTTTAGTTTTTCACTTGTTTATTTAACGACGCTGTATCAACTACTAGGTTATTTGGTGATAGCGAGATATTTGGCGAGATGAAGCCTAGGATTAGCTATAGATTACCTGACCTTTGTCTTACGTTTAACTTAGAAAGCATGATTGAATATTCAGATTGTCAATTTCTATAAATGAATACAATATAATATTTTTACTCAGTCAATGACAAATAAATGTAAAATAATGACTTATTTTATAGTCATTAAGTTTATATACATGAATTACAAAATTGCGAACGTTTTCGCCTATTCAGGCATCCTCAGGCAGAGTTATACAATATCTCAATGTCACATACGTAGCTATTGGTGGTGAGTACTATTTGAATTAATGATGTACAAGCCATCTCCATTGATAAAATGTAATATTACAGGTAGTAAACTTAATAATGTTAAAAATGTTAAAACAATTTAGTAATTAAACTTCATAATATGTGGAACTCTTGTTCAGTCCAATGAGTGGTGAATATCTGAAATGTATAAAAAATATAATAGAAATGGTAATATCAAATGTAAATTGTAATCGAATTGGATATTTAAAAGTACTCACGTCGATTTAAAATATGACAACTGCATAGTTAGCAACTGTATGGATTACTATAACATCCTGTGTTTAATGTAAATTATCTGTAATGAAATAATAATAATAATATCAATTTTAGTAAAATTTGAAAAATTAATTGGAGGGCTAAATTATGGAGGTACTTACGTAGTGGTGAGACGACCTGCTGCTATTAGGACTGTAACTGGTATGACGTGGGGGAAGTGTATATTCGTGTAAACAACTACGCGGAAGGATACTGCGTGGTGACGGGGTTAGAGGTTGTACAGGGGATTTCGGATTTGGGTTAAATTTTCATTAAGAATGCTGTTCTCTATTTGAATCTGTTTAGCAATGTAATATTCTTCTGCAGAATTTATCAATTTAGTTTCTATTCCTGATTTTAATATTTTTAAGGTTTCATTTGCTGGGCCTAATTCATGTCCAGTGTCTATTAGATGAGATGCATATGTAGATTTTTTACGATTATGTTTGAAGTCAGAAATGTGCTCATTGGATCTAATTTTGAAATTTCTTTTGGTTTGTCCTATATATTTTTCTTTACATGTAAAACATTCCAATCTGTAAATACCATTATTGTGGAGTTTGTTAACTTCTTGAAGTCTATTGTTTAAATTGTTATTGAGTTTATTAGTTGGTTTGTGCGCTATGGAAATATTTTCTTTTTTAAAAAAATTAGCTAATTTCCTAGATATATATTTATTATATGTTAAACTAAAGTATTTTTTGTTGGTCTTGTTTTGTTTTGTTAATGTAGATATATTACTTAGTTCTTTTTTCCTTTTATTCTTGTTTATTAGGTTTTTAATCAAATTAGTACTATAGCCATTTTCGTTGGCTATTTGTATTATTTTATTATATTCTTTCTTGTAATTGTTTTTACTTAGTGGAAATTGTATTAATCTATTAACCATGTAATTGAAGTTACTTAATTTATGTGCAGTAGGATGTTCTGAATTTAGTGGTTAGTAATTCCAGGTTTTCTGTAAATATTAAATTCTAATTTATTTTTATGTTTTTTTATCATAATGTCTAAAAAATGAATCATATTATTAACTTCAATTTCCTGTGTGAATTTTAAGTTATTATGCAAATTATTGAAAGATTCTAATATTTGTTTATTGATTTGTTGGCTTTCATAAATTATTAAAGTATCATCTACGTATCTATTGTAAAATGTAATATTGTGTGTTTTTAGAATATTATTGACTTCTTTATCTTCAATATCTTGAATAAATGTTTCAGCAAGTAAACCGGATAATGGGTTACCCATAGCTAATCCTTTTTGTTGTGTATATATTTTATTATTGAACTGGAAATAATTCTGTTTGGTTACTATGTGTAGTAGTTTAATTATTTTCTCTATTGTGGATTTTTGTATATTGTTTTTAAGCAGTTTTTTCTCTATTATGTCAAGAGTTTCTTTTATGGGAATATATTTTTTTTATTTATTTATTTATTTATTTATTTATTCTGGTGTAGTTAAGGCCATCAGGCCTTCTCTTCCACAACACCAGGAATACAAATACAATAACAGAAATAAAAAGGAAAAAAAAACACTATAAACGAAGTAAAGTCACACAAAAATATACACAGGTTGCAGTCACACAAACTTTAAATGAGTGATTAAGTATAATTAATTGTATCCTAATTAACTAACATAAACAAGAAACTTGCGATTTTAATCTGGAGTAAAAAAAACACAAATCGACACTTCTAGCAATATCTAAAAAGCATTAAACAAGACAAAATTTTCCAATTTAATTTTGAATTGTGATAAAGTCCGGCAGTCCCTGACATCATTAGGTAGCGAATTCCAGAGACGAGGTATTTCTACAGTGTACGAGGATGAGTATAGAGACGTTCTATGATGAGGGATAGAAAGAAGTGCTTGATGTCGGTTTCGAAGAGTTGTAAGAAATTGAAAGCGCGATAAGAGATAATTCGGAGTAGAAGTATGCATGATTCTAAATAGAAGAGACAGTGAATGTATTGTTCTTCGTTCCTTCAGACGCACCCATGAAAGTAACTGGAGGGAAGGTGTTATATGGTCAAATTTACGAGTATTGCAGATGAATCGTATGCACACATTATGAACACGTTGTAGTCTCTCAGCTAAGAGTGAACTTACATTAGTTAGTAAGGAATCGCAATAATCAAAATGGGGCATTACAAGCGTCTGAATAAGATTCTTTTTTAGACTAAGTGGTAGAAATTCTTTCATATGAAACAAAGAGTGAAGTTGAGAAAATATTTTTTTGCAAGTGTGTGTTACTTGGGTGTTCCAATTTAGATCGCTATCCATAAAAATGCCAAGATTTTTAACTGTTTCACTGTATTTAACAATAATCCCATTCAATGTTATATGTGGTATAGTACCACTATCAAGAGTACTTCGTAGACGATTATGTCCCATTACGATTGCTTGCGATTTCTCTGGATTTAACCTTAATCCAAATTTGTGTGACCACAGTGAAATCGAATTTAAGTCTTCGTTTATTTTATTTACTGCGTCACTAGTCTCATCAGGGTGGAAATGCAAATAAATTTGCAAGTCGTCAGCATACATATGGTATTTGCAGTGTTTTATCATTTTAGTCACGTCATTAATATAAATCATGAAGAGTAAAGGTCCGAGAACTGATCCTTGTTGAATTCCAGATTTCACGACACACCATCTTGAAGAATAATCGCATGCAATGACACATTGTTGACGTTCGCGAAGGTAGGATTCAAACCAAGTAACAGAACTTTCAGAAAGATGCAGAAGTCTTAATTTACATAATAGAAGGTCCGTGTCAACTGTATCAAATGCCTTACTGAAGTCAAGTAATGTCAGTAATGTTAATTTACGTTCATCTGTGGCTTCACGTATATCCTCATTCACTTTTAGTAGTGCTGTAGTCGTACTATGTCCATTTCTGAACCCGGATTGGTATTCGTCCAGTAAGGCATGTTCGGTTAGATAGTTCATTAGTTGTTTGTGAACAATACGTTCCAGAGCTTTTGATAGGGCAGGTAGGATACTAATTGGACGGAAATCATTTGCACATAATGGGGTTTTAATTTTAGGGATCGGACGGATAAAGGCTTTCTTCCAGAGGTTCGGGTAGGTAGAAGTTATGAGTGAGGCGTTGAATATATGTGTTAATGTCGGCAGTATTATGTCCAATATTTTCTTCAATAATATTATACTAATATTATCCACACCTTCAGCTTTAGAAGTAATACGTTTTATTGCCGCTCTCACTTCAGTTTCTGTGACATAAGTGAAGAAAAATATTTCTCTATCCGGAATTGGAGTCATTTGTAATTCGTTAACTGTCTGCTGTTTGTCAACCGTATCCAAGGTTATTGACTGTACCGTTGCAAAATGGTCATTTAGTTCGTCAAGAGAAACTGGCACACTGTCTACCTGAGTCCTGGGATTTCCTAAGCCAATTATCCGTAAGTTTCTCCACAGTTCGGAAGGGTCAGCTCCCCCCTTCAAGATGTTATGAAAATGTCTCAGTTTTGCGTTTCTAATGGCTTGAGTAGTTCTGTTACGTGAGAGTTTATAATAATTATAAGAGATTTCTGTCTTGTCATGTTTAAACGTTTTGTATGCAGTGTTTCTGTCCGTAATCATACTACGTATGTCAGCAGTCATCCATGGTGCTGGTGTTCTTTTTACGCGTTTAGATTTGATAGGAGCATGCTTGTCATATAAATTTATAATATACTCATTTAGTTTAACAAGTTTCTCGTCAACAGTATGTAAGGTCCATATTGAGTCCCAGGGAATCTTTATTGCGTCTTCAAGTAGTTGGGTTTCATCAATACGTTTCAAGTCACGATACTTTATGAGTTTAGGTGTGGGCTTGGGACACTTCAAAGAATATACTAGATAAATAATATCGTGGTACGAAATTCCCGAAGCCGCACATTGTCCATGTTTTTGTACTTTGTCTGCATTCTTCGTAATAATTAAGTCTAATAGGGATTCGGAAGATTGGGTATGGTGGGTTGGTTCAAGGGGAAGGACTGCTAGATCAAGAGCCTGGAACATGGTCAATAGATGTCTAGTGTAGTTCGAATCAGAGGCTAACAAATTTGTGTTAAGATCACCCATTATTAAGACGTGTTCATAATCTGTGATGAATTCCAATAACGATCTCTCGATCTCTGCAATATCGTTAATCTTCGGGGGTTGGTAAATTACACAAATAAGGCATTTCTGAAAGCTTGTCAATACTTCTACAAATAGCATTTCAATATTGTCTTACGGTTGGGGCAAACCTCTGAAAAAAAACCAACCATGTAATCAGCCCAAGCTGGAATCGAACCAGCCATATATCACCTGACATTCGCCTTACAGTTTGGAAAAACCTCGGGAAAAACCTCGGAAAAAACCAACTATGTAATCAGCCCAAGCGGGAATAGAACCCGCGCCCGAGCTCAACTCCGGATCGGCAGGCAAGCGCCTTAACCGTCAGAATTACGCCGGTGGCTGGGTTCTTTAGTTTTTACTTCTTGAATAGATGGCGAAGATAACAATCTGTGTTGCTAAAAGTGCATAAATATACATACCCTCATTATAAAATTCAAAATTTCGCCCTCTAACGGGCGGGGCATTGTTGTGCCCCACAGTCAGGCAAGATGCAGCAGATAAAAAAGGTCCCTGTTTTGTGAGCATAGTTGCGCCCCGTTCTCATCAGGTAGAGAAAAGGGCCATGGCATAGTTGCGCCCCGATGAAATAGGTAGAGAAGAAGACATTACGGAAACTCGAGCCTCATATTCAACCAAACTTCTTAATTTCTTATTCGATTTAATATTCATTATCGATACCGAAAAAATGAAAATCATGAAGTTGGCAGTACTTTATTAAGTGACATATTGAAATGAGTGAATCGTTGGAATATTTCGTTGACATTTTATTAGTCATTTTCACACCGTCTGTGGCGTATAGTGAGGTTAATTTAAAATGAATATCCCTCGGTGGCTGTGGACCCAAAATGCAACAGGTACAGTATATCGATTAACGCAACCATCCACTTGAAATGTTGCTTCATCACTAAAACAAAAGCGCTGAAAGAAAGTTGCATCTTCGTCAATTCTCTTGAGCATAAAATTGGCAAATTCCACACGTTTTTCTCTGTCGTCTTGTTTAATTTCATTCAGCAGCTGAATTTTGTAAGCACGGAGTGTTAATGGTTTCTCCATAACATTTTAATGGCAGTTTTTGGAACCCCTAATGCTAAATTTCTACGAGGAATTGATTAACTACAAAAAAAAATTACAAATTTTAACTGAGCTTCTTTCCTTTTTCAGAGTATGTCCTAGGTACCTAGAAGTTTCATTTCATCACTCAATCATTTATTATAGTCAGGAATTTGGGGAGAGTAAAATATAAACAAATAATGGAGCTAATCCTTTAGCAATAAAATTGGACATAATTAGACACGTTTTGTACTGAACATACAATTACCGTGTAAATATTATGAACCACAACACAAAACATAGCAGATATATAGTTATACATACACATATAGGCCTACATACAGATTAAACCGTAAGTAACGTCATTAATTTCAGGGAGTTATTCTTTGAGATATTTCAAACAAAAATTGTTTTTAATTAAATAGTTCATAGCGTATTTTGGAAAAACCATTGACTTGATCCCCAATATGATCTGCCAATTTTAGAAAGCAGAGTATTATGATAGTAAATTATTGAAATAATTTTAGTTTTGTCCTTTAAGTGTGCAGAAATTTGTACGAACAAATATAATATTGTAAAATTCCTTTGTAGAACGAAAAGTTACATTTATGCGGATCAAATTCCTGCATAGGCTATATAAAGGACGAAACTTAAATTCTTCCAATCACTTATCATACTAATACACTGCTCTCTTAAACAGACTGAGCATATTGGGAATTAATTCAATAGCTTTTCCAAAATACGCTATGAAGAATTCATATTGTCAGGGTGGGGAGGTGTACGATCATCCTCTCCTCCTCTACTTCTTCTTATAGTGGCTGTTATTCGCCAGATGTATGTTACATTGGATGATTAGATGTGCGCAGTGGAAGACTTTAGAAATAAATAGTGTGAATTTGTATAACAGATATAATTAACAAATAATGGATAACAATATACATGAATGATAAATGAAATAACATATAGGTATGAAATTAAGTGAATGAAAATATTACAAGTTAATCTGACTAAGCAGTGAAACAGTAACTGAATCGTGGAGACTTTACCTACACTGGGCGAACATACTTACAAGTCGTAATACAATCTGATACACCCATTTCTCAATAATCAGTTACTGACCGATTAATCATTTAGTCATTGAAACATTGTCTCAATATGTATAACCAACTAGATATAAACCTCAACATGAACGCCCAGTCAGTATGCCAACTCATAACACATCCCCATTCAATTACAGATAACATAAAATCTGATTAACCAAGTTGAACGTACACATGGGCTCAGTATCACACAAAGAATTTACCCAATACAAACTGTCACACGAGTGATCACTATATAAATTACCAATTCCACATATGTCTCACATAAACTGTGCAAATAGCACTAACAATAGTCTCTGTACTTTACAATCAAACAATGCCCAAGAGAGAGAGAGAGAGAGAGAGAGAGAGAGAGAGAGAGATACGATAGATAATAAGTAACCGACAATAATTTCAAAATACAAATGATCGTTTGAATAGCAATGGAAAGTCAATGCACTCGATTCCTGAATACCGGTGTGGAAACCAATAATAACCAATATGGAGTAGCAAGTACTAGAATAGATAAATGAGGTCCATACTATTCTAGTTCATTACAGCGTCTAATACGATGTAAGCCAAAAGATCGCATACACTACGCTATCACCCAAACCGTCTTGGAACATCAATACTACCTCACATATCAAAGTTATGTCTCATCACGTAATCCCCCAATACAATACAACCTCATATATTACAATACATCGCTTCACGTAATCGTAATTACTTAACCCAAGACGTATCATCAGCGAGTGATTTCCATACACGATCCACCACAATATCTCAAACACAAACAAGCAAAAATAACCATGATATCACAACCCAAATTTGTCTACTCCAATAATAACAAATCTGATACAACTATTGCCGCACTAAATGTCAAGATATATTTGAAACAAGGTTTCATATAATCCGTAAATTCTCAAGTGAAATATAATGATACACTATTCTCGAACAATCTAACACGGCGAACTTAAGTTACCAGTGAAGAATACAGTTCGAGCTCTATTTCCTGAGTGCACGTCGATTGCCTGACTGATACGCGGCCTGGCTGCTGAGTAGTGTTCTCGATACTAACTCCGACTGCTGAGTAATGTTAACGGTACGACCTCCGGCTCCTAAGTGATGTTATCAATACCGAGTCCGGCTCCTAAGTGATGTTGTCAATACGGGCTCCGACTCCTAAGTGAGTTACATACCACTGCCCGTAGCCAAGTAAACTCGCTTTCCCTCTCTCTTCGTCTGACGTAATCAACCGGCCCATAGGATAATTTGGATAAGAAAATGAAGGAATTCGTAGCGCTATCTATAACATATCGTCTGAGAGCACTCTGTCGGGCGAAGTGATGTACTAGATGGACAGCTACGATGTCGAGCACGGCTCAATATACAACATTTTTTTTTTCTCGAAAAGAAAGCGAAGTCGAGCAAAATTGTTCGAAATATCTTAAGGAATAACACCTTGAAATAAATGACATTACTTACGGTTCACTCTGTATAAAAAGTTATTAGCAATATTCCATACTTACTTCATTCTGTAAAAGTATCCTCTTTAAATTAATTTCGGTTTTCCATTCTCCATGGTTGCAACCGCGGACGATCCTCATAAGATTCTTGACTCTTATTAATTTGAATTTTTTCACACTTCATATTCAGAATTGAAAATCTTATCGTTTCCATGGAAACTGATTTTTAAAATCGCTTGTTGTTACGTATATTTGGTGTATTAATTGTTCGGGCTACCTCTGATTAAGACTCTGGCTGATATGTACAGTATCTGTTATCAGACAGTACAGCTCACTTGACGATATGTGTCAGAGGAAGAAAAATTGTTTGCATACTTACTGTACATCTGAAGTCTGATTAGTGGAATATGTAGCTATCAGAGATATATTACTGTATACAGAGTGTTAAGAAAAAAGTATCCAATATTTTAGAAGGTGATAGTATGCATCAAAATAAGAAAATAATGTCTAATAAACATGGATCCTACAACATATACTTTCTGAGATCTGAACACTGTTCATAGGAGGTGTTCAATGTGACGTCCATTCATGGAAATGCATTTCTCTGCCCTATAATACAGCAGACTACCAGATAATCATACCGTAGTTGACACCCCTCGCATGGAATAATGATACGTCGCAAGGAATACTGAAAACAAAAGTTTGGTTGCGGATATGCTCGGGATACAGCAGAAATGATGTGAATTTTCGTAGTGATGAAAATCCCCATGCAGTTGAAGAAACAAGGCATCAGCACCGATTCTCAATCAACTTATGGGCAGGGGTTCCTGGTGATAGATTAATAGTGCCATACGTGCTACCACAGAGATTAACTGGTGATCGTTATCAGAACTTTCTTATTAACGCATTAAAACAAATTTCAAAAAGTGCGTGATTCCTTACGGCGAAGGGCAGAGGAATGCATTGCCATGAATGGACGTCACATTGAGCACCTCCTATGAACAAGTGTTCAGATCTCAGAAAGTATGTGTTGTAGGACCCATGTTTATTAGACATAATTTTCTTGTTTTGATGCATACCATCACCTCTTAAAATATTGGATACTTTTTTTTAACACTCTGTATACATTCGAGGAGGAAAGGAACTGGCCACCCTACTCCACTATCTCTTGGCTTAATTGCCTCATGAGCGTCATTCATGAGATTCCAACCTCTCTTCGGACAGTTGACTAAACAACAGCAACAAACAGTTGTTCGGAACAAATTGATTGGGACAAATGTTTAAAATGTTCCATTGTTCGTAAGCACAAAACGTTTTACGGGAAAAATTGTCCCAGTAAACAATTGATGGGTAGGAATTCTTTAAATTTATACTGTTATTTAGTTTTATCAGATTTTAATACTTATTCCCCAATTTTTGATGACAACATGAATATAAAATATTAAGAGTTGGCGAAATACTACACCAGACTTTGTCTAAGAACTTCTTCTTCTTTCTTTCTCTCAGTTTAACCTCTCCCTTCTAGGTGCATTTACACGACCCACGCCACCCGGGCCTTACAGGGCCGCGACCTGTCGGGAGAGGTATTAAGCTATGGATCATATACATACTTTTTTGACCACACAGGACATGGAGGGCCTCCCCGGATGAGGGATCAGCTCAATGCTAGGGCCACCTCCGATACAACACAAACATTTAAGACATTACACATCTTCACTCACACATATGAAAGGATTAAGGGAAGGATCGCCGTCCATGGCCGGACTTTCAAGAGGTACAATCCCGGCATTTGAGGAAACCATGGAAAACCTCAGTTAGGATTGCCGGCCCCTGGGATCGAACCCCGGACCTCCCGAATGCGAGGCCAGCCCTCTACCACGCATCTAGCCCGCTGTCCAAGAACTTAGTGTATTAAAATTTCTTCAGTACACATTTTTATTGTTTTCTGAATTCCTCATTGTATTAATTCTTTAACATCAATGTTATCGTCTCTGAATAACTTGGCTGGTTGGAAAGGAACGTAAAATAATTACCAATGCAATCACTCAAAATAAATAAGCTTTCAAGCGGTCCAGAGACATTTCAATTACGCAGTGCAGAAGTAGGCCTATTGTGGATGTCAACTCGAGTCACAATGTGAACAAAGGAGTTACGTGGTGCTGTGCAGAGCTGATCACGCGGTAATTAATTTCCAGACAGCTTTACAGCGTAAAGCCGACAGTGCGACTGTGACAAGTGGAGTGAGCCTAAATGTCTTGGGAAATGATTCATGGAATTTTGGCGAGTGTCTGGCTATATGCAACATTAACTCGCTGTCGAACCAACCCACTTTGTTACACCAACTGCGTTATACCACTGCTCAGTAGAATGAACTCAAGACTCACGCGTTATTGATGTTGTTCCTTTAAGGACTTCAGCTCGTCATTTTTCTGATGTAGTGTAAAAACAAGGAATTATGTAAGGTACATTGTAGAATTTGATTTATAGCCTAATAATAATAATAATAAAATAATAATAATAATAATAATAATAATAATAATAATAATAATACTTTTTACTTGGTTATCTAACGACACAGTATCAACTACTGGGTTATTTAGCGTCGATGTGATTGGTGATAGCGAGATCGTATTTGGCGAAATGAGGACGACGATTCACTACAGATTACCTGACATTCATCTTACGGTTGGGGAAAATCTCGGAAGAAACCCACCGGATAATCAGCTCAAGAGGAAATCGAACCCATGCTCGAGAGAAATCTTAAGAAACATTCTGTTGTTAGTTTGAATAATTTTGCCATTATTTGCTAATAACAAAAGTTTACCTCTCACGATAAACATCTCTAACAGGAAGTCGTTAAATATTACATAGAGACAGGTGAATTTTGGCAAGCTTATAGTCAAAATACATCGATTGTGGGAAAAAGTTTTTAGTATTGGATTTGTTTTGTCTTTGTCACATCATTTATATACACAAGAGGTTTCTTTCATACAGTCACGGGTCTAATTAAAATTATATGGTTAAAACGTTTACTTTCATGTCACATAATAGCTCTGAAGCATGAATTAGCACTCGTACAAGTCCCAGCGTCTCTTCTGCGTGTACTCTTTCCCTCTAACAGTGCTTACGTCCCAAGTGGTCTCACTAATTATATTGCCATTCTCAGGATGTGCTCTATCTGACTTCCAACTCTGCGTCGACGAACTGATGATGTTACGTGTTCCTGGAAGAGAACAACTCTTGGAATCAAAGTCTGCCCCTGTGTGCTAATCATAGTTTCCATATAATCTAACGTTCCTGAAACTGATATGATTCTCGTGTTTCTTTTTCGGTAAAAACTTTACTTCTAAAGACAAAGGCGTCCGTCGTCTTCATCATCAATTCATCTATGCGGCGGAGTTCTATGACCTAAAATTTGCAAAATAGTACAGTATAGTTAAAAATCAGTAAATATTTCTTCTATCTCAGTTGGATTCCCCATTGTTACTGGATACTTTGTTAAGGTCTGGTAAACATTAATTCCGAAATTTATTTGCTGATTCTCTGACAGAGAACGTAAACAAAACGAAGAATGTAGTACTTTCCCGTGGGTAACAAAATCTATGGCGAGTAGTTTACACCGGAAAAAGGTTCTTTCATTTGAAATACCACCAGTTCAGTAAATATTCTTTAAATTTCAGAGCAGTGTAAACTTTTCGCTTATTTTATATATTCTTAAACACATCTACTGGTACATACTGACTGTGAATTTTAATTTTTAAGTCATAAAAATCCGCGCTCCTTTCATTATTAAAACCGTCACCGTTCTGCTTCTGTTACAAGTATTTCTATTATTTATGAAGTTATAAGGTAAATACCGTTTTGGAATAGTAAATTATACAGGGTGTAAGCGGTATAAGTGCTGTCCTTTCTACAGTCGTCGGGGATGAGGACAGGATCAAAAATGTCCATACAACATAGGGTCAAATCTTGATAGTTTTCCCAGAAAAAAATATTTTATTTGCGTTATATTGCTTATATCGTTAGTAAATTTACGAAAACAATTATATCAGTAGGTATATCTAGGATAGAGTTAATATTAGTTTAAATAAATATTTGTGTGTTCTATTACGTTTTCGTGAAATTAAATAAAAATGCATGCTTCAATTTGTTAATATTCTGACGTGAGAGACATGGCAACGTGTTTAGCAGGCAGTTCTCTGTACAGACTTACGTACATGTCAGCTGAGTTCAAGCTACTGCAGCGGATGGCAGTTCAGTACAGAGTATTTCGATAAATAAGTTACAATGTCATTTACAGTTTAGGAATATCATATATTATTAATTTATAGAGAAAGTCATCGTAATTCAAGTGAGCCAAGAAGGATGTACCGTCAACGTTTTCCTCAAAGAAGAGTACCTAATCGACGAACTTTTGTAGCAGTTTCTCAACGATTTTTGGAAACTAGGAGTCTCTTGCCCCGTTTCGAAAATAACACAACCAGAAATTTGTTTAAAAATGATACTGCTTTACGGAAGCGGGAGAGATTAAAATTTTGCATTAGAAAAAAGTTAGTTTCATTTTGTGCAGAAAACCATTATTGTTTATTTTTTAGACGTACAATAAAAAATGGAGCAATATTGTTACATAAAATGTAAATTTACCATAATGTTCTCTTAATGAGATTGAAAGTTTGTATTTGCTGCTCGTTTTATGTAACAAGAGTATTATCATGGTCCGGTCTTGCATTAGAACAGAGCATCTGTTTTATACCGGTATGTCTGTACCCGCTTGAGCTGTACTGTGTACTTATAAACCCCCTCCTCACCATTCAGCAACGTTGCCAAACGCCTAATATTGTAAACTTTAATAATTAGTTGAATATTGCAAGTAGAAAAAAATTGTGAGGACATTTTTTTCTTCCTTATGATATGAATAATCATCACTTAAAATAATGGCACTTATACCCTTACACCCTGTATAAAGTAGAATCACACGTTTTCTTTCTTTCTTACTTACTCTGCTTACTTCCCCTTTCATCCAATTGACACACTAATGCATGCCAGAGGATGGAGATTCATTTGATCATATATTAGACCCCTGCAGTGGCTGAGTGGTCAGAATTTCAGTCTTTCACGCAGGCTGGGTTCGAGTTCCAGTAAAGTCTGACATTTTTCATTGAAAAATCCATAGTGACAGTTGTGGCGGACAATGTCGCATTTGAAGTAGAGGTTTTCCCTTTTACTACATTAAACACCAACATATTTCCATTCGATTTCTATTCCGTTATCATCCCATAGCATTACCCCTATGCTTGTGGTTGGTCTAGGGACGAGGAGTGCCAGCTCGAAACCTGGATAAGCGACCAACCTTAGTGCAGTCAGCCTGTGTGTGTTGGAAAAGCGCCTAGGTCGAGAATAAGTGCAATACATCTTCTAGGTTGTAGTGACCTCCTCCCGAAATTACATTTCATACAAGTAGGATAAGAAGTTAAAACTAGGCCTATGTGTGGAAATAGTAATATGTGTTACAAGAGCGGTATGTTGAAGTTTTCATGTTCGAGGAAAAGTTTGAAAAAGTGAAACGTAGTTGAGCTTTTTTAATTTCCGAGAATTGAAAGAAAACATACCGCTCGTGTACCGTACATTATTTTGTACGAAGATCGTTTATTACATACCTGAAAGAGGAATTTCTAATTAGTTGCAATGAAATCTGTATCTTGGTTTCTGTTCAATGACGGCAAATTTTCAAAACAAATATTCTATCTTCAACATTGTTGCTTTAAAATGTTTTCTGTGTTTACTATACACCAGCAGGCCGTGATATACGTCTGTCTTTTTTTTCCCCCCAGTCTATAAATGCGAACTTAAAACAAATGGTAAGTTTATGTAATGATTTATTTTTCATTTTTATATTTTAACAATATTATTTATATAACATATTGCAGTAATAACATCGGCAAGTTTAATTTTTCCGGTCTTGTTGATTTTTTCACGGCTTCCTTAATGTTACTTGCATCACGAATGCAGTAACTTTAGTGGAGTTGTAGAGTTTACTTAATTTTTGCAAATATTTAAAAACAATAATTAACAGTGCAATTTAGGTGAAATTGCAGTGGTAAGTTTCCAATTTATAATTATTACTGTATTGAACGTCTCTAAAAATAATATGTTAAAAGCCTAAAGCAGTAAAATCAATATGTCACTTAAGCGGTAAGAAGAGGGAAATTGTTATGTGTGTTAGGTTGGGAACACTGAATGTGGAATTTTAGACTTTCCGCGGATTGGTTTTATGCGGAAACCAAGCAAATACGCACGATCTCGCACAAATGAATGATGAGCATTTATTGATACATAGGCCTAATATATACAAACATATGTACACAAGATCCTTCACACGTGCCTGTACGGCCATTCGTCCTGTAACTATGCACAGTTTGAATCTTCAAAGAAAAAAAAATAGTAATAAATTAGTAAAAACACAATACAATCTTTATGATTGTCGGCTTAGACATTCTGCCAGTTTTATTACTTTAAGATGTGAAAAGGTACAATTCTGGCACAATTGTTTATGTGAAGTAACCATGTTAAAAATGTACAATAATGAATTTATGTATACATTTTTTAGTTCCAATTTATTAAGTATCATCCCAATCATCATGAATTAAATTTGCTGAATAATAGTCAAACAATAAGAAGACTTAAAAGGACCAATGCTCTTGACCTTCCATTCATTTTTAATACAGCTATTTGAAACATTCTTATTTTTCTTTTGGAGTGTTGTCATGGGATAAAATCTCCACTCATGTCATATTCTTTTATAATATTTACTTATTGTCTCTTGTAGACAGATTGTAAATGTGGCATGTATTAAATAAAAAAATTAAGTATGCTTTGCTACTGCATGGAATGGTGGAATTTCCTCATTTGAAGCTTTATCATTTCCCGAATATTACGGAGTGGTCATCCTTGGGGGATAATAATAATAATTTCCCCCTATCTCTCTGTTGAAACAAAATGTACGTAATACAAACTACAAAGTTTACTTTCAGATAAGTAGTGAGGTGATATGGGAGTTTGCCAACAAATTTACCAACTCTGGGCAAAAGAGCGTGCATGTTGTATGGGTATAATAAAAACTGAGAGAGCGGTAGCCTATATGCAAAGAAACATGTTATGTGTAGAAATTAGATTTATAGAGATATTAGGCCTATGATGTAACCCACGTAGATAAACACAAAAAGTGTCGTTGGTAATGAAAGATAGAAATTGATTGAACCAAGTGATGTTTCAGAGAACCTGTTAGGGGAGTTTGATGAAAGATTTAACTATCCTGATGAGCAGCGAAATAAATCTGCCCTTTCCACGAATACTTTTCCTTTTTAAGCTCGAGGTTGTGCCAACTCATTTCAAACTTTAGTTAATAATGACGCGAAGTTTAAAGGTTACTACAAATAAATTAATGCAGTTCAATTCTGGATACATCTTGATCGATCTCGCTTTTCTGAGATCCGTTAATTTACGACCCATGCCTATGTTCCGCAGCACATAATCTTGAGAATAGTTTTTCTCTATAGTGAGGATCACGTAAGAGTAGTTCCTAAAAGGCTAATTTGGCCGTCTCTTCAGTGTTGCCAACTAATAGCAGATATCACCAAAGAGGGTAAAATCACAATGCCATGTATAATAATTATAATGATGATGATAATAATAATGATAATAATATAAGTATTAACGATAACGATGTCTTGCCTATTTACTTATTTACCACGTTTAATTTTTATGCTTGGAAGTGTTTTCTAAATGTTTCAGTAATTTTTGAAAGAGTATATTTTCGTCCTGGACCTCTCGCACATTATGTTGGTAGTTAGTAGATTAATATGATCTATTATGAAAATGTATTTTGTCTGACAATATGAGATTCATTGCTTTGACTAAACAGTTTACGATTCACGAGACCTAACCTGAAAATATATTTTGTTTTATCATGTGAAATGATTAGTACAAACTCCGAAAACCGAATGCCACTTTGAAATGTATGCTTAAGAATACTTACTCCTAATAATTTTGTTATTCTAGTTATAATTGCTGTGTCCGTGCGCATAATTCCTTCATCATTATCTTCTTTGTTCAGTTCATTATTCATATGAACTATAGATTCCTAAAGCGTACTCTGAATGGTTCACGGTTTCTTCCTTGGAGGAGTCATTACCATACTACCACAGTCTAGTATATGCAGTCGCGAAGCTCAATACATAGTAAATGAGCAAACATTAGATAGTTGCTCACCACTAGGATCGCTAATATCGCCTCATTACAGGCAATGCAAAATAGTACCGTCACAGTCTATTGTTTCCAACACCCTCAAAACTCAAGCTTCGTGACTGTATATAGTAGACTGTGATACTACTTCCTCTCTTTTACATTATATTATTGTTAGACAGTGTATGCGGAATGACTTAGGAAAAGTGAAGTAGTTTCGTAAGGCACGTGCTGTGTCGTCCGTCTTTTGTGTACCTGGCGAGTACAGCAGCGTACAGAACGAAGGGATCCCGGTCCGTTCATAGTAACATTGCAACACAATGTGTGCAGTTGTGTTATCCTGCAGGATAGGCGAAGACGATTCAGCTTCGACAACTTACGAGACTATATCGTCGTTTACTGTAACACTAGTAATTCCATCAATGATGACAAGGTATGTGTTACAGTACGTAATTTTTTTTTCATTCTGACTGTACAGAGATTCAGTAGCATGTTGACGTCGTCTGCTTACGTTTAAAACCTGTTCAACCAATGGTCTGAATGAAAAAAAAATGTAACATATAGTAAATGTGCACCTACATTCAAGGATAAGTTATCCCGCATCCACTGTCTAATTATTGTAATAAAAGTCTAAACACGAAAGAAACTTATTTAGCATGGACGAGAAATTCCAGTGAAATTGTGTCTAGGGCCTCTATTAGGAACAAGTTTTAATAATGTACCGTAAATTTGCGACACAGGGCCATCCATAGCTTTGCTTCCATCACGGAGGTTAACATTCTAAATATTTTATCACCCTTTAAAATATGTCACCCTCAGACTGCATGCAAGGTGTGAGGAGTTCAACCTTCTAACAAGGTTGTGTGCGTCGCATTCTGCTTTATCCGAGTTACGCCCAAGGGCTTTTAAAAGTTGGAAACTCTAGAACAAAATAACATTAAAGTAGGTACCCTCTGCAACCAGACTGAACCGTTATACATACAGCAACGGTTCAGCGGCTGAGAGGTCGAAACGAGCGTAACAAGATTACAAGTTAGAGAAAATTCACCACTTGTACCACGATGCTTTGATTAAGGATGTGAGGACGTTGGGAAGAACAATACGCTTGTGTTCACGTCATAGAAATTTATTTCATGTGTCGAAATATCATTTGTTTCCTTTCAATGCCTATGATTAGGGCCAGGATTCGTATGCAATTGCATACATAAGCCCGCCATCGATCCCTATCCTGAGCAAGATTAATCTTGTCTCTACCATCGTATTCCACCTCCCTCAAATCCATTTCAATATTATCCTCCCATCTCTATGTCTCGGCCTCCCCAGAGGTTTTTTTTCCTTACGGTCTCCTAACTAACACTCTATATGCATTTCTGGATTCGCCCATACGTGCTACATGCTCTGCCCATCTCAAACTTCTGGATTTAATATTTCTAATTATGTTAGGTGAAGAATATAATGAGTGAAATTCTGCGTTATGTAACTTTCTCCATTTTCCTGTAACTTCGTCCCTCTTACACCAAATATTTTCCTAAGCATCTTATCCTTGATCACTCTTAACCTCTATCTCAAAGTGAGAATCTAAGTTTCTCAACCATACAGAACAACCGGTAATATAACTGTTTTATAAATTTTAACTTTCAGCTTTTTTGACATCAGACTGGATGACAAAAGCTTCCAACGGAATAATAACAGGCATTTTCCATATTTATTCTGCGTTTAATTTCCTCCCGAATGTCATTTGAGGAGCATACTATCAAAGTTAGACAACTCCATTTTTTGCGATTTCGAGATATCCATTGTTTCTCATAGAATTTTGTATGCTGAATGCGATTCTGGAACTGTTTAGGTTCAGAAACGGACAGAACAGAGCGAAAATAGCACTTAATTGTGCGCTTTAGAATCAAAATGTAGGCAACTCCACTGTGGCTTGGTTCCAAATTAGGACAATTCCTTCAGTAACCAATGAGAAGCCCACATTCGTACCACATTTTCTCATCACGTATCGCGAATCCAACATGGCTGATTGTTTATATAATCGGTTTGTGGATGAATAAGTATTGTTTTACGTAAATTTGCTTTGAAACGGAGTTAGAAGAGACTTGGATTCAAAAGTATACAATTTCACTTTAAATATGGTTTCGTTTAGTTTCAGAAACAGACAACTACACTTTAAATATGGCTTCATTTGGTTTCAAAAAGAGACAACTCCATTACTTGGTTTTAGAGATGGACAACTCTACTTTTTAAACTTAAATTGCGACTGAATATTAATTTTAATCACATTTTGAGACTGAAAAAATGTTTCTATGACCCATGAGAATGTTTAAAAAATATATGTGACATTGGTTTCTAAGGAGCTAGTTTTTCGCCTCTTCTGTAAAAAACGCAAAAGTGAAGTCGTCCAACTTTGATACCAAGCTCCTAATTTATATTTGTTACTGTTGCTCCAAGAAATTTGAATTTGTCCACCTTTTCAAGTGATATGTACTTCCAATTTTTATATTTCCATTTTGTACTATGTTCTCGTCACGAGACATAATGATATACTTTGTATTTTCGGGATTTACTTCAATTAAGATTCCCGTGTTTTCCGTAATAGTTTGTGGATTTTCTCCTAACATATTCACTTCAGCACATAAACAAGCAGCTGATGTAACTCGTTCAATTCCAAACCCTGTATTTTATCCTGAACTTTCCTAATGGCATATTCTAGAGCAAAGTGAAGAAGTAAAGGTGATAGTGCATCTCCTTGCTTTAGTCCGCAGTGAATTGGAAACGCATGTGACACAAAAGAAGTCAACGTGATTAACTCCTTTTCCAAAGATTTTGAGATATTCAAGGTTAAATTTAAATACACATAATTAATTCTGTGATGTAGTCAAGAAGAATACTGCATTCTGTGGGCTTTTTACTGAACTATGCAGTTTATCACATTGACCACTGAAAATATGATCAATTTAATACATTGCCAACTTAGAAACTCTGAAATAACCAAAAGTGGAGTTAATCATGTTGACTTCTGAACGCCTCATACATCTGTACTCCGTCCCCAATATATGTACAGAGATTATTTTGATCACATATTTTTTTTTTTGCACATGACAAATGCAGTGCGTACATTGTTACGTTTCCACGACTACCTGGTTATTTCCTGGCGCAAAATTGTTAAGCGTACTTTAATTAGTGTCGAAATGGCTAAATTAAAAGATAATGGATACCAGAATTACCGTCACTACAAGAGGCAAGGATATGCTTGAACATAATGGACACCAGTACTACTACCATGGTGCGAACAATAGAAAAACCTGCAAATACTGGCGCTGGATGAAACATGAAATAAGCTATACAACGGGTCGTGTATTGCGAACTTTGATGTGTCTATACAAGTGACTATCAAATCGGATCCTGCGAAAAGAGGACACACTCTTGGACCACATACGAAAGGAAGAAAATGTGCAACTGAAAGGGGGCCAGTAAAAAGAAATATCTGCTAAACCAAAATCAAATTGATATCAAAGAACAAAACTACCAAACATATAAGGACGGAGACAACATCTCACAATACCTACGCGCAATATCATACGAATAGAAGTTGTACAGCGAGGAGTCCGTGGAAAATGATTAAGGCTAAATTATTGTTATGATTGTAATAAATCAGTATTCTGTATGGAATTGTTACACAATGGTAATGGGTAAATGACCACATAGACAAGAAAGTTTATGGGCGAAAAGTCTTGGACAAGAAGACTGCTAATCATGCCATCAGTGTGTTCCGAGAGAACTTCTGATGTCCTTGTTCCTGCATCATCAGAGTCTGTAATGCGTCCTTCAATATTCCCCCTAAATGCTGGGACACTTAAGATATGGTGATGCACTAGGATATTTTACGTTCCTAAAGAAGTCAATGCCGCTGTTGTGTTGCTTTGCCTTAAAGCAGGGTAGGGCAAATGTGGCCAGATACGTCATAACGTCTTGCATCTTCTTTCTCACTCCTAGTAGAGGATAATCAACACAAGTCGAAGGAGTGGCGGAATTTCAGTAACCGTATGCACCGCTGAAGTACTGTGGAAAGAAGAGCAGGACCATGTGAATAAGAATGGGGCGCGAATTATCTTGTTACATATAAAGAGAAGGATATGTATTCCATAATTTGCAATAAAATATTGTCCTTAAAAGTTTATAACGATCGAAGGCATTTTATTAAAAAACACGAATTTGTATCATTGAAACGTAAATTTGTTGTATTAATATTTTTTTTGCTATGATGATGATGATGATGATGATTATTATTATTATTATTATTATTATTATTATTATTATTACTAAATATTATTACTATTATTATTGCTATTACTAACAAAGCAATAGTTATAGCAATAAAGTACTAAGTTTCATTTTTAAGAAGTTATTACACCTTACATTATCAATGTGGCTAGGACACTACCTCCTTTTATTTCGTCAATTCACTTTGTTTGCAATGTTTCTTTTGCCACTTCGGCTCAACTGTAGAATTTGTACTCCTATGCCCTAACATATGAAGGAGTGCTAACATCATTCGTGTCCACACCTGTGGAGTAACGGTTAGCACGTCTAGCCGCGAAACCAGGTGGCCCGGGTTCGATTTGCGGTCGGGGCAAGTTACCTGGTTGAGGTTTTTTTCCGGGGTTTTCCCTCAATCCAATATGAGCAAATGCTGGGTAACTTTCGGTGCTGGACCCCGGACTCATTTCACTGGGATTATCATCTTCATCTCATTCAGACGCTAAATAACCTGAGCTGTTGATAAAGCGTCGTAAAATAACCTAATAAAAAAACATCATTCGTAAGCTTTCTTGCGCTACCAATCTTGACTCATCTGTCTCCACTCTTTATAAAAATAGCATGGTTTTAGATCTTAGTGAGTCGATTTAATTTATTAAATATCTCGTTTCTTAAACATATTCATAAGTGCATTCCTTTCCGAAAAATAAGATATGACTAACGACACAAATCAGCGGAACAGGAAAGACAAACACGATGAAAGGTTATAATTCGTCAATCCGTCACTTGCTCAAGTAACTTGCTTCTGCATGTTGAGTGGACTTGAATCTCTAAGTCCGTCTCTCCATTTATCTTCCCTGCTACCCTTACGCGCCTACGCCTACCTTAAAGTCCTGATCACATATAACAGATTGATCAGCCCTCAAAACAACCACTTTTATCAATTTCACTATGCTGCCATCTAGTAAATGCATAAGAAGTCACGTTATAACCCTTATGGAGTTGCATAGATCAACTGTACTTCCATCTAGCGGGCGTTGCCAAAAAAATGCCTTTTCGACAGTGGAGGATCTGGTGGTTATTCTCTTTTTATGAGTCGTTCAGAGTTAAAGTGGATCAAGTCACAAATTTTCATAAATTGAGTTTAATTCATTTTCTGATTATCTGAAGTTGGATCTTTTCCGAGGAGTAATGATTCAAGTCTTAATTTCAAGCATTCGCCGGTAGGTGACACCAGTCACTTTTGGCTCAGATTATTTGTTCACGATGTTCTGAGCCATAGTGGATCAAATCATCAGAGCGTTGCATCAATTAACATCATAATTGTTTATATTTTATAGATCTAGAATTTGAGAATAGAGCAATAAAATTAATTATTGTTAGTGAAATTAAATAATCCACTAGAGCAAGTTAGCTGTAAGACCTATTATCTCAAAACTACGTCACATGGACTTGATCCGCTTTAGCTCTGAATGCCTCTTTTTTTATTTTTTTTGGGTTATTTTACGACGCTGTATCAACATCTAGATTATTTATCGTCTGAATGAAATTAAGTTGATAATGCCGGTGAAATGAGTCCGGGGTCCAGCACCGAAAGTTACCCAGCATTTGCTCGTATTGGATTGAGGGAAAACCCCGGAAAAAACCTCAAGCAGGTAACTTTTCCCGACCGGGATTCGAACCCGGGCCACCTGGTTTCGCGGCCAGACGCGCTGACCGTTACTTCACAGGTGTGGACAAATGCCTCTTATGTTGCCATTTTATAACATGGGAATGGCCAGTCTGATATAGGTATATGTGAGCAGGACTTACAGCATAATAGTTTATCACCAGGCGGCGCATTTTCGTTCGCAAACAGGTTAGGAAAGTAAAGTTATTGGTTAGTATATCCTGGAGTCTCAGGGTTCAAACTCTAACCTTAAATGCTTATGTCAGGACGGTACGAAAGGTAAAAGCTAGTTCGGTACTAATAATAATAATAATAATAATAATAATAATAATAATAATAATAATAATATTATGTAAGTAGGATTGCTACTAAATTTAAATGGTCTGTCCAGCTCCTTTTCAACCACATAAGCGCACTATCATTGCGAAACTAGCGCTCTACAAAATATTAGTGCTACATATGACAGGAGATATAATTAAATCGATGATATTAGTACTGTGTATATATATAATATATTATAGAACATAATAGTAAACATGATACACATTAACTGTATATAATCTATAAATACAATATATACAATTAATTCATTTAACAAAATCAGCCCCGTTACGGTAAACAAAAATATATATTCTGAGATTATGAAATTCATATCTTTTACCATAACTGTCAGTAAAAATTTGTTTAAGCTAAGAAAATGTTCTTCCTACGTCACAAGATGTTACAGTGACACAAGTATAATAACAAAAATCAATATAAAAATTAACAATATTTACGTTTTACACAATATATACAAAATACAGATCAAAATGAAATACAATATAACATAGATTGATGAATTAAAATAATATTAACACAAAAGTTTGAATGAAAATAGTATTAGAATCAGATCACAATGTAGTCGTAACTTGGTGTTTTACAATAGCCTATATCACTGACGATGGAGCGCCTGTGATACCACGATTCATATTCTACACGTACCTTCTTACGATACTACCACAGTCTACTATATACAGTCGCGAAGCTTGAGGTATTTTTTTGCAAATCTCGTGATAAAGCGCTCCAAGCGGTTAGCAACTAGAAACAATAGACTGTCCATGGTCGACTTTGGACCGTGTCGTATTTCTATCGAGTGCTAGCTCGTTGCGTATTTCACATTGATGCTTGTGAAATGTTCGTTATTGGTTGTAATGAAAATGTTAATGGCTAAAATACAATAATTGGAATAATAATATGGGACAAGGAGGAGACGTTTGTAGTGCTATAAATTGTAGCAACAGTAAGAGAAAGAGGCCAGAGTTATCCTTTTTCCGATTTCCGAAAGATTCAGAAAGGTTCCTGGGTTTCCACAAGAATGCTGTGCAGAAACAAAACTCTTAATTTTGAAGTTCTTTGTGACTGTTAGAATACATTATATCCTTAAATTTCACAATGAAATGTTTCAATCTAACCGAAAGGACATTAGATACCGGTTAAAGTTCTGTTACTTAGGCTGCTAAATTTCCAGAGAAATAAAGGTTAGGTCTACTTTTTTTTCAGAGGATATATTTTTAATTGTAGCTATTAATTTTGTTATTATTTTTATGTGTTATTTTACTAAAGACGTAGAAAAATTGTTTGTTTTAATGAAATTTATTGATCACGTTTTATTTTCAATTCTGGTGGGATTATTATTGCTTAGGCCTACTTTTTTCTTCAAAGGATATGTTTTTAATTATAGCTGTTAATTTTGTTGTTATTTTTATTTGTTGCTTTACTAGAGACGTAGAAAAAATCTGTTACAATAAAATTTATTGATCACGTTTTATTTCCAATTCTGGTGTGATTATTATTGCTTAACTTCATCCCACTTTGTTAACTACGTAAGCCTACACTACAAGTACCGGTACACGTAAGTTACTCCATTAATTCATATTTCCATTATTATTGTTGTAAAGAGAAATGCAAATTAATATTTATCGGTTTCATAGTTAATTATCGCTATAATCTTGAATGAGTGAAGCTATTATAGTAAATTTCAGTTCGTTTTGCACAAACAAAAATTATATTAACTTATTTCTTGCAGGTATCTTCGAGTTTATGGTGGAATTTAATATACTTCATTAAAATAATAAATTAACTTTATGTATTTAATATTTCAATAATGGAAGGAAGGTGTTAATTTTTCCAAAAGAACACGAGAACGAAAGTGTAACATATTTTATCGGCTGCTAGGAGAGAGATCTGCAATGATGAGGCGATAGTAGCGATCCTAGTGGTGGGCAACTACCCATGTTTGCATTTTTAATACTTATTGAGCTTCGCGACTGTATATAGTAGACTGTGATACTACCCTGCTTATGCATCCATGGCTAACGAGCCACGTTATGCATCGACGTGACGTAATAGATGTACCAGAAGAAACTACTCGATCCGCTGTACGTTTGGGAACAAAAATGCGCTGCCTGTTTATTACATAGGAAACAAATCACGCGAAGATCAAGGATGTTACAAAGATCTCTTCAAAACGTAAATATTTTATTTCCTAAAGCGGTATTCCTGAATCACTCACAATTCCATAAAGCATCTTATTCTTTGATAATTCACTTAAGATTGAGAGATGTCCGGGAAGCAAATGGTGGGCAGCCTACACAAATTATTATTGATGTGACATATGTGTAAAATTAATAATTAAAGAAGTTTTAACACCCAAGAGTGATTATATGAGTTTGCTTTTACGTTGGTCTCTAGGCAAAAGTTATGACTAACTCTGTACATGCATAAAATTTCCTAGAAATATGTGGTACAGTAGAAATTATCTATTGTTTATTGATATGTGATTTATATGTGATATTATAGTGATAGATGAGACGTTCTGTGAAAAGTATTACAAGAGAAACCACAGAACCAAAAGCAAGTATATTTAACAACGGAGTAATATCTTCAAATCGTATTGCCTCCACTACGTTTACTGTTGCACCACTCGTCTTAGAAGCGTACAGATTTCTGAATATCCTCTCCAGATGTCCACTTCTTCTCATTTGCAGTAATCTGAAACATTGAAAACAGACAAATTGAGCCCTAAGATCAGAATTTTGTGACAAACTACTTTTTAAACTGAAATACCCTGAAAAATTGAAAAAGTGCTCTGTATATTCCGATTTATTCTGCTGTTCGTCGTTCGGCACATCCCACATGGCATAGATTTTGCAGGAAGAGAAAACAGTAAGAAAAATCATAAAGGTACTGTGACGCAAAATTTCGGTACAGCTGTACTGCATGACCACCATAAAGACGTCTTTAAGCGGATTATTTTTTATTTCTATGAGTGTAGGGGAGACTGTTGTACCTTTTAAATACTTTTCACATTTTTTTTTTTTAATTTTGGAAAATGAAATTTTTTAAATGAAAAAATGCTCGAAATAAATATTGAAGATTCCTTTAAGTTACAACTTCCTGTATGTATTTTCCTGTTTTACATACCTATTAAGGACGAAAAAAATAAAATGAAGGGATATGTAATATGTTCAAAGGTACAACAGATTCACGTACCTCGGAACATACCCTCTTGTACGGAATATAGGTGGGAATATAAATGTAAAAAGTGACAATCATATTTAAAATATATTTGCAATCATAAACCAGAGCAGGCCTCTCTGATTGAAATTTTATTTCCTGGAGGAACAATAACTGCTTCAACAGCTTTCTTCAAGTCATCTGTATCAATTGGAGGCCTCTTAACTCCAGACTTACTTCGTGACATGATCTTAAAATAAAAGAAAACCAAAAACCGATAGTATCCTGCACCTTGGAACATGTTACATGGTACAAGATGTTCTGTGTTCAAAGGTACAAGAGGGTGTACTTTTAGGCATATATGGTTCCCAAAACTAGACATTCGAACAAATCATGGAAATTAAAATATGTTATTACTCACCAGATGATAGGGAACACACCGTACTTGAAATATATTAACAAATACAATCTGGTTTTGTGTTAGAAAACATATATCAATGAACGAAATGTTTACTTTTGGTATTAAAAAACTTATTTTGTCCACAGAACTCACATTTTGCAATAAAACAAACTGAAACTACGACAAGAACTACTTAGCGGCTTTCTCTACAATTTACTTTAGTTTGAGTCCTCTAGGTAGCAGCAAATATTAAAAAACAAAAAATGTTCAAAGGTACGCTATGCTGAAGGGACAACAGTCTCCCCTACACATATTGGCTGAAGGATTCACGATGTATAACTGTGCTGGTTATGCTGAGAACACAAGACCTTTTAGTTAAGTCCAATTGTTGGGACCCGTTGGTTTGTGGGAATGATTTGTTAAATATGGTGACCGTTACAGAGCCTTCGCCATTTATAGGGTATCTTAGGGCTGCAAATCTAGCTGTCGGATTTCATCCATCTTTGTCTTTTCCCTAGGAAGTTGTATAAACAGTGAATCGTTTCCACGCAGTGCAGGATTTCGATCCGACCCCTTTGTAAACCGAATAAAGAATCTCCAAGTCATTGCCAAGAATTAAGGTTAGGTTCACTGAATTTTTAAAATCTGAAGGAACAATTGAAGGGTTCAGAGCAATAGTGGGCCAAACGCCATTTATTAAAAACGTGGAAAGCAAGGGTTAAAGTTAAGTGAATACCATAGTTTAATGAAGATTGAAATATCATTTAGTTTTAATGTGCATACTTTATATTACTTGCTATATGTTTCATTGAATTATGATAATCACTTAATTTTAACCCTTGTTTTCTGCGTTTTTAATATATGGCGCTTGGTCCACTATGACTCTGAACCCTTCAATTTAAAACGTACAGACTTATCCCGTGAAATAAACGAAAGAAGGAAACTATCTTAAAGTTACATAATTTAACATCCAAATTTTAACAAAGTTATATTTTTCCTTTTGTCACCACATTAATATCTTTCGATTAAGATGTTACGCAATCTCATAGGTTTCACAGTTTTCTCAAAATTGATCATGCCAACTTTAAATTACAGACGTGTGCAAAATATTAGACTCAGCACCACAGTTTTTACATTTTCATAATTATCATGAATTACTGGCCACAGAATAATTCTGTAGGATTCTATGCGACGAGATCAGTACAAAAAAGTCCTAGAAACCCGAATTTTTCCACAAATGAGGGACTGGTTCCCTGATGGTGAATGTGTCTTCAGCACTCTGCCACAAAGCCAGATCAGTAACTAATTTTCTGGCTGAAAATAATGTAGACGTCCTTCCATGGCCAGGTAACAGCCCAGACGCAAATCCAATTGAAAATCTTTGGTCTATCGTAAAGAGAAAACTAAAGAAAACGACGATTACCACCAAGGGGGACCTCATAGAAGCACTTATCCAAATATAGCACAGGGATGAAGACATCAAGAAACAATGTGAAAATCTCGTGAACAGCATGCCAAACCGCATAAAATTGATGATGATAAAGAACAAAGTGTTTCACACTAAATATTAATTGTTGCACACAGTGTGTAATAAATGAGTTTTGAAGAATAAATGTTACTTGAATCATATATATTGTCGTTTAAGTCTAATAATTTGCACACGTCTGTAAATATACAGATATTTTAGATCTACTTTCATATATTCGTATTAAATAAGCAATAACAATGCGACATTTGACGGTCTACAAAATTCTACATATGACAAACTTAGAAATGTTTACAAAAAACATGTATTAATTGGCGAAAAATGAGCTGTAGCTCTTAACATTTTCGTAAATTTTGCAGCTTGTAGAATTTTCCCGTGAATCTCATTAACAAAATTGCATTCAATATTGAACATTGTGATGCACACATTACATGCAGAGATGTTCTTTAAGAATTAAGGGAATTACTGTTATATATTTTATTGATTAATAGTTTTCTGCCGTTATTGCTGTAGTGAATCACATTTGGATAAACTCTAATTAACCAACTGTTACAGACTTAACAGATAAATTACGATTCAGATATTGCGTATCGGGATATGCAGATAACGCTGTTTAAATAAGGGATTCAGTTGGCTAAACAGTTGCGTTACAATAAAGCTGTAGGCGTCCATGTGGATGTAAATACTACACGCTATTGACAGGCTGAGATTTAATTTGTCCAGTAGATTTCTTCTATTCCTCCCTTCCAAATACCATCAATTATATTGAGTCCTCTATATAGTCCATACACAATGAAAGCGACTGAAAGTCGTTAATTACTAGAACTAGAAGGCGTTTCTGTAATCAAATGTGCGTCATTTACTGTTACACATGGTAAATAATGTGTTGCAAAATAATTGGGAGAAGTATTCTGGAAGATATCGTGGGCTTACAAGGAAAAGGTATTAAGTCCAAAAATGAGAAAAATGAGTTATTAATGGTAATAAATACAACAAATTATGCTTTGTCTACTGGGAAAACGAATTAAGTCTTAACTCTTATAGCTCCTTAGTAATGAAACCTTAAAAAGTTATTAAGTCCACTATAAACAAAATGTTGACAAGAAAAAAGTATTAAGTGCACTTAATACCTTTTGCCTGTACACCTCAATATCACTTTCAGAATATCTGAACAGGCAGACTGATTTTAGCTCATAACCTGATTAGGTGCACAGTGATCTATGTTAGTAGTGATTAACATTGATTACATATGTTTTTCTCTTAAACATGAAAAATTATATGACAAGAGGAAGGAAATTATTGCAGCTAGCTTTGCAGAATAATGCTGAAGTGATTGCTACTAAGTGACTGTTCTTAAAATATACATGACAGCCAAAACAAATAAATACTGTAATTACTTTAACATTTTGAGGTGAAGTTGCTATTTTTATGCTGTACCTAATCATTTTTTAAATTTTGTTTTGGGATCCAGTAGGTTCATTATTAAAACTATTTAAATAACATATTATAACATTAAAAACAATACCAAAACAAAAATTTCTAAACATAGACCACCTAATGACGACAAGGTAGTAAATATTACAAATTTTACTGTAGATATTCCATTTGTTATTAAAAATGTTTGATTAATGAATTAAATTTGATATGATCTGACAATAGAACTGTGAGAAGGGTGTAACCAAAAGTAGAGAATTACTCGTTTTGAATGAGTGAGACTGCAGATAGGCGAAATAAATTAAATAATACACAACATCTAGAATAAACATGATGATATAATTTATTATAACAATTATTAATAAGGATGCAATAAATAAAATTATCATTTACCAGCAGAAACCTCATCAGTCATAAGTGAACGAGATGTGTTAGAGAAAATTGATAATGCTTTCGGATGTGATTTTGCAGATTTAGATTCTCATTAGCATCCTAACTCTGAGTATTCAGAACACAATGAAAAATGTGCTGCACCTGGGGAACCAACTGAAGAAAATGGAAGTAAATAGAGAAAAGGGATTCAAAGCAAATGGAAACGCAATGTGGAAAAAATTAACGTAGGGATGGCTTGACATACAAAATAAAAATATCACAAGATGCTAACATTCTTAAAACCTCTAAATTATAACTTGTGTGGATTTAAGTGCACTGAAAAAATTTCTGAACTGCGGCGAAAGAAGGTTTGTTCAACCTATTGGAAGTCAGAAAGACTTCATTCTCCATTGAGTCATAAGCAGCACTTCAGGAAGGAGGAGGAATCGTAATAATCTTGACGAGGGCTACTGTTTTTACGATTCCTCCTTTTTTGTGTTTGCAAGCAGTCAGAATTGCCTTGCTTCTGGTACATAGTGTTTTCAGAAAAAAAAAAATATTCGTAAATCTGAACCTTCTCTCTGAAAGAAATACTTCAACCTACAGCAGGTGACAAAAATGTTGGTGAAAAATAAATCCAAAGATGAGAATGGTGGCGATGTTAATTGGCTCAAAGTAAAGTCTTTCAATTACAGGAAAGAAACATTTTGGGTTCTGGAATATAAGTTTGGGTATTCTGATGAATATCGAGCAATCAAAGTTCGTGGAGAGGGACGACCATTTATTTCTCTTAAACAACCGCTAGCAGAATACTCAAATTCACTGACAATAAGCTCAGCAAAGAAAACTAATCTTCTAAAAGTCTGTCGAGCAAGTATCATTCCTGGAGAGTTGCATGACTGGTACAACACTCTGCCAACATGTGGCACTGTAGTTGACAAGGTTCCAGTACCTCC
The DNA here is from genome assembly GCF_040183065.1 of Periplaneta americana. Lineage (NCBI taxonomy): Eukaryota > Metazoa > Arthropoda > Insecta > Blattodea > Blattidae > Periplaneta > Periplaneta americana. The sequence continues at coordinate 80,081,070 of NC_091117.1, forward strand.
TGTGTATGACAATTGAAATGATAAGTGATGATTCTGAAGATGACACTTAGTAAGCTTGTGATTTTGCCTCTAAAAAGATCGATCATTTAACGCATTCTTTATATATGAAGTTCAAAATCTGTGAATATATAGTTTCATTCAATTCAATACAAGTTGTGTTAAAACCATAATTCAATCTGCAAAACATGCTAATATGTAGCTTAACACATGTATTATTTAACAAGAAGGAGTAGACGAGTTTAAATGCAAAACCAGATTTTTCTTAAACATTGAAACTTTCAAGTTGATTTATCTCAGTACCATCTTTTTGGACATAATACCTTTTCCTTGTAAGCCCACGATATAATCTAATTCACATCTCGTAGCTAGTAGCGTTCAAAGAAGTTGATTTCAATGACGCTGCCAATGATAATGATGACAATTGAGGCACTCAGAAGCAAAGTGATACAAGTGACAGTTAGTAAGTTTTGAGATAAATGACTTTGAAGTTGAAAAGGAAATTAAAAAATCTGTTACAGGACTATGTTCCTGTAAATTTACAGTTGTGTATGTTGGCACCTATATTTTTTAACTTCTAAATATAAATTTTCTATTCTAAAACAGTTTAGGTAAAATAGGGTCCTGAAGTCACTTGTACTATTTTTCCACGAAAATATTGTTTGTGGAGAAGTAATATAAGTGCAACGGTTTTCAGTATTTGTATATTATTTAAAACAAGAATAAGAACATTGCTTTACAACATTGAAACATTCCTGTCTTAACAGCATTTCAGCTTTCTGATTATCATATTATAACACAAAATATGTCTGTATAACCGAAAGAATCACTCAGTCAATCTTCTTAACGTATCCAGCTGTTTGCTGACAACATGAAGTCCACTATAGTCTATTCAGTTTTTCATGAGAAATGAGGGGTATTTTGATCGGTGTTCATTATAGATGCCTGTTGCTAGTAGCCAAAGTTGGGGTGTAGTCAATATATACTGCAGAGCTGTGTCTTCTGCAACTGGTACTGATGATTTTAATTTACTTCTTTTGTGGTTTATGGATGGACAGTATAGAAGAATGTGTTCCAGATCTTCATCATGATTATTACGCCACAGACAAGTAGAAGTATCACAAAGATGAAACCGGTGTAGGTACAATTGTGTGACAATGTGACCTATTCTGACTCTTATTAAAAATGTTTGAACATGTCTGGGCAATTTTTTGTACATTTCTAGGTCTTTTCAGAAGAGAGCCAATTGTTGATCCATAAGTTTATAAAATGAGACTTTACTGAAGAAGGAACATTGGATAGAGATATCACTTGAAGAGGTCTTGGTTGCAAATATGTTGCCTTTTTCGCAACGTTATTGACTTTCTCGTTTCCAGATATATTACAATGGCTAGGTATCCACTGAAATGCTATTTCCTTTTGGAGTTTTTTTTAGTTTACTTAGTTGTTTCTGAATTGGAATAATTCTATGTGCGTATAGGTTTGGAATATGTTTAACTATATTAAATATAGCTTCCTTATATTCGGTGAGTATACAAATAGATTTTTCAGAAATTTGAATAACACACTGAAGAGCAGCATCAGTATTTAGCAATTCAGTGTCAAGACGGAGGAGGATGAACATGGTATGAAGTAACTTTCTTGATATTTTGGAATATAATACCCTGCTCCTGATGTCCCATTATTAGGGGTTAGAGATCGATCTGTATAAATTTGAAGGTGATCTTTATATGTGTTGCAGATTAGATCCATGGCATCTAACTTAAGAATGTATGGAGGATCATTTTTGAAATGATATCCTGGAATTTGTATGCTATGTTCTGGAATTACCCATTTCCATTAAGGAATTTTACAAGTGAAGTTTTAACAATGAGTGTGTCTGTGATATAGACTGATATTTCTTCTTTGTTTATTTTGTAGAAATTACACAGGGTATTATCTGACAGTTTGAAGAACATCTGATATCTGAATGAGGCCTGAAATTTTAAATGTATTTTTAGATGCTTTTTTAATTTATAGTTTCTGATAGGTTGAATATTACATTCAATTTCTAAGGTAACAGTTGATTTGCTTTTTAGTACTTCGAAAGAAGAGGGTTAAGCAAATGTTTAATTTTAAATGAAATTCAGCCTTAGTTCCTGTTCATTACGTCACTAGCCTCATCTGAAGAAGTCACATCTCTCTCTGTTGCAACATCTATGTGCTGAAACATCTGTCATGAAGTGCATCTGTAGGACTCCTACCGCGAGTATTCCTTGAACTTTCTCTTCCACGCACTCTTCCATGTCCTGCAGTCCTTATTATAGGCCCATTCTCATGCTTCAGGTCATCAAATAAAGAGTGGTTTATGGGTGGGATGAATTTCTTTAGCTATTGCAAGTTGCTCCACTTAGCAAAATTTATCCTTATTGTATAGTTGGTCCAACTCAATGTGTACAGGCCTTCCACGAAGATGTTTCGGATATGTAACATATTACCTCTCTTCATTATGGCAAATTAATTAGTCATAAACAGAAGAAATGCAACAACACTATGTAAACAACGCACTTGTATTAGTTTGACTCTCAGTCAAAACTCTGTATGCATTGTAATACAAGAGTAAGTCCAACATGGAGCAGCACTGAGTGGAACTGCACTTATATTACTTTTTCTCTGAACAGAAGTGAAGTTAAAGATTTAGAGTATACACTTATCTCACTTTAAAAAAAAATGTCACTTGTATCACTTTGGTTCTCAGTGCCTCAATTATGATCCTGTCCATTATTGTTCAAGAGTAAGCTCATGAATCACTAAATGGATTTCAGTTCTCGATTTCGGCAGATCCTCTATTATCTACTCATGAGTAGCAATGGTTCTAGGGCTTTTCGTACCCGAAAACCAGCATCACAGACATTTCGTCACAATTTGTCACACTGATAATTGGTACCGGTACTAACGGAATTTGGTCATAGGTGCAGTATCTACCAAAAGACGTTTTGTCGTAGAGAATTTTGATAATTGACGCAATATCTATCAGAACACATTTTTTCTAAGACAATGTTCCTAAATATAGGTACATTTTTTTGTTCTCTTGGTCACCAGATGAATTTATTACCATATCCTTTTTATTGTGGATTTTTTATTACATTCCATTTTGTTGTGTTCTTCCTTACGTTTTCTCTATTAACTAGTTGTACTAACTGAGTTGTTTTTATTATATTCCAATCCTTAGATCTGTATTATACTTTCTTTTTTCTATTATGGTATTATTTTCATGTTGTTTAGTGTCGATTTTGTTATGTTATAATTTTTTTTGTAATATGTTAGTATTCTGTTCTGTAACTGTTTATTAAATTTTCACAGCTTGTATAACTTTGTGACCTGGTAGAATGTATTTTTACTTGGTTATTTACAACGCTGTATCAGCTACGAGGATATTTAGCGTCGATGGAACTGTTGATAGCGATATGATATTTGGCGAGATGAGGCCGAGGATTCGTCAAAGATTACCTGACATTTGTCTTACGTTTGGGGAAAACCTCGGAAAAACCTAACCAGGTAATCAGCCCAAGCGGGAATCGAACCCACGCCCGAGTTTAACTCCGGATCGCCAGGCAAGCGCCTTAACCGATCGGGTTGCGCCACTGCCTGATAGAGTGTAAGAGGAGGCCCTATGACCGTAACTTTGCCAGTATAAATAAATAAATAAATAAATAAATAAATAAATAAATAAATAAATAAATAAATAAGTAAATAACAATAATAATAATAATACTGTTATTATTATTATTATTATTATTATTATTATTATTATTGTTAAATTAATATTGTTTACAATACAATTCAAATTAAATCATTAGATAAATAGAAATGATGATTGCTCACGGTTTCAAAGTACTTTTTATTGCTGTAATACTGTATGTTCTGAAGAATAAAAATTTATTGTGCTATGGTGGAAGAAAAAACTATATGTATGTACAAATTAAAAAAAGCTCCTGCAAAGTTATGCCTAAGAGCCCTTAATATTGGAAGATGTTATCTTCGCCACGATATTGTTTATAACCGAGATACAATATGCTGCACCCGCTTATCAACATTCTCAGACTTCTTTTTACATAGGAATGCCTACTTTTCAATTTCCCTATATCCCTCTGTACTTCAGGATCATAAAACCCTTGTATTTTTCTTCTTCTAGTAATCGACATGAAGCTTGTAACGTCACTCATAATGTAGAACAATGTTACTTAAGAAACGTACAAGACATTTGTGAATAATATATACGGAATAAATCATGATTTTTTGATGGTGAAGAAACATACTGCCCGTGTCTCATGTCCTGAACCGAGAGCTCCCTAGTGCTTATAATCACGCCTCTTAGGTCTGCTCGGAGCGGCACGTCAGCTGCAGCGTGGCGGCACGGCAGCATATTACATGTGCCGAAAACATTATCCTATGCTATTGCAGGGGTCTTTACTATTTATAATACTGGAAACACTAGTCGTGGTTACCACTATATCTCTGATGGCGATTTCCTTAAATGTATGTACACACTAGGCCATTCTTCGTTGAGTCTGGACAACTGCTGAATTACCATAGAGCAGCATTTCTCAAAGTATGTTCCGGGGTTCCGTGAGCCCTATGTGATTTTAAATTTTATTTTATACATTTTTACTTGGTTATTTAACGACATTGTATCAACTACTAGGTTATTTTGCACCGATGGGATTGATGATAGCGAAATAGTATTTGACGAGAGGAGGTCGGGGATTCGCCAAAGATTACCTGACATTCGCCTTACTGTTGGGGAAACCTCGGGGAAAAATCCAACCAGATAATCACCCCAAGCGGGAATCGAACCCGCGCTCGAGCGCAACTCAGGATCGATAGGCAAGCGCCTTAGCCGACTGGGCTGCTCCGGTGGCTATTTTATACTTAGTGGATACTATAAAAATATATAAATGTTACGAAAATATGAATCAGTAATAACATGAAACCACAGATAATAATAATAATAATAATAATAATAATAATAATAATAATGATAATCCAAGAATATGCGTAATAATAATATGTTTAATGAGCATCTAAAACGGAAAATACCTATAATACTTATCACTTTCATCACTGGATTCTCTGCGTATGTGTTCACTAAAACAAAATATCGAAAAGACAAAATGCAGAAGTACAGTAAAATGCAGTAGTACCAGATTCAGGCTTAAAAAGCAAACACATTCGCCCCACTGAACAGAATTATTGAAATACTAGCTTTCACTTGTCTGTTAATTATTAAATACTAATAAAATATTATAAAGATTCCGCAATTACACTTTAGATTAAAAGGGGTCTCGCGGTGGAAAAAATTTGAGGAACACTGCCATTGTAGAAAGAGTTTACGGATATGTACACATGACAACCATAATCGCGATTAGGTCGGTAATCTTGAGTAGAGACTAGTGTACCACTGGTATTAGTGTTTAGTTACAGGAATTGATGAGAACATAATCTGTTTTGTGAGGGGACAGCCTATACATTCGCTTGTCCATGGCTGATCTTGCTCCATAGCTGACGAAAGGAATCCTGAAAAGGCCGATGTGTTGAACGTAGTAGGGTAGTAGGCACTTGCGGTACCTAGCACCTCCTACTCCCCCCCCCCCCTCTGCCTCTCGCCACGCAAAGAAACAGCTCAGGAAGTGAGGCACGGGCAGTACTTTTGTCCAGCTAAATTCGTAATTTTATCTACTGTGCATTGGTACTGAGTTCGGTCTTACCGTACCCGCAAACTCGTAGCACAGACATTTCGTCACACAAAAGAAAAATTACACTGAAACATTTCTCCACACAAAAGGAAAAAGTACCTGGGATATTCGTCACGGTAAAAAAAAAATGAACACATTATTTTAAAAATGTAACTGTTCCTAAATTAGCTGCTCTAGAAACGCATCTCAGTGCGGTATTGACAACACAGCACAGCCTTCAATCTATCTAAAAAAAAAAAATATGAATTATATATCAGTTAGGCATACAGAGTGAAAAGGGACCGATGCACAACAATTTAAGAGATGATTCTACGTGTTAAATATAATATAACAAAGCTTTTGTTATACTTTTTCTTCGATGAAGGAACGTTAAGCAGGAAAAAAAATAGTCTTTAACCAATGTTTGCAGCGCTCTATTGCAATGAACTCATAAACTTGTTAACTTTTCATGTCCTTTCTCTTTTATTTTATTGCTGAAACTCTTGTTTACAATATCATGCTCTTTCAACTACATTCCTTAATAAATAATATTTTTTTTTATTTTGTGGTAGAAGAAAATACTGAATTTGATCATTTTTAAAATTAATTTATTTTTTTATCAGACAATCTATCACAGGTAGAGAAATGATCTTGCATCATATTGCAGATATGCACAAATACACACAAAAATTCTGTGACAGAATGTTGGATAGTTTTTGAGTTGTGTGGGAAACGCTTCATGACTGAAAAAAAATTGTAAATCATTTTTTTAAATCGTAAAAATATTTTTTTAATATAGCAGAAGGACATTATTGTACAAGATACAGTAATGGAGGAAAAAAATGTTGAATATTTCCAAAATTTTACTGCTGTGAACTGTACCTAACCCCTTAAGCCATTTAGCCATGATTTCAAATAGAATATTTACAGAATAAATCTTTCAACGTAACGCACTGTCGCGTGTCTCCGACTAAATACAGCAAAGGGAGATGAGAAGGTAAGAGATGGGTGGCCGCGCTTGCTAGAGTTATTGCAGTAGCCATGATGTTGTCAAATGTTTCATAGAAAAACAATGATTTCCTCTAAAACGGTGAATGTCAGAAAAAAAAATATTCAGAATTTTCAAACCTCTCCTCATGATCTATTACCAGTTTCATTTTGGTGCAGTCGTTACCTTCCACCCTGTAAATATAGTCACTATTTTATTTGACATTAAGGTTCAATACATACACTTTATTTCTTGTTTACCTTACTTTTTTGTCGTTGCTAAATACAATTCACAGCTTTTCAAGAGTCATAACGTCGAGTTGGTCACAGATTTTTGCTTATAAATCTGACATTATCACTTATGGGTAAATTTGTTTGGGTGACTTTTCAGGATGGAAACATGACACCTTCCAATGCTTTTTGTCTTATATGATGAAACTAAGAAAAAGAAACCGTGGTTTGATGAAGATTGTTGCAAGGTAGTAGGAAGAAGGAAACAGGCAACATTGAAATTCTTACAGGATCCAGCTGAGACGAAGAGAGATAATTATTTCAATAAAAGACGGGAAGCAAATCGTACACTTAGGAATAAAAAGAGAGATTACTTGGAGGAAAAACTGAATAGGGTAGAAACAATTACTAAAAATAAAAACATTAGAGATTTATATAAGGGCATAAAGGAATTCAAGAATGGATATCAAGCAAGGGTAAAAGTGAACAAGGATGAGAATGGTGACTTGCTTGCAGACTCTCATTCAATCCTGAACAGATGGGAAAACTATTTTGGACAACTACTAAATATACATAGGCCAAATAGAAATGATCGGGACGAAATTGAAATACAAACTGCTGAGCCATTTATATCCTAATCCACACTTTCTGAAGTCGAAATTGCGACAGAAAATCTGAAAAATTATAAGTCTCCAGGTATCGATCAAATTCCAGCAGAATTAATACAAGAGGGTGGAAGCGCATTATCTAACGAAATTTATAAGCTTGTACTTGCTATTTGGGAAAAGGAAATTGTACCAGAACAATGGAAGAAGTCCATAATCGTACCTATCTTTAAGAAGGGGAACTAGACTAAATGTAGTAACTTTCGAGGAATATCACTTTTGTTGACATCGTAGAAAATTTTGCCCAATATTCTTTTGAGAAGATTAACTCCATATGTAGATGAAATTATTGGGGATCATCAGTGTGGTTTTAGGCGCAATAGATCAACTATTGATAAGATATTTTGTATTCAACAAATAATGGAGAAAAAAATGGGAGTATAAGGGTACAGTGCATCAGTTATTCATAGATTTCAAAAATGCATATGACTCAGTTAAAAGAGGAATTTTATATGATATTCTTATTGAATTTGGTATTCCCAAGAAACTAGTTCGATTAATTAAAATTGTCTCAGTGAGACGTACAGCAGAGACCGGATAGGTCAGTTTCTGTTAGATGCGTTTCCAATTCACTGTGGGCTGAAGAAAGGAGATGCCCTATCACCTTTACTTTTTAACTTTGCTCTAGAGTATGCCATTAGGAAAGTCGAGGATATCAGAGAGGGTTTGGAATTGAACGGGTTACATCAGCTACTTGTCTATGCGGATGACGTGAATATGTTAGGAGAAAATCTACAAACGATTAGGGAAAATACGAGAATTTTACTTGAAGCAAGTAAAGAGATAAGTTTGGAAGGAAATCCCGAAAAGACAAAGTATATGATTATGTCTCGTGACGAGAATATTGTACGAAATGGAAATATAAAAATTGGAAATTTATCTTTTGAAGAGGTGGAAAAATTGAAATACCTGGGTGCAACAGTAACAAATATAAATGATACTCGGGAGGAAATTAAACACAGAATACATATGGGAAATGCCTGTTATTATATTGTTGAGAAAATTTTATCATCCAGTCTGCTGTCAAAAAATCTGAAAGTTAGAATTTATAAAACAGTTATATTACCGGTTGTTCTTTATGGTTGTGAAACTTGGACTCTCACTTTGAGAGAGGAACTTAGGTTAAGGGTGTTTGAGAATAGGGTACTTAGGAAAATATTTGGGGCTAAGAGGGATGAAGTTACAGGAGAATAGAGAAAATTACACAACACAGAACTGCACGCATTGTATTCTTCACTTGACATAATTAGGAACATTAAATCCAGACGTTTGAGATGGGCAGGACATGTAGCACGTAAGGGCGAATCCAGAAATGCATGTAGAGTGTTAGTTGGGAGGCTAGAGAGAAAAAGACCTTTAAGGAAGCCGAGACGTAGATGGGAAGATAATATTAAGATGGATTTGAGGGAGGTGGGATATGATGATAGAGACTGGATTAATCTTGCTCAGAATAGGGACCGATGGCGGGCTTATGTGAGGGCGACAATGATCCTCCGGGTTCCTTAAAAGCCAGTAAGTAAGTATGATTTTGGACTCTCCAAATTTTCCAATTAAATCGTGCTCTGTAGGATGAGTAGAAACTTAGACCCTAAATATTTTTGTAAGCTTTATTATTATTGTTATTATTATTATTATTATTATTATTATTATTAAACAGCCTTGGTACGCCCACTTCCTAAAGTAAATTCACCTACTTCTGCAAAAGACTATAGGCCAATCTCCATTCTTCCCGTTTTATCTAAAGCTCTGGAACGCATCATTCATAAGCAGTTGTCAGCCTACCTAATAGAATTTAATCTTTTAGACCCTTTACAATCAGGATTCAGAAATGGCCATAGCACTTCTACTGCTTTGTTGAATGTTACTGAGGACATACGCGCAGCCATGGATAAACGACAGGCTACTGTACTAGTTTTATTGGACTATAGCAAAGCCTTTGATTCTGTTGACTTCGATCTACTATTAACTAAACTACAAACGCTACACCTTTCTGATAGTGCTATCACCTGGATGTACTCCTACCTTACTGGCCGCCAGCAGCGTGTCATATCTAATAATCGTTTCTCTTCCTGGCGTACTGTGGATACAGGAGTTCCTCAGGGATCAGTATTAGTCCCCTTGCTCTTCTCTATTTATATAAATGGAATTTCCAACTCATTTAAGCACTGCAGATATCAAATATACGCAGACGACGTTCAATTGTATATTTCAGCCCGTCCCGACGCACTAAACGATAGCATTAATAGTCTGAATGAAGATCTTGATTCCATCTCTTCCTGGTCTCAACAATTTGGGCTTAACCTAAACGCATGTAAATCACAGGCTATTCTGTTCGCGAACCGTAGATTAATTCCTGAAGTCAACGACCTGAATATTCCGCCTGTGAATCTGAATAAAACAATCATCCCGTTTAGCTCTACCGTCAAAAATCTCGGAGTACATTTCGAATCTAATCTCAATTGGGATACGCATATTAAATATACATGTAAGAAGGCATTCTCTATTCTCCATTCACTAAAAAGATTGTATCATTATCCATCTAAATTAAAACAGACGCTGGTACAGACACTCATTCTACCTCACTTCGATTATTGCGATGTTTTGTTCAGTGATCTCAGGATTGATTCCGCTCAGAAACTACAGCGTGTTCATAACGCGTGCGTCCGCTTCATTTGTAATGTTCGATACTATGATCATATCTCACCTTCTTTCAAGAAGTTATCATGGCTTAGGTTACATGAGAGGAGAAATCTGCACTCACTTTCTCTCTTATATCGAATTATGCACTCTTCATCCCCCTATTATTTATTCGCTCGATTTCATACTCTCTCTCGCTATCATAATATTAATACTCGATCACAACGCGATAACACGCTAGAAATTCCACTTCACGCATCGTCTCTGTATTCCTCATCCTTCACTGTTGCTACCTCTCGTCACTGGAACTCTCTGCCGCCTGAAGTCAAGGGCTGCCGAACATTGAATTCTTTCAAATCAAAGTTAGAAAATTATCTTATGACGAGTTGCCAAACTAACTTACTATTGTGACAAGTGTTGTATTGCATGTTTCCACGTTTTCACATTTTTTTTATGTTCTAATGATATTCAACTTATTTTATATTTTTGTTTTCATATTTTCCGATAATGTTATATCTCTAATGTGATAAGTTGAGCTATATATAATCTTAATTTTCCTTATTGTGTGTACTTAGAAATATTGTATTCACTGTATACTTTGTACTGCACTATTTTATTACTATTATTATTATTATTATTATTATTATTATTATTATTGTTATTATTATTATTATTATCATCATGATTATTACTATTCTTATTTTATTATTATTATTATTATTATTATTATTATTATGAATAATTGTCTTTTTTTTGTATGCCTCATTTATTTTGACCTGCTGTTCACATATTATTATGCTTTTTTCTTTCTTTCTGTATGTTATATATTATGTCCGATTTCTTCTTATTTGTTGTTTATTTTTTATTATTATTATTATCTTATTCAATTTTGTGTGTAAAATTGTAGTGTAATTTGTAAATTTGTAGTGTTTTTGTAACGCAGTCTTTACTCCTGGTTGAGTGTTAGAGAAGGCCGTATGGCCTTAACTCTGCCAGGTTAAATAAATCATTATTATTATTATTATTATTATTGTTATTATTATTATTATATTATTATAGTAATACTACTATTTACAATACCTGAAAGATAGAGGTCTATGTTTGAAATCCTATAACCTAATATCATTTATTAATAGTAGGCTTATCAACGATGTCCGTGATGAAGCTGGTAAGAAGTGAAGACAGTTCGAAGTCGAGAGGGTGAATTCTGAGAGGAAGGAATAAGTGTACAAATTACTGTATGAAACTGTTTGTTCTTCTTGACTGTGTTTGTATTTCTCTCGTTAAATAAGAATCTCTTCAATTTTCGTATTATTTACTCTAGGCTTTCAGAGCTCGGCAATACTGCTTTCACAAGCAAACTTGTTATATGTTTCCGTTCCAATAATTTCCTGAAGCGTAACGAGAAAATATGTTAACGACGCACACATGTAAAGTAACGGGTTATCTTGTAACGATATAGGATGGTTATATTCAGAAGCGGGATGTAGCGGATTTCGTAATGGTATCTACAATATGTTGAATATGATATTTCTGTGGCTCGTATATCACATCTGAGCAAATGGGACTCACAGAAAGATACTGCTTTGAAATATGACATTGTACACTAATGGTATTTGGAAGTGGTAATTTCTACTTTATATACTTATTAATTTCACAAGATATAAATTATTATGTGTAATGTACAAGGGATTTTCAAAAGTAACGCAATTGAAATTGAATGATGGGATTTTGGACGAAAAGCTCAGACACGTCAAACCTTGTATTTGGAAAGGAATATTTTTATAGAAACAACATTTTTTGCGACTATTGTTGGCGAGTTATGACGTCATTGAGAACATTTTTAAATGGCGCCCTATAGTATTTTTAATAACATCTGTAAGAACATATTTTTATGTAGTATTTAATTTGTTTTATACAGAAGCACTAGAGTTGCGGTTACCATGGTAACAACTTTATTCTTGATACATTTTATTACTCCCTGTATAATTGAGGAAGTAGTTTTAATGATGAAATCGACATCAAAGAAGATATTCTTAACAGAAAATGAGATTCTGATGGTTCGATTTGGTGACAGAAGACGTATGTACATACCAAGAGATATGCAGACTTTTTGATGAAACTCATCAAATCGGCCATCTAATTCTCAGTCAATTGTTAGCAGAATAGGAACGAAATTGAGAGAATATGCATATATCAGAGGCATTAAAATGTAATTTTCTGTTAAACCTTCAGTACTCGCGCCGCATACATTTGTATATTCATTCATTCATTCATTCATTCATTCATTCATTCATTCATTCATTTTATTCCATAGATCTTACATGAGCAATGAAGCTTTAAGATGTGGAACATGTCAACATTTTACAATATTACAATTACAATTTTTACAAATTTTTATAGGTTTACAATTTAGTAATTTTCTACAATTTTTACAATTTTGTACAATTTTTTTACATTTTTTTTTACATTTACATTTTGGCGAGATGTAGTGAGATGAGATGAGGTCCGAGGATTCGCCAAAATATTACCCGGCATTTGCCTTTTCGGTGGGGGAAACCTCGGAAAAACCCAACCAGGTAATCAATTCAAAGGGGGTAATCAAATCAAAGGGGTTGATGCCAAGGACTCGCCATAGACCATCCGGCTTCAGTCCCACGGCTGGGGAAAACCTCCGAAGAAACCAAAGTCCAAAGGGGGATCCAACCCAAGCCCGAACGCAGCTCCGGATCAGCAGCCCAGTACAGTAATCCACTACTGATTATTACATCTCCGATAGCGTGAAATTTTCAGCACCTTCCTGTTAGAGTTTAGCCCTGATATCTGGAGTGTATGGAACGTAATTGTGACGTTTTTCTTTGAAGCAATATATACGTTTTTAGAGTGGATTACAATGTAATCCGCGCGAATGCTGACGTTAGTGTTTTTAACAGAAGATAATGCAAGAACATTTTTTTGATTTCCTTATTTGTAATTTGATTTATTCCTATAGGCCTACGCCGTTCAAAAGACATTTTTACATGCATTTTCTATTGTTGCAGTGGTTATTTTATCCTGCAATATAAACGATTACGTGGACATATTAGATAATACAGAACAAAGACTTCTCATATAAAACAGACATGTACAGTACTTGAATCCAATAGTGACTCAAATTTTAGGAGTATAAGATAATAACTCTAGAGTGTAGTTTATAATAACTAGTAATTAAGTCTACATAATAATAACAATAGAGTTTTTAATTACATTCTTTGCATCATAATACCATTTATTTTATGTTGACATCATTAATTTAAATATTAAAGTTGAAACAGAGTTACACTGTTATATCACAAACAATTTAATACAATCAGTAAAGTAATATTACTATTATGTATGCTGTAAAAGTACATATTCATACGTGCAAAAGAATTGATTAAAAAAAAAAAGAGATGGATTACAAATGTAATCCCGCACAACTGCTGTCAGAAATTATTGCATGAGTACTGAAGGATTAAAATACATTGTATTATTTTTATTTCATCAATAAAAGTGCTTCCATAATACACTACAAAACATATCAACCAAAAATTGTTACTAATAGTAGCCATAACCGCTACTGCTTAAAACAAATGAGATATTACATAGAATATCCCCTTTCATATGATATTAAAAATTACAGAGTGCCATTTAAAAACGTTCTCGACGACGTCATATCTCGCACAACAATAGTCGCAAAATATTTTGACATCGATAAAAATATTCATTTCTAAATAAAATTTTTGACGTGTCAGAGCTTTTTGTTCCAAATCCCCTCAATAAATTTTAATTTGCAAATGCATTACTTTCGGAAAGTCATGTAGGCTATATACGACACTGAAATTATAATTATCGCTCAACTGCTGTCCACGTTTCCCTAGCAACGAAGTATTTATTTATTATATACAATAGTTTGATAAATTGTGAATTCAGTGTTGTAGTTACTGCTGCAATTATGGTTCTCACAACAGAGGAGAAGATGTTTATTGTCGAGCATTATTTCCGGTCATATGGAGTACTGAAATTACAAACATATTCTGAAACTCAAGATAAGTCATTATAACATGGAAGGCGACATAAGACTGATCGCGTACGACGGAACTTTTCGACGACAGCTAACATTGTTGTTTTATTTGGTGCCGCATTGTTAAATCGCTCCTGCTCTTTAACGTGGGGCAAGCTCGGCCCATTCTGCGACCCACTCCGTATGACCGAAAATAATGCTCGACGCTAAACACCTTCTCCTCTGTTGTAAGAATCATAATTACAGCACTAACTACAACACTGAATAGACAATATGTTAAATCCCAGATCACATATATAACAGATTGCTCATCCCAATGTTAAAATCGGTTGTACTTTGAAGAGAACAACCGCCAGGATCGCCACCCGTCCGCCGTAAACGAACACGAGATGGCAGTACAGTCGCTAATGCAATTCAAATGGGAGTTATGATGTGACTCTTTATGTAACAACTCGATGGCAACATAGTTAAACCTTACAAAAGTTGTTACCGTCAAAGCCTATACTGTCGAGCAATCTGGGTATATATGATCTAGGGTTAAACTGTCATAAAATAAATAAATATTTGGTTGCTAGGGAAACATAGACAGCAGATGAGCGATAATTTCAGTATTTTTTGTTTTGGTGTATGTATGTATGTATGTATGTATGTATGTATGTATGTATGTATGTATGTATGTATGTATATATGTAGTCCACACCTGTAGAGTAACGGTTAGCGAGTCTGGCCGCGAAATCAGGTGGCTCTGGTTCGAATTCCGGTTGGGCAAGTTACCTGGTTCAGGATTTTTCCGGGGTTTTCTCTCAAGAAAATATGAATAAATGCTGGGTAATTATCGGTGCTGGATCCCGGACTCATTTCACCCGCATTAACACCTTCATTTCATTCAGACGCTAATTAACTTGAGATGTTGATACAGCGTCATAAAATAACCTACAAAAAGATTCTAAAAAGTTTAAATTAAATTAATTATTATTAATTATTATTAAATTAACGACGCTCGCAACTACCGAGGTTATATCAGCGTCGCCGGTGTGTCGGAAATTTGTCTTGCAGGAGTGCTTTTACATGCCAGTAAATCTACTGACATGAGCCTGTCGCATTTAAACACACTTAAATGCCATCGAAATCGCAAACTCGAGCATAGAAGGCCAGCGCTATGCCGACTGCGCTACCCAGGCCGAATATATGTATGTACGTACGTACGTATGTATGTATGTATGTATGTATGTATGTATGTATGTATGTATGTATGTATGTATGTATGTATGTGTGTGTGTGTGTGTGTGTGTGTGTGTGTGTGTGTGTGTGTTAATACACATTACAGCAAAAAGATTTTCGAAATGCGACCATCATTTTCAATGAAGGCATTGCGTTTTGTTAGGAAATTGTGGGGCATTCTCCAAAATGTCCCAGGAATCTCCCCAATCACATCAGACGATACAAGTATCGTGCTTCTGTCTTACATCATTCGCTTTTCTCTTTTTATTTATTCGGAGCAACAACGACAGGTATGCCAACCACAGCTACCAATAGAAAGTCTTTAAGACTATAACCATAGTTGCAACAACCCTAATGTAAACTCCGGCCCATACTGTTGTTGCACATAATAAGCCTCAGGCAGAATTTCATTTGAACTAGCGATATAATTAGAAAATGAAGAAGTTCAAGATTTTATCCAAGATAGAACCTATGTGAATTATGACGGCTTACCTAACGACCGTAAAGTCTTTTAAACTAAAATCTTTTAGGTATAAGAGGCAGTTCTGAAGATGGCTCCCAAGCAGAAACTAGTCAACTAAAGTATTTTTAAAGTCAGTTCATTAACACGTGAAAGTAGTATATAGGCTATTATATATTTTTATTCCTTAGTGATATACAATGAAACCTCTCCTTACGGACACCCCCAAGACACGGACACTCCTCATATACGGACAAATTTTTATGTCCCAACTGAAATAATATAGAAATAGTGATAAATTCAATTATCGTTTACGGACACTCTCAGACACCGACACGAACACGGACAGCTGTTTCACAGTCCTAAAGCTTGCTTTACCTCCTGACTGCGGACAGAACTTTGATTTCAGTACCTAATGTGTTACAAAAATGGAAAATTTATTTTTGAGAATTGTACAGAAATTCCTTAACATAAAAGAAGACACTAAGGGTCTCGTAGGCTACCACTAGCCCAGCTGGCTACCTCTTGTTAGCTGGAAGCGGGTGGATAAACAAAGTTATAAAATTTAACCTGTCTGATGGGTCCAAGGTTTTCGCGATCGTGAAATTGTATTCGACACATAATAAGGTTAGTAGGATTATTTTCTTCACTTCAATCAGTTGTTCTGTTTCGAGAGATATGGCACCTGAATGTAAAGGTTAGATCTAGAATAAAATTGCATGGTACATTATTGTATTTTCCTTTCTCCATCTTATCTACGGTAGTTCAAAGTTGCAAAGAATTTACTGTAGTATACTGTATTTAGAATTAAACTACAGTAAGACATGTTATTTAAAACATGAAGAGGTACATAATGCATATTATAAATTTACTGTTAGATTGGGGAGCCTCCCTCCCAATAAAGGACACCTCCCAGATGCGGACAGATTGTTATGTCCCTTCGATATCTGTAAATGAGAGGTTTCACTGTAGTGTTAAAAATTGTGTAATCAAGATGTATAATCAAATTCCTTGTATAGTTTAAAAATGACGTTAAATTAATTACAGGCGATGTACTCACTTTTGGTTGAGAATTCTGCGGTAGGGGCTCTGCTTGCGAATGATCATGGCCAGGGTAACGGGAATGAAAGCCCTGGGTACTCCCACCACTTCGCACTCCAGCTCGCTGCTCGCCCTTCTGGCTGTAAGTGTGCCGCACATGTACGCATACGGCTTTCTGTGGCTACATACACGGCGCAGACCCTCCAGCTCTGTTATTGGCAGCTTGGACCTGTGCGGCTCCAGCAGTCTCTTGTACAACCCCCTCATCACATGGTCCTTGCTCATCTATTTCAACAGTGTTCACAAATGTGGCTGTAATTAAATTATATGTAATTTTCCTTGGCTCTTGTTTAGAGCTCTGCGTTTGGTGACTTTGAATAGCCTACAAGTGTACGTCGATCGCTTGGAGAGCAGTGCGAGTCAAAACAGTTGACGCTGCAATGAATCACTCTCTGGTACCGTGTTTTACATCTGTTCGTGAGCCTATGTATATAATTCGGTGAACAACAGGAATAATAGTCATGTGTGATATTATGCCAACTTATTCTTACAAAATTCAATCATTCTTCCAGCGTATTATCGAACTCTGAACCACAGACAATGATGATACTGAGTCGGTATGTTGCATCAGCTATTGATAGAACACTCTGGAAAGCTCTCCACGAAACTTTTGACACTATTTCATCAGAATTGTACTTTGATCTAATCCTTGAGTGACTTTGAGAGTTAGTCTATAAATATCCGTGTAAAGGGTAAAATAACGTCTTTCTGTATCATTGATTGTGTGAGATACGTCTGTGATCCTGTGACAGACGTATCAGGATTATATACCAGAATAAACCATCTTACATTTATTTACTCAACTTAGAAATTCTACTCTACGTTATTTCGTCTCCTTGGGTCCAAGGACCCCATCCACAATCCCGAAGATAGTAAAAGAGTATCCACTACACCACACATGCACAGAATATCGCTTGGATTTAATAACAATAAGAAACTAAGTATTTATTCAAAGGTGGTTTATGTGTAGCAAAACATTATGTAATATGGGGATGTCAAAGCGCCTGCACTGTCGTGCTCTCAAGAACCTGCATAACATTTCCTTAAGAGCTATGATTGTACTTTATCTTGCTATAAGGCAGCAGCCGGCAGAACGTCAAAATAGGTGATGTCATATGAAACGCAGACCGCCTTGAAAGACGAGGGGTAGTAGAAAGCAGTAAGTACCACCATATAATTTGAAAATAAGTAACCGAACTATATGATATCTTCGCATCCTTCTGATAGATTTGAAATTACTCATCAGCGTATCCCGATGTTTTAATTAGTGAAGTGAAATCTGGTTCTCCATCATAAGTTGCAATTTGGAATTGCTCAAATGAATGTTGGACCGTCAATCGGGAGCGCGCTTTACATTTAACGTGTTTCATTTTTGAAAGATATTGCTCACATATATATGTCGAGCCGAACATTGAAATAAACCTAGCACAAAATTATCTAAGGAGTGGATATCTTGAATTGTAGTGAATTTTCGGGAAATTTTTAAATATGAGAAATTTTTACTTATTTAGGCTTTTTTGCAAAGTTTCAAAATTTTATAATATCAGCAAATGATATTCGGCGACGCTTTTTCCGTAATCAGGACTAATATAATGGCAAAGTACACGTGACAATGGAGTTTTGTATAAGGTCTCTTTATGAAACCCTTCAAGTAATTTAATACACAACAAACATGTTACATTTTCCTCCTGTGCACAACAAAATAATTTCTCTTCCCATTCTTAAACAAATATCCGTTTACTGCACACTTTACGTTTAATGGTATGAAAACAGACATGCTGATCGTCAGTTACATATAATATACTATGTCTGTCCTACGTGGAGTGAGTGCGTGTGGAGGGATGCATTATTGAACTGCCCCTGCATAACTATGACGTAAGACAGGGATGAGACGATATTAGCTCGCAATCATGGTAGAAGAGCTCGACCTTGATCACGAGCGCATAGCGCATCCACTGTAACGTAGACAACAGGGATGTACATGCACATGCAGCGAATAAAGGCAGCAATTGAGGTGTTCAGAAGTCAACATGATTAACTCCACTTTTGGTTATTTCAGAGTTTCTAAGTTGGCAATGTATTAAATTAACCTTATTTTCAGTGGTCAATGTGATTAACTCCATAGTTCAGTAAAATGCCCACAGAATGCAATATTCTTCCTAACAGCAACACAGAATCAATTGTGTGTATTTAAATTTAACCTTGAATATCTCAAAATCTTTGGAAAAGGAGTTAATCATGTTGACTTCTGAACGCCTCAATTATTACAATAACTTGCGTTACTAAATTTCTGGCTATGTAATAGGGCTAGTTACTCAGTTATTTAATATATATGTACATATATAAACAAATTGCAAAGGGAAGGGTTTTTAGGAACAAAAAGAGAAATAGGAAAAGTTAATTGTATGTAGCCTAAACCATTTTATTGTTAAAAGCAATTATTTATTATGTAAATATTTCACTTCATTGGTTAGGAGAAACTAATAGGGTCTACCTGCTCGACGTGTGTGATCTCTAAGTACGTTTGAGTATTTGTTGAAAAAATAGTAATGGCAATATTGATTGAAATAGAGTATAATGATTGTGTGATCGTGAAAATGTAGTCCTTACACTCCAGTCGTGATTATGCAATGAGTTTTCTTAGAATGATTTGTGAGATGCACGTAACACGAAGAAAACAAATTGATTAAATTAAGATATTGAGAGCCATCGTAATTTTTGGGGTCAATCATTTAAGGGGATATGTATGACTTTTAAAACTTCCACAATTTCGGCCAAAATTTGTGAAATTTAAACTATATAAACAAAATTTTGTGCAATTAGGTCTAATAGTTTTGAAATTATATTTTTAAGTATATTTTATATTGACGTTACTAGAAAAGCTCCTTGCATCAAAGTTTTCAAAATGTTTAGTTCATATTTGATAAAAATCCTGAAAATAGTTATTGGAATAAAAGTGAATTAGCATTTTGAGTTTAGTAATAGTATAAGTTAAAGTGCAATCAAAGATAAAATATTATTTCTAAATTAAAGAAACACGTAGTCTAATAAAAGTAAATATCCAGAAACAAGCAACAAATGAAACATCAATAATACATTTAAAATAAAGAAATAAAAGGAATCTAGATGCTATATGCTGACCCAAATGTAAATTAATTTACCTTCGATGTCAATTCCGAAATGAATTTATTTCTCTCTTCTCCTGAATAATGCCTGTATTTTTTTTTATGTTGCGTCTCATAATGCCGTTTTATGTTGCTTTTTTTTGCAAATGATATTTTTTTTTTACATAACAAACACTGGACTTCATCACCATGTTCGAAGCATAAATATTGTATCTTCCACTCTTCCTTGAAACTTTATTGTATGAGCGCTTTTGTTCCGTCATGATGCGCTGTGTTCTAAGATCTGTACATCCTTTAGCAATGTTTATAGGTAAAAGAGCTCCGCGCGCGCGCAGCGGGCATAAAATAGCTCTCGCCCGCAAATATTAGTCACCATCGCAAGACTGACGTATGATGTCGCTTGCTGCATGAAATACCGACCGCAGCTATAAGATGACTCGTGTTGTATTTGCATTGCTTGTAGTATGTGCACGTAATACAGGCGTTTTGACATTCTGTTTTGTTTTGGTATGTTCACCTCCTTATCCACAGAATAGCGACGTGATGTGTGTAGGTGGGGCTGGATGTCCTCAAGCTGTGCTCTGTACATATCTCACTGTTGCAGATTGCTTGGAGACTCTACGTAACCAAACGCAGGACTCTACTCATGTTGAACAACAATAAAATTAAAGAGAGTACGACATTAAATGTCCCGCCCGTAACGTCGTGGTCTAAGGCATCCTGCCTAGGACTCGCGTTACGGAATGCGCTCTGGTTCGAGTCCTCACTGGAAGAAATTTTCTCATGAAAGTTCGGTCAGTGTATGGGACCGGTTCCCAAGCAGCAAAGTGATGAATTTGGGAAGATAATATAGGTAACGAAATTCTTTTCCGCGAACGAGCTATAACGGCTGTGGTGCTCATCGTGCCAACCACATGATACCTTTGTTCTGATTGGATGATAGATCACTTCTGCTGAGGCATGTGAAAGTGAGGTAGCAGCCGGCTGGTCGGCCATGGCCCTTCATGGGTTGTCGCGCCTCGGATTTATTTATTTTACTACATCAGGGAAAAAGTTAAAAAAATACATCCACGGTCATATTACTACAGAAAATTTTCCTTTTACAAAGGTGCAAAATGTTCAGGATCCGAACATTTTATATGTTTTACTCTCAATTCAGAAAGAATTGTAACAGAAAATTATGGCACGATATTTTATAATCAGTAACTTACATCGAAGTAATTAATTTGAGCAGATCCTCTGAGGACGCCGAGCTGGTAGGTGCCGTCATCGAGCAGACCCTTGTACGTCGTGAACGGCAACTGAGGTTGGGAAGTAGACAGCATGGACGTGATGGTTGCTGAGTAGACCGATAGTATGAACGTCGCAGTTATGTATGTAAAAAATATTATAATTCGACACGCCCAGTGTCTCAGCATGAACTCTTGACCTGTAGAAGAAACATTATGTCACATTTCTAACATTGTACTGGACACCATATAATCTCTAAGTCACGCGAGCCCCAAACGGACTATGATTTTGAACGTCAGCCCTTGATTAGCCTGAACCATGATCGACTAAATTCTCTTTTCTTCTTTTGTGTAGAGTTTACAAGCGCAATAGACTACTCGTTATTTTCCTTTAACTTTAACCGGCGCTGGTCGTTATTTGAGAATGTTGCTAAGTATAAAATTCAAATGACGAACACATAAAAAGTTTATCCGTCTCTATAGCTGACTATTTAAGTGTTTGCTACAAGAATTTTCTTCGAATAATACACGGTACTCTGTAGAGCAGTTATCGGCAAGTTTGTACTCACAATGACATCACTGGACGCAAGCCGAATACATAAGATGTAATATCAATCGAGAAGTACAGAGCATTCCGTTCGGATTACAGTGGCGGACTCTCAACCCAATCATTTTGTGTAGACTACACAATATTGATTTATAGATGGACAGATTATATTTTATTTCACCTTTATTTTTTATTGTGCTACAACAATCTAGGAAAATACGTCACAAATTGCCACTCTTAATATAACTCGTAAATTTTTGTCTGCTAGTCACGATATTTGTTTAGATCTTAGAAGTTTTCATTCAGAAAACAAGTGTTCCGAAATACATTGAATATAGAGCCAAACATAGCACCTAAGCTTATGTAGGGTAAAGGCAGTTGGCCTATGATAGGACTATATATATTTTTCTGTGGCTAGCATTTCAAATAAATCTAGGCCAGTCTGGTGTGTTATGCAATGGAAACATTTTATGTCCTCTCAGATTCATTTCTTCTATATATTTTCTTTATACTTTGAATAACTCTTCTCCTAATGTATTTCCTTTAAATGCAATGACATCGAGCAAATTTCTTATACAGAGAGATCCATCGTAATTCCGCGAGTGAACATTACTAGTTCTACTGTATCAATATCTGTGTTTCTACCTGAAGTGAGAGATTAGACCACAGCTTGATGCATTTTTTATTTTATTTCTCGTTCAGCTAGTGATTCCTTATCCTCCTTTGTATTGTCCGTGTGGATAATTTCATACTGTTACAAATCAGATTATTTGGGACAAATAATGTTAGCAACTTTATTCAGACATATTTTAAAAAACTGTTCTTCATTATAGCACTTCAATGATTTTGCGATTTCCAAAGCAATAACATAACTTGCATGGAGTTCACTTCGATTCATAGCTTGTTTCGTCATATTTTAATACCGCAACTATAATTTGAGTTAATTTTTATGGGTGCTATGCATAGACATTTCGCTAGCCCGAGCTACGAGCGAGCTAAACTAGCCCCGGTTATCAACTGATTACTTGTACAGGATTCATATCATATCATATCATATCATATCATATCATATCATATCATATCATATCATATCATATCATATCGCTAACACTGGTTTATGAATACGAAAAACGTTAGTTCGCTGATCATCCACCGGAAGCCCGCGCTAAGAATGTCTATGCATATGGCCCTTTATGTTTTAATTGCTTCGTCTTGTCCAGCCCTAAGGAAAGAAAATTATTTTGATACTTATTTTGTACTGTATACATTTCCCTTTACAATTACATTGGATATGTTCTATGATTTCGTGATAATCTTATGACGTATAGTAATGTCGCTAGATGTTTGATTTGTAAGTGTCTATTAGAATTTTAGAACACAAGAGGCATCTATATTGCCACTATGTGTTCAACAAATATTGTCCCTCCTATTCTTCCTTAAACGCAAGTTTCCGAACAGACGTTGAAGGTTTTGAGAAAGGAGCAATCTAAATATAATCAGGCAAACCGCCACTGATAGATGTCTGTGTACTGGAGTTATTGGTGAGTTGGACGGAAGGGTGGGAGTGAAGCAAAAACAGTTTACTGCGCTGCCACTGCGACGTCACTATTCCTAGTGATCACGATGACATTTTTGCCGATTCCTGCTGTGGAGGAAATATTTGATGGAATACGAGGCGCATCCAGAAAGTAGGTTTCCCGATTTTTTCCCCTTGAAAGTAAACGTAATTGGCCGTGTCAATTGCGCATGCGTAACAGATCTATGACGTATCAATCATTTGGCAGTCGGACAAGTCTCGCCTGGTGCCAGTAGCGTGGCAGCAGTGGTCCGAAATGGAAGCTCTTATTCCTTCTCCCGCCGCCTGCGAGGTTCGGTCGGTGATAAAGTTCTTTAATGCACAAAGCATTGCGCCAATTGAAATTCATGGGCGGCTCTGTCAGGTCTATGGGCCGAACATTATGAGTAAGCAGATGGTGCGTCGCTGGTGTAGGCAGTTTTCCGAAGGTCGTCAAAGTGTCCATGATGAAGAGCGCAGTGTGCTACCGTCCCCCATCAATGATGATCGTGTTGAGCTGGTGCGGCAGTGCATCATGGAGAACCGTCGCTTCACGATTACGGAGCTGAGCAGCCATTTTCCGCAGATATCGCGATCCTTGTTGCATGAGATTGTCACTAAGCACCTGCTGTTCAAAAAAGTGTGTGCCAGTGGGTGCCGAAAAACCTGACACCCGAACACAAAATGCAACGTTTAGGAGCAGCACTGACATTTCTGCAACGGTATCAAGATGACGGCGACGAGTTCCTCGACAGGATCGTCACGGGCGATGAGACTTGGATTTCGCACTTCACCCCGGAAACCAAGCAGCAGTCAATGCATTGGCGGCATAGTGGATCTCCGGTCAGGACGAAATTCAAACAGACGCTGTCGGTACGGAAAGTGATGTGCACGGTGTTCTGGGACAGGAAGGGCATTCTGCTCACTGACTTCCTTCCAAGACGTGAAACAGTGAACGCTGACCGTTACTGTGAAACACTGCGAAAATTGCGACGTGCCATTCAAAACAAGAGGCGTGGAATGCTTAATGCAGCAGGTGTTGTGCTCCTCCACGACAATGCTCGTCCACATACGGCTCGGCGCACAGCAGCTGTTTTGACGGAATTTGGCTGGGAGTTGTTTCATTATCCACCCTACAGTCCTGATATTGCTCCCAGCGATTTTCACGTTTCCTTGCACCTCAAGAAATTCCTGTCCTCCGGTGAGCGTTTTGGCAACGACGAAGAGCTGAAGACGTCTGTCACACGCTGGTTCCATTCACAGGCAGCAGAGTTCTACGACAGAGGGATACAAAAGTTGATCCCACGATACGACAAGTGTCTCAATTCTGATGGTGGCTATGTTGAAAAATAGCTGAAACATTGTTGTACCTGTTGCCAATAAATGTTTTCCTGAAAGTGTGTGTTCTTTTTTTTTAATAAATAAGGAAACTTACTTTCTGGATGCGCCTCGTAATTACTGTCATGCCCTTGTAAAGTCAGTGGATGTTTAATCCTATTCGGGTGTACTATTTAAAGTTACTAAACCTTTCCTCGAATGCAGGTATTTCGCCAGGAAACTTACCCCTTCCTATAATAAAATAAAAACATGCACTTTGCAATACAAAATCCAGTTGGATACAATATGGCTGGAAAGTATTAATGCAGGTAGGGACATTATTTTCAAAGAAACTCTATATTGTGATATTTCAAAAGAAAGCCCCAAGTCTTAAGAAAATACTTGTTCTCAATTCAGCTCGATATTTCATCCCTCTCAAATGTTATAGTAGCAAGAATTCAATACTGCACTAGCCTTAATAAAATTCCAGGTATGCGACCCTCGAAAGATGCAGTACGTCTCCCGGGTTAATAAGTCAGTGAAAGAATCTGTTTTACATTGGAGCGACGATAAACGATAAAAGAAGCAGCTATGCTATATCAGAGATAACTGAAGCATGCATTGTCATTGAAGTGTGCATATTGGAGTAACGATAAAAGCGAAGCTGCACGATAAAGGCGACGAAAAAGAACAATTCCATTTTCTTCGATCTTGTCGTTCATATGGTCTCTGATTAAGATAATATTAATCGGTATAATGACTAGTGGTTATCAATATATCCGAATATTAATCGATTTATAATTACGAGTATTTCGGAATATTAAATTAATTATCATGGATTTTGACAAATTGATTAGTTGTGTATTTATTCCTGATACTTTATAGTTTATGTGATGACAAGAGCCAATGACATCACAATGAATTTATACTAGCTTTGGGATTAGAAACAGGTTCAATTTTGTACGTATTTAAGTTGTATTAATCTTGAACCTGTCAGCTGATATTTTCTATATATCTTCATTCATTAAATTGATGTATAGAATATCTTCTACTGATATCTAAATCAAAATGTTCGCTTCCCGCGTTCTCGTTGCTCCGATATGAACACTTGATTCTTAGATAATACCAAAGCGTCGCTAGGTCGTTTCCTTGAACTTTTATCGTTGCTCCAACGTGTACGTACCTTTATACGGCGACCATGTTGGATATTAGTGTCAGGTTCAATATGTACATAAGTTTATAATGTATTACTTACTTTGATAGCAAAAAGAGGCGTATACGAACAAAATGAAATCGAATATGGTATATTTCTCCCAGAGCTCCACATTTTCAAGATGACGGCTGACGAAGTATGTCACCCAAAGAAATGTGCAAAGGGTTACAGTAGCACACATTATCATTATTTGTAACTGAGTGCTGAACGGGTTCTTATAGAGGTTCCTCTTCGAAGTCGATAGTTGCGGCTCTTGGATGAATACCATTAATCTGTTTCGTAAGAAATAATAATAATAATAATAATAATAATAAAATATTACATAAGTGAAAAACTACGCATAATAATCTAGTCGGTAAGATAGACGATCGTTGAGATGAAATTGTCACATTGTTTTTACGTAGCTAGCACGTGCTCTAGGAAAATGAATATAAATAGGAATAAGAATTAGGAACAGGAATAGCATAGCTGCTATATTTGCTCTATACAAGGAGAACCACAGATACAGAGTGATTCAAAACCTCTGCGACAAACTCTGAGGGGTGATAGATCTAAGAATAAGGAACTCTTTTTGTTGAACAACCTAAGTCTTTTGACGCATCGTTTCGAAGTTACTGTTGAAAATGTTTTTGCGCGGGCGCACGTCAATGTATGCGAATGTGTGTACCTCTGTTTGTTTGTTGAGATGTTTGTAAGAGACGAGAAGCTTTGTTGTTGTTTGTTTACAGATGCCTCAAACTAGCAAGCTGTCTCGTTCGCGCAGGCGCATAGAGCACTTCTCCCCTACCACTGTCCGCCTACTGCTGTGCACTGTGGACTAGAACGGTACAGCTCAGTTCTAATAACAGTTGAGAAGGCTGCATAGGGAGGGTACATCTTGAATACATTGTCAAGAGGTCAACTTTTCAGATAATATGACTATACCTGGGTATCGGAGCCTAGGTGGGCCCCCTCCGTTAGCTCTACTACTTCCCCTCTCCAGGCAGCTTCCTAGTTTGAGGCATCTATACGTGGAATTGTTGGCGATTATCTTCTGGGATCTGCCATCATTCCACCCGTTTGAATGGAACTGCTTACCTGGAATTCCTTCAGAACACGCTTCCGCTGCTCATGGAGGTGATACCCCTTGCGATACGCAGAGAAATGTAGTTCCAGCATGATGGCGCTCCACCGCACTTCAGCCTAGTTGTACGGGCACATCTGAACAGATCCTACAGGGAGAAATGGATAGGGAGAGTGGAACCTATTGCGTGGCCAGCACGATTATCCGATCTAACACTCCTAGATTTTTCCTTTGGGGTCATGTGAAGAGTGTCGTCTACATTACCCCACTTAACATAAGACATAAGAACTTATTGAATATTCACTGCGTTTGATCAAATCAACACAGGCCTGACATGTTTGCCAGAGTCCGACAGGCAATGGTACGACGATGTAATGAGTGTAATCAAGTACAAGACATACACTTTGAACACCTCCTGTAATTTGTTCCAACCTGCAGAATAAAAATGAAGTCATAACAGAGCACCTGTGTTTCTTTCGAAACGACACGTCAGAAGATATAGATTGTTTAACAAAAAAGGTTCTGTATTGTTAGATTTGTCACTCCTTAGAATTTGTCGTAGAGGTTTTGAATCACCCTATATAATGAATAAATAAATTAAAATAAATGGTAATGAAATATTATATAATAACTATTTCGATTATCATAGAGCACCAGATCACAGAAAAAATTCGTGTATCAATGAAACGAAGATAGGCCTAACTGACAATTGAGCGAGGAAAGCGGCAACATAGAGTACTTGAACTTAGCCCTTTGTAAAATAATGTGATTTGCGCGGGAGTACTTAAAGACCTGTCGATCTTCTTCGCGTTAAATTCAAATCTCCCCATTGGCAACCATCACATAGACTGATTTATACATGTCTTGAGTCAGTAAAAACAATATAAATTCTATATAACAGTAAGGTTTAAAGTAACTACAATTGAAATGCGGAGCTTGACATTCTTGATTTTAAACTTAATGTAACAATATAAATCAATAAAAGTATTGTTAAAGCGCAATCCACATGCACAGAATTATTTCCTTTAAATTTCAATCTTATTTAATCAGAATACCTGCAGAAAGACATTCATAATTCGATATTACTGATGGTAATTTAGGCTCACTATGTGTGACTGTGTGTGTATTTTTTCCTCCTAAACATTGTTGAAGAGAGTATAGGCTTCTGAGTATAAATCCTATAAATAAATTTGGAGAAAGTATTAAAGCAATACAAATTAGTCTATATATTTTGAAATGCAAGTAATATGAAATTACAATTTTTTTCTTCATCGGACGTCTATAATAACATTTTTAATAAGAAAAGATAAATGGTAATATTATGAGGCCATACATATCCAAAATATGTATATACTAGTTCTTGTGAAATTAAATAACATGTTCGGTATGCACTGAGTTGGGCGAGGTGGACCTCAGCCTATGTCCTCCACGATCACCAGACCTCACACCTGTAGATTTTTTTTGTCTATAGGGATAAGTGAAACAACATGTTTTTCAGGTAGAATCTGCATCTATAGATGAGATGAAACAAAGATCACTCATATTGTCCAACACATTCCACAAGTAACACTTTTAAGAGTCAGAGAGAAATACCAGGAGTGAGTGAGACACTGCCTTCAAGTATATGGAACAATTTTGAACAGTAATGCACTGTGTAGTTGCACTGAAAACAGTAATCTTTACCTGCAAATCTATTTATGTTTACTGAGAGTAATGCAATGTAATAATGCAATAACGCCATACTGCACGGCGTTTCATGGTAGAATGTAGTTACGGTACTAAACAATTTGTTCCAAAGTAAATAATTTGATTTGCCTTATTTTGTATTTCAAAATAATATTGTTTTTCCCATTTGGAAAGTGACATTTTTTGTCACAATGTATTACTAAAAATGTATACGTTCTTTGATCTGATAAACTAGAAATCTAAAATGTTTGTACAAGTTTTTTCATGCTATTAATGGAATATTTTAAATATTCGTGCACTTCATCAATTCGTCAATTTTATTTTCATTTACATACTCCTAATTATTATAAATTCAGAAATTAAAAATATTTTCATACATTATTTTTCCTTATAAATTCGTAAATTCAGAAGTTTAAAATATCGTACTTTTCTACTATACAAAAATGTGCAATGTTTTATACCTTCTTACGTCTTATTATTTCAGAAATTTAAAATGTTTTTACACGTATTTTTCATGCAGCCAAATATGTATGAAATTTTTACGCAGTTTCTGCTTCTCATTCATTCAGAAATGTAGAATGCTCACTCTACAACTATTTCCCATCAACTCAAAAATGTTTAACAGAAATTAGAAATGTCTTTACACTTTCCGATGTCTCATCAGTTCATAAATTTAAAATGTCAACAATCGTCCTTACTCGTCATCAAGCCATAAATTTACAAGATTTACGTGTAATGAATTCAGTTATTTGATATTTTTTACGTCTCATAAATTCAGAAATTTAAAATGCTTTATTCTTATGGCACTTAAATTGTTTTATTGATGCTTACTTCTCATCAGCCAATGGTGCTAGATAGTCGACAACTAGTATCCGTTGATTAGTCATGGAGAATCCTGCTGTACCAACATCAGCTTCTCCTCTCTGAACCATTCCCACCATTCCACTCCAGGAACCATTCTTCATAAGATGACCCCACCTAGCGTCAACGGGGACAGAAAAATCTGTTCTGCAACCACAAACACACGACGGCTTTCCAACAAACACTTTCACCACTTATTGAATGTAATGCTATCTTATTCTGAGCGAATGATGAAAAATCTTCATTTAACGTACCTATATAAACTTCCTCCTTGTAAAATTCTGAATGAAAACTTAAATTCTTCTCTTGAAAGATGTTTTAATTTGTTTCATATTGCAATGTAGAAGCAGAATTTTCTTATATATTAATTTTAACTCAGAAAGGTCGAAACCTCTCTATTTCATTTTTATCCAGTTTACGAATTACCAATCAATAACATACAAATGTTAAGTTAACTCCCTTCATCATGTTATTTATGAAAATGTTATTTTATTTATATTTAATTGCAAAAAATAAACAAAAAGAATCAACAGCAGGGAAAATGTTCGTTTTTATATTATCTAGCAATTCAATGTGCACATTCATATCATGATCATAAAGAAACAATTCTGGTTTTAGGCAATTTCTTTCACAATCTAAAAGAAGTCGATAGTATGCAGATAAATTACGTAAAACTGTACAATTATTTATTTATACTGAGCGACATAGAAGTCAGTTGACAAATGGAAAACTTACTAATTGTAAAACTGAAATAATTATTGTACAAAGTGACATAATTATGTATTCTCTCCAAGATGCCCGTAATTTGAGTGACTTTTTTCATTTGTACTGTTAGGTTGGCAGTACATATTCCCCTTTTGTACCGCTAGAATTCTCCACATGTAGTGAATTAATTAATTAATAGATAAATAAATAAATAAATAAATAAATAAATAAATAAATAAATTTCTAACTGACTTGAGACACTATAACACTATAATGAGTTGTTGTTGTTGTTGTTGTTTAGTCAATAATTGTCCGAAAACAGATCTGAACCTCATAAGTGACACCAATAAGGCATCACTCATCAGGCTACTGCGCCATGAGATAATGGATTAGAATGGCCACTTCCTTTCCCCTCTATTGCATACATCACCGACTAGCTACATTTTACACTAATCAGACTTCAGATGCATATAAACAATTTCTTGTTCTTCCCCCTGACACATAATGTCAAGTGAGATGTACTGCCTGATAATAGATGTACCTACATATCAGACAGAACCTCAATCAGAGATAACTACATACCAATAATGACATAAAATGTTAGGTATATTTAATTTACAGAAATATATTTGTAGTGTATGTAGGACAACCGGTATAAAAACTGTGTCCAGAAACGTAGTTGCCTTCACACGATTATATGCATAATGTAAAATATGTTCTTACGTAAAATTCAAAGTCTCTTCCAGCATCCTCCATATGCATCCTGGGTAGCCGCCGATCTCCATAGGCTTCCCGTTTACTTCCTTCGTCACTATGGAGGTGGTTCCCTTTAACAAGAACACTTCCTCTTAGCTTCGACAAACAAAGACGAGGGGGCTTCTTGTCATGAGAAGCGTTAGGGTGGCAGAAGACTGTACAGGAATTTGAACTTCCTGTAGGGTTAATGGACGGCATTAACCCCCAAGCATAATACCGTCCCGCTAAGCTCAACTTCGGGACAATGCTTTCCTCTCCATTATCAGCATTGTACACACTGCGAACTAAGCCGCACACACATTGCTGTTCTTACCATATGGCTCTCAAGGTTCTTGTACACTTGATGGATGTGTTGTGTCATTCATATTAAATCTTGATATAGTGCGTTGTGCAACTAGAACACAAATGCACAACAAAACCAACTCATTATCATTTATGTAGAAATAAACACCTCTGTTTGATATCTTAGTATCAGTAAATGGAATTTATTTATTTATGTATCAAAGAAATTCAGTTTCTTTTTTTTAATTTCTGGAAAGTGAATATTGTTATTATCACCATAATCTGTTTACAAAGTGACGGAGCCACCGGCCTAGCTCGGGCGGTAGCGCGTTTGCCTGCTAATCCGGAGTCGCTCTCAGGTGTGGGATCGATTCCCGTTTGGGCTGATACCTGGTTGTGTATTTTTCCGAGGTTTTTCCTAACCATAATGCGAACGTGAGGTGATCTATGGCGAGTCTTCTGCCTCATCTCGCCAAATAACTATCATCTGCTAATACTAATTTCATCGACGCTAAATAGCCCAGTAGTTGATACGCGTCGTTAAATAAACAAGTAAAAAATTGACCGTGGATTTTAAAAAATCTCTATGATTGCGTGTAGCGTTTATAGGTACAAGAATTAGGGTAATGAAATTAGCATATTTTTTATTATAAACTTTCCTCATTAGAGGATTGCCCCGAGGACAAAGTATACTCTAGCAATTTGTTTGATTGTATAAAAGAAAATTCATATTACAATTATGTAATCCTTATCTGAAAGTGGTAACAAGAGCGTGATAAGGATTTATACAAATACAGAAATAGAGAATTTTTTTCTTGTTAGGAGGGGGGAGGGAACATCCCACGCACTACGACCTAATGTCTATTGTACACCCCCCATATGGGATGAGTTGCGTGCCCACCGATCCTCTACGCGCACCCACCTAACCACTTGACTCCCTTAACGACCGGTCCCTACAGCCAACAGAGTCCATGTACCACTCCTGCTTCGGCAACCCCCTCAAGGCTCCCTTAACGGTCCAACGCGGAAGTCCTCCCGAAAAGGTCTGCCCCGGGTTTCGTTGCAGAAGCTATCCATCATCACATGAATACAATCCATGGAGGCCGGTCGAGAGAGCCAGCAGCTTCGGAGAGCCGCCTGTAGAGCGATCTGAAAACCAGAAGAAGTAACGGGATGATGAATGAAAGGATGATAGGGGAGGAAAGGAAGTGGCGAAGATGAGCGGGGTTCCAATCGCCTGATGAAATTACCTGATATTCATCCATAGAAGTGAGGGAAAAAGCCCGAAAAAACCTAACCCAGGCAACTCGTCCCGACCGGGAATTGAACCCGGGCCCGCTGGGTTCGGAGTTAGACTCGCTAACCTCTCAGCTACAACGGTGGATAATATAGAAATTTACTGCTGTAAGTTATAAGAATGGTTTCTTAGAAGAGCTACGGACCCTTTAAGAGCTAACACTACAATAAATCTCAATGCATGAATTTTTAGATTACGTGTTTGCCAAAATAATTTTACAAAATGAAGAATAAGTTCTCTGGATCCTGTAATAATACCTATTACTTTGAGTTCTCTAAGTTTATATTTTTCTAAATAATAGGGAATGGTGGGTTCGCAAATACTTTTCTTTCCTTTGTCAACATCATCAGGTTGACCTCTGTATCTTCCAAAGCGAAAAGTTGGGTCAATCACTAAGCCAAAATCAGAATTTCCTTTATAGGCCAATATATGAATTCTTCTATTGCTTCCATTTTCTACCAAACCAAATAGTTCCTCATGTCTTTAAATGCACTGGCAATTTCAGATCTAATTTTGTGATGTCTATTGTTACGCAGAACCTCTCCATATGGACAAGATCCCAGGACGTGTCCAAGAGTTTCGATCTCTCTGTGACATCGTATACAGAGGTTACCGTCCTGGGATCTGCCCGAAATTGAGTAGATCGCGCATACGTTAGCCGTCATTTTGAGCCTCAGCCATTCGCTAACCGATAAACCTTCATGATTTCGGACTCAGCTGTTCACAGGTGTATATTCATTAAATGAAGCCACCCCTTCTTTCTTTATATGGTAAATATTGTGTGATTTGATTATGCCTATGATGTGTTCTTTGTATTGTATTTGAAATTATCTCCCAGTTTGTCCGATGTATAAGTCGTTAAAATTATTGCATGTTAATTTGTAAACTCCTGTTCTTTGTTTAACTTAGTTTTAATTTAATGCAAGACAGCTATTTCTGTAACAGATCTTAAGTGATAAAAGTTTTAAGTGTAACCAACATATGCTGCTGCTACTGCTACTGCTATTGCTACTACTATTGGAGGACTGATTTATTTAGCTATATCTTATTTAATTCCCTCGTTACACACACTTAAATCTTACAGCGAACAGCAGCACCGGAAATAAGGCATGAGCTTAGAAACAAGGAATATGTTAAATGAGGTTACCTTCACAAACATGAAACACATCACAATCTACTATATAGACGACATTGTTGAATAATTTTGAAAAGTAAGGAAACAATAAGTTATCTGATATTCGAAATAGAAGTACTCAAAACTGTAAAGATACTTAACAGAGTAGAATATGAGATGAAAATTTATACGAACACGTAAGTGGATTGACTCTGCGCAGTATGTCTCAAATTTTGTCGTAATTTGCAAATAATATAGACTATTAATTTTATTCTATTCATAACCCGACTTAAATTGATTCGTTTGAGTTTCTCTTGGCTAGTGAAGTTACGGTCGATAATTTCTGGCTATAAACAACTAAATTACACTCTGTACTGTCTGTAAAACATGTTTTAATCATAGAAATGAAACCTTTGTGTTCCATTCAACGTTTATTATGCATGCCGTAGTTTTTATTACCTTGTGGCCATTAATTTTGTACTCACAGAATTATTACAAAGTAAAGGTTGACATTTGAATTGTGGATGTCATGTAAATTGAACAGAAAGAACAAAGGATATAATAACGGGCAGTTATTTTGTATAATTCGCATGAAAAGTCAAAGAGTTTTACGATACAACTAAATAAATTGCATCATAATTGTTGTATTGTGGCAGCTAGAGCTGATAATTTGTACGGCTCGTAGTTGAAATATCACTTGTAAAATGATAATAGTTCGTTTATTTGTTTTATGAAAGAATATTTATACAATAGAGCGGTGTATTCTCCTGAATAACATTGCGGAATTTTTGTTATGAAAAATTACTTCATTACTATAAATTAATGACAATTTTATTTGAGAAAATCTCATAAGCAGCAAGACTTGTAAGATTGTACAGTTTAATAAGAAGTAAATATTAATGTTAAAACAAAATTGAAGCATCCAGTGAGAAAGTGATCTATGCCGAAAATGTTCAATGTTGAGTTATTGGTACTTTTATTTAGTACATACTGTGTTATAGTCTTGTCTTTGTACACATACTATTTACAACTTTTGAAGGATCCTTCTCCGTTAGTTTAAAAAAATAATTTTCGTAATTTCCTCCTGTCATATACCTAAGGCGAGAGAGTGATCTATTCTCTGTATCATATACTATACATCATTTTCTTTTAATTTTTTGCAGTGTCTTGGATACTTTTGAAAATTAAAAAAATATTAAATCTGATAGAAATGAAGAATATCGCTCTTGCAACATTTCTATAAATTAAAATTTTAAATTTTGGGGCCTCAAGAGTCAAAATTGCCCCAAAATTTGGTTTTCTGTGAAGACCTGATTTGGGACTTTTGGAACCCCAGAATGATTATGTGACCGATTTTTTTTTTCAAATTTTTTAAAATATAAATTTCGGACTGAAGAAGCTATACCAAGGAGAAAGCAATATTCTGAAGCTGCCGTCTGTGCAGACAGACCAATGGCCGCGTCCGTTTCTGGTAAGGTGATATTTGTAGCTTTCAAGAGTGATTTTTTTTTAATTTAAATTATGGTTAATTTAACGACGCTCGAAACTGCAGAGGTTATATCAGCATAGCCGGTGTGCCGGAATTTTGTCCCGCAGGAGTTCTTTTACATGCCAGTAAATCCATCAAAAGTGAATGAAAAATATAATACACGTCATGTGTTGTTCACATATCGTGTGAAAAACTCCCATAAGCTGATTAGGGCATGCAGCAAGGGATTTTCTGAAGTTCTCGAAATTTCGAAAATACGCCTTTTTACTGCCAGGGGAAACAGGAAGGAAAAGGCCCACCTAATTGAAAAAAAATCTGAAAATAAAGGTATTTAGAAAATTCCATCTCTGTTGAACGCAGAGGTAAGCATGGTAATCATGAATATCAAATTTGTGATAATGATTGCATCTCGAAGTGCTTCAAAGTTGCATCATCCCTCATTAAGATTTTAAGTGTGCCTGAGAATAGGTAGGCTACCTTAAGAAAGCAGAAGTTAAGATTTTTTGTAACAGCTGTTCTGAGCATAACAAAAATAACATTTTGTATTTAATGTATTATGTGCTTATGATAATCAGATTGTTTGATTGCGTAGAGCACTATTATCTAGTTCGTGGACACACATTTTTACCCTCCGACCGTGATTTTGGCATAACTGAAAAAAAAATAAACTGAGAAAACGGATTATGTATTTACTCCAGATGATTGGTTCCGTCTCGTAGAAAATTCTAGATTGAGAAAACCACTCTATTTTCTAAAAACGAGAACGGAAGATTAAAAAAAATTCCCAAAATACAACATTACTTATTATGAAGAAAAAAAGAACGCGCTAGATGGAGAAATGCTACTGCAAAAAATTGCACTTCTCAGGATACAAGCTACTAAACCTCATAATCCTGCAGTACAAGACAAAATATTACGAAATCTAGACATGGGAGGAAGTTCAAGTGTTTCATAAACCAGCTGGAGGACCTACCAAAGGTAAAAGCAGTCAATACCATCCCAAGAAACATTGCAAAGAATATTCCTTCCTTCAAATATGGAGTGTTTGTACTCTGCTGGAAGAAAAATAAGTGCTAAAAACACAAGAATCTGATGTATCTTCTAACCTACATACCACAAAATCGCCATGTGGTGTACTACGGCCTCCAGCCAGAAATGAAGTAGAGGTACTGATAATAAGTTGTAGATTTGTATGTCCATTTTGGCATGAGTTCCATCTTAAAGTGCAGATCAAAATATTTTAACCATAAGATACAAAAGCTTCATAGTGGCAGGAGCTATGCAAATAGATATGGGGTAGATATTGAGGTAGAGGGGCAAGAATGGAGGCAGGCAGGCAGGCAGGCAGACTGATTATTGATCTGACATAAAGTTTTGTATATAGCCTATTGGTTTGTACGCGTAGGAAAATATTAATGACGGAAAACTGCTTACATTATATGCACATTGTAATATTATGATACATTACTCTATTTCATTATAGGAGAAACGGGCCTAAGGCAGTGGAGAAATACTGAAGTTGAATATTGAAATTAATTTTCTAAGATACTTCAAAATGTGTAGTTCAAGGTGGAAAATAAAACAATGTATGTTAATCTGATTTTTTAAAGTTATTAACATAAATACAAAACTCAAGATCTCTGTTCCACTGAACACTGGTATACATCACTCTCTCACTGAATGCCTCAATTTTAATCCTAATAATAATAATAATAATAATAATAATAATAATAATAATGGTAATAATAATGCATATCAAATAGAGATAAAATATTTTCAGTACAAGGTACTTTTTCATTAAACAAGTATTAGGAATGTTAAATCAAATTTCTAAACCCAATAGAGTTAATAATAAATCAATATAAATCAGATAGACAGGGTTTGGATTAACGGGGGAGTGGGGGATTCCCCCTGTTGGAAAGTTATCTCCCTCTCATAAATTCATATTAACATCCCTGCCAGGGATAACTTCTATCCCCCCTCACAAAATATAATTGTTTTAATACGAGTATATTTTATAAAGTACAGCAGTGATGTCAACTGATGCCCATAGGAGCAAGCGCGCGCTTTAGAGCCCAGGACAGCCTGAACGCTTACAGACGAAAGATATAGTATATGGCGCTTGGTCGAGCTATATACAGGGATGGTCAGCACTGATTCAATGGATAAAGGGAAGAGAACTTATTAAAACTGTATTCATGTCAATTTTTAGATTTTTCTGAGAAGTATAAGTGCATCATAAGAATGTAAGTTTTAATTTTAATGTTCATTTTTCACAAGTTTTCTTTTTTATTCAAAAGGAATATTTTCTCAACTTTTTTACAGAAAAGTGAAATTTTCAGATATGCTTTTTTAGTAGCCTTACAGGTACTAAAACAATGTTTTCGCAAATCTAATGTATCGTAAATACTACATATTACTGAAAGAGATTAAAATGTTTGAAAATATTCGCATGGAAAATGTTTGTAAGGAAATGAATTAACAAAGCAAATACTGTTACATCACAAACAAAAGATATGTGCCTATGTGTTGGTAAAACGTCAGCTCTATAGCTTCAGCAGATTTCGAGATAATTTAATACTCTGATAACAGAAAGTTGCGCACCAATATCACCTAAAAGCATAATGCGATAAGAGTTTTATTATGTAATATTAGTTACAGTTAAAACATATACCTAGACAACTTTGCTTTGTACTATAATATTGTTTTAATTACTTTTATAAGGCTAAAGATACCATCAATATCAATATAAACTTATCATGTCATATTCAGTGTCTTTCTTTGGGATAATACTTTCTTTATGTTTAATTCACTTAGTAGAGTATAGTTGTATGAGTAGTTATTATGGAATTTGTGTGAATATTCCTTCTTTACTCTTTATTATGTTATTAACGTTTAAAACATAACTGAAATATTAGGCTAAGAAATAGGTGTTAGTACTTTTGTTTTACAGACAATATAGAAAATAACAAACAGAAAGAAGTCATATAAAAATAACGACATAAAATTCCACGTTCCGTTTGAAGTTTGTGCACCACTGTTTTCTTAATCCAACAGGTTGCTTCTTCCTCCTAGCATACCTAGCGCTTAATGCCCGCGCACGACTCAAGGTCAGAAAAATGCGCTTGCTTTGACATCACTGAAGTACAGTATAAAGTAAGCAAAGAAAATAATATTGATGTATTATCATCACTGGCAAGCTGACAACAATCAATAACTTAGAAGTTACACATCTTATCTTAAA
Organism: Periplaneta americana; assembly: GCF_040183065.1. NCBI lineage: Eukaryota > Metazoa > Arthropoda > Insecta > Blattodea > Blattidae > Periplaneta > Periplaneta americana. Next base: position 80,119,608 of record NC_091117.1, read on the forward strand.
ACCTGCTTATGAATATAATAATTATTATGATCAAGATGCAAGATGAGGATAATAATAATTTTACGTATGGTATTCTCTATCTAGGATTCTATCCCCCTCATCAGAAATCTTAATTCGCATCCTGTTGATAGATACAAGTACAAACTATTTTTAGCCAAGGTACTTAAGATAGAAGGAATATTATTAATGTTAAATCACATTTTTGAGCCCACCAAGTCAATAACAAATCACTATGGATTAGAGAGAATAGAAAATATTTTCTGTCCGAGAAAGAAAATTAATATTTTCAGACTAAGTTAGAATACTAATTAAGATCCAACAAATTTCAGAAATTTTAATGAAATTTAAAGTGTAATGAAGTTAATAATAATAAAATTAATAGGCTGTAGATCATTTTTTAGGAAATAAAAATATTTTTAGTTCACAGTACTAAGATTTAATAATTATCAAGAATGTTAATAAAATTTTCAAACCTAATCAATTGAATAATAAATCAATATTGATCAGATAAAAATTTGAAATATTGTGAGATCAGGACGATTCAACAAACATTAAGAATATTAAACCAAATTTTAAAGTCTAACAAAGCGAAGTGTAAATCAGTATAAGTCAGTTAAATATAACTATAAATTATATTCAGGCCAAGGTGAATATTAAATAAAGCTTTCGAATTTGATAAAGTAAATAATAATCATGTTACAAATTAGGTTGAAATTAAAAAAAAATTATACTTTTAGATCAAGATAATTAAGATTCAACAAATATGAGGAATTTTAAATCAAATGTTCAAGTCCAATCCAGTTAATAATAAATCAGATAGGCATAACGGAGGGGAAGTAAATGTGATCCAGTTCACCCCTTCCACAATATTTCGGACGTGTTTGCATCACGTGAAGTAATGCGGCATGTGATTACATTAAAAACATTTCAAATCAAGTCAAATACGTAATACAGACATTCATAGAGTCACTATGGCTTAGCTCTCATAAATAATCACTTATAAGCTATAGATCGCCTATATTTTTCGGTCAGGACGAGTCTGTCTATATTAGGATGAATACTATTAACTACATGAACATGAACTACGAGATGATAAGCTGTTAGACGTGTACGCGCAATATATTTCAGCAGGGCCAATTAAAAAGAAGTTTGCAGACATAAGTGGATTCAAAGATGGGCCAGCATCTTAGCTGCGAAATTACATAAGTTAGAAGACTTGTCGTTCATTCATAGTGTACTGCCCAAGAGCAGGTCTTTCACTGCAAACCCAACTTTCTCCAATCTTTCCTATTTTCTGCCTTTGATCCGCATATGATCCATATATGAAGAGTCCACTGCAAGAATGATGGATGTAACTTTCTTGTCGAAAATGAACCAAGACTGTCAATGCATAGCTTAAGACATATAGAATGTGCATAGAGAGTTTTATGGCATTAACACTGATAGTCATTGTCCAGTAATGATCGGAAAATCACAGTTAAACTTTGAGCGCTAAGCATTTCAAACTTTCAATTGCTTTTCCTGCAAAATGTATTCCAAATGACATCCATCATTCTTGCAGTGGACTCTTCATATCTTAATGTCGTCTATCATCTGATATCTTCTTCTGCCCCGAACTCTTCTTTCGTTCACCATTCCTTCCAGTGCATTCTTCAGTAGGCAATTTCTTCTCAGCAAATGACCCAACCAATTTCTTTTCCTCTTTCTGATCAGTTTCAGCATCATTCTTTCTTCACCCATTAGGTAAAAATTCATATAATTCCTTGCAGGTGTTACCTGACATTTGAAAAATGATATTTTTCTCTATAACTTGCCTATGTGTTCGAAATGCGATAAATTGATCGGACTGAATTTTCAATTAGTAGTGGTTGTGGGTTGGCTTTTCATTAAAAAAATATTCTTATAGATTCTTGAAAACTTTCTCATTATTTCAACCCGCACAACAAATTACATTAAAATAAGTCTAATACATTGCTTAGTCGCATGTAACAACTATTTTATTACTATAAACCATTTGTAATAATCCTAGTTTAAACTCCTACCTATAAATTTATGTTTGCTAAAATCCTTCTTATGTTCAAGATCGAAGTGCCGTCTGATATTATAGGCCTAATGTTTTATATAAATCTCAAATGAACAGATTAGGTATTGAATTTTACCTTTATTCATAATAACAAAATAGTTTAGTCTACTGCTCCTGCGTTCGTAGTACCGCATCGCGATAGTTCACATTACGTCCGCGGCTCCACTTGCCTCGTCCACACCTGTGGAGTAACGGTCAGCGCGTCTGGCTGCGAAACCAGGTGGCCCGGGTTCGAATCCCGGTCGGGGCAAGTTACCTGGTTGAGGTTTTTTCCGGGGTTTTTCCTCAACCCAACACGAGCAAAAGCTGGGTAACTTTCGGTGCTGGACCCCGGACTCATTTCACCGGCATTATCACCTTCATATCATTCAGACGCTAAATAACCTAGATGTTGATACAGCGTCGTAAAATAACCCAATAAAAAAAATAAATAAATAAAAAATCCACTTGCCTCGGTCGAGTAATACCGAGTTCAAACTCTGCTTACTGTACGTAAGCCTACACACAGACAGGTAGAATATTTATAGATGGGGAAATAAGTAGTGGTGTATCCAGTGCCTACACGAGAACTTTGTGCTCATCCCTGAGGTAGAGGTTTAAAATAGTAAGTACTTACTTACTACTTACAATTCAATAAACATGACTGCTTTCTGTTAGATATGAATTCTTTGAAATTTAATTGTTAATAACGTATTCGAAATACGTGTTTATATATTCAAATAGAGAAATAATAATGTTGTAAATAACATTTTCCATTCAAATCAATGCGTGTTGTCTTTTGATACAAAAATTATTAAAACAGGATAATTTGAAAATTTATAAGCATGCATTATAGCAGTAAATTTATATGAAATAATCTTAGCATTATAAAGCCTAACCATTTTTAAAAATGAAAATTATAATAAAATTGACTTAGAGGAAGTCTGGGACGGCGGACAGCACAGGATGAGAGCGTTTCTAGTGTTTTTTTTATCACTGACAAGAGATGGCAGCAACTATGTTAATCCTTCTACTAGTTATAAATTACTAGCCTTTGTTGTGAACACCTGTGTAATTTTAACCGTTAACAGTGACCGTTAAAACATTTATCTGTTGGTTGTGTATTGTATCGAATTAAATTTAGCCTAGTTAATATAAATAAAATTGTGTAAATATTTATATCATATCCCATGCAAATTATTTACTTATAGTTTACATCAGGAGTCGTCAGCACAGCGCACGCTGGGGCTAGCCTCTCTTACCCGCGGAAAACGCAGTGCACTATAGTGCTCTCGTAGCTGCTAGCGGGTATGCTCTGTATCTCTCCCTATTGCACGATAGTGCACACGGGACGGCACCGCGTACCCATTGCACATTTCAGCGAGTGCTGACGATCACTGGTCTACATAATGCTTTTTGATTTGATTCAGTGTAGTTGAAGTGATGATTTTATAATAATTTTAGTTTCATATTTTCAGTCGTGTCGGTCAGTACCGGACATTCTGTTTTCTGGTATTTAGGCCTATATATTTTTTTTTCGAAATTTAATTTAATGGTTTGTAATTTATAGAGCTTGAATTATGCCAGAATCTAATCCTAAACCATCGAAACTAAGTTGGAATCCGGATGCAAATAAACTCTTATTTCTGAAGATATTGAAACTGCCTCATTTTGTATGGAAAAACATAATGAAGACTAGATCCAATGCTAGTCTTGTAAAATGTGGGCTCACGGAGCTTGTGTCAGTGTTCAAGAAACATCAGACAACTAAGAATGCGATTATTGTGGGCATTAAAAACGTATCCGTTACTGTGCTCCATTTCTAAATATGTGCAAATTTTTATGTTCAATTTATTTCTTTACAGCATTTATTAGATTAATTTTTGAAGTATTTCTATTACGAATATTAGTTGATTTATTAATTTCATGTTAAAGGAAAAATAAAGTTAATGTAATATTTTTTTTTATTATAAGAAGGAAAAAACCTTAATTGTCCGATACTGAACAAACTCCTCCTAAAAAAAAAAAATGATTACTCTTTTCATAATTATCCTTACTGCCAGTATGTAAACTATTGTACTAGTTGTATCGTAATCCTAGCAGTTCACTTCTGTGAAATTCATATGGCATATGTTCCCCATAACATTGCACTGGTCTTTAAAAAAATGTATGCTACTGAGGAAATTTTAAGTGTTTTAAACTCAAATTTATGCGCTGATTCCAGATTTGCAATCATATTTATTATAGCACATCAGGTTTTTGAGTTATGGGACTGTAATATTAATCATAAATCTTACTATCCACTATATACCTGTACCGTAAAGTCAGAGATATAAATTCAGCTTAGTTTATATATTGTTTGCAAATTGTTATATTCTATTATTTTAAATACATTTATAAGAATATATTATACACTTACAATGTAGTAAGCACTAAAAACTCTGTTAAAAGTGCTTAACAACTTTGCTTTTCCGCTTATATTGACATGTGGTTGATCGCTGTAGGAACCAGCAGAAATCACCCATCATGCTCGGACCGTATTGATTCTGGTACCTGAATTCTATCGTTAATATGTCCTAATGGAACCTCTCACCATGTTCGTCATTTACAGCGCCGAGATTTGATGGAAAAAAGTCAAGATGTGAATGAAGAAAGTGCATTTTAAAGACATGAGACAACCTAGCTTCTGAAATGATCTAAGCATGTTATACACTAGCTCAGCATAATTATCAGCTCGATAATTTCCTAAAAACCTAGTTGACATAGTACAAATGTGTCCCAAGCTTCCAGTTTAAGAGCACTCAGTTTTTACCGGAAAGTAGTGTCACATATCATGATTAAAAATTAAAAATGTTATTATTTTAAAATTGTGAAGTGATAGAAAAAACGGACTTCAGATCTGTAATCGGCACACTCATATTAGGGTTGGTACACTTGCTTTTGTTCAATGGAAAAATTACTGTAGTCCAGTATTATCAGCTCTGGAAATTCCTACGAATTACACAGATGACTGAGTGTTTGACCATAACACTATGATGAGGTGAAGAGACCTGAGAAAAAGGGACGACTTTCCTTCAGGGAGACTGTGAATCTATTCTGAGCAACACCTATAAAAATTGTGGTAGAAAAAAGTTGCTTTGAGGCTTTTGCTTGGGAATTTCAGTTTTCCCTACCATTGTCATTGCACATTCCGTGACATTATCATCTTAACATTATCTGTGAAGTTTTAAAAGTTCATTAAATAAAGAAACATTAATTAAATTAGTGGAGGACGAGTCTCAAGAAAGTTCTGGCCCTAACGCTAGAGGATTTACGTAAATTTTCGACACGTATTACATTTATTTGAAATCATTTGTTCTATAGCAGCATAGAAAACTGAAGTTGTCTTACATCCGAGATTACAGCTGCTTTGATCATCAATCCGTGAAGATTCTGACGGCTCTTCAAGTAGCCATCTGTCTTCCAGACAAGACCAGAATTCTCACTCCAAATAGCTACTTGAAGTCGTTGCAAAGGCATTGTAGACTGTATTCTGAATAATTCAGTGAGGGTGACTACTCCATCTACAGAGCTTTGTACTGCCACAAACTGGCTGTCTAGTGGAACGTTGATTTCAGAGAAGGACAGCTTTGGGGTCTCGAACACCAGCCATTTTCCTCTTGACAGGCTGATCAATTCTGAAAGCTGAAATATTTCTGTGAATCAGTATTACCATCATTGTGAGTCAAAGACTATAAATTAGCTGTATAACTATATACCAAGAGTTAAAGAGTTCTATTTTAAGCTCCTGATGATCTGCTGGTAACATTATATGTCGTTAACCCACAACTGCTATAGTGAAAATCGAAATACTACTGTCTTAAACGAAACCTTCTGTATAGAGGAAGGAAAATTCCAACATAAAACTATGGATAGATGGAACTATGTAGGATTCTAATAATGCATTAGGTCGTTTTCTAGACTCATTGTTCTAAGAACTATTGAAAGAATATGTGTGGAAAAGGAATAGAATTATGTTATTTTGTAAAATCGGTATTTTCAGGAGCTATTAAAGGAAATTGGGTAACAAAAGAAAATAACTATCTCTGTCATTTTCTAAACTCGACGTTATTCGGCAGCTATTGAAGAAATGTGGACTCGAGAGGAAAATAAATTATCTCTGTCAATTTCTAAACCCGACGTTCTTCGGCAGTTATTGTATAAATGTGGATTTGAGAGGAAAATAAATTATCTCTGTCATTTTCTAAACTCGACGTTCTTCGGCAGCTATTAAAGAAATGTGGATTCGAGAGGAAAATAAATGATCTCTGTCATTTTCTAAACTCGACGTTCTTCGGAAGCTATTGAAGAAATGTGGATTCGAGAGGAAAATAAATGATCTCTGTCATTTTCTAAACTCGACGTTCTTCGGCAGCTATTGATGAAATGTGGATTCGAGAGGAAAATAAATTATCTCTGTCATTTTCTAAACCCGACGTTCTTCGGCAGCTATTGAAGAAATGTGGATTTGAGAGGAAAATAAATTATCTCTGTAATTTTCTAAACTGGACGTTCTTCGGCAGCTACTGAAGAAATGTGAATTCGAGAGGAAAATAAATGATCTCTGTCATTTTCTAAACTCGACGTTCTTCGGCAGCTATTGAAGAAATGTGGATTCGAGAGGAAAATAAATGATCTCTGTCATTTTCTAATTTTCTAAACTCGATGTTCTTCGGCAGCTATTGAAGAAATGTGGATTCGAGAGGAAAATAAATTATCTCTGTCATTTTCTAAACTGGACGTTCTTCGGTAGCTATTGAATAAATGTGGGTTCGAGAGGAAAATAAATGATCTCTGTCATTTTCTAAACTCGACGTTCTTCGGCAGCTATTGAAGAAATGTGGATTCGAGAGAAAAATAAACAATCTCTGTCATTTTCTAAACTCGACGTTCTTCGGCAGCTATTGAAGAAATGTGGATTCGAGAGGAAAATACATTATCTCTGTCATTTTCTAAGCTCGATATTCTTCAGGACCTATTGAAGGAATATAGATGGGAAAGGAAAATGATTGTTATTTTCTAAGATCGATCGACAGTTTTCATGATTGTTGAAGGAATGTGAACTGAAGAGAAAAATAATTATCTATGTCATTTTCTACGCTCTTCAGAAACTATTGAAGGAATGTGGATTGGAGAGGAAAATAATAATTATTCAATTTTATAATCTCAATCTTCTTCAGGACCTATTGAAAGAATGTGGGCGGAGAAAAATAGTTATGCCATTTTCTATGGCCAATATACCTGGCCAGATGTTAACAGCAAATTGTTGTTGCTGTGAAGGATAAACAGATGAAGATAACGTTAGGATTTTCATCTGTCCACTGATGTTGGTTATGTAAATTGACTATTACATCTCGGTTAAATGATGCTTCGTCGGTGAACAACACAAACCGTCCAAAAACCAGGTTCCATAGCGCATCTCTGCAGGTACCATTGACAAAACTCAACCCGCCGAGGATAATCGTTCAGTTTGAGTGCTTGCTCCTTTTGCACTCTGACTCTTGGTGTATTTACTGATTAACCTATTGATGGTTTTGAAGCATAAGTGTCGTAAGTAACGTTACAACTGTAGTTCTTATTCCTTACAGGAGGACTTGCCAAACTACGGCCAGCTACTTTTGCTCGGCCCATTTACTAACTTGAAAAAAAAATAAAAGTCAAAAAAAGAAGATTAATTTATTCACGAATTTCGATTGATGAAATCAAATCAGAGGCCCAGATTCTTAAACAAATTCCTCATATACTGTGGTAACAATGATGTTGCTACAATATAGGCTACTGGTTGCAAGCGTTCAGCCGTCAGGCGAACGTGGGTTGTCCAGTCCAAGCGCGAAGTGTGACAACAGAGCAACCAGAGATTGCACCGCTAACAGCGACTTCTTTCGGTACACGCTAACACATAATAGAGCAGTGAAAATGTGAAGATGTAAGTATTATCCAGTTAAGAGTAGTATTAGCAGTTTGAGTAATCCACAAGCATTTACCAGTAGTTCTTACAGCGTAACTTAACTTTAATTATGGCAGGAAAGAAAAAAAGAGAAAATGGGCAGTAAATGTTCTGTGTTTAAACAACAATGGAGTTGGAACCATTTTATGATTCAAACTGGAAATAAAGTAATTATGCCTGATTTGTAACGAATCAGTTGCTGTCTTTAAAGAATATAACATTCCCAGGCATCATTTTTTTTTTTTTCGTTGTTGGTAACTCTATAGCATCTATTAGATGCTTTATGGTTGTGCTAACAGATGGAGTTACTTGTCAACAATGTGACTCTGAAACTTGTGTTCAGGTTACTGCCCAGCGACAGTCCTGATGTATTTTTATATTTGTGATGATTAGTTAATTAATATTAACCCCGCACACTCACAATCACACTCATATTCACACAAAATTCCAGACTCTACAAACCCAGGGAATTTTTCTTGAAGAAGAAAAATTCACCGAGAGCCGAGTCCGGGAATCAAACCCGGGACCTCCTGCTCTCGAAGCCAGCATGCAGACCAACAGACCACGGAGGCAGTCAAGGCATCATGAAATCAAACATTTTTAAAAATTTTCACAATTTACGGGGAAGTTACGGGATGGTAAATTTGAAGCAATGAAGCGTGGACTATCATCTTAACAGAATATTTTCAAGAAACAGAGATCAGACAATTAAGCAGCAACAGTGGCTAGTTTCGCATGAACTGGCGATGGTGAATTTATTAAATCGTGCATGATAATGGTGGCGAAGGAGATTTTTGTCCTGAGAAAGTAGATTTATTTAAGAACATTAGTTTTTCAGTATATATAGTTGCTCGCAGAGTGGAAGATATTGCCAAAAACATAAATTGCCAGTTGAATGAAAAAAGAGAGCAGTTTGAAAGTGTAGGTTTAGGTCAATAAAACACAAGTTTGAATATCAATGTTGTTTATGAGCTTTGTTAATTAGACTTAATTTAAACTTACGTGACTTGGCCCGCGATTCTTTCTCGGATGGTTAATGTGGCCCTCGCTATGAAAAGTTTGGCAAGCCCTGCCTTACAGTACAGTACAGTTTCTGGTTTTCTCATTCAATAATTTATTAGTTTCAGACCCATGATCGTTTAACAAAACACGTTTGTTTTGGTCTCTTCTATCATCCCTAGAAGTTTAAGTATTGAATTTAGCTACACCCTGTGTGAGTAATAACTTATAATGAATGCTTTCATTAGGAGTTTTAGAAGATAGTACTTCACTTAATTCAATTAATTTTAGCACTTATTCTTTAATACTCTTTAAGTTCTTTTTTATCATTAATTCAAAACCTTATTTATGCTATCGGATTCTGATCACTTGCTAAGTCTGATGTGTACTGAATATCTCAATGTATTTATTTTTCATATTTATATTTGATATATATGCACATTAAATTACTACATAGTTATCAGAGTATGATTGTACCACAAGACGTAGTAAGCTACCTTCTGCAAGGCGAGCTGTGTTTCCGGGTCACTGGAGAGTACCACATAGAAGGGCAGGTTGCTGTTACATCTGGAAATAGGGACGGTGAGCTCTAGCGTTGAGACCGGGAGGGCTGCTGTTTGTATGCTGTTCTCTGCAAGTCGCTTCCATATCTTGTGCACCAGTGCGTTGTCCTCTAGAGACACAGTGTGTATGTTAATAAACCACCACTTGGAAATACTGTGTACACAGTCTTGAGCCGAGATCGTATTACTTGGAATTACACGTAGCAATTATGTACAGAGAGATTGAGCTTTTTTTTTTATCTAAAATGCCAATTGTACGTATGTGTGTATGCTTTAGTCAATGACTGTAATATTGGACGGAAATAAACCTTGACACGTATAGAAAGAAGGGGAGCTTATTTAGTAGAAATTGTACATATATGAAAATTCGTCAGGAAAACTATGATTAACAGAAGTGATAATTTTACACATATATTTGCAAGCAGTACATTTATGGGGGAATTAAAGGACATCGTTTTCAGTGACATTTTTTATTTATTTATTTAGTAGATTTATTTCTACTGGCAGAGTTAAGGTCATAAAGCTTTCTTTTCCACTCAATCAGTATAAGAACAATAGCAAATATAAAAGTGACAGAAATACAGGAACAATATACAATTAATAATAATAATAATAATAATAATAATAATACTTATATTTACTTACTTACTGGCTTTTAAGGAACCTGGAGGTTCATTGCAGTCCGCACATAAGCCCGCCATTGATTCCTATCCTGAGCAAGATTAATCCAGTCTCTACCATCATATCCCACCTCCCTCAAATCCATTTTAATATTATATTCCCATCTACGTCTCGGCCTCCCCAAAGCTCTTCTTCCCGCCGGCCTCCCAACTAACACTCTATATGCATTTCTGGATTCCCCCATACGTGCTACATGCCCTGCCCATCTCAAACGTATTATAATAATAATACTAATAGTAAAAATACCAATAATAATAATAATAATAATAATAATAATAATAATAACGTAATGAAAACAAGTTTAGTTACATGTAATTCTAGGAATCAAACAATTACAGTAACGTGAATCGAAGTAATTGTTAAAATTATTAAAAAAAAATTATGTTAAAAATAAAAATCATATATTAGAAAAATTGTATTTTAGAAAAGCTCACAGCTAAGCAGTCTAGCTGACAACCGGGTTTTGAAATTAGTAAATGTCTGACAGTCCCTTAAGGTATGAGGTAGGGAGTTCCAATCACGAGAAATTGAAACGGTGAATGCTGAAAAGTATCGGGAAGTGTTACGATACGGTATACTCAATGTACCGGTGATCTGAGATCGACTATTTAGGTTATGGTTGGAGCATAAATACACGAGACGAGACCACAGATAACTTGGGGTTGGGGTGCGCAGAATTTGAAATAGAAGAGAAAGACAGTGTAAAATTCTGCGATCGTTGTGCCGGAGCCAAGATAAAGATTCCAAAAATGGTGTAATATGATCGTATCGTCGGACATTGCACATATATCTTAAACACATATTATTAACACGCTGTAATTTATTCGAAAGTTCGGTACTTACGTCAGTCAACAACACGTCACAATAGTCACATAGATAATTGTCGAAATTATAAGAGAGTAAAATTGATGTAAAATAATTAGTCAGTCAATAAATGAAGAAACAAACAAATGAATGAATGAATGAATCAATCAATCTATCAATCAAGGTGGACAAATTAAACAAAATTATAGAAAAATAGTTAAGAAATACATGAAGTTTTGTGGATAGCGAAATGCTCCCCTCTAGCTAAGTTGGCAATAATAAAATAAGTTTAGATAAGGTACCTTTTCCTTGATGTATGTGTTTTGATGAAAAATTGATTTGCTGATTAGGGGCGCAAACATTTATTGTATACAACGGAATTTTGTAAAACTTTCCGTGACCAGTCTTCTCGCACACACGTGTAAGAAGATGGATCCTTAGCTGTGGCTGGCAAGCGCGTGCATGTCTCTACAAAATAAATTGTTGTAAATTTATGTATGCAAATCCCAAAATTTTGAATGCCGTAGTTTACAGATGAAAGGCTACATCAGGGAACAAGTATATATAGGGTAGAAGTGAAATAGCCTTGCAGATTATAGATAGAGACTAACCTTTTCCACTCCGGCATTGTCTCCTGGCTTAGTTGCCTCATGAGTGATACCTTATTGGTGTTACTTATGAGGTTTAAATCTGTCTTCGGACAGTTGATCAAACAGTAACTCTATTTGGTAGGTTAGAATGAATTTGAAGCACATGTTTCAAAATTTTGTCAAATCTTTAGCAACGTTGGCCTGGGTAGCGCAGTCGGTATAGTGCTGGCCTTCTGTGCTCGAAGTTGCGGGTTCGATCCCGGCCCAGGGCGATGGCATTTAAGTGTGTTTAAATGCGAGAGGCTCCTGTCAGTAGATTTACTGGCATGTAAAAGTACTGTGGGACAAACTTCCGGCACACCGGCGACGCTGATATAACCTCGGCAGTTGCGAGCGTCATTAAACAAACCATATTTTTTAATTTTTTTTAGCAATATGAATCACTCTTTGACAAATTAATGTCTTTCAATATTGGTCGGTATTTGACAATCTTTGACAAGTTTTCTTGTAAAGTATTAAATTGGAAGAAAATTTTGATCGTATTCAAGCAGTTTGAATGAGAAGCGTGAACATTTGTAAATACATCAAACAGTAAGTTGGGGTACGGTATGGATTAACAACAAAATCAATAGGAAGCCATACATTTTGTTGCTGAAAGGACAAGATTTATTACACAGAACAGTTTGGGACGAATACAGAGTGTAGGGCGGTCATAAACCACTCTGTGACATGGGCATTCCATACAGAGGGAGAAGAAAATACTGCTTTCAACGGGGGGAAAAAAGTGTGAAAATGTAGGTAAATATTCAGAGGTATATAAGATATATATATTTTATTTATTTTATTGGGTTATTTTACGACGCTATATCAACATCTAGGTTATTTAGCGTCTGAATGAAATGAAGGTGATAATGCCGGTGAAATGACTCAGGGGCCCAGGACCGAAAGTTACCCAGCATTTACTCGTATTGGGTTGAGGAAAAACCCCGGAAAAAACCTCAAACAGGTAACTTGCCCCGACCGGGATTCGAACCCGGGCCACCTGGTTTCGCGGCCAGACTCGCTGACCATTACTCCACAGGTGTGGACCATAAGATATAGGCCTACTGATATTTCACGAAGTGTTGTGTTTTTTTTACTAGTTATCGTATAACCACTTTGGTTATTGTTATTTTGAGGCGTTCAGAAGTCAACATGATTAACTCCATTTCTAAAGATTTTAAGATATTTTAGGTTAAAGTTAATTACAAATAATTACACTGAAAATGTGGTCAATTTAATACATTGCCAACGTAGAAACTCTGAAATAACTAAAAGTGGAGTTAATCATGTTGACTTCTGATGTACTGACTGACCTCAGTGTCAAAGATTATAACGTGTTCGCTTCGTCTGCGATGTCCGTCGCGCTGACCACATTACTCCAATCTTCCAAACTCTGAACTAGTTACGGTTTAATGAACGTAGCAATTTTTTTTCCCTTGTTGTCCTTTTCCTAGTGCTTCATATTTTTACAGCTACCTACCTTGCCTCCCACTTCAGCTACCTGTCATCATATCACAATCTCTACATACGCACGCAAAATAGCCAAATACCAACACAAAAGACATCATCGTATTCATCATCATTCATTATCTAGCTAACGCGCTTGTGGAATACCCTACCCAGTGACATCAGATAGTATCGTCCAATTTTCGAACACGAGAGAGGATATCAAGATACTACAGACTTCTCCCTATTCCACATGCATCGCAACAGTGCGTGGAAATGAAGCATCTAAGATAAAATAACCGAGTCTGTTGAAAACCGGTCAGAGGCCTTATGTTCGGTTCATGTATGCCGAGTCTCTGTAGAACCGAAGCTCCCTTTGCGTTTGTTCAGTCTTTCCCTTTCCTTACATATTATCGGTGCATTTCTTGTTAGTTACACCTGTCCCTGCGGCTTTATGCTTTAGCTCCTTAAGGATGTCAGGCACATATCTTGCGAAGTTACGCACAGTAATGAGTATAGGTAATTTTCCTTATTATTAATGTGATTAAACGTTCACAAAAATATACGTATAAATAAATGAAATAAAACATAATTTGAAAAAATGCATATGCTCGTAGTACCGACTAGTATTGTGCAATGTTGAACATGAGAAAGGTAACAAAGACATTAAAATTTCGTCCTATTCAATATGATAATCTAATCGTAAGATATGAGCTCAAATCGTTAAGCAATTTAAAATAGTGTCCTGCAATGTTCGAACATGATAGAGGCTACCAAGACATTACAAACTTCGTCTTATTTTATATGAAAAACTAATCGCAAGATCTATTCTAAAACATGAAATAGTGAGAGTGGAGGACAGCGAATATTTTTATGACAAGGTGGAACAAACATGACAGGCATTCTTCTGCAGAGCGAACATCGACGAATGTCGAACTTCGTCATATTCGACTAACTTGCCACCGGCGTGGCTCAGTCGGTTAAGGCGCTTGCCTGCCGGTCAGAAGTTGCGCTCGGGCGCGGGTTCGATCCCCGCTTGGGTTTTTTCCGAGGTTTCCCCAACCGTAAGGTGAATGCCAGGTAATCTATGGCGAATCCTCGGCCTCATCACAGCGTCGTTAAATAACCAACTAAAAAAATTCAACTAACTTCAATCGAACATAGTGCCTGTAATGCATGTCGCTAATACTTTCATCATCCGTATAGTCACACAAATATTGTTACAGAGAAACTGTGATTTATTTGCATATTATGTGAAGAATGCAATTATAGCTAATTTCTGTCGGTATTTCGTATAGTAACAATTGTCATGTATTTTTAAAACATAATGTGATGTACTTATGTACTCATATTTTTGTCGATGTTTAATCATACTTTTGTAATAAAAATTACCTGTTCTTACATCTAAACAAAGCTTCACAAGATTTATTCTAAAAGCATGAAGGCATGGGAGGAGAGGGTAGGAGAGGTCAGCAAACTTCAAGGGCACAGATCATTCAAGGCGCAAGTTTGAGCGAGCTGAGAGAGACCCGCTTCGTCAAAGCAGACTTCGGTTCTTGTCACGCTCGACAAACTTGAACCGAACACAGAGCTTCAAATGCACGACACTAACATCAGAGACTGTCGGAATTTAACAGTATTCAGAAACAAACTTATTAAATATCTTTTTACTGCATAGAGTGAAATTTGCAATTATTTCGAAATTGTTACTGTTTCGTTTCTCTTGATATTTGTGCAATCAGTTATTTATTTCTAGACATTTAGTCATTTTTAATCACTAATATATTAGGCGGTCAATATATTGGATTAGTACTTTTTGTGCCCATTGTGATCTTAACTTTCAACTTGTATTTTTTTTTGCTCTCCTCTTTTTGCATTTTTGCAATTGTGCTTTTTGTATTTCTATTTGTAATTTTATTTCTAGTTTTTATTTACTTCTTTTCTCTGAATTTGTTGTTTATCCAATTTGTATTCTGGTGGTGTGATATAGAATGGTTGGTGGCCTTAACTCCACCAGATTAAATAAATAAATAAATAAATAAATAAATAAATAAATAAATAAATAAATAAAATTAATTAATTAATAAACGTACATTATATAACTTGTCCCGCACCGTGGCGTCGTGGTCTAAGGCATCCTTCCTAGGACTCGCGTTACGGAATGCGCGCTGGTTCGAGTCCTCATGGGCGAAGAATTTTCTCATGGAATATCGGGCAGTGTATGGTACCGGTGCCCATCGAGAATCGTGACGCACTTGGGGAGCTACGATAGGTAGCGAAAATCCGATTTCGCAAACCAGCTATAACGGCTGGGGGGATCATCGTGCTAACCACACGATACCTCCATTCTGGTTGGATGATCGTTCACCTCTGCTTCAGCATGTGGACGTGAGGTCAGCAGCCGGCTGGTCGATCTTGGCCCTTCATGGATTTACATACTTTACTTTTTTCACATTATATAACTTAGATTAATTTTTTACAGCTACTTGAATCAGTTCCTTCAGAAAGGAATCCGGTCGTGCTATGAAACGCATCTATCTAACTGAAAATATTAACCCTTTGCGCTCGAATGAGTCCATTTGAAATCACTAACATTTCTGTAATCTCTGACTCATATGATTTGCCTGATGATTTCATTCGGTATCCTCAGAAGTAGTTTCGTTCTTTACTGATAGAGTGCAGCACCCGCCAGTTCCTTGGCCAGTTGTTATTAGAAAGAGGATTGCTTTGTTTTTTTGTTTCTCCATGGTGTCTCCAGAACAACAAATTCAGGTCAGAAAGGGTTAAATTAACTGGAACATACAGTATTGGAATTGACGTTGCTTATCAATTCAATTTATTGGAGTAATCTGTAGTGTTACACAGGGATTCCTATGGTATGATTTAAAGCTGCTCATGCAGACAATCATCTCTCCTAATCATTGCAGCAATTACCACTATATTCAATTGAATACGGTAGAATACTCACCTGTGCGATAGAGTATATATAAGCATCGAATATTCCAGCGATGATATGTCGAAACAACTATAGTAACCACGGTCTCTAAGCTGAAGGTATCCATCGGAACACAGGATGGAGCCAGTATAGAAATCAACAGCACAAAAACGAGCATTATTGATCTCGTTTTATGAGATTGGCAAATTAACGGAGTATGTTGTGAAATTCAGTGGAAACCTAGAAACAAAGAAGTCAAATGTACATTTCTGACAAATGAGCGTACGAACCCTTCAATACCAAAAGGAATTTACTAATATTCTGCAGTTGATGTAGATGGCCTATGTTTAAACATGGGTTGCTTTGAAAATGTCAGCAGAATTAAATAGTTCTAAAAGATTGTTTTTGAAAGAAAAACAGCTAAAGGCTAGGAGATGTTAATTTATAACTAAAATCTGAAAACCGATTGCTTATCTATCTTTCGGAAATTTTTTTCAGAACAGCAAGTTCATATTCTCTGACATTAGGTCATTATTGCTCTGTAATGTGACTCCACAAACAGAAATCGCAGGACCTTAGATCTGACGAGACCAATTTAAAAATTCAAAATCGTTCTCTCTTGCACGTCCTATCAAACGCCGTGGTAGATGGGTATTAAGATACCAGGTTCGAAGTGAAAATGCGACGGTGCGCCATCCTGTTGAAAGATGAAGTCATCTTATCATCATTGAGCTGTGACATCATCTATTCGCTAAACATATCCAGATAAGCCCCTGTTACTGATGGTTCAATGAAGAAAAGTGGTCCTTATAATCTTTTCGTATTACATTACGCAGAACATATTAAACTTTGGTGAATCACGTTTATGGTCAGTATATGCACGTGGGTTCTCGTACTTACTACTTACTTACTGGCATTTAAGGAACCCGGAGGTTCATTGCCGCCCTCACATAAGCCCGCCATCGGTCCCTATCCTGGGGAAAATTAATATATTCTCTATCATCATATCCGACCTCCCTCAAATCCATTTTAATATTATCTTCCCATCAACGTTTTGGCCTCCCTAAAGGTATTTTTCCCTCCGGCCTCCTAACTAACACTCTATGTGCATTTCTGGATTTGCCCATACGTGCTACATGCCCTGCCCATCTCAAACGTCTGGATTTAATGTTCCTAATTATGTCAGGTGAAGAATACAATGCGTGCAGTTCTGTGTTGTGTAACTTTCTCCATTCTCCTGTAACTTCATCCCTCTTAGCCCCAAATATTTTCCTAAGCACCTTATTCTCAAACACCCTTAACCTATGCTCCTCTCTCAAAATCAGAGTCCAAGTTTTACAACCATACAGAACAACCGGTAATATAACTGTTTTATAAATTCTAACTCTCAGATTTTTCGACAGCAAACTGGATGATAAAAGCTTCTCAACCGAATAATAACGGGCATTTCCCATATTTATTCTGCATTTAATTTCCTCCCGAGTATCATTTATATTTGTTACTGTTGCTCCAAGATATTTCTCCACCTCTTAAAAAGATAAATTTCCAATTTTTATATTTCCATTTCGTACAATATTTTGGTCACGAGACATAATCATATACTTTGTATTTTCGGGATTTTCTTCCAAACCGATCGCTTTACTTGCTTCAAGTAAAATAATCGTTTGTGTATTTTCTCCTAACATATTCACGTCATCCGCATAGACAAGCAGCTGTTGTAACCCGTTCAATTCCAAACCCTCTCTGTTATCCTGGACTTTCTTAATGGCATACTCTAGAGCAAAGTTAAAAAGTAAAGGTGATAGTGCATCTCCTTGCTTTAGCCCACAGTGAATTGGCGTGGCGCGTTCTCAGGTTGCGGATCGAGGAGACGGCCTCCAGATATGGAAGGTAGCTGTGAATATATTGAATAAGCAGTCGCGGACAGCCAATGAGGGGTGGTCCTCCAGCTTGGGGGTTGGGTGAAGGGCTAACAACCCATCACCGTAAAAATCAGCTTGTTACGAATCCTTCAAATAAGCCTTGGAATGGGCATTATTTGGTAATTGGAGAACTAAGAGAAAGACTGTCAGTAGCCAAGCGAGTAGAGCAACAAATTAATATTAGAAGATTCAATATTCCGAAATTAAAGGACGAGGAAACTAAGCAACATTATCAGTTCGAAATTTCAAATAGGTTTGCCGCATTGACGAAGTTGAGGAAGAGTTAGATGTTAAATCCTCGTGAATCATCCTGTGTAATTATGGACTTTTTGGTTTGATGTGTAGTATCTCCATATCTGCTTCTACCACAGTCTAGTATATACAGTCACGAAGCTTGAGTCGTGAAGGTGCTGGGAACAATAGACTGTGCCGGTACTATTTCGCATTGTCTGTAATGAGACGATATTAGCGATCCTAGTGGTTAGCAACTATCTATGGATGCATTTTTACTATGTATTGAGCTTCGTGACTGTATATACTAGACTGTGCATCTACGTTATTGCAATAATATTTGTTTTAGTGTTGTGTTCTGCGTAATTTGATGCACCGGTATTGTATGCTTTAGTTATTACTTTAATGTGTTCGTTGCACAACAGACAACAGAGAATACCGAAACTAGAAGCAAGGCGAACTGATGCAGCAGCAATTTACCAGACGTTGACGAAGACATGAAACCAGTCCGCGAAACGGTGTCATTCCTTTGTGAAGAATTTTAAAACTTTTAAGTTTTTATAAAATTCATATTTTATGAAACTTTAAATTTAAATATGATCATTAATTAATTGACACTATGTATTAACATTACTTCTTCGCTGTTAAAGTTGAAAGGCCTCAATAAAATTCAGTTACGGATTTTATTTTTTAATTTACTCATTGAAACAATTTAAGCACAGAGAAATAACTCACCACTATCTGATACTGGAACTAATGTTGGTTTAAGTATGACAGGTGCTAGACTAAATGTTTCTCTCTGTATAGTCATAACGATATAGTAGTTTATTTATAATTACTCTCTATTTAAAAAACGCGGCGTTCATGCCATTAAATAAATATCTGTGGAATAAGTGCATTTGTCAATCGGTTAAGATATTATGTGTAATGTATCGAATAACAGACTACAAATGTATCCTGGAAACGACGTATTACTTTAATGGTAGTATTACAATCAACTGAACAAGATATAAATGCATGATAAATTGTGATAGATTGGTTTCCTCCATTAGCATGTTCTGTGTTATTCAGTCCTTTGTTAGCGTCAATGCTAGGCGATTTCCACGGTTAGAAATACGTAACAATAAACTAATATATTATTTGCTTTACAATTCGTACAAAAGAGAAACACAAAATCATCATTCCCAATCCCGATTCGAAGATAAACGTTTGGAATACGTAAAACTTTGTGTTAACCCGCCAGTGCAGAGGTTGTCTCCGTGTGAGATCAATATCCATTCCATTAGCTTCGTTTCCCACAGTCAGACAGGAGATACTATGTTTTTTTTTTCTATGAAACACATTTAGTAATACTGCACAAATACAATGAAACCCTGCATTTTTAATAACTAAAAGTCTCAAATTAGGTTTCTCGTGGTATTTTGAAACGCAAATTTAATTTTGTAAGTCCTTTAGAAAGGAAAAGTTTTACAGCGTACGTTATGTATAGGCCTAAAGCATTTAACAAGTTTTTTCTTCCGGAGGAGAGCTTGCAGATAAGTACTTCAGCCTTAGGCTTATTGTGCAATCTCCTTGTATTGGGATGATTATTGGAGTTCTTAGGACCGCTCTTCAAACGCGTGATTCACTGCTTGGTGCCATCTTAGCGCATCCAGACGAAATGCGCCAACGCCCCTCCGTCTTTCTATTAATACGCCGCCTCCTCAGATCGATGGCATCTGTTCGCAATTCACGTGGTTACGTTCTGCTGCATCCTTTGACCCGAAGATTGCGCCACCGCAGTTCCCGCGATTCACCAAGGCGCCATCTATCCGAGGAAGCTACACTCCCCAGTCTGTCGTAGTCCACTGTAGAAGCTCCATAGGGTTTGTGCAGCTCCTCAGATAGATGACATCTACAGGTGAATCCTGGAACAACGTCTGCCACGATCTCCTGGTCGACATGAAACTGTTTAAATTGTACATGAAATTGAAGCTAATGAAGATGAACTGAGTCCGAGGTTCAACGCCGAAAGTTACCCAGCAATTCTGCTTCAAGTGATTGAGGGAAAACCGCAGAAAAAGCCTCAACTAGGTAATTTATCCCAACCAAGATTTTAACGCGGGTCCGCTCGCTCTACGGTCAGGCAAGCTAACAGTTACTACGCAGCGGTGAGGACACAAATAGTAAAAAATATATTCTTTTTGCTCCAGCATTTGATATGTTGATATGTAATTAATTAAGGTGATACGTAATTACTTAAGTTGGTAATAGTTGGGTTTAATAGAAGTACTTATAAGTTACAGTAGGTTTACTTTCGCTTATAGTAGGCGTTTTTATGCATTGTTATTATTTATAGTCCTAGGTTTATTGCATCTATTTAATTCTAGTTAGAATTAAATTTGCGTCAATTTTATTTTTATTGCTGTAATTGTTGTAAATTTTATTAATATAATTATTGTAATGTTGTTATTGTATATTATATATCACTGCCACCAGGTGCATATCCAATTGCAGTGTTAATAAATAAATACATAAGCTTATATACATACACATACATTATAAACAACCTTTATCGTTAGTGAAAATCTTGCATAATATGCAACATTATTGTGTCAGGGCTGTAAAATATTACCATGCCAACTAAAACATCATGACTTCCATTATTACTGCATAACTTGTGCCATCGTGGCTAACAAGAAAGACAGGCTACGGCGAGACGTCACATTCTTAGTCATAACATGGCCAACATTGAACAAGTACGTTTAACTTGAGTTTAATATAGCAATTCCTTTGTTTTTTTAGAACTTTGAACATATATTTATATTAGACGATTGTCAATATGGCCGTGACTGGACCATGATAATCACGTGACTCGAATTCGTGCAGAAGCCTGTCTTTCTCGTTAGCCACATTGTGCCATAAAGTTAACATTATGAAACGATTTGCCATGCTATAATATTTAATACGTCCACACCTGTGGAGTAACGGTTAGCGCGTCTAGCCGCGAAACCAGGTGACCCGGGTTCGATTCCTGGTCGGGGCAAGTTATCTGATTGAGTTTTTTTCCGGGGTTTTCCCTCAACCCAATTTGAGCAAATGCTGGGTAACTTTCGGTGTTGGACCGGTGTTGGTGTTGGTGTTGGACCCCGGACTCATTTCACCGGCATTATCACCTTCATCTCATTCAGACGCTAAATAACCTAAGATGTTGATAAAGCGTCGTAAAATAACCTACTATATATATATAATTGTTGCCGTAGCAACCTCTTTGTTCATAGACTGTGATATCGAATTTTGGTGTTGATGATGGGATATCATGGTCTATGAATAAAGAGGTTGTTGTTATCAAACTATCCATTATTACAAATGAGCAGTTCAGAGCAAAAGTGGTGTAAGTCAAAATTGGGTATTGAGGTTTAAAGTAAAAATTCTGTAAAATACAGCGCAAAGTAACAATTAACATAGCCTTCTTGCTATCCACTGACTACTAATAGTTTAAATAAATTGAATATTAATTGCTACTTTGCGCTGTATTTTACAGAATGTTTACTTTCACCCTCATTAACCATTTTTGACTTAAACCACTTCTGATCTGAACGGCTCAAATCTAATGTTATTTCTTTATTGATTGTTTAATAATGCTGTCGTACAAGAAATAACGGATGAAACACATTTATAATGTTAATGTTATACGGGTCATTCCATATCAAATCAACAAGGTGCTCAACCCGACCGACTCAGATTTCTTTCAAATTTTGAGGGTTTGTTTTACCTGCCGCTCTAACTAAAACTGCCGAGTTTCATATGTCCTGTGCTTTTCGTTTTCTGTCAGTGGCGTTTCAAACATGAAGAAAAATCATATTTTTGTAAGCACGCCGCTTCAATTAAAATTATATATCTCAACAACGTCTCCAGATAAATTTACAAAAATTGGGTGATACATTCTTAATATGTGATAGTTTTTATTGCTTATATTGTTTTCTGCATGTATTCAATTACACTAAAAAAACGTGGTGAAAAAATTTTCATATATTCATATTTAAAAATGCAGGGATCCTATTTTAAGGAAAAAAATATATAGTACGGCTCAATTAGTGATATAATGAACTGATAAGATTCAACTTGGAATCATCATAAGTTACAAAGATAAAAATTATTATGTCACTGCAAGCGTAAGCTAACCGTTTAAGTCGCGATAATTATGTCCCACACATTCGTTGTGTTTAATTATATTTGATCATATTCTTGAATGTCGCTATGTAATTTAACATGTATTACATAATTCGAATTTTTTAAATTATTACTTGAAATAAATTATTATCACATGGATTTTGTTAAACCTGAAGTTCTGTAAGAAATGCTTACCTTTCATTGCTGAGATGAAATAGCCTGATCATCTTTCCAGACAGGATGCTGCGTTGTTTCAGCTGCATTTTAAAACTGCTTAGCAAGTATAATACCCATCCTAAACAGCACGACTGTACGAAACGTGTGTTCCAGGCACTGCGGTGGATTTTGCAAATCGAAGAGCAAGCATTTTTTCCTCTTCAGTATAGCTTTTTTCAGTCGCATCAACGGTATTAATGTTTGGGAGATGATCCGTTGTCCAGTCGTACAATTCCCTAGGTGTAGTTATTTGTTTACCGGATGGTCTCTGCAAACTAGCACAAACCGCAAACCTTTTAAGTGTTCCACCTACAACATCGCATGCTCTTTTGCCATGCGATATGCAAAAATAATGCAATTCTGTTGGAAATCCAAAATCTTCTTCAAGTAATGTGAGGTTCAGGAAATTTTTTCCTATTTTTATACTGAGCAGAGAATCCTTCGGAGAAATACATAATTTTTGTGGTGAATTATAGATGTTAGTTTTAATGACTCCATTAGATATTTTTTAAACAGATGTACAGCTGTAGTGTCATATTTCGGGCAGTGTGAAATTATTACCAAATTTTTAATAGAGACTCTATCGGATGACGATTCGTTGTAATATATTACGAAAGTGTGAATAGTTGTCTGCACATTAGTCCTATGATATGACTGAATTTCATCTTGGATTACGAAATAATAGTTTTCAGCGAAGTCGTATAACACAACAAGCTGGCATGGCTGTAGAATTGATTTCATATCACGTAGAAACGTACTTTGTTCAGATGATATAAATAAGTGAGTCAGTAAATCACCAAGTTTCTCCAAGAGACAGTCGAAAAATTTGTCTGTGGATTTCATTATGGTCTCAAGCGTTGATCGGTCAGTCATCGTTCACTGCTTGTCGGTCACTGATTCACTGAAGTTTTATATGAAACATTTCTCTAAACCCTCTCTTATTTTGAATCGTTCAGGACATTCTGTACATTTCCTGAACAAGCAATTTATATGAGGAGGATTGCACACCATAGTAGCCAAGAAATGTTAAGTTGGAAGGTATAAAGAAAAATTTTCTTGAAATCCACATAGACTTGAAACTTTAATAAATTGCTTCCGGCATAAGTTTTACATTCTGATAAGGACACAAACACAGACAGTATAATTCCACTAACTCCAGCTAGAATACAATTTTTTGGTCAGGGTTAGAATTTTTAAACACTGCATATAATTAATTTCTGCTCATGTGATTTACCCCCTGATTCTTTAATCACAACAAATATTTCTTACCAGGCATCATTCTGCTTATCTCATCAGAACAACAGAATTCTTTAACTTTACCGGCAACAGCCGCGAGCAAGAGTTTTCCAGGTTTCGGATTTGGTAAGCACAAAATTCCCTTTCCCTTTGCCAGGACTTTTGCTTTCCGAATTATGTATTCGAAAGCTGAAAGAAACTAATTTTTATATTATTTACGCTCCAGCTTTTATGTAGTAGTGTTAAAATGGTGATTTTCTCACTTTTATCTGAATTTTGAAAATTTTCCTGCAACTGAGACAAAATTTCAGAATCAGAACGGTCCTGGTTCCTCGGCGTCTTTAATATCGAAGACTTTATTTTTTACAATAGTTTCAAATGTCTGTCTCTTATATTTCTCTTGTTGTAGACTTTCTTGTTTAATAAGGAATATACCTTGATCAAAAAGGCTTTGCTGTAGAGTCGACGTATTCTTCATTACTAGGGTCATTATGAAGATTCTGCGTAATAGCATCATATTATATTTTTATTTCTTTGCGACACATAGCGCACACCTTTTGTTCCTGTTTTAAATCAGGAAATACATGAAGTAACCACGATATAACACTTCTTAAATTTTTCCTCTAATTACAATGCCCTGATTTCTCGAAGGGATTGCAGCAAACATAGGCCTATAACTTAAAACGAGACTCCATTACATCGCACAAAACTACCACATACTACAAAAACAAGCGACACTGCACTTGAAACAAATTGCACGTTTTGTATAAATTGAAGACTGTATAAACTGCCACTCATGATGGCCTGACAGATCAATGACGCAGCTTATCAGACAAGTACGAACTCGTGCGCATGCAGTGTTGGTGTAAGACGGGTTTAAGGGCTACAAACCAATACATTGATATATTTTTTTACTGATATTCCTGAAACGTTTTCAAAATGAAACTTACACCAAGGGGAGAATACTGTTACCTCTATAACATACATTTTTCGCGAAATAATTTATGTCCCGCATTTATAGATATTCAATGTTAAAATGTGTTTCACTTGACTATTCAATAAAGAATTCATTACTTTGATACAAACCTTTTTTTATTGAAACGTATGATCCATTAGCTTTAAAATAAGCCCAAGTTTAAGATTCTACCTCTATTAGAAGAGAAGTTATGAATTATTTTTGTTGACATAGTATGAGACATTTTTACATTTTTTCTCGTATTGACAGAATTGCTGTATGGATATCGTGCATTATTGAGGGCTAAAATTTTACATAATTAATTAACTTAAGGTTCTTTACCATCCCACCAAATTTAATGAAAATCTAAGGTAGTCGGGTTGAAAAGTCCACTTTTTTGTGTTGATTTGACATGGAATGGCCCATACAGTTGTTGCACTCAACAAAATTAGGAAACTAGCCTCGCTCTTTCCCTAAAAAAATGACTCGTGCCATAACGTATAACCACAGTTTAGTATATACAGTTGCGAAGCTCAATACTTACTAAATATGCAAACATAGACAGTTGAAATCTGCATCCATAGATAGTTGCTAGCCACCAGGATCGCTACTATCGCCTCATCACAGACTCTTTCCCTAGCAGACAATAAAATGTATTGTACTTTTGATATCGTGTTCTTTTGAAAAATTAACACCTTCCTTCCACTATTGAAATACGAAATACATAAGGTTTATATATTATTTTCATAAAGTATATATTATATTTTATAAACTCACCTTCCTGGATCTTTCGGAAGGATAACTCTGACCTCTTTTTCTTAGAATTTATAGTGCAACAAACGTCTCCTTGTCCCATATTGTTACTCAAATTATTGTATTTTAGCCATTTACAGTTATTACAACCGATAACGAACATTCAAAGTTTACACAACTTTTCACAACAATGCGAAATACGGCACAGTCAATGCCTTTTCGATCTAGACCCAGGCCGTAATATATGTTCGGGTTTTCTATTTCAGTGTATGGAGCTCAGTGAATTATTATATTATAACTTTATTGCGTATCATAGCTAAGTTTTATTTAGTGTAATGTGTCCATAAGTTCCCTTTATTTCTTGTTGCATAATATGATGCAGAAATAATTACAAAACTGTGTTATTTTAATATGAAGAGAATTTTACATGTTAACATAATCTTTTAGCATCAACATTTTAAGTTTAGAATGGAAGCTATTTTGAGGTTTAATAAAAAAGAATTTATATTGTGATTTTAATATAGCACATCTACCTTCCTTGATAAAGACAGAAAATTTATCATACCACTCTTATGAAATTAGTTTACCTACGATTGTTACTTCGTCTCTCAGGTAGTAGATAAATACAATAATTCAATACTCAATTGTAGTATTAAAATACAGACAAATTGATTGTGCGGCGTATCATACATGACATTATGCTTAATTATAATGTATAATTGCGAATTTAGGAATATAAGATATAGTAAACATAACATATAATATTTCCATATGAATGGCAGGGCATTGGAGACCACAAAAATTAGACAGAAAGGGGCAACTGGGACAGTAAACATAACCTATAATTTCAACATATCTAAATATTCGTGCGGTGCAACTGAAAATTATTGAATCGTGCATAAATTAATGTACAATAATTTCGCAATATTTAATCGAAATAAAGGCAGGTAGGTCTATTATACATACGAACAACGTAATTTTCACACCAAAATAATAATTTCGCAATATTTAATCGAAATAAAGGCAGGTAGGTCTATTACACATACGAACAACGTAATTTTCACACCAAAAATAATAATTTCGCAATATTTAATCGAAATAATGGCAGGTAGGTCTATTACACATACGAACAACGTAATTTTCACACCAAAAATAATATTACACCTTAACTCGCAAGGAATTATGTCTGATGTGTCTCCTGATCATTGTTTTAAATTTTATTAATGCAATTACACTACACTTAAGAGAAACATGTGTTACTTTTTATGCATTCCAATTAATGTATATGGTTGAAATGCCGCCCTTCGTGATCGGGTTAAGCGAGTCACATGGTCTGCGTTACGGCCTGTATTAGATCACGATGGCAGTGACACAGTCTATTGTTCCTAGTACACACAGCGCTCCTAGCGGCTAGTAACTATCGCGAGAAATGCAAAAAATGACCCCAAGCTTCGCGACTGTATATACTAGACTGTGGTATAACATTACGATCTTGTTTTTTTATCAGTTATTTAACGACGCTGTATCAATTACGAGGTTATTTAGCGTCGATGGGATTGGTAATAGCGACATGATATTTGGCGAGGTGAGGCCGAGGATTCGCCATAGATTACCTGACATTTGCCTTACGGTTGAGGAAATCTCGGAAAAAGCCCAACATCGTAATGAGCCCAAGCGCAACTCCGGATCGGCAGACAAGCGCCTTAACCGACCTAGTTACGCCGATGGCTACGAATTTATTTAATAATTTATTATACTACTGTATTTTGTAACAATGAAAAGTATTTCATGTTGATTACAGCATTAAGATAAAGGCCTAGAATACTATAATGTGACTTGAGCCGTTGTAGCGCTAGTGCAACAACGTATTATAGAGCTTACGACAAAAATATATTTGAAGCTGGGCTAAAAGATGGCTCTGTATCCGAATAATCCCTCATCTCTTTCTTCGTCCCCTGTTTCTATCTTCTCTCTTTTCATTCTATCTCTGTTTCCTGTTTTCATCCCCCGTCTTATTCTGTGAACTGTTACATTTTTATATCATAGACAATCTTATTATTACATTGAATTACACTGTCATTGGAGACAGTAAACACTGTCAATGTTTTTAACCACAAAAGCAGTTGAAGAAATGACATTCACATTAGTTTATTTCACTTTATTTCATATAAAGTGTTTTATATTACGTCACTCTTGATGTAGAATGTTAAAATTACATGTCAGACAGTTATTGGTTAAAATAAAGTAGATGGGGAAAATATCAGTCACGACTAGCACAGGACAAATACCTACAAAGGTGAATACTTCCAGTTGTTACACCAGGGACAAGATAGATTACTGGTAGCTACATATGAAGTCTAGAAGTGTAGTACCAGGACACTAAAATTGTAGTGAAGTACATTGTGTGTCACGAAATTGTACAACTTCCCTGAGTGTTTAGCTATCATGAAGCTATTTCCTAGGTCAGACGTAAGTGAAGAGAAACAACTAGAAGCATTTGAATGTGGATATGGAGAAGAATGGAACGTGTGAAATGGACAGACAAAGAAATGAAGCTGTGTTGGAAAGAGTGGATGAAGAAAGAATGATGCTGAAACTGATCAGGAAGAGGAAAAGAAATTGGTTGGTTCGCTGGCTGAGAAGAAACTGCCTACTAAAGGATGCACTGTAAAGAATGGTGAACGGGAAAGAGTTCGGGATAGAAGAAGATATCAGATGATAGACGACATTAAGATAATATGTATCATATGCGGAGACTAAAAGGAAGACAGAAAATAGGGAAGATTGGACAATACTGAATTTGCAGTGAAAGATCTGTCATTGGAAGAATCGAGACAAGCCTTAACAACGCTACTTCATAGGGTCCAGCATGACCGTGTCGCAAGCACCTGTCAGTGTTGCCGCTCCGGAATTTGCTTTCTTTTCTATTTCTTATAATGTATTCTTAAGTTGTATTCGCAAGGTAAGTTTGTTGCTCAAGGGAAATACATACCTATCACTAGCAACATTATTCAAACAACGAGGAGAATGGGCAATCCTAACGGAATAATTAAATTATCAATTACATTGAGAAATTAGTTTTAGACTTGTAATTCCTATAATGCATCACAGTCTTAATCACTTTTAGTACTACTTTAAAATGTAATATTCAATATTCATATTTTATTCAGCCACAAAACCTAATAAGTGATGCAGTCCAATTCTCTTCAAAGATGTAAATCATGTTAAATGAATCAAAGTAATTATACAGTGCACGGCATACACAACTTACCGACATTATAAGAAGTCGTAACGCGCGTATTTTGTGGGGAGATGCGACCGCTCTCTGGCAAGTGAGGAAAACGAATCGGTAGTAAATGATGGTGCTTAAGGCCTATAATGCGCCAGTAAGAAGTAATGAGAACTTTTTATTTCTCAAAGTATATGTTGAAAATGATGATTACCTTTCTGAATGTCCAACAGGTGTTCTGGATGGCATTCGTGAATCTGATGCTGACAGACCGGCCATCCTGCCTATGTCCTAAAAGAGCCAGGTACCATTCTTACACGAGTAACTGATAAAACCTAGCATCGATCGGAAACCGTACTACCCCAAGACACTTATATCCCTGCGGCCGAGTGGTCACACGTACACCCAGTCAGGCGTCCGGGTTCGAGTCTCGGCAAGGCCTGGGATTTTTCATTATAGTAACACTTGTGGCGGATAAACTCGCAGTTTCTCCGAGTCTTCCCTTTTCGCTATATTAGGCATCTACATTATTTCGGCAACATTTCTCCATTCCGTCATCATTGTATATAATTTCCAGAACGCCGACTGGCGACTCACGGAAGATGCTATTCTAGGGGCGAGTGGAATTGCTTGCTCGAAACCTGGATAAGCAGCGAGTCTTATTGTGGGAATAGCCTAGCTTGAGGGTTAGCGCAGTAAATCTTGAAAAGTCACAGTGCTGGATCGTAGTGGCTCCCTCCCGAAATTTAAATCAATTCGATTTTTTTATAATGTTTCTAACGATATATCAGCTATTATGTGCAGTGGAGTTAACTACAGAATGTAAGCTTACTCTGTTTTTCATCTTCAGTCAATATTGCAAAAAAATGGTCCGGTGTATCTCGTATGGCAATGAAGAAAGGTATATACTTCGTGACTGTGTAGGACCTTTTAGTGTGCCTGATTGTTATTTATGAACACTAGATCAATAGCACTAGTTACGTAGTATGGGCTGAAGAAAAAAAAACATAATATATATTTGTTGATTACACTCGGCGTTCCTTTTCTATAGAATCGACTACGTGCTCGCCTTTCGTATGGGCATATGCAATGAATGCAAGCGTATATGAACTCCGACATGTGATGACAAGGTTTGCTGTGCTCGGTTTTTACCATCGTATATGGCAAATATAAAAATTCAACTGACAAAATTCTGTAAAGACTGATAAACTTGAAACTATGCACTCTTATTAATATACCGCACACAAATGGATTTTTAAGGCCCAATTGTATGAAAGTCACTAACTATAAGTTTATTTTAACTGAACATCAGTAAATGACTTGAAGTTAGTTTCTACATAAGTTGCGTAAAATTAACTTATGAACATGTAAATTAGATTTAGTACTAACTATTATTTGCAGTAAAATGTGTGACAAGATCGCGAAACATGAAGTAAGTTCGTGTGTAAATCCAGTTGATTTTCAGCTGTTTCGTCAATGTGATTCAAAGAGAAGGTAACAAGAGCTCTCATGGACAAACTTTATTAGGGCACTGGTACGCAATACTTTTCAACATAGTCACCATGCTTGTCCAAACACTTGTTCCAACGGTAGACCAAGACATCGATACCGACATAGAAGAAATCTGCGTCAAGTCCCTGAAGCCAAGTCATGACTGTTTGCTGAACGGCCGTATCGATGTTGAATCGCTTACCAACCAAGTGCTTCTCCAACAGTCCGAAGAGATGGAAATCACTGAGTTTCAGATCAGGACTGTAGGATGATGGTCCAGTACTTCCCACCGGAAGCACCATAACAATTCACGCGTGTTGTTGGCTGCGTGTGGTCTGGCGCTGTCGTGCAGCAACACGGCATCTGTTAAGAGAAGTCCAGATCGTTTTCAGCGAATTGTCTCCCGCAAACGCACGAGTGTGACAATAACTGATAGCATTCACTGTAAGGAAATCAACCAGAAATACGCTCTTGTGGTCCCAAATGACCGTCGCCATAACTTTCTTCGCGGATGGAGCTGTTCGGAATTCCTTTGCGAGGTGGGTACGAAGCGTGTTTCCATAATATGGATTCTTGCTTTCTTCTCCGGTGTCGCATGATGTATCTACCCACATCTCATCCCCTGTCATGATATAGTTCAGGAACGGCACTCTTTCCTCATGAAACCGCATCAAGTGCATGGGAGACAATCCCATCCGATGAGTTGCCTTAGCATCCCCGTCAACACGTCTTTCGGTATCCTTGCTGTTCATAGTGTGCACACAACGCACTGAGATGTTGAGTTCCTCAGCAATGTCGCTAAGACGAATACGACGATAGTCCTAAATCAAAACTTCAATATGGCACACATAATCTATAGTGGACGTGTTGGCCGACCGTATCGTTGGTCATATCGCACATCTGTCCTGCCGTTATCGAACTTAGTGCACCGAACTGACACCTTTTTCCGTGACATGACATTCGCACCGTACACCTCATCAACTTGACGATGTATTTCTGCTGGTGAGGTGCCCTTCAGACGCAAAAACCAGATCATACTCTGCACCTCCACGTTTGACCGTGTTTCCGTGCGCGCAGCTAACTTAGAACTGATATTGTGAGGGTCTGACGCAACGTATGCGCCATCTAATGGCTGCATGATAAAGCTATGGTTTGCTTTACGGAAAATTCGAAGAGAGGGAATGTGTCACTAGTGAGAGCTCTTGTTACCTTCCTTTTTAATTACCCTCGTAAATTATCGCCGCCTCCTAAATATTCGCCTCAGTACTGTGAGGGGGATCATGAACATTGCATTCAGAGAACGATTTCGTTTTTTTCTTTTGTGGTTGTAACTAAAGACGTAACTTTTGTTGAAGTTATTCCACTAAGGATTTTGATAATCTAAATATAATTTCAAATTGTTGTCATCGAGTTCAATGAACGACTTCCTCGCTTGTGGAACACACAGCGAAATTCAATATCATCATCACATGAGATATTAGAATAATCGGAAATGTGGAAATAAATATATGAATTTGTAATTTAACTTAACCTTGGAAATATTAAAAATATGTATAATAATATTTCACTTCAGTCGGAACTTAAAAAATTAACAAGAAACTGTCTAAATACAATGAAAATAAGCTTCATTAACTACTTCTAGGTTCTTTTCTGTCTTTTTTTCTCGGAAATATTTTCTGTAAACTTCAGTCAATATCGAGGTCACCTTGCTAGAATGGCGTATCAACAAATTTTGTGACATTGAGAAATTTGTAATGGAATCCTTTTATCCTTAAAAATCATTGTTTGAGAATTATAATGGATATGAGAAAGAATCAAAGAAAGTAGGCCTAACATGTTGTGCAGAAGGGGAAGGAAAAATAGAATTTTTATGGCTTTATTATAAAATTCCAGTTTTTTTGATACGCCCTTCTAGCACGATGCCCTCAATATGGTTAACTTGAGAATATTCGTCAGTTTTCTTTAGAGTCCTCCGTTTGCTTACTTTGAATACAAGTTAGGTGTACCTCGATCATACTAGCTTCACGCTGCGGTCTCTCCCCACACGCTCCAGTACTGTATATTTACATCTATTCGTGTATCTGTGTCTATAAGTCAGTGTACAACAGGAATAGTTAGCACTTATGTACAACATACCAATTGAAATTAATAACAATAATAACGAAGTATTTTTAAAGGCAACTTATATGCAATAAACGATAACTTTTTACCACTGTTAGATAAAACTAAACATTTTCAGGAGTCAGCCCCTATATTATCGGGTATCACCACATTTTACCCACACATGCAATGAGAAAACCATTCGAACTAAGGTGATACAGTTACTGAAATACCCAATTAAATAATATTAAATATCTGTGCAGTGCAAACACACGCTCTCAGAGACGCTCTGTGCTATGTAGTGACAATATCTTGAGATGCGCAACAAATGTAACAACATTAATTTAAAAAAGCACATTCGAATTTCTTCCTACAACCGTTTTGTTAACATTATGTATTAGTTGTAGTGACATAAAAGAAAGCTGAAAGTTAGAATTATAAAACAGTTATATTATCGGTTGTTCTGTATGGTTGTGGAACTTGAACGCTCACTTTCAGAGAGAAACAGAGGTTAAGGATGTTCGAGAATAAGGTGCTTAGGAAAATATTTGGGCCTAAGAGAGATGAAGTTACAGGAGAATGGAGAAAGTTACACAACGCAGAACTGCACACATTGTATTCTTCATCTGGCATAATTAGGAATATTAAATCCAGACGTTTGAGATGGGCAGGGCATGTAGCACGTATGGGCGAATTCAGAAATGCATATAGAGTGTTAGTTGGGAGGCCGGAGCGAAAAGACCTTTGGGGAGCCCGAAACTTAGATGGGAGAATAATATTAAATTGGATTTATGGGTGGTGGGATATGATGATAGAGAGTGGATTAATCTTGCTCAGATTAGGGACAGATAGCGGGCTTACGTTGAGGCGGCAATGAACCTCCGGGTTCCTTAAAAGCCAGTAAGTAAGTAATTTACATAAAATAAATTGAAGTCTATAAAAAAACTGAACTCAATAAACTACTTAGGCATCATATAGGCTTCAAAGTTTTAGTCGCCATGGGCTATATGGTGCCTGGAATTTGTCTATCTTTGATATGAAACGCATTAAGATACTTTAGATTTGATTAAAGG
This sequence comes from Periplaneta americana, assembly GCF_040183065.1. NCBI lineage: Eukaryota > Metazoa > Arthropoda > Insecta > Blattodea > Blattidae > Periplaneta > Periplaneta americana. Next base: position 80,153,074 of record NC_091117.1, read on the forward strand.
TTGGAATTAACAAATGAAAAAAAAAACATAAATGTTAGCACAAACTTAAAATCTAAAAATTATGAGTGAATGCTTTACGAGTCTCTCGACCGGACGTCTCCAAAAGCGCACTCGCGAGTAAGCCCCTGAAAGGAACCGAAGCCAGTGCGTAATGAGCGCGCTCCGCCTCACCCATCCCCACCTGTACTGTACTCAATGTTTATGCGCAAACGAAGAGCAATGATGGACTGCCATTATCATTGTATTGATCGGAGTGTTCCACCGTTTCACAATGTCTTCTAATCATGGACGTAGTACATTCAATGATGAAAAGGAAGAGAAATATATTTTCGTGTTAGTGGGAAGAATATGAAATGTTTAATTTGTTCGAAAAATCTTAAGAGAGTGTTAAAATTCAACATGTGAAAATAATTTATTTTGGGACGTCTGTATAACTGTTGTTATACATAATAATCACTATATTACGATACGTTTACTCTCAGTTTCGCAAGATATACTTATAGTTTTTCGTTTCATTTTAGGTGAAATACATACAAATATTTTGATAAATTTGAAACAAAAAATACAAACACAAATCACACGCGTATCCTCAGTCTTAAACAAAAAAAAAAAACTTCTTGGTAGCTATTTTCTAACTTGGAATATCGGAAAATCAATGAAGCCCTTTACAGAATGAGCATTTGTAAAATCGTGCATACAGAATGTATTCTAGATGTAATGCGAAATGAATTATTCCATTATTGAATATTCCCCAGTCAAAAGTAGAAACTTCCTAATATGTCAAAATAATGTACAAACGTATGATATTTCTTATCCTTTTGATGTTATTATTTGTAAATATAAGGAGATCGTTGCCGCAATCCCTCACTGACCTCTCCCATCTGTTAAGGTACGAGTCTCTCCCCCTTCTCTACAGCACACTGTGTTCGGCGGGCAGCATCGGGATCACGTATGACTATACGCTTTTTGGAGACCTATGCTCTAGACCAGGGATTGTCAGCACAGAGCACGCTGGGGCTAGTCTCTCTTACCCGCGGAAAACGCAGTGCACTAGGGTGCACTCCGTAGCTGCTAGCGGGCATGCTCTCTATCTCTCCATGTTGCACGACAGTGCACACGGGACAGCACCGCGTACCCTTTGCACATTTCAGCGAGTGCTGACGACCACTGCTCTAGACCATACCTGCACAAACAGCGCTCAACGAGCGCGCGCGCTCCTTCGGAGCGGGAAAGTCATGTTTACCGCTCGCCGAAACGGAGAGGAAGATACGTCAGAATGACATAGACTTGCTATAGGTAGAGGAGAGGGAAATGACCACTCAGTTATCTAGCGGAGTGCAGTGTGTAGGCCTATTCTCAGTAACTGTTTCACGTTGCTTAACTACTGCTACAGTAGTATGGAGGAATCTAAAAGACGGAACGTAACATTTAACATTTAACGACTTACAGCTCGAACTTATTGATCTTCAATGTGACCTAACGGCTAAAGATCGTTTGAATAATACTACTAGCCTGGTTGAGACTAACATTGGCAATAATATCCACGACTACACAGGCTGGCTGTGAAAATGATTGCTATGTTTGGCTCAACATTTAGGCTATATTAATTGTGAGCAACTGTTTTCTGTAATCAACTTTAATAAAGGCAGATATCGAACATCTATAACTGATGTTTCATTACGATCAGTAGGCTACTGTTCCTTTCAGCTGCCGACAGCATAGAACCTCGTTTTGATGTACTGATAAATAAAAATATAACATTGTACATTTAAGTAGCTATAGAATTTCTATTATTTCTGTGAAATAAATATTTCTTTATTAATTAATAATGGTTCAAGGTAGTTTTGCAAACAGTGAACGGGAATTCATTTCATAAACACTCGTAATAGTACTTCCTTTTGTGTATATTTTGTGCGAGATCACCCCTTCTTCCAGTCCACCCTTATACAGAGCGCAGCCAATATTTGCATTCCGCTCTCGAGCTGTGAGCTGACTCGGAGAGCGCAAACCTTGTGCAGGCCTGCCCTAGTACATGAAACGTATTTAGGCATTACTCGAAATAAATTAAATTTGTTCTTCATACCACAGCTGCGACAGGAAAACCACACCGATACGATAACTTGAGGAAAAGAAGTTCGTGATTTGACATCAGCTAGTGCGGTTATGGTGACCAATATTACGTGACCTTCAAATTCTTCAGATCTGACTACCCGATTTTGTAAAGGAAGATGTCTATGCAAAGTGACTTAGGATGTTGATGATGTCAAAGCAAAAGTAATAATAATAATAATAATAATAATAATAATAATAATAATAATAATAATAATAATGGTTTATTTAACCTAGCAGCTAGTTAAGGCCATACGGCCTTCTCTAACACTGAACCAGGAGTAAAACTGCGTTACAAAAACACTACATATTTACAAAGTACACTACAATTTTACACACAAAACTGAATAAAACAATAATAATATAATATAAACAACAAGTAAATAGAAATCAGACATAGTATATAACATACAGAAAGAAAGGAAAATGGATAATAAAATGTGAACAGCAGGTCAAAATAAATGAAACATACAAAGTATAAAAATATAAGGCAATAATAATATCGATAATAATAATAATAATAATAATAATAATAATAATAATAATAATAATAAAATAGTGAAGTACAAAGCATACAATGAACACAATATTTTTAGGTATACACAGTAACGAATATTATGATTATACATAGCTCAAGTTATCATATTATAGATATACCATTATCGGGAAATATGAAAGCAAAAAAGGTAACATAAGTTAAATATCACTAGAATATATATATATATATATATATATATATATATATATATATATATATATATAATGTAAATACGTGGAAACATGCAATACAACACTTGTTATAATACAAGTAGTTTAGTTTGGCAACTCATCATAAGATAATTTTCTAACTTGGATTTGAAAGATTTCAATGTTCGGCAGCCCTTGACTTCAGGCGGCAGAGAGTTCCAGTGACGAGAGGTAGCAACAGTGAAAAATGAGGAATACAGAGATGATGTATGAAATGGAATTTCTAGCTTGTTATCGCGTTGTGATCGAGTATTAATATTATGATAGCGAGAGAGAGTATGAATACGGGCGAATAAATAAAAGGGGGATGAAGTGTGCATAATTCGATATAAGAGAGAAAGCGAGTGCAGATTTCTCCTTTCATGTAACCTAAGCTATGATATAACTTCTCGAAAGAAGGTGAGATATGATCATAGTATCGAACATTACAAATGAAGCGGACGCACGGGTTATGAACACACTGTAGTTTCTGAGCAGAATCAATCCTGAGATCACTGAACAAAACGTCGTAATAATCGAAGTGAGGTAAAATGAGTATCTACACCAGCGTCTGTTTTAATTTAGATGGATAATGATACAATCTTTTACAGTGAATGGAGAATAGAGAATGCCTTCTTACATGTATATTTAATATGTCTATCCCAATTGAGATTAGTTTCGAAATGCATCCGAGATTTTTTACAGTACAGCTAAACGGGATGATTATTTTATTCAGTTGCATAGGTGGAATACTCAGGTCGTTGACATCAGGAATTAATCTACGGTTCGCGATCAGAATAGCCTGAACTCTCAGCTTTTGGAAAAAGTGACACAAGGGAGGGATTAACCTCATGGTGTGAATTATGTTGTGTACAGATACGGAAATAAAATTGGAAGCTTCCTTTTTGTATAAGTTTCGTTTACAACACACTGCTCATATGCAGTAAACAAGAGCCCCTCTATATATGCTACTTGTGGACAGTCGTGCCTACATAAAGGTGGACTCCAATCAAGACTTGCTCCAAATTTTAATTTCGTATCTGCAAATAATGGTGACCATTGAGGCCTAATGTGGTCGAAACTGCTATCCATCTGGAATGTATGTTCCGTTCTTATGTTACAGCGTTTTTATTTTATGAATCCCGAAACGGATCACCCTGTAAATCTGCTAATGATATAATCCGGTTCCTTTATTGAGAATTTGTCTGCTAACTTAGATACGCTGGATCGAAGCCACCTGTGTGCTTTTAATTCCGTAATTATACAACGTCACAGAAGCAGTATTCAGAATATCGGTTAATGAGGTAAAACTCGCAGAGTTGGCACTGCTGATCACGCAAACTAATTGGAATTTTTCATTAAGCCAAGAATTTTGGAATTTCCATGAATACATATGAATTCATCTTCAAAGCAGACTTGGCAACCCGTCGCTGAAATTCCTTCCGGGTCCCCTTGCTAGACGCAGCTAATGGTGCGCGCGTTATCATTTAATGAGGCGAAACCGAAGCCTTTGTTCCAGGTTGCATCATGCATTTAATTACGTACTTCGTTGTGGTTAGTCATAATTATACGTTCCTCCAAGTATCGACATTCATTTGATTACTACTATGATCAATTTATTTTTCTAGATGAGGCAACATTTTAACTAATAATAATAATAATAATAATAATAATAATAATAATAATAATAATAATAATAATTACTATTGACATGAGTAAATGGCGTTATCCGTTGCGACTTTCAGAAATTATATCTCTTAAGAGTCTTATATTTATTTTCAACTTGACTATCATTCACAGTTCAGAACGCATGGGTAGTTTCTCATTATCCATTCGTAGGAGGCCTATTCTTCATTCCAAATAAGAAGACTCCGCATATCAACAAATGCACATGTCTCAAGCCCACGGCGCACTCTACTACATGCGGAAATATTGGTGGTGGGGGTTGTAACGTCAGGAGCTCAGCAAGCTGCGTGGAGCTCTATTGACTTCGGCGCAATGCAGAATGAGTTTTAATCTATGTGCAGTAATGGACAAGAGCCAAAAATTGCAGAACAAGAGGCAGATCTTCAACAGCTGCATTGCACCTGTACTTCTGTATGGGGCGCAATCCTGGTCACTCACCAAGAAACAGATATTAAAATTAGGAAGATGTCAAAGAAGAATGGAAAGGAAAATACTCAGAATAAGCCTGAAGGACAGAGTCAGAAACAGAAGAAGTACGGCGAAGAAGCGGCATAGAGGACGTAGTCACACTAGCTAATAGGATGAAATGGCGTTGGGAAGGACACGTAGTAAGAATGCATCCTATCAGATGGGCACACACGGCGACACTGTGAGATCCAAGAATTGCCTGGAGAAACCGTAGACGACCGAGAACCAGATGGGGAGACTGTGGACCAGAATAGGACGCCAAAGAACACGGTGGAAGAACGCAGTCAACCAACTTTGAGAGGCAGCAAAAACCAGTGCTAGTGTAATTGTGGACAATAAAACTGGGAATGTAAATATAGACCATCAGGTCGGCTTTTCTGATGGTCAAGACTCGAGCCACTCCTGCCCAAGCAGGAGGCCTTGCTCCAATAGGGATCTACGGTTTTACTATTATTATTATTATTATTATTATTATTATTATTATTATTAGTGAAGGAAAATAATCGTTTCATGAAAGTTATCAGCTACAGAGAAAGTGGTACAGAAAAATGGGTTATATGGCAATTAGATGAGACATACGTTAATGAAGAAATAAATTATATAGCCTATCGAGAAAAATCGCGAGCTTCGTAGAAAATCACGATCACCTAAAAGATGGAAAACTGTTCTTACTTACCTAACATTAACAGTATTTTCATCTTTCGAAAAAACATCATTGCCTTACATCCGGTGAAGACAATCTGAAGATTGTAACTAAGAAAGTTTTCAACTTCTGAAGAATTGTAAATTCAGTCTTGTGTATCATTTCTGACAATAACAAGATTAATCAGAAAATGTTTCGTATCTTGAATAAATTCTCGGCTGATGAATGCACGTTGTTTATGTCCAGTATTGATCATCCTGTGTCCTACTACATGTTTGATACCATACACATTTAAAAAATTTGGAAATAATTGGTTAAGCCAAAAGGATGCTGCCAAATCTTTCAGATTCCCTGCTTTTGAAACTGAGACCGTAACCAGCGGTCATGAGCTCAGAGCACCCTGGGGCTAGCGTCTCTTAACCGCAGAGAATCGCACTATGGTGCAGACGTAGCTGCTAGCGGGTATGCTCTCTACCTCTTCCTGCTGCACGACAGGCCACACGGGACGGCTCCGCTTACCCTTTTCCCATTTCAGCGAGTGCTGACGACCACTGCCGTAGACTGTAATGGAAATGCATTTCAAACAACTGAATTCAATAGCTTCAGAGACATCTATAAGAAAGCAAGGAATAACATTTTGAATAGAGGATACAAATTTAACTACAAAACTTTGTATCCTAGCAAGCTAGAGAGCAGCAAGTGTCACTTGCCGTAAGTACTGTGTTTTTGACGAGAGCACTACAGCTTGTTTAATAGGGCATCATGGCTGTAAAGAGACTGCAGAATTTATTGCTGTCGTATGGAAATGGGGGTCCATCGTAAATAGAAAGAGCAGTAAAAATGATGTTCGTAGAATGAGCGAATAATTTACCTAAATTTCAGATTTTCGGTCCCAGTTTCTTGAAAATTTTGCCACTTCCGTTCAAAGTGGATGAGAATGGCGAAAAATTTGAACTCTCTAACCACTGACACGGGAAAAGCTCTCATTTAAAGTTCAAGAATGCTTAATGCGATTATAAAATTTTACCAGGAAATTAAGAACGTAAAATATGTACTACCTGGAAATTTAAAACAGATAAAATATAAAAAAAGATTCAGCATTTACAGGCAATTTAGCGTTGAAAATTATAACATTTCTGTCACTCAGGTAATGTACAGTTTCCTTGGAAAAGGATGAGACGATTGAATATTCCTAAGTCTCAGATGTAAGACACTGCGCATGATCGGAGACCACAGCACTGATACACAAGATAACGAATATTGAGTTACTTAAATTCAGGCTATTTGGTTTGTTACTAGCATCGTTCCGAAATTCACTTCAAAAACTGCAAAAAATACGATAATATTACGTAAATAAAAGATAAATATATACATAAATCGTGTAGTTAAATCAACAATGGTCCTTCATGGCTAGATCGACACTCCGTACAGAAAAGAAAGCTTTCATGTCGTTTCAATAGCTCAGACGGTAAGACTATTGCATGTTGTGTAGAAGAGTGCGAGTTCGATTCTTGGTCTACACAACGATTTTTTTTTATCTAAATAACGTTGAAATAGCTAAGTAACGTTGAAATAGAGTTTTACGAAGTCCTGAGATTAAGTGTGAATGATCGCAAACAATACAAAATTACAAGTTATAATATTATAAACGTTAATCTAATTAATGCATTTATACACACACACACACACATACATATATATATATATATATATATATATATATATATATATATATATATATATACAATGTAAATGCATATATATTAAAAACTAACAATTAAAATGAAATTTAAAAATATATATGATAATAGACAAACTTTTACAAAGGTTTAGAGTCCTTAGGCCATGTCATTTGTTGAGTAATTATTACAATATTTTATTAATAGCTTTCCCATATGTGTAAGAAATGCACTCGCACAAAACAATTTTTGTTAAAAGTATGGCTTTGGATTATTTCATTCCAACCCCTTCTGTTGATTTTAACTATTTTATCTACGTGTTTGCAATAGTGTTTAATTTAAGTGCATTCAATTTTATTCATGTTATGATTGAATGAAAAAGCACTGTTGCTGTTATTGACTAATTATATATATATATATATATATATATATATATTAATAAGTTACTCATTATTAAATGCATCTGTTAAGTAACCAATTGCAGTATCTTTTGCAAAATCTTGAATGTTTAAGTTGTCAATAATATGTCTGTACTATATACTATAATACGGTAAAAGAATTTGCAATATATTAGGGATCCTCTACTTCATAATCATTGGTTTTAATGAAAAAATATTTTCTTTCTTAGGATATCTACAAGTTTAAATTTAATAATATTCCGAATAGGTTTAATTGCATTATATGAATTTTGTACTTTTCTATTCAAATATATTCTATTTCCCTCTTTCATAATTTTTGACAAATTACACTGTACTTCTTGCAGTATTTAAGAACATGAGGATCATTACATTGCAACTCATTAATATAGATTCTTCTTTTTAATACATGAGATTTTGAAGTCCCTGCGTTACCTACATGTTTTTACTTTTGCATTTTTTCACAACATTGAGTGGAGAACATCCACTGAAATGATTATGATATTAAGTGAAAAATTCAATACGGTACCTTTACTCTTAATATCAGTAGTACCAGTATCATATATGTTCTTCCAAGATTCATTTTGTAGACATAAATGTAAATAATCACCAGTTACAGCATTTACGATCCTTTCTTAGTTTTTAAATTAATATTTTGAAATTGTTCAGTGACATTGGAAACACTTAGGATTTGTTTATCATGTTCAGACAAGCCATTGATTATAGGTTCTGTCGATTAGGAATTCAGTCTAATTTTGTGTACAAAACATTTATCAATGGCTGTGCTACTTCATCTTCTTTTCTTTGGGAAAATGAGTCTGCGACCAAGGTTTCCAGTTTCAAGGAGTGAATTTAATTTACTTTTACGGAAAAGTTCCGAGAGATAATCTATGTTTATGTCACTACAGATCACAAATTCCATATGAGATTTCTGAAGTCTTTTCTTTACAAATTCAATGTTGGCTATAAATATTAATAAATAGTGTAAGAAATATGAATGATTGTAGTTAGAAGTCTGATTTACATTATAAAAAGCAAGAAGTTACATTCCGCGGCAACATTCGATATTTCGATGATGGTTTTGTCTCCAACACATAACCATGGACCTATTCAATGCTTATGTTAATAACCTACAATTTAGCTGTAGCAATGTGGTGTTATAACTTGGGGTTTGTTTACTTAGTGTAATTAGATTTAATTTGATTAGTTTCGCAACAATTGGACTTCCTGTTATATCCTGTTATTTATATATTTAATTTAGGGTTGATTTATTAACTCTTACTATGCAAGATGTCTATTATTTCAATAATTTTATATCACGTTAAATAGTCATTTTCTACACTAAAGTATTATCGTCATCCCTCATTTCTCATCGTAATGGCGAACAGACGTGACATGAGACAGCGAGTTATAGCTCTAGTTGAGGCTGGATATGGGGCTAGATCTGCTGGCCGTTTGGTCGGTGTTCCTGGAAGTACAGCCGCGAGATGGGTTCATCGTTACCAAAATTTAGGGGAGGTCGAAAATCGCCCTATTCCTGGGCGTCCGCGGATTTCTTCATTGGAAGAGTATGCTCTCTTATTCGAGAGAGTTCGACAGGACCCTTTTCTGACGGCTAACGAAATAAGAGCAGCATCTAACTTTCCCGGCTCTTCACAGACTGTGATCAGCAGGTTGAGGAACCGCGGTATTAGGAGCCGGAGGGCTGCGCAAATGGAAATATTGGGGGAAGCACAAGCTGTCGACCGTCTTGCCTTCGCTACCAATCGAGTGGATTTCGATTGGAGAAATGTAATTTTCTCCGACGAAACAACCATCTCGAGTGATTACGAAGGTCCTGTCCGTGTCTATCGTGAGGATGGTCTCCGACATGACCAGCGCTATGTGCACCGACGTGAAAGATCGGGGCGCTTTAGCATATCGTGTTAGGGGTGGATGTCTTACGATGGATCTGGCGTTATAGAACGCATCGATGGCCGGTTTAATGCGGGAACTTACGAGCACATTCTGGAAATATATTCCTTCCCTCCGCCCGAGAACGTTTTCCCGAAGGAACATTGCTGTTCCAGTAGGATAACCATTCCGTGCACTATGCTGCAAGCATTCAAAGATGGTTTCAAAGAAGACCCGAGATCGAAATGATTAATTGGTCTCCGAAGTCACCTGATTTGAATGTCATCGAAAATTTATGGGCGGAATTGAAAAAGAGAAGGATAGCCACCTATGCCCGGCGACGCCCTCGAAATCGAGACGAATTGTGGGATCAAGTTGTTGACACCTGGGTAGATCTCGCCGGGGATCAGAACTTATTCCACAATCTCGTGACATCCATGCCGGATCGACTTAGAGCTGTAATAGAAACTGATAGCATGTGGACAAGATTTTAAGTTAACAGGTCTCTTTTTGTTTCTTATGATTTTTGTTTGAGGAAGAATGCTTTTAACTTCCAAGAAAGATTTTTTTGACGAGGTTCAGCCCATTTGTAAGACCCAGAAATTGGGCATAAATTATTCTATATTTTTCGGCAAATTAGACAGTCGAGGAACTCTGAACAAATTAATTACACCTCAATAAAAAAAAAGTTTTACCCGGGATCGAACACGAGACGTTTCGGTTATAAAGTGGAACCGACACGCCACTATATGAGCTACCGAGACAAGACAGTGACAGCAGCAGTCCAGAACGTAGATCCCTTAGCAGGCATTTGCCATTCGGTACAGTGAAGCAATGATATTTTGTGACTCGAGCTCTGTTGTGAAATCCTGGCCTTAAATGGCAGTCTTCTTCGCGATCCTTATTCTGGTCCTTGTCCTTGTTGTGGTTCTTGTAACAATTCTTGTACTATTTGTCATGTTACGTATCGTTACGTCGATATCGAGTGAACCGCGCTGTAGAACTTTAACTTCCGACGACCAAGAATCGTCTCATTCTTTTTCAGGGTAACTGTACATAGAAAATAAAATTAGAACAAAAAAAGTACTTGGCATAAAATCTGAAAAATATGGTCACTAAATTTTCTGCCTAGAATTCATGACTGAAGGTTCGAATGAACAAAATATGAATTATAGAGTCCGAGATCTGGAATAATAGTTCCAAGATATTGCTAATTATTATATCATAATGGAATTGAAATTGATAAGTCAGCCCTTCTTTATGTTTGCGGCTACGCCGCTTTTGAAATGTCTAAAAAAGTGGCATGTGAACACTGTGTGCAATTGGTATATAGTTGGAGAAAATATGAGTAATAAGTACTTTCATGATATTAGCAGAAGAGGGCTAAAAGTTCCATCTGATTTAATCATGAATGTTGTAAACATTGCATTCGACATAATTAACACTCTCGATCCACCACATTTCTCAGAGACTGTGATAAACAGTATGAAGTGTTGTGCAGTCTAATAATAATAATAATAATAATAATAATAATAATAATAATAATAATAATAATCCGTGGCACTGCAGTCCTTTAAGGGCTCAGATCAAGCAGCCAGCTGCTGGCCTCATTCCCACATGTCGAAGTAGAGGTAGACGATCATCCAACGAGAATGGTGGTATCGTGTGGTTAACCGATATAATATAATTGGCTTTCGTAACCTGATTTCGGTACCTATCGTAACTCCCCAAGTGAATCACGATACTGGGTGGGTACCGGTCCCATCCACAGGCCGAAATATCATGAGAAAATTTCTTCCTCCACGAGGACTCGAACCAGTGCGCATTCTGTAACGCGTGTAACGCAAGATGCCTTAGGCGCGGGACTAATAGTGCAAATAAATTAAAAACGCATATCTCAGTGAAACTTATATGAGAATTTACTTCTGCGGAAATGATGTGTCCACAAATGTAGTTAAAACTGTCAATAGTTTGTATAACATCTTGCGCAACGATTTCTTATGCCAGAAGAAAGGAAAAACGTCCATGAGAAAGCTGCAGACGTTTAAATAAATCGAATAAGATACGGAAATGAATTTTCATTTTGAGGTAGCCCTATATGTCATTATAATTTATTAATACATGCTATTGGTTTCGCTTTTTGGTAGAATCTTCCAAATTTCAGTATAATTATTTCGTTGTATATATTACGATTAATGAACAATAAGCTGATCCTTGACGATATGTTCAGTGATAAAATGAATTATCAGTTTAACTCACTTAATCTGTAAATATTCAGCTACTATTAAAGAGAAAAGAAGGTTCTTTCTAAAAACATAAAAAAACAAGATGGTATGGCAAAAACAGGATACCACATTTATTTCGTAGCAAAATGCTGCCACTTCTCAAATGAGGTGCGTATTCCCTTCCTATACGCAAGCTCTTCAATGGGCAGCCATTTCTTGGAGAGTACATCCTCGTGTGTGTGTTGTGTGGATCAGAATTTAGAAAAGCTATGTTTCCTAAAATATTTCCTTCATTTTAAGTTGTTCATAACGAGACATTGAACTTCGATAGCCAATATGTTAGTGTTTGAAATAATTCTATAGTTATTAGTCTTCAATTGAAGTTCAGTTAAATTCGATATCGTTCCTCGTAACTATCGATGCATATTCATAGTCTATTTTATATTCTATATTCTATTCTGTATTTCAAATATTCTAAATTTCAAGATTATATTATATATTCTATTATATATAGGCATATTCTAAATTTCAACGCGTGGTCTGACAAAACGAGATACCACTCGGTTGGCCAAAACGGCATAATGTCTTGTTTTGCCAGAACAATTTAAGTACAACCTCACGTATTTGTGCCCAATGCCAAGAGTGGACTCACGAGGGGTGTAGTAGTATGGGCCCAGAAGATTGTGAAGATTTCATATCCGATTTTTAAGTGAAGATTTCTCAATTTGAATAATTATAATATTTATAATAATTAATAGAAATACAATGTACAAATTGACATGGAAATAATTTCTTTTGATCATACTCATGTTTTGTGTGCAATTTTTGTGACTTATTCATTAATATTACAACAATTTGAATTGATTAGGTATGTAACTATCCCGTTTTATCCAACCAGTTTGACAAAACGGGACACTTGCACAACTTTTAATAAACATTATTTTCCTCTTAAGCATTGTGGTACAGGGCATATTTACAAATCACTTATTAAAATACATTTCGTAAAGGACTCCTAAACAATAGTTGTTTCTTATTCCTCTCAGCTATTCCCCGCTAAGTACCTTGTTTTGGCCAACACACCCCTATGTGTATAGGTAAGTATGAATTCCCTGGCCTCTATTATCCATTATGGTTTTCTGAAGTATTGGAGTGTTTTGTTGCTACTCTTATTGCCAAAAATATGTGTTTAGTGAATGAAATGTAATGGCGCACCATATTATACTAGGCCTCATGACGTCAGCGTGACAACGAGGAGTGGGAGTAGTATTCCTGCCGTTGTAAAGTGCGCCGTGCTCAATCCTTTCCAATTGACTGCAGGACAAAGAACCTCTTCATGGCGCCTAGAACGCAACATTAGTTATAATCTTTTCGCTGTAAGAAAAATCCTAATATAAACAATAGCACGTGACTGAAGTGAGGCTTCATTGGCCGCTGTTACGCGCCATAGATTCTCAGTAACTTACATGTTCCCGCCTACTGTTGTACATTCTGTTTCATGTTAAACATTTCCCGTGACTCATCAAGTAAGCCTAACCTCACTACTATGCATTCGTTTGCTTAGGAAACACTTACTTTATAATTACTGTGATTAAAACTCATTTAACTTATTATATACATTAAGACTATTTGTTTTTCTCCGCTTTTGAGAGGGTTTCCACTATTAAGTTTAATAACTAGGGAAAGGGATTTGGAGCATTATAAAGAATGGTGAAGCGTAGTATAGATATTCGTAGATCAGTGACTGTCAAGCGAGCTGCGTCACAGAGCATGGACGAGTACAGTCCACTTCATACAAACTTACACGCAACGTGCTGTAAACGTATTTCAGAATAAACATATGGAATCGTTTAATGACATACATAATCTGCATTTCACTTTGAACTACATGCGTTTTTCTTGGCAGCGCACAGACACCAATAAACAACATTACAAATATACATAATTAAATATCAATCTCTGCGTCCTCGCGTGTCAGGGGAAATATTGATGTCTGATAGTTGTCTCCTGTATGGAACTCGACTCTGAATATGTGTTTTTTTCTGTCAGGAGCGTGCTAAATTAAAAACTTTATTTACAATATCATGAAATATGATAATATGTACACAACGTACACTACAGTATTTAGAATGAATATATATATATATATATATATATATATATATATATATATATATAATACTACAATATTTACAACATAGCCTAATAGAGTATCATTAAATGTTGATTCCTGCTGTGCCTTGTTATAATAAATTGTAAATATCATTTTCAAATTTTCTAAACACAACTTTGCTCTTTTGCAAGGAAGGAAATTTTTTAACATGGAAAAACTCCGCTCTACATCTGCAGAGACAATTGGAGAGTACTTGAAACCAAATACGCCAATTAAATTCACATGTTGAATGACGTCATTGGGACACGTGTTTGTTAGTGCATCTGAAATCCGACTAAGAATACTGTACCTATCATTTTTAATCAAAACTCTGTTCATTTTTTCACCAACACGTTTTCCTACTTTACCTTCTACTGCACTCAGTTTATTTACAATAGTACTCGTAATATTTATTTGCTCAACTAATTCTACTCCTGACTGTACTAATCGAATAATGGCATCCAGTAAATATAAAAAATTTGACTTAATATCCATGATTTCTTTTTTGATTATTCCATCATTTAGCAGTTCCTGGCATATTTGAATCGCAGCCGCGTCATCAAGATCGAATGACTGGACCACTTTCTTCACAGATTGGAGGTGATGTGCGTAATAATAATTATTGCAAGCTTCTAACCATGACCCCCATCTCTTAAGAACTGGACATGGGGGAAGCGATAATTTAGGGAATTGTTTCCTGAATTTTGATACTCGATCTTAGCTTTTACAAATATAATCTTTCAATTTTGTATTGTTAGTTGGTTTCACTTTCGGCATTGTACATGCACTTCACTACGCTGAACTGCAAACCTGCATGTTGAAGTTCTTATGCGACAACTGTCCCGTTCACCTGTTGTTGACGTGCAGAGATCTGCTAATATGTCATGAAGGGGAGGACTTGGTATAGAGGGTTGTAAACAAATGACTGTGTAGATGCCAATACTAGCTTTTACTACTCCAAATTCCGTTCCCTATTAATAACCAAACACACCGAGGATGCAGACGCCATACTACAATACCACGTGCTTACAAATTGAATAACTATGAGCTCAAGTGACGCCACCTTGTTACAAGAACAGACTACCTCGGTGTTACTGTTTGTATTCATCCGCGTTCATAGCACATAACAAAATATAAAAGTAGCTTTTCTTTTACATATCGATTTACATATGAGTAAAGTTATATGTTTCATTGTATTTAACAACTAGAATTTAACTTTTTATTTTCACATAATACAAGATGATTGTTTTCAAATACGGACTATATTTTCCTGCATCGTTGAGTGTTTCAACTGTGAGCCAATCATAGGTATGACAGCCTCGTCCTTGTGTTTACATTAGGATTTTTCTTACAGCGAAAACAATATAGTTCTCTGTCTGAAAGCACATTATATTGTATATTTTCGAAGTTGTAATGGGAAATGTACTGTTTCTCTAAACACGAGAAGGAAATACGATGTATGAAAATCTATAAAGGCTGTCAAGAAAAAATGTGATTTGTAGACAGGATTAATAACGGACTGTTACCAGTGAAGCGGGATAACATAACAAGGCGATTGTGTAATTTATTTATGTCTGCGTCACCACTCAAAGCTCTAATCCAAACACAGAGATGGGAACGGTGGCTGGTCAATCAGTTTCTGTTACAGTTTGATCATTGTACTGTATTGAAATACGGTGTCGGTACTGTGCTGTGTTAAATTGCGTGTTACTATTAACGTTCTGCGACATATGTATAGTAACAATGTAGACTATAATGACTGAGCCAGTTGGTCATAATTCAGGGCTTAAACATCATAAGGGAAATTCCTTTAGAAATAATCCGTTCATAATCGAAGTATATTCTTGTAAACATCCTCCATGCATTTGATGCTTTATGTCAGGTTGTTAGTTAAAAATAAATAGGCCTATCTGTTAGGCAACGCCATCTATAATTACTCCATACGTGCCGATGCATGCCTCATATTCCGGCGCGAACATAGGACCAATCTGCAATTGAGGCACGGAAGTATATTGCGTTATATTTGTTGGCATGCGAAGTCTTCTTGCACGGAATAAAGATTACGGCTCTAGTGTCTAGTGCAGTGCTTTCCAAACTTTTATACGTATATGGCGAAACCCTAGCAAATTCTAAAAATTTAGTGCGTCACCTCATCCCTCAAATGAAAGTGTCCGACACATTAATAGGCTACTTGTACACCTTTCATAAAATGAATAAAATTAACACACATATTTCCAGTATTGTTAACATATTATATGAGGCGAAAGAAATATTTACACAGAGTTCTAAGATGGGGAAAACAACCACAATTATTTTCACTCTTGGTTTTAGTCTTTCAGTAGCTCACATGCGCTTGGCGAATCTTACAAATGTATTTTATGTTCAGACGAATATGGGATAAATTCACTCGCATTTCTCCATCCAGCATTTTTAAACTGCCACGTTTCACTGTTTTGATATTGGTCATCACAGAAAATCCTGTTTCGCAATAATATGTGGCTGAAAACGGCAACAAAACCACAAGACCCCGTTTAGCAAGATGCGGAAAATTTTTTTCAAGTGAAACCCAGAATCTGTTCAAATCATCTCTTTGGTGTTTTAACTTCAAGTTCCTATCATTTTTAATCTTTGCCAATTCTTCTTCTGCTAAAGAAATTCTACTAACTTCAGATGACAAAACTTGATTTCTTATTCAGTCATAAGCTTTTGTGTTCAGATCTGGGAAGTAACTTTCGAGTTTATCTGTGAGTAATATTAGATAGTTGTAAATTGAATCTTTTATGTCGTTCTTCGAATCACTGTACAATGTATTTGGGAAGATTTCATAGTTGCCCTCTTTCACTTTCCGAGACCAAATTGCTAACTTGTCTCGTGAGGCAGATATTTTGTCTGTTGCAGTTAAGATATCCTCATCCTTACCTTGCAGACTAGAATTATACTTGTACACTACAACTATACGCACATCTATGCATCTGTCAAGGATACGTATCTACAAAGCAGCTAGGTAAGCAAGAGGTGATCAGCGATTTTCTTACTTCATTTCAGTTATCGTGAGTTAATTGCTCAAAATAGTTAAATATACCAGGCAGTTCGTGACACCCCATCAACCTTCAGGCGACACCCCAAGGTGTCGCAACACCCAGTTTGGAGAGGTCTGATCTAGTGTCTTATTAAGGCTATGACTGAAGCGGTAGTGCGATAGTCTTGTATTTAGGTGGCCCGGATTCCATCCTTTGTCTGGTTGTGATGGAATTTGTGATGGACAAAGAAGGCGTTGCAGAGAGTTTTCCTCTACCATTTCGCCAACACTCTCTGCATTCTCCTTATTTCATCTATTATCTGCAATACTTAAAAATAGGCTGGGGTGAAGTCTTGAGGGTTGAGCTGTGTTTAAGTTCAGTAACATGGTCCTGGAACAAAAAAACAAACAAAACAAGAACATTTCTTTCCAATAGTAACAGTATGTTCTTACCGATTACATTTTTTAAAGTGAGGCGCACTACGACCCTGCACTGTAACCTTTCAAGGTTTATTGTCCTAACCCTCAAGCTAGGCGCATTCCCAACCCACACATTAGCTCATAAATTAAGTTACTACTTTACCTTATAGGTTTATCTAAATTTAAATAAATATGTAGTCTACTAGTCGTTAACTTAACTGAAGAATATTGCTGGAGAACCTTTTAAGTGTAGTGTAAATATTCCTAATTTAAACATGTATTGTGTTGATTAAGGCTGGTTGAGTGGAAGAGAAGGCCTTATGGCCTTAACTCTGCCAGCGAAAATAAAACATTATTATTATTATTATTATTATTATTATTGTTATTATTATTATTATTATTATTATTATTATTATTATTATTAAACCGGCTGACTATACTAGATTTCGCTGCCTACCAGGTTTCGAGCAGGCAACCCACTCGTCTCTAGGCCAGCCTCCTCCGTGGTCTCCACCCGACGTTCGGGGAATGCTATGGAATATGACGGGATGGAGGGATGTAAACGGAATGATGCAGATGCCTAATGTGGGTAAAAGAGAGAACTTGGAGAAAAATTCCACCTTATCCGCCACAGGTTCACTATAATGAAAAATCCCAGACCTGATCGGGATTCGAACCCGGGCAGCCTGAGTAAACATCTGACCACTCAGCCACCGAAGGAGTATAATTGTCGTGGGTAGTACGGTTTCTGATGCTAGGAATTACCAGTTACTCTTGTAAGAATGGGACCTGCCTCTTTAAGGACGGATCAGGATGACCCATCTGTCAGCATCGGATTCACTAATGTCACCTTGGGCCACTTGTCGGACATCCTGAAAGGTGAACATCATTTGCAAAATAGGCTCTGATGAAAGATAAGGTCAACAACTTTTTTTTATTACTTCTTACCGGCGCGTTATTTTTACACGACTAGACGGCGGGATTGGGATACCTTTACGGCGGCAATAGGTTGATGCACAACGGAGCTTAGATATTTATGTTTTAGACGTTACTCTCGTAGGTACGTTTTGTTAAGAACGCAGTTTGACCTGTCAGTCGTCCCGTTGCGCGCAGTAGGGACTGAACCTTCTGTGCGCAGTCATAATGAACAGTTGTCTGACGTTAGTGACGAGGTTGTTTGTCACAGTTTTACGTGTACAGTAGCTACAGCGTCTCGTTTAGGCACAGTGAAAACATAAACAAAGTAGAGGTAACGTGAGGGGAGGGCAAGCCGTACGATAAACACGAGGGATGCACAAGGTTTTAGTTACAATTAATTATATTAATTAACATTAATTGACATTATATTTTGGAAAAACACACAAAATAAAAGAACACAAATTGCATAACATTATCATATACAAATTTTAACAAACAAGGAATTGTAATGTTGAAATAATTCAATATAACAAATAAAATTTTGCTACTTAGTCTATATGATGTTGTTTTTAAGCAGCATTTTTACGATCATGAATTTCATTCTCAGTATGACTAACATAATGTCACCGTCTTCTGTACTGTACCTGGATAAATTGAACTTTGAGAAGGGATAATTATTATATTTAGGAAATAGTGTTGTCACTTCAGACCAATATACTGTAGTTTTGTTAATTCGGCCACAGAATACGGTGATATTATGTTAGTCATACAGAGAATGAAATTTATGACCGTAAAAAATGCTGCTTGAAAGCAACATCATATAAGTAACAAAATTTGATTTGTTATATTGAATTATTTCAACACTACAATTACTTGTTTGATAAAATGTGTGTATGATAAAGTTATGCAATTTGTGTTCTTTTGTTTTGTGTGTTTTTGTAAAATATCATTTCAGTTAATGCTCCGTCATAAAGTTGTAACTAAAACCTTGTGCATCCCTCGTGTTTATCGTACGGCTCGTCCTTTCCCACACGTTACCTGCACTTTGTTTACGTTTTCACTGTGCCTGAACGAGACGCTCTACTGTTTGGTAACGTCCACTAGTGCAATGTCGAAACACCAGTCGTATTATTTGCATTCACCATTGACATCCTGTGATGTTGAACGGTCGTTCTCAAAATATAAAAGCTATTTAAGTGATCGCCGCAGGACGTTTCAGTTCGCAAATCTTCGGATGTTTTTTGTTGTTCATTGTAATGCCGGCAACGAAACCGAAGAAGACGGAACCTTGCATGTATAAGGTATGTATTTGTGTACTTTATTTTCAATCATAACCAGACTGTACTACCTTTGTTTATTTTATTTAGTATGTTATTTTACGACGCTTCATCAACAGCTTAGGTTATTTAGCGTCTGAACGAGATGAAGGTGATAATGCCGGTGAAATGATTCCGGGGTCCAACACCGAAAGTTACCCAGCATTTGCTCATATTGGATTGAGGGAAAACCCCGGAAAAAACCTCAACCAGGTAACTTGCCCCGACCGGGAATCGAACCCGGGCCACCTGGTTTCGCGGCTAGACGTGCTAACCGTTACTCCACAGGTGTGGACACCTTTGTTTATGTCCGCAGTGTGCCCAGTACCGAGTGTGTAAAAGCTATAGTCAATGCTTGCGCACATTGATTGCTGAAGTATCTCGGTTCCACTCTCTATACGGTACTACAGGGACATCATTTTATTTTTACTAACATTTCTAATATTAACCTGGCTATACATTTGGATTAAGGGTTGAGAACCGGAAACACCGTTTGCTACCTCCTTCCACGACTGGAGTTCGATGATACTGCGTAAAATACAAACAAGCCACTTTACTAGGTATAGGAAGGAAGAAAAGTAGTTCATCCATTTACGTGAACTAGGAAATATCACGATTTTGAGTTTGACAATTTTCATTAGTTTTTTGTTTAATAAAAATACAGTACTGTATTAACAATAAGTGTTTTTACTCACGAACTGAGCTATCCATTCGGAAGTATTTATTATCCAGTGTATATTACACTGTCTACAGCACATTAGCGTACAATTTAGAGAATGAAGTTAAATTGAAAAATAATCATAATATGGATATTTAAACACATTTTTGAAAATGGTGGCCGTTCATTTCGATGCAGACTTTAGTTATTTTCTGTACATTATCGCACCATACGCTATTGTACCTAATTCCAATTACCAGTTTCGTCCTTCGTACTAGCAACTCATGTTTAAATAATTCTGTACCTATTCTATAAAAGAGTACCTCACGTACTATAAATTCAATCTTCACTTCTGCCCGATCCGAAAAGATAAAATTACTCAGACATGTTATCTACTGTCCGTCCAAGTGGTTTTGTCTCAGGGTCATAGAAAGGGGGGAAATCAAATGGAAGTTAATTACTTAACGAGGCACTTTTACTTAAATTATTTTAAACAGTTGTATAATATTACGTAGACGTCCAATTCCTAACAGAAATTAATGTTTTCAGAGAAGAACTAAGACAGCCCAGCTACTAGCCTTTACAGAGGGGCGAGCAGAAGCGGGTGGGGGAAACCGGGATGAGACGTAGGCAAACGGACGACATTACCTGTGCGAAAATGTGATTCAATATTGAAAGCTCTTTCGTCACTGGAAAACGCGAACATATTTCTGGAATGTACTATACTTACTACTCAATACTGTTCACTGTGACCGTAAGGTGACTTTGACTGCCTTGGTTCTGTGTGGAGGACGATTGGATGTTTACTAGTAGAGGGGGGGGGGAGTGAAGTACATTAAAAAATCTCAGGTACAATAAAAATTGAAGTAAAAATAAATGATGTCCCTGTATAAGGTATAAATCACCGCTATTCACGGTCAACTCATTTTCGACCCGTGAGAGAGAGCAGTCGGATCTCTCTCTACTAAACGCACGCTAAGACCGATTATAATGCCGGTGTGCTGTATAATGCCGCGCATGGTAACTTTTCTATTTTTCTAGTACTATTCAATTTAACCTAAAGGTACCATTTTGAAGGATTCTCGTTACTATTTTCTTGTCGGTGTCTTCATTTTTTCAGAAAGAAAATTAAATCTCTTTAATTTTAACAATGACAATAACATCTTGAAATAACGGGTGTCTGAGTTGGGAGGAAATTTTCTGTCGATTTTCGCCACGAACTGAAGGACTCCGTCAAAATCATAAGTAGCAATGAACATGACTTTAAGTGAACCCTGTTCTTGCTGATATGTTTTTGACAGTGGGGAGTTCTTGTGCCGCCACTCATTTGACTGTCTCTTCAATTTTGGTTGGTAGCATCGAATTCTGGTTTCAACTGATGTTATGATAAGTCGAAGGAATCGTTCGCCTTCACATCCATAGCGTTGTAAGTGCAATCTCGCTGTCTCCATTCTCTGCCACATGTTTTCCTCTTTAAGATTGTGTGAAACCCACCGAGCGCAGATTTTCCTCAAATTTAACTTCGTAAGTATGTGAAGAATCGTAGAAGGAGCAATTCCAACTTTCTTCGCTAGTTCAATACAAGTCCAAAAACGTACTGTACATGCACACCATCGTTTGCAGATTGCGTTCTGCCAGTTCCACGTTTTTTTTATGAACATCTTCCCTCACGCTGCGAAATGCATGCGCCCACCTAGCCACGATACGATGTGATGAAGTTTCTCTACTACAAGCTTCCAGTAATGCTGTATGACATTGTCGAGCATTCTTGCCTCTTGCAATCTGAATTTTAATTAAGCATCTTTGTTCGTATTTGGTAAATATTTTAGAGCATTCCAGATAACAGTCTACAAATTAAACTCACTACAAATATCTTATAAATGATGTTATTGTCTTCAGATTCACAGATAACGCACATCAGATGCTCCCCTTTCTTATTGTTGTCAGATTGCGTTATTTATAGCTGATGGAGCCACATACAGACATTGTTGCCACTAATTATTATCGAATGATCTAAGTATATTGTTCAATGTATCGACTAATAAAATAAAATGTATTATTATATCAAAGTAAAGAAACAGAAGTTATTGTTTGCAGATGAGTTTTTTTTGTCTAAAATAAATTACACTAATTTTTAGATGAAGTGAGATATTGAGAAGTTCTTTGTATAAACAGAGAAAAGTCCAGCTATTTACAATTGTAAATATACATCTTTGATTACAATGATTACACACTTTCAACGCTCGAATTACTAAATTCGTTATAAAAACGAGTTTCCAACTTTCTTGTGTTAAAAACAAGTTGTTTGTATAACAAGTTTAAGAAATCATTATACTTTTAACTTGAAGGATCACAGGAACTGTGTGTTTGATGGTGACTTGTTTGCTGTAGTGTGTATTGAAAGCGTCTGAAACAGCAACAAACATTTTGTTTCCTGCAGCCTGAAACGATTTGTCGCAATGAGAGCCTAGTCTTAAAGCATCATATCCAGGAATATACATGTTCGTATTGGTCATTAATTTTCTAAGTAACAATAGCTATGTACAGGCAAACGCTATGATTACACCTGATAAGAAACTGGTGTTTACAGACGGTATCAGTAAGATATGACGTGGGTAGTGGCGAACTGATTAACACATGCCAATTATTAAGTCGTATTATATGCAAATACAGTTCAAAAGCGTACATGTTTGTAATGGTCGTTCATTATCTAAGTAGCAATGGCGATGTATAGACACACACTTCGATTACACACTGATAAACGGAGTGTAATGTTAACTGACAGTATCAGTAAAATACGTCATGGGTAGTGCAAAACTGATTAACAGATGTCCATTATTAAGTCGATCGAGCATGGTTTATGCGCAGGGTCGAATCAAGAATGGTATGGGCTCCCGGCGAAACTAATAACACTGTGCAACAATGAAAATGTAAATTGAATGAAAATAGACAATTCCTATCAATTCTGTTGTGCTGATGACGAATATCACAAATAAAATAGAAAATTAGGTCTAGTTTTAATTTTACACTGCTTCACTACAGTGAGCTAATTTTGTACGGATTTTTATGTTACATAAGTGTAAAACGAAACATTATAATGGTTTGTCAAAGTCATAATAACGTGTAACAATGATATTTATTTGTCCCTAGTTCTACTTGTGCTTAATATTTTGGATATAAATATTCAGTTGGGCATGCTGTGCATATGAAGGTGTCGTACCAAAACATGAAATTTGTACTAGAAACCATCATGTAAGTATAATGATTCTCAATGGCAGATTTGTGGTGACCTGAAAGTGATTGCAATGCTATTAAGTATGCAGTTATGATATACGAAATATTGTTGCTTTATTTGTGAATGGGATAGCAGAGCTCCTACATCTCAATACATTAAACATGACTGGCCCACAAGAACATTTCTTCATCCGGTATAAAGAATCCCAAAAAGGTAGACCCTAAAAAGGTTCTGCCTCCGCCTTTGCATATAAAATTGGGTCCCATTAAAAATTTTGTGAAGGGAATGAACAAAAATGGTGATGCGTTTAAGTATTTAAAGCAAAAACTTCCTTACTTCAGTGATTCCAGAGTTAAGAAGGGTATCTTTATAGGTCCACAGAATTGAGAGCTTTTCAGAGACCATACTTTTGATGGAATCATACAAGATGATGAAGAGGATGCATGGGAATGTTTTAAGAAATTCTGTTTATAGTTCTTGGACAACAACTGAGGAATAAATTACAAGGAGATTGTGGATAATATGTTGTCATGCTATGAAAAACTTGGTTGAAAGATGTCATTGAAAATGCACTTCCTCCATACCCGTGTTGACTTCTTCCCCAAGGATTGTGGTGCAGTAAATGATGAATATTTGAGAGATTTCATCAAGATATTGCCACACTTGAGATGTATGCCAGAAAGTGGAGCCGTACTATTTTAGGAGATTACTGCTGGCCTGTCATAAGGAATGCTCCCGAATGTGTGTATAAACGCCAGGCCAAGCGAAAACGATCATATTCTGATTAATTTATCTCAAAACAGAATATATTTTATTCTTATATACATAAGGACATTTAAAATTTGTGACCAATGTATTTGTGACCATTTAATTTATATATATCTTTCGCTTTGTGATTTAATTCTGGTACAAGGTAAGCCTACAAAATATTTTCGTTCATGTAATATTATTTTCATATTTCTTTTAATATTATACATTTGCATTTGTGAAGGGCACTCGAATTTATCAATGCCTATGATATCACACAATTCAAGTAATTATTCACTTAAAATCTTATTATTTTGACTGAATCTTAGAACACGAATATATATTTATTTAGTAAGTCTTTGATACAAAGTTATAGATTACTTTTTTAAAACTAGAGCTAAATATTTTTGAGGATGATGATATTTTATCATCTTATACTGAAATAAACATAAAAGTCAATATTGTGCAATTTACACACTTTCACTTAAAATTTGTTGTTCAGTGTAATTGAAGGGGTGAGAACGATGTCCACCGCGTAGACACAGGTAGGCCTAATCGTTTTTGAAACCACACTTTGAAGCAAGCGATTTTCACATCATGTTATTTCTTTAAGAAACCAGTTTAGTGTTATAAATATAACACTATCAAGCAATTAATTTCTCATTGAAGTACAATTTCTTTGAAATCTGGACAAAAGGGCGTCCGAATAGTAAAGTCTAGACAAAACTAATAAAAAGTAACCTGTCTGGTTAAATCCGGACGTCTGGTCACCCTGTTGATAATATGCATTAAATCAATTTTTGCTTTAAAAATCGTATCTTGCAATAATAACACGAGGCCACAAAATTAAAAAAAAATTGTAGAAAAACAACAATGAAAAGTATCATCCGAATTTTTATACTTACAGTATCCCAATATGGAAGGTTGACCCGAATCTTCCTAGCGGTACCGTATGGTACCACAGGTACAGTTTCCCTAGAAAAGGATGAGACGATTGAATATTCCTAAGTCTCAGATGTAAGACACTGCGCATGATCAGAGACCAGAGCACTGATACACAAGATAACGAATATTGAGTTACTTAAATTCAGGCTATTTGGTTTCTTACTAGCATCGTTCCGAAATTCACTTCAAAAACTGCAAAAATATGATAATATTGCGTAAATAAAAGATAAATATATACATAAATCGTGTAGTTAAATCGACCATGGACCTTCATGACTAGATCGACACTCCGCACAGAAAGGAAAGCTTTCGTGTCGTTTCCATAGCTCAGACTCTAAGACTTCTGCGTCTCGTGTAGAAGAGTGCGAGTTCGATTCCTACTCTACACAACGATTTTTTTTTTGTTTAAATAACTTTGAAATAGAGTTTTACAAGTTTTAAGTGTTAATGATCACAGACAATATAAAATTACAAGTTATAATATTGTAAACGTTAATCTAATGAATGCATTCATACATACACACATACAATGTAAATGCATATATATTAAAAACTAACAATTAAAATGAAATTAAAAAATATTCCTAAGCCACACAGACAAACTTTTACAAAGGTTTAGAGTCCTTAGGCTATGTCATTTGTTGAGTAGTTATTACAATATTTTATTAGTAGCTTTCCCATATGTGTAAGAAATGCACTCGCACAAAACAATTTTTGTTAAAACTGTGGCTTTGGATTATTTCATTCTCACCACTTCAGTTGATTTTAACTATTTTATCTACGTGTTTCCAATAGTGTTTAATTTAATGTTCATTCAATTTTATTCATGTTATGATTGAATGAAAAAGCACTGTTGCAGTTATTGACTAATTAGATATATTAATACTAATTATTAAATGCATCTCTAATTAACCAATTGCAGTATCTTTTGCAAAATCTTGAATGTTTAAGTTGTCAATAATATTTCTGTACTATATACTATAAGACATTAAAAGAATTTGCAATAGATTTGGGGTCCTCTAGTTTATAATCACTGGTTTTAATGAAAAAATATTTTCTTTCTTAGAATATCTACAAGTTTAACTTCAATAATATTCCGAATAGTCTTAATTGCATTATCTGAATGTTGTACTTTTCTATTCGAATGTACTCTATTTCCCTCTTTCATAATTTTTTATAAATTACACCGTACTTCTTGTAGTATTTAAGAACATGAGGATAATTACATTGCAACTCATTACATATAGATTCTTCTTTTTAATACATGAGAATTTTAAGTCCCTGCGTTATCTACATGTTTTTACTTTTGAATTTTTTCACAACATTGAGTGGAGAACACCCACTAAAGTGATTCTGAAATTAAAGGGAAAAATACAATACATTTACTCTTAATATCAGTAGTACCAGTATCATATACATTTTTCCAAGATTCATTTTGTAGACATAAATGTGAATAGTCACTAGATACAGCATTTACGACCCTTTTTTAGTTTTTAAATTAATATTTTGAAATTGTTCAGTGATATTGGAAACACTTAGGATTTATTTATCATGTTCAGACAAGCCATTGATTATAGGTTCTGTCGAATAGGAATTCAGTCTAATTCTGTGTACAAAACTTTTATCAATGGCTGTGCTACTTCAGCTTGTATACTCTACGACTAAGGTTTCCAGTTTCAAGGAGTGAATTTAATTTACTTTTACGGAAAAGTTCCGAGAGATAATCCATGTTTATGTCACTACAGATCACAAATTCCATATGAGATTTCTAAAGTCTTTTCTTTACAAATTCAATGTTGGCTATAAATATTAATAAATAATGTAAGAAATATGAATGATTGTAGTTAGAAGTCTGATTTACATTATAAAAAGCAAGAAGTTACATTCCGCGGCAACATTCGAAATTTCGATGTTTGGTTTTGTCGTCCAACGCATAAGCACGGACCTATTCAATGCTTATGTTAATAACATAGAATTTAGCTGTAGCAATGTGGTGTAATAACTTGGGATTTGTTTACTTAACGTAATTAGATTTATTTTGATTAGTTTCGCAACAATAATTGGACTTCCTGTTATATCCTGTTATTTAAATATTTAATTTAGGGTTGATTTATTAACTCTTACTGTACAAAATGCCCCTTAT
The DNA here is from genome assembly GCF_040183065.1 of Periplaneta americana. Lineage (NCBI taxonomy): Eukaryota > Metazoa > Arthropoda > Insecta > Blattodea > Blattidae > Periplaneta > Periplaneta americana. Next base: position 80,180,469 of record NC_091117.1, read on the forward strand.
TTCAATAATTCTATATCACGCTAAATAGTCATTGTCTACACTAAATTATTATCGTCATCCCTCATTTCTCCATATTTTTCGACAAATTATACAGTCGAGGAACTCTGAACAAATTAATTACACCTCAATAAAAAAAGAGTTTTACGTGGGATCGAACACGAAACATTTCGGTTGTACGGTGGAACCGGCACGCTACTATATGAGCTACCGAGACAAGACAGTGATAACAGCAGTCCAGAATGTAGATCCGATAGCAGGCATTTGCCATTCGGTATAGAGAAGCAATGATATTTTGTTACCCGAGCTATGTTGTGAAATCGTGGCCTTAAATGGCTGTCTTCTTCGTGATCCTTATTCTGATCCTTGTCCTTGTTGTGGTCTTTGTAACAATTCTTGTTCTATTTGTCATGGTACTTATCGTTATACGTCGATATCGAGTGAACCGCGCTATAGAACTTAACTTCCGACAACCAAGAATCGTCTCATTCTTTTTAAGGGTAACTGTACATATAGTACTTTCCAGTCGCTGTGTTGGCAACAATGATATTTTTACAATTTCTCACTGTTTAGTTTACTCACTGACATTCCAGTCCTTGTTAGGAAAATAATATTTTGAAGTTATCTGGCTTTGAACAAATGTTGAAGAAATTACAAAAATTCGCCACATGTCAGAAAACCAGGCAGATTAGGGTTTAATATTGCACCAAGTGAAGACACCCATGCGTTCACAGTTTAGGGGGAAAATTGTTTTATGTCTCTCCTATAATATTAAAACTTTTTAGCTGATGTTGTTTATACAACTACAGATTCAATTGCTTTCCATCTTTCTCCATCTTTGACACAGTTAATCAAGTTAAAATTATACAATTACATTAGGAAATAAATGAAAATAAACAAATCTCAGCAGATAACATTAATCGAATTATTAAGTACCAAGAAATTAAGAAAGCAAAAAGTTATCCCTGGAAAGCCACTTCAAAGAGAAACTGTCACGTATTTATTTCAGATGCGAGGGCGTAAGACAGTTTTCTGTTACAAGTTTTCCGAAAAATAAATAATAGAAAGATCGATATAAAATATATTTACATACTAAAATATAAGGAAATAAGAAGAATATTGAAGTACGAAAATCAAGGCAAAATTGATGAATAATATTTTTCAGTACACTACGTTTTAATATTTCGTGACGGGGTATCTTTATCTGAGAACAGACTGTATCCAGAGGTTTGTTAGAGTTTGTAGTTGTTTACAGGATTCAATGCTTACTATATTATATCCCATGAGACCTGTATGAAACAGAGTTCTCCTACAAACACAATGTTGCAACGTGTGCACAAATATAGTGCTCTTTTTCTTGATTCCCCCCCCCCAACCTAGAGGATCTTGTGTCGACTACTTCAGCAAAGTGCAGATATACAACAGATACGTTTGCTATGAAACTAAGTGGTTGGATTGGCAGTGTTTGTTGTGGTCTATATAATGGAAATAATTTGTACTTGTTTGAAACTTGAACTCTTATTCCTTGTGGATTACTGTTACATTCGCTATATTTTCAAGTTCAAAGATAAATACACTTATAGTTACCAAATAAGCTGTATCTTTAGGTCCAAATTTTCTGCTACTGCAAATAATAGAGTCCGAGTATTATTAATTGTTCCTTTCTTTGAAATATAGTGTAGTCTAATTGGCTAGAAAATAATAGGCCTATATACAAAATTTGTACCCAAAGTCCTACATACATGCGGACACACACAGGAAGGAAACTAATACTATTTAACCCCTGCAGTAGCTGAGTGGTCAGGCCTTGAGTCTGGGTTCGGGTGCCGGTCAGGCCCGGTATTTTTCGTTGAAAAGTCCATAGTGACATAGAAAATAGTAATGTCTGCCATTTCGTCAAGATGAAGCGAGTTGATTTTCATTGATACAAAGAAAGGAAACAGAAAAATAGAAAGGAAACAGAAAAATGTATGTTATTCAACATTTAAAATAGAATAGGATAAAATAGGTTATAACGTCAAATTAGGCATTTCTAGGCTCTATAAAATTAGCACTGTTACTTGCAACAAACCATGCAACGTGTTAATGTAATTTTTTGTGGATTATTTTACGACGCTTTATCAACTGTTGTGGTTATCTAGCGTCTGAATGATATGAAGGTGATGCTGGTCCTGCACCGAAAGTCACCTAGCATTTGCTCTTATTGGGTTGAGGAAAAACCCCGGAATAAACCTCAACCATATAACTTGCCCCAACCAGGATTTGAATTCGGGCCATTCCTTTCACGGTCAGACAGGGTAACTGTTACTCCACAGCGGTGGACTAATGGAACTTAATATGAGTCTATCTCTTCAGGAAAGAAATGGATTTTAACTAAGATCCTATGTCTAATAATAACCTTTTAGTAGTATTTCAAGAAAATTAAAACTTAAAAGATGGACAAGAATTATTATTATTATTTCTTCTGCTAAATTAATATTGTCAGAATATATTTCCGGGAAAGCTATGTTAAAAATATGTACGCCCATTACAATTGAAACTGTACAAAATCACAGACAATCATAACAATCTTCTGTTTTGAAACGCGCATTCCATAAGAGATAAAAAAAGTAAATTATACCTGTATTCGAACAAGGGAACATATAATATTTCAGATGAAGTTACCTGAGGTATACTAGTGCTTCTCAGGGACTTTCAGTTGATGACACTTACTGGTATATAGAGCTTCATTAGATATTTTTTAAATATGGCTGCACCAAACAACGATTGTTACATTTTCCCCTCTTTCTACATTTTTTAGGAAGAGAACTTCTCTTTGGCCCCTTTGGAACACTTTCTTTAGAGGTCTGTTGTTGAGAAAAAGTCACGCTCATTAACACTGTAGGCCTACACACTTTGAGCCTTGTCAGTAAATTGAAAATTTTCCATAATTATCTTCATTTCACTGAAATAGCCCGCCACTTATTCATTTAAGGTATTCATCGACTTTAGAAATGTCAGATTTCTTCAAAATTTTGTTAAATAATATTTTTTCCTCACTTGGAAGCTCATTTCTTCCAGTTTCAAAAATAGGCCTATATAATTTGTACCTATTATCTCAATAATTTCGTAACTATTGTACAAAAAGTAGACTTCCAATTGGGCAAAAGACTTTATTGAGGTAGCCTACGAAATTGAAACTTAAACATGTAGCTATGTTGTAAACTAAAATTACTTTTTTTTTAATCGATTATAATTATTTTGTCCCATAAATATACAGTACAAATAAGATATATATATATATATATATATATATATATATAATTCTAAAACGCTTACATGATGTGGCATATCTTTTGAATGATTCAAGACAAATAATTTTGGTGTGTAACATTCTCCGTATGCAGGGGATCATTTTCGCGAAAGAAAGTTTACCCTGTGTCAATTACTAATGGAGTTAGATCAGTCCAAATTGTATTAATTTTTTCCAAAAACACTATTGGACCTCCATATTCGATTTTAAAGTTTGATTTATATAAATTGCTTAGTTTACTTCTAAGGATAATGTAACAGAAGTTTGAAAGACATTAAGGGAAAAATGTGGATTTTTGTCCTAAGAGTCGATGAATATCTTTTAATCCTTGAGAAATAGTATGTGAAAGGCTTTCTGGTTTTCTCACACTCTGGTTAAATGCGGGGAACCAGTCAATTCCTGCAACTTTGTTTTCCATACTCCAAGAATTTTTCACCTTACTATTCTTGGATAAACTAAATACGGCTTGCTCCACTTTAAGAGACGCCAGACTAAGATGATCTCTTCTTTCTAGTGTTAGAAGTCTTATTATTTATCTCAGCACAGTTGGATGCCCTAGCGCATCTCTTACACGTGAATTTAAGCAAATAACTCTTTCTAAATCATTTTTAAATTTTCTGGAGATCGGAGTAAAAGGAAGGTTCACGAATAGTTAATGACCTTCTCTAACACATTCAATTGCGGCCATCATCATCAACAGCAGTAATTTTGTCTGAATTTACGAAGTTATTTTTATTCTAGCTTGCGGAATATATGCATGAAAAGTTTCAAAAATCTAAACAGTCATCAATAAGGAGCTAAACATAATTACCTTCTTGACGAAATAAAAATATAACATCAAATCTTTTAATCATTGAAGGTAATCAGCAAACTATTTGTCTAATTTAGTCAGTTTCGAATAATTGTATTATATCCATAATACATCTATTATTTATTTTTTTTTATTTTATTGCGTTATTTTACGACGCTGTATCAACATCTAGGTTATTTAGCGTCTGAATGAAATGAAGGTGATAATGCCGGTGAAATGAGTCCGGGGTCCAGCACCGAAACTTACCCAGCATTTGCTCATATTGGGTTGAGGGAAAACCCCGGAAAAAACCTCAACCAGGTAACTTGCCCCGGCCGGGAATCGAATCCAGGCCACCTGGTTTCGCGGCCTGACGCGCTGACCGTTACTCCACAGGTGTGGACTACATCTACTATGACGATCCAAATTGTGTTAGTTAGTTTTGAATACTGTGCGAACTTTAAGTGGTATTTTAAGAGAAATGGCCGCACATGTTACTAAACATGTCTATACGAGTATGAATACGTCAGTAAACGTGTATAAAATGAACTATTATACTAGGTGACCATTTTGTATGTGGAAAGTAAACAGCGGCGCTGCGATCTTTTGTTGTTACTTTGTAGGGAAGAGAAAGGTGACGTAACGGTGGCGTGCTGTGTATTAGTACAAGCAACTGTCGTTCCAGAAACAGATTGGTCGGATAATACTTCCATATCTGCGACTATACTAATGCGTTAAATTGTTTCAGCGTTATGAACTTATCTTACTGCTGAAAATATATTGTAGAGCAACAATGCAAGGTGCTGATGATATCAGATTAACTTACCATTATGGCACAAGACTCCATTTTGCTGCACTAGTGAAATCAGTTTTACTAACATTATTCTTGAGGAACACCACAATAAGATTTATCCTATCCATAAAATAATAATAATAATAATAATAATAATAATAATAATAATAATAATAATAATACTGATAAATGGATTTTTGAGAACTCGGAGGTTCATTGCCGCTCTCACATAAGGCCGCCATTTGTCCCTATCCTGAGCAAGATTAATCCAGTCCCTAGCATCATATCCGACCTCCCTCAAATCCATTATAATATATCCTCCCATCTACGTAAGTCTTGGCCTCCTCATAGGTCTTTTCCCTCCGGCCTTCCAACTAACACTCTATGTGCATTTCTGGATTCGCCCATACTACATGTCCTGCCCATCTCAGAATTCTGGATTTAATGTTCCTAACTATGTCAGGTGAAGAATGCAATGCGTGCAGTTTTGCGTTGTGTAACTTTCTCCATTCTCCTGAAACTTCATTCCTCTTAGTCCCAAATATTTTCCCAAACACCTTACTCTGAAACACCCTTAACCTATGTTCCTCTCTCAAATTGAGAGTCTAAGTTCCACAACCATACAGAACAACCGGTAGTGTAACTGTTTTATAAATTATAACTTTCGGCTTTTTTTTTTATGAAGACTGGATGACAAAAGCTTCTGAACAGAATAATGTCAGGCATTACCCATATTTACCCAGCAAAAGAGGAAATTAAACGCAGAATAATAATAATAATAATAATAATAATAATAATAATAATAATAATAATAATAATAGTAATAATAATAATAACAATAATAGTTTAATAAAGTATAAAATTGTAGGATATTATTTTCACTGACTTGTTCTTAATTGTTTCTCTCGTAACTAAACTCGCCTGTCATATTTTTGCAAATTATGTGGTAAAGTTTGATGCATAGTAGATATAATGTTTTTTTCAAATTATATTGTATTCGTTTTTTAATTCATTTATTATAAGTTCCAATAAGTGAAGTATCAACAAATAAAAATAGATAATATTCAGTCATATGACTTATTTTTTAATGTAAAGTACTATAACAGTTACTTTACATTATATTATTAACATTGTATTGTTAACGTTTTCACCAAATCATGGCACCTTCAGACATAAATATTCGATATCTTATGAAAATATAGAATACGTATTAAAATGTGTGAAAAGATGCAAAAGAATAATACAGTTAAAAAGTTAAAAACATAAAAAAGGTAAAACAAGAAATTAAAAATGTGTTATCGCTAAATGTTATATAATTATGCATATTTAACTAGAAAAAATGTATAACAGACTATATGTGTGAATAAATGCTGTAATACTCATAATTTTGTTTCAAAACAATATACGAAAAGGATGTAGTAAAATATGACGTTATTATACGGTAATGACTTATTAAATATGCATATATATTTTTGTTGTATTCGTTTATTTATCATTTTCAAGAAATGTAACATTTCATTGAGTTCTCAACAACGTGTAGGCAATGATAACTTTTGTGTCAAAGAACCGCTATAAAGGTTTACTGGAAAATTATTAGTAAAAAGAGCAATATTCACGTGTATTAGTCCGTCAGTTATGGCCACGCCATTTTACTCTAGAAATGTACACCGCATTGCCGTGTACATTGGATTTCGCCAGTCGGTCACCACTGGCCTAAGGCGTGAATGTTCGTCCATTGTTTGTGTGATGTTTGTATTGTGTGTTACGCAGAAACCTGGGGTTGATCGTACCTCATGTCACGGGAATTCCACTACGTGTTTGTATCCAGTATAAAGATCAAATGAAAGACGAAATCTGCAAAAGGAGAAAGGCCGCGTCTGTGCTTCAGCCTCAGCGTTCTGGTCTTGCATACAGGTGGCCGGAGTTCGACCCCCAAGTGATCAACATGTTTGGAGACCACATAGGTTCTTCCTCATAGGCCCAAATTTTCTTGCAAAGATACGCCATCGCGTATCTTTTAATTGTCTTTCAACCCTTTTTTTTTAGAATAAATATGAGAAGACAACAGAAGAAAACGAATGATTAAAGCAAGTGAAAAGAAGTGTAAATAAACGATGGGAAAGTACAGTACATACAGGTAAAGAAGAAAGACTGAGGAGAAATAAGACAATTTAGAAGACAAGAAAAAGGTGAATGAGAAAGAGCAGAAGGAGGAGAAAATCTGAGAGAAAGGAAATTGGGAGATATGGAAAATAAAGTTATTTTTACACTGGAAATAATATGTATTATTGAAACAGCGTTATAGGAAGTTATCAAATGTCAAGTAGTAACGTGTTCAAATGAAAATTCTCAAAATACAGTTGGAGATAAAGCCTACCAATTGCAGGGCATTTGCACAGAAATGTACTGCTTGCAAAGGTAGGTAGACGTTCTAATGGTTAAGACTCTGAGTGTGTAATTTAATTGGCAATTAGCCTGGAAAATCGACGTTTCTTCTGTTCGATGAAACGCAGTAAGGTACATGCACTTAGGTTGCCTTGAGCTACCTCGACGAACGACACTCTGTGATTCCTGCTCGTTAATGGAAATGTCGCGTAACGACACGAACTGGTGATTTAAATGTAACGGATTCTTTCCAATTAGTCTACATCAATTTTCTCGGTGTGAGTTTCGCGATTCTTCGAAAATTCAATGATCCGGAATCTCTTCGTTTCTGGTTGCTCCCTCTCGCGCTCAAATTAGTTTCTGTTGGTCAAGCCACCACACAGATAAATAATTAATCTTAATTCCGATTCGTGTCTGTAGCTTTAATCCGCAAAGTAATACCAGTCGGCTCCTTTAGGAGCTGGACTTTTCATTTACATGGAAACAGCTATTAAGCACGGTTGGCTCGTTAATTGGTTTATAGTGTGGGTGTCTTGTTTGTGAAAGAGCCAATAACGATGTGGCTTTCAAGTATTATTGAACTATTAAAAGCCCGTTCATGTAGGTAGGTAATTATTGACTATAAAGAAACAAGTTTATTCATTAAGAAATGTAACTTTAAGGGTAGTTGCTCCTTATCGCATGCAAAATAATGGTAAACATAGTCATAAATGTAATATTGTTTATCAGAGTCTTTTCATTTTTAGTGATGTGTACATAAGCAGTCGCGGACAGCCGATGAGGGATGGTCCTCCAGCTTGGGGGTTGGGCGAAGGGCTAACAACCCATCACCGTAAAAAACAGCTTGTTACGAAACTTCAAATGAGCCTCGGAATGGAACTGATTCTCTGGCACGACCACAGCAAAGGAATAAGGTTTTGAGATTTGGTACTTGGGAACAGCATGCACTATATTCTTCCCCTGACATAATTAGGAACATTAAATCCCGACGTTTGAGATGGGGAGGGCATGTAGCACGTATGAGCGAATCAGAAATGCATATAGAGTGTTAGTTGGGAGGCCGGAGAGAAAAAGACCTTTGGGGAGGCCGAGACGTAAATGGGAAGATAATATTAAAATGGATTTGAGGGAGGTGGGATATGTTGATAGAGACTGGATTAATCTTGCTCAGGATAGGGACCAATGGCGGGCTTGTGTGAGGACGGCAATGAACCTCCGGGTTCCTTAAAAGCCAGAAAGTAAGTGATGTGTATATACACATTAAGCTTTAAAATAAAATGAGAATGGTTATTCTAGAGTAAGTCTTTCCGCTTAAAATAATTTTTGAATTTAAACATAATTTTTTTTACAAATTCACTACATGTCTGTGATTAGGTACACTCTATTCTCTTATTATAGCACACATTTACTTGAAATTTTAGCCACTTGCTGCTAATAGATACTAAAACACATCATACCAAAATTAACATATCTGCAATATTATGGGCATAGGGCTTATACCGTCAACAAATTTCAAAATATGTTTTTGGTTGGGATATTATACAGAGCAAGTCAGGAGGAAAGGTACATGGTTTGAGGGATCATAATATTGGTGATTCCGAACAAAAAACTTTATATGAACATATGTCCTGTTCTTAATGGTTTCGGAGAAAACTAATGGAAACAATGAGGAACATGAAAAGTGCAGGTGATAGTAAATTACAACATTGTTATCTTATGTTCTGTTTAACCCTTAGAAGCCGGAAGACTTATACCACTATTGCACGTAAATATCTAACTCTTAACCAGGGGTTTTGCATACCTGCATAATCGGGTAAATTTGTGTTGGATTCGTTAGCCGAGCGGTTTAAGGCACATCAGATATGTCTTGCCAGTATATCGTGCTTAAGATCGCAGGTTCGCGTCCCGGTCACTACAGTTAATTGAGCCTGTGATAAAGGATGGGGAGGGCCCATGTAAAACAAACGGTGTAATGGTACGCATGGAAGCTGACGGGGTTTTAGTTGACTGCAATTAAAATGATTTTGCTCCTTTTTGAGAAAAAAATGGACGCACAAAAAGGGTTAATTGTATACTTTTCTTTACAGAACATGTTCAAAACGTCCACTATCAACTTCAATGCACTTTGCAGCCCTTATAGACAGTTGCTGTGTTGCTGACCTGAGCTGATTTGGACATTCCTTTACATGAGCAAAAGCATGTAAAATGCGAGCGAGAACATACAATTTATAACAAATTATATCACGTCATGACCATAATAAAATTGGACGCACAGCTCCTGAGGGTTAATTGTGTACTTTTCTTTAGAGAACAAGTTAAAAAAGTCCACTGTCAACTTCAGTGCACTTTGCAGCTCTTGTAGACAGCTGCTGTGTTGCTGATCTGAGCTGATTCGGACATTTCTTTACTTTAGCGAAAGCATGTAAAATACCAGCAAGAAGTTTCCAATTTGCGCTTGAAGACTTCGATCTTAAGCCAACTCCACGCACAGTCATCCAATATGGTAATGTCGGGTGATCTCGGTGGCCAAGAAATGACTCCATTGCGACCGATCCAACTCCAGGATACGTTTCATTGATCCTACTACAACCTAATCTTTTGGTTGTGTCCGCATATGAGTGCTGATGAAGGATATGAGACTGTCGCCCGTGAGTTTAAAATAGCTCTATGTCAGAGTCTATTAAGAACAGGCATATGTTCATAGAAACTTTTTGTTCAGAATCACCAATACTGCGTGTTCAGTTCAAAGTGTGTCATGGCTCGCTCTATGCCGTCATGTAGCTAGTCGTTGAGCCTAGAGAATTCAATCTTCCTACACTTCCACAGAGGCGTATTACGTATGTGCCAGAGAAGTTGCCTAGCAAGGACGGCATTCATTCTGAAGAGTACCTACTTACCGAAACGTACGGTACCGCCTGTGGTGGCAGGAATGTGAACTGTTTGGGAACACGTACTGAGGTAAGTTTTTTTCTTACTGTCGGGATATGTGGAGAGGGTTAAGACGATTACTTACCAATTTGTTGACATTAACTTCGACTGCCAATATGGACACGGAGCATTTGATTTGTGTTGTGAAATGTTGCCGTACGCAACCGATGATAACAAATACCCTATGTACGACTTACTCGCGCAAAACACAGTTCGAAAGAGGTTATGGTAGCACACAGACTTTACAGACCGCCATCTGTTGTTACGACGTTCAAGTTATACCGTACACGTTCTCAAGTTCAGATTGAACGCCTTGATTAATAGGCAACTTCTCTGACATAAAAGCTGAAACTCGCTTCAAATCGCTGACTCACAACAGTGACGTCATGACACACTTTGAAATGAACACCCAGTATTATAACCCCTCACACCATGTACCTTTCCTTCTGACTCACTCTGTATATGCCCATAATATTGTCGTTACCCGAAAGGCATTTCAGAAGATGCGATGGAAATAAAATTTTTCTATTCTTAATAGCATATGAATATTTAGAAGTCGTGCAATAAAATAGAGCGATGGTAAACGAAATTAACGATCATAATTAACCAAAAGAACTTTTTCTTCAATAGTTTCCGAATTCTGAACATTGTATTCTGCGAGAAAGCACGCTAGAACAAAGCTATCGCAATGTTTGCGATGAATTGCCACAATCAGGGTTGTCGTACTGTGTCATGTTTGTCTAATAATGACGACTTAGACATTCATTTGATGTTATTTTCAGACTATTTTCGTGCTTTTTACATTGTGAAATATCTTCCAGTAAAGCTACTGAAATTATACAGGGTTGAAAACCGTTGTTAAATCGTTGTGGTGTGAATCGTGCTCTGTAAGGAGCTTTTGTTTCTGGTACTGTATATAACACACTCATGTCAGAAACTGGTGTGCTGAAAAACTGAGCATCGTTATTTTTTCTATAGATTGTTGAAAAGTAAACCAAATTTAAAAATTAATGTGGCTATTTAGAAATGCTGACAGAAGGAAAACAATATTAAAACCGAAGAGGCTGTTTTTTTTTAATCTTTACCTTCTCAGATTGATATAGCACTTGAGTCTAGGGAAGCATTTATTTAATATTCAGAACGCCAATTAATTCCATTCGGTTAGTACTGTATATGAATTTGACGTTTGTATTTCATCTTGCTTCATGTTTATAGAAACACGTTTCCCTACCATGCGTCAAAGAAGAGCAACGCACTTCAAGGGTCAAAGGAAGAGAGCTGGGATGTCCGGAAGTGTGGAGAGGAGTATTCGAGCAAGTATTATGAAAAGCTCTGCAGCAAAACTAAATTTAAACGAAGAACAAAACAATGGGTGAAAAGCACTTGAGCGGGGGGAACTTAATGAATTTTAGATTTAAGCTATTTAACTCTCCTGCCAAAGCACTAGCACCATATTATGTTTTAGCCTTCACTTCTTTCATCGTGCTTTTCAAGTATTCATTCAGCATAGCGAATAAAATAGCAGTACAAATCTTTTCACTCACATCATGAAATTAAAAAGAAAAGTTCTTGAATTTCACTATTAGAATTCACCACTTTGACAACAATAGATAATTTTGTTCCTTCGGAAATATCTGTTGCTTCACCAATAAAGCATAAGAACGGGACTCTTTTCAAATTTAAATCAAAGACTCACTAATTTTTCCACTTATGTATACCTTTAGTAAGTTTAGTTCATTCTGAATGTCTTTGGAAGTTCTAGAAAATGTATTCAAAAATTTTCACCAAGTTCTACTTTTATAGGTCTACTTACGATTACTGAATTTATATAGCCTTGAAATCTGACGTATTTAAGGAATCTTCAGATTGGTTGTGTCGTCTGAAAGCAAGATCCTGCTAACATAAAAGGATTGTCATGTCAATTAAATTTTTAATGATTTCCCTATTCGTTTTAATTTCATTATTGTGTTTATTGTTTTACAAGCTGTTATGTTAATTTAGCATTTCATAAATATTAGAAGTTTTTTCAAAAGATCTCTAAATGGAATGTGATCTTTAAAATACGCTTGCCTAACTATCTCTCTGGACAATAATTTGTTTCAGATCATCAAAGCATATAGAAGATCAAACATTTTTTGTGTTTAACAGAAATTAAGACCAACAAAATAATTTATTGATCTAAATGAGGGTTTGGAAAGCAATGGTGGATTGTTCATATTTAGGTGAGGAGTTTGGACTTTTTCCATTGCTGGTTGTCACAATAAAAAATTAAGACACAACGTTTCGAAGGGTGGTTCTCCCTTCGTCTTCAGGTGGAAGGAAGGAGAGAAGAGAAAAAACCTACTGTTGGGATCGTTACGTACAGCTATTCTGTATGACTGATCGTTGATCAGTTGATCTCTTCTCTCCTTCCTTCCACCTGAAGACGAAGGGAGTACCACCCTTCGAAACGTTGTGTCTTAATTTTTGATTGTGATAACCAGCAATGGAAAAAGTCCAAACTCCTCACCTAAATATAAAAATAATTTATCTTGTCATGCACTATTACAGGACATTTATTTTAATCATAACACGAAGTGTGAAACCAATAGCTACATATGCCTATATCAACAATGCACTTGAATTACGATGACATTAACATATTGTCAGTGTCTGCCTCGAAGAAAATTCCAGGACCCGTGGGCGCAGCTTGCTCTTTAAAATGAAATAAAAAGAAATAATAATTCAACGAAATCCAGAATTTGACAAAGAAGAGGAAAGTGGTTGTTCTTCAAGGGGTAAAAACCTAGGACAAACTACCTTGAGGGCCAGCATCGGTGGCTGCTATGAAATTTATTTTGCTCCCCACACATATTGTGGTGTTGAAAAAGCAATTTCAGCATACAAAGCATTGTTGACAGACAATATAAAAAGACTTACATCAGAAAAATTAGAAATGTGGCTTGTAATCAACGGGAAGTGACATACATTTCAGTTCATTTGTCAGTAAAAAAGTATACAATTTACAATACAATTTATTAATAATTCAGAAATATAGTACGTACTCTGAATAATTAAAACTAATCTATACACAATTAGTAATTTCACACAATAAATATACAATTTTATAACGTAATTGCTATAATATAAATATTTAGTTTATGTTGTCTTATCCTGCACTTACGTCTAGAAGTAAAAAAGTAAGTTATTTTCCATTATTAATTAATTAATTAATTAATTTTTTTATTTTGTTAATAATTGTAACTTAAAAAATAATATATACAGAAAACATTAGCTCGCCCCTGAAAGAATAGAACTCGTGCTCAGGGGCGGAATTATTTCATTATTTGTGTAATAAAGGATAGTGTGTTATAATTATTATAAAAACCTTTGAAAAGGACCTTTTTATGTACACAAAGGCTAAAATAGTCCTTAAAAATTCTAAAAAAAATCTGATCTTTAGTTATAACTGATAAGTGAACGTGACTGGGGGTCTGTGAAACAGACAAAAAGAAACTGCAATAATAATAATAATAATAATAATAATAATAATAATAATAATAATAATGTAGACCATGTCAGAACATTGAGATCTAATACTGGATTGGATGAAGATGAAACAAGAAATAAAATAGGTCAAAACCTACGAATCGACCTGTAAAGATCAGACACAGACCATGAGAAATAACACGCTTTTCTCTTTTATTCATGCTGTGTTTTCTCTGTTCGTATTCATTCAGATTTATTTCTATTCTAATGTGTAAGTAGGCTACATATTGAATATTAAAACACGTTTCACTCTTTAACATAGCCTATTGCTTTTCTCTTTCATGTGCTTTTAATATTTTTAATGCTTAAACCTAACATCACACTGAGCATACGGAGATAACTCATCTTCAGTACTGCTGGTACGGGCACCATCTTCATGAGTTACCTCAAGCGTAAAATCGTATAATTTGTCAAAGACATCTTTGCACTCTACATTTATACTATCTACTGTGTATTTTCAACATCTACTTCACTCATCATATATGTTGTTTTCTGATTTCTACTCAGATCTCATTTATAAGCTTATTCACTGTCACAATAATTACGCCTACAGTTCTGCATTGTGAAGTGTTAATTGTAATGAACGTGTTTCTGTAACACAATTCACACGCGTGCTGTCTGAAACTTAACCCGTAACTTTCACAATCAATACAATATATAGGAAAATATAGGCCTAAATGTATAAATTGTTAATTATTCTTGTTATTGAAGCACAAATAAAAAATATGCTATTTGCGCACTGTATGAAATCTAGTAACGCCTACGTGAATGCAAGCGCAGGCAATGTCAACGTATCCAAAGTTTTTTTGTTAGTTCATTGCACCGTATAATTATATAATTAATAACCGAGCCTGAGATTTTAGGGTAAATGCGTATTCTGTTCCTTAAACATTAATACAAATGTTTAAAGGAAAACTCCACTAAAAGTGACAACTTTTTTTCCTAATAATTTTTTAATCAAATTTTCAGAGCTTATTTACTATGTGAAGGACTAATAAAATCCAAATTTTAAACACTCAAGTGTTTTCTGTTTTGATTTTTTGATTGATTTTTGTTTTTTTTTTATAAATATTTTCAAACCCAAGTTTTTAGTAGAAGATCTCAATTTTTAAGCTTTCTTTTTTTCGTTACATTCAGAAAATATAGAGAAATATTGCCACACATTTATTTTATGAAATATCTCATTTATTCACTTTCAAAAAAGTTTTTGAAATTTTGAAAATATTATTTTTTTCTATAATCCATGAAGGGATATTGATAAAATAAACTAGCAGCATTTCTTACAAAATAAATGCATAGAAACATGCAGTAACTTCATAAATACCTGCAGTAAAAATTTCATCCAAACTGATTAACATTTGGCATGAAAAAGTTGGTGTTGAATGAAGTAAATTAAACTTACAGAAAAACAGATTTGAAAGTAAACTTAATACTTATGTAACACACACCTGTTAACCGATCAACTTATCTATCCTATAATCTATAACCTTTCAACCTATCCTGGTTGAGTGTTAGAGAAGGCCGTATGGCTTTAACTCTGCCAGGTTAAATAAACCATTATTATTATTATTATTATTATTATTATTACTATTATTATTATTATTATTATTATTATTATTATTATTATTATTATTATTATTATTATAAAATTCACCTCCGCTACATTTATCTAGTAATTTCAGAGAGCCAACTTTAGTACAAAAAGTTACTAGATTTGTAATCAGAAATTATAAAAACGAATTCTTTGATGAAAAAATAATTTTGACAGCTCTTTAAATGCCACACCCACTTACAGCTTTAATGAAATAATTAAACATATTAATGATCGCAATTGAATTAAATGTAGTTGGGATATGAAAATATACATTCTAAGGAAGTAAAATAGTAAATAATTATTTTTTTTTAATTTTCGTGATATTCAGTGGAGTTTCCTCTTAAAAATATGTCCACATTTCATGAAAAATTATTAAATTTGATAGAGTTTTTTCACTCTGAAATACACACGTGTATTTCAATTGTTAACAGTTATTTTACACCTTTAGTGTCTAAAATGTATATTTTCGTATATGTAAAAAAATGTCAACTTTTGTAATTTTCATCGCAACGAGAATAGGCCTATAATAATACTTATACAAACTCCACAAAGTACATGATGGTTTCTGAAGATGCTTTACCTGCATCGAGCTCCAAAAACCTTTTCTGTGAAGGCAATCATCGCATGTAACAGTAATACGTATGTTACAGAATATTAAGAAAGTGAAATTTTTTATATTTACGAGAGAACGCGAACATTTATCAGAATCAGCTCCTAAGTACCGTTGCTTTAATTTTTTTTGCTTCTTGTATTGGATGTATAAATAATAGAATATTTGACATAATTTAGATGGTGCAAGTTGTAAAGGTAATTGAGCTGTAAATTGATCAATTATATAGCTTCTAATTACAACTGTAGTACAGGACAACTTAACTAACACTGACGCACTACCACGCTCAACTGAGAATCAAACGTACTCAATATTTGCACGGGTTAAATGCTGTTCTTTACAGGCTGTCAAAATCAGACCTCTCTCTTATTAATCACGTAGCAGAATGTAGAGACACCCTTAGACTTAGAGATTCTGTCTGTATTCAATTCCGGTTTCATGTTATATTATTATTATTATTATTATTATTATTATTATTATTACTATTATTATTATTATTACTATTATTATTATTATTATCATGCCTTAAATTTAATTAACATACTTGTTTTGTATTATACATACAGCTCAACTGATGAATGATCGTTTGCATTTGTAAATTTAATAATCTGATTGGCTATGTATTGTATATTTTTAGTAGAGCCATCGATGTAGATCAGTCGGCAGACTAGCTGGGCTGCTGATCCGGTGCTGCGTTCGGGCTTGGGTTGGATCCCCCTTTGGTCTCATTGAATGGTTTCTTCCGAGATTTTCCCCAGCCGTGGGACTGAAGCCGGATGGTCTATGGCGAGTCCTCGGCAGCACTTCATTTCACCCCTTTGATTTGATTACCTGGTTGGGTATTTCCGAGGTTTTCCCCAACCAAAAGGCAAATGCCGGGTAATCTTTTGGCGAATCCTCGGACCTCACCTCATCATTGTAGAAAATTACTAAATTGTAAAACTGTAAAAATTGTAAAATATTGTACAAATTGTAATTATAATATTGTGAAATTTTGACTTGTTCCACATCTTAAAGCTTCATTGCTATGTAAGATCTATGTAATATAATAAATGAATGAATGAATTATTATTATTATTATTATTATTATTATCTTCTATTTTATTTTGGTCTTCAAAAATTAATATATTCGTTAAACAAGTTGCAAAAAACTATAATATTCTCACATAACCACTTCTGCATCTAACTACTTCTGTAGAAAAGTCAAAAGGTATGGTTTTTAAGGTAAATATCCAATAAGAAGTAAAATCTGTATTGAAAACATAATTATAGGACAAGTGAATACATTTAACTATTTAGAGTAGCGACTTTCATATGAAAGAGAAATTGCTATCGAAATTAAAATAACTTATTTTGTAAAAGTTATCAGCATTATCAATTCAGTTCTCAAACCTAATTTTTATCAGTAACTTTATTTCTCTTTTCGGACCGTTCTATTATAGAACTGCTACTCTCATAGTCTCATAGAACATTTCTAACTACGTTTTGCGCTTCTTGATACCGTGGAAAGTTTGTACTCCTTTTCCATAATCTGGAATCAGTTTTATAAGAAACGCTCCCTTGTCGAATTTCTCAGTATTTTAATTTTAAAATATTTTCTGTTAATGTCAATCTACTGTTGTTTAGTAAACTGTCTGAAGACAGGTTGGAACCTCATAGGTGACGCCCTTATCTAAATCAAATTGTTGAATTCTTTGTAAGTTGATACATATGTATGTATACTTTTTGCTGGTTGAGTGGAAAAGAAGGCCTTACGGCCTTAACTCTGCCAGATAAAATAAATTATTATTATTATTATTATTATTATTATCATTATTATTATAAGGCGTCACTCATAAGGCAACTAAGCCAAGAGATAATTGGTGGAGTGGGCAATTTATTTCCTTCTCCATTGCATATATCGGTGACGTCGACCTGGTTGGCGAATTGGTAAAGCGCTGGGCTTCTATGCCCAAGGTTGCGGATTCGATCCCGGGCCAGGCCGATGACTTTTATGTGTGCTTAAATGCGACAGGCTCATGTCAGCAGATTTACTGGCATGTAAAAGAACTCCTGCGGGACAAAATTCCGGCACATCCGGCGACGCTGATATAACCTCTGCAGTTGCGAGCGTCGTTAAATAAAACATATCATTTATATGGGTGACTAGTAACATATACACTAACCAGACTCGTTAATCTACTAGCTAATGGGAAGGATTGTTTTTATAGTTAATGGACATTAATATCTATTATCTTTAGTATAATTGTTCGTTCAATTTTATTATCATTCAGAATTAAATTCCCTTCAGTCATTTACTTTTTCTGAATATACCTAGGTGTCCTGTATGATTTTAGTTATATTTTAACAGTTCAATTTCATTACATGCTATTTTAACAAATACATGTTACCATTACTGTTTGTAAAGTATTGAATAAGTAATAAAACTATAAAAGTAAGGCCGGATATTCGAAAGAACCTCCAACATCATCACATGATCTGCAACCGGCCGAATATAAACCGGTTCTAAGCACTGTTCTGCAACAGTCTGGTAGAAACAGAACAGAAACTGAGACAAACATTTTTTATAATAACTTTACAAAATCAGCTTATAACTCTACAGGCAGAGGTCACCACCAATACTCAAGTAGAGCTGCTCAACGCGCAAGCAAACGGTTAATGCTTTTGTTCAATCTATGAGTGATCAGATGAGCTAGCCTACTTGTGTTGGTTCGTTCCACGAAGTGTGTTAATTTCTTTTATTTAATTTATGTTCGCTGTAAGAAATATAAGTGAGCTAAATACATTAGCACGTGTTTAATTATAATGTTCCTTGTAAATTGAACAACTCATTTATACGCTTAACAGTTCAACATACTATTTATGGTGTTATCTTTTTTTTTCCTAGCTTATATTTGTTGTGAGAAAATATTAGTGATCTATGGACATTATGCAATAGATGTGCTTGCCTGAAAGTGTGAAAATTGCTTAAAAGAATTTATGAACAACAAAGTATGTAACTTGGACTTGCATTCAGAACTAAAAATGAAATTACCTCAACCGTAACTTCGTGAAGTGCGACGCGATCTAACAACGGCATCATTACATTATCGGAGATCAGTCATTGGTGTTTGTCATCAGAATGTAAGTACGAGGAAATTTATTGTATTGTAATATATTTATTGAAGTACTTAACATCTCAAATCAGCATACTGAGACTGAGTGTTTCGCCTCACTGTTCTTCACCAATTTCAAGATGGCTTCATGTCCGAAAATTCTTGCTTTAGAAACCGGATATTGAAAGTGTGATTTTACATGATTTATCTTGTATCTTCGAAACCTAAGCAGACTTTAATGAAGTGTGGTTAAAATAAAAACTTAACAGACGATTGTCATACTATTAAATTGGACATAGGTAATTATTTACTGTACCTGACGGCGCGTTCTCTCGATAAAGTTATTCAGAACTCGTTAATTTGATTTGGGTATTACGCAGAACGGAACATAATCTAGCGGAAAACAATATTTGGTGAAGGTTACTTATATCCCAGGCACTATAGGAACCTTTGCTTACTAGATTATACAAGCTAGAACATAGTATGTTCAAGAGTTCGTCTCGGAGCGTCATGACAATTTCTGCCTCTAGGTTCGCCTCGCAGTTCTATTAAATGATGAATAGTTCCATTGCTAAGCATTGTGTATCGTGAAAAATCTTTGATTAATTTTGCATTACTATCGAGTACGAAGATTATAAGCTTATACATGTCAAGCATATCACAGTCTTAGTTGAGATTCATTGTTGACCTGTTAATTAATAATATGCAGATTTTCAATGTAATTTAATGGAATTTATAATTTTGTTTCCCGAAAGTCTGAATTTGTTCAATTAAAAATTTTGTTTTCAAACTACATTCTTCATCTGGTTCATTTACTTTGGCAAGTTGATTGTTTTCAGTTCCGTGTTTTTCCTTCAAATTTCGTTCCCTCTAATTCGTTTTAATTGCTGAAAGTCTTCTACTTTGAGATATCATCATCATGATCATCATCATCAAACTAGTATAGTTCTTAGTTTGTCTTGTCAGTAGCTTTATTCAATACTTTCGAGGAAAAGAGTATGATTAAAAATCATTTGTAATGGCGAAATATTCTACGACAATGGTTAATTATTACTGCTTAATATTGACACATACACGATTTGCATTATTTAGGATACAACATAAGCAACAATGCGTTTTTAATGTTGTGCGTGCCGAGTTTAGTGTAACGTACTCCCCTCAACCTCCAAGCCCAATCAAATATTATTACGATATTACGAGTAATAAATTAATAATACTGTAATTATTCGTTGTGATAAGGTACAATTATCACCATACGGTATACCGAAGATTTTATTTATGTTTTCATTAAATTGACATGTCATGAGTGACGACAGAAAACATCTCTGGGGGAGAGATGAAGACATTACAAAAAAGAGAAATGGGGGATAGCGGAGAGCAGTTGCGCATGTGCCTATGGGCGGGAAAAAAAAATCCCTGAGAGTCCTGAGATATTTGTCTATGTTTTGGGAAATCGTCAAATGCGGAAACCATTTCTAATCACACATATTGCACTTTAACTTCCTAATTTAATTTAATTCTAACTTACAATTAAAAAAAATGTTTACACACTAAATATTACCGCATTTACTATTATTATCCACTACAGATTAATCAGCAGGCCTATTAGTTATTTATTTCACCATTACAAAGTGTACAAGAAAAATCACATAATTTTATTGCACTTATCATGCATTGCGACTGTAGTTTCCATTAGTAAAAATCATAACACATCAACGTAAATATATTAAAGAAAAAAAAATAAAGGAAAAGTTAGGCCTACTTACAAATGATTAAATTATGAATTCAGGGAAATGGAAGATAATACAGTTCCTTAATTCACTGGAACTTAATAATAATAAAAATAATAATAATAATAATAATAATACTAACTTACTTATAGATGGCTTTTAAGGAACCCGAAGGTTCATTGCCGCCCTCACATAAGCCCGTCATCGGTCCCTATCCTGTGCAAGATTAATCCAGTCTCTATCATCATATCCCACCTCCCTCAAATCCATTTTAATATTATCCTCCCATCTACATTTCGGTCTCCCTAAAGATCTTTTTCCCTCCGGTCTCCCAACTAACACTCTATATGCATTTCTGGATTCGCCCATACGTGCTACATGCCCTGCCCATCTCAAACGTCTGGATTTAATGTTCCTAATTATGTCAGATGAAGAATACAATGCGTGCCGTTCTGCGTTGTGTAACTTTCTCCATTCTCTTGTAACTTCATCCCGCTTAGCCCCAAATATTTTCCTAAGCACCTTATTCTCAAACACCCTTAACCTATGTTCCTCTCTCAGAGTGAGAGTCCAAGTTTCACAACCATACAGAACAACCGGTAATATAACTGTTTTATAAATTCTAACTTTCAAATTTTTGGACAGCAGACTGGATGATAAGAGCTTCTCAACCGAATAAAAGCAGGCATTTCCCATATTTATTCTGCGTTTAATCTCCTCCCGAGTCTCATTTATATTTGTTACTGTTGCTCCAAGATATTTGAATTTTTCCACCTCTTCGAAGGATAAATCTCCAATTTTTATATTTCCATTTCGTACAATATTCTGGTCACGAGACATAATCATATACTTTGTCTTTTCGGGATTTACTTCCAAACCGATCGCTTTACTTGCTTCAAGTAAAATTTCCGTGTTTTCCCTAATCGTTTGTGTATTTTCTCCTAACATATTCACGTCATCCGCATAGAAAAGAAGCTGATGTAACCCGTTCAATTCCAAACCCTGCCTGTTATCCTGAACTTTCCTAATGGCATATTCTAAAGCGAAGTTAAAAAGTAAAGGTGATAGTGCATCTCCCTGCTTTAGCCCGCAGTGAATTGGAAAAGCATCAGATAGAAACTGACCTATATGGACTCTGCTGTATGTTTCACTGAGACACATTTTAATTAATCGAACTAGTTTCTTGGGAATACCAAATTCAATAAGAATATCATATAATACTTCCCTCTTAACCGAGTCGTATGCCTTTTTGAAATCTATGAATAACTGATGTACTGTACCCGTATACTCCCATTTTTTTCTCCATTATCTGTCGAATACAAAAAATCTGATCAATAGTCGATCTATTACGCCGAAAACCGCACTGATGATCCCCAATAATTTCATCTACGTACGGAGTTAATCTTCTCAAAAGAATAGTGGACAAAATTTTGTACGACGTCAACAAAAGTGATATTCCTCGAAAGTTACCACAGTTGGTTTTGTCCCCCATTTTAAAAATAGGTACAATTATGGACTCCTTCCATTGTTCTGGTACGATTTCCTTTTCCCAAATTGCAAGCACAAGTTTATAAATTTCTCTATATAATGCACTTCTACTCTCTTGTATTAATTCATTAATTCTGCTGGAATTTGATCGATACTAACAATAATAATAATAAAAAATAAACATGTGAAAAGGGTAGACTACAGTGTTCATGTAAAATGTATTAAGTTTCTTTCATTATTTACGAAAAGTTATGAATAGAACAACAGGAAGTGCTTTAGTTTATAGTACGGAATAACTTTTAATATCAAGAATGATAGCCATTTATTTTAATATAATTGAGACGTAGAAGTTTTGAAATTACGTCTATTGACCATAAAATATTATACGAAGCATTCAATAAGCAACAGTGAGTCCTTTGAGTGTCCCAAATGTCAATGTCATTTATGTCCGAGCGGCGGAATTAGCGTTACGCGGGAACCACTTTAGACACATATTTCAAGTGCTATGCGCCAGCTTGTATAATCTCGTAAGCAACGATAGGAACTTGCTGAAGTACATTGAAAATGCCTTGGATATAATATAGTATTGATTAGTAGAAATTGTTGTGATCAATGGGAGAGCTGTAAGCGCACCCAATCCGCCCTAAATAGGTACCTTACATACGAAAATCGACGCGGGTGAATGAAGAATACCACCATGTTTCTTTAATGTAACGGTGGTTTCAGTGCCGCCAACATAGTAATAATACTACACACCAAATCAAACCTAACCTCTCTCATAATACTAATTTAACCTAACCTAACCTATCGCACAATATACAGCTAACCTAACCTAACCTAACCTGTCACATAATACTACACATCTGTAATAACACATGTAGTATAATTTCGTTTGCATAATATATTGCCAGCCCTGCTTCTAGTGTCGGTAGCCATCTAGTGGAAGTGGATCGTAATTCGAGAAGGAAATATGACGACTTATATAATAATTGTATGTAGTTCGTCCGGTGTATGGTTTCTGAAATATTAAACGTGTTAATGTAGTAATAATTATATATATGTATAGTACAATAAGAATTGAAATGTGTTGTGGTTGTGATAAAAGTATTGAAAATTGGTTTATAGGCCACATTGGCAGTGATAAAAGTGTGCAGTATTCGTTCAGTGCACTGCAGTGGCCGGTGAATATTCTACCTTGTCCCAATATTTTATATTTATATAGTACGTAAGAAATGAGAATCGAAATAATATTAAAATAAGAAGAAAACGTACCAATCTGATACAAGATGGTACCATATGGCGACATTAATTTCGTGCTTCATTTGGTGGATGTGTGGGTGTCATTCAGTCAGTATTGATTGATTGATAGATTTTACTAGGACTGGTTCTGAGATGGATTCTTGCACTTAGGCACTTTTGTTTCATTGTGCGCCTCATATTCGATGATTGTCGAAATCAGACGTGTGGTCAGGGTGGCATTCGTGCAAACGACGCTGACAGGCGGACTATCCTTCTTGGGACCTGAAGGTGAGACCCGAATCCAGAGTCCGAAACCCCAAATCCTTAGAGCCTAAATCTGATGAGTCTAGCTTTGTTTTGGCATGTTCGCTGAACAGCAGACCTGAAATGTATATGCCGCGCTATACTGCATACATACCTACACTTTTGCAGGTTGCTTAGAGTCTCTAGGTAACGAAACGTAGGACTCTGGATATAATATCCAGTACTGTGCCAGAACGAATATAGGTGTAATTAGGCGATTTATGTTAGAGTAAACTAGACTAATAGATCAACAGAAAGCTGAGTTGAAATAGTTAAATATGGCTTGGGTATCCTGTAGAACAAGACCTGACGTCTGATTTTTTCATGATCAAATGAAACCGAGAGATGGAATAACTTCACAAATATACATGCGGCACAAATTGTGTGTATATATATATATATATATATAATATAATATAATATACAGAGTGAATCATAAATAATCTTATTCATTTCAAGGGATTATTGTTTGAGATATTTCTAACAAAGAAGCTTTAATCCAATTTTGCTCGTTTTTAATTTCTTTCCGAGATAAAATTTGTTGTAGCCTATAAGAAAAATTTCACAGCGTGTTTTGGGTAAAACTTTGATTGAATTCCAATATGCTCAGTAAATTTAAGAAAGCAGTGTACTATGATAAATGATTAAAAGGATTTTAGTTTTGTCCTTTAAATGTGCAGAAACTTGATCCGAACAAACGTAACATTGTAAAATTCCGTTGCAGAACGAAAAGTTACATTTGTTCTGATGAAATTTCTGCACATTCAAGGGACAAAACTAAAATTCTTTCAATCATTTTTTGTAACATTACACTACTCTCTTAAATTGACTGTGCATATTGGGAATTCAATCAATAGCTTTCACAAAGCACGCTATGAAATGTTTCAGATAAAACAATTACTTTCATCTCGAAAAGGAAACAAAGACGAGCAAAATATTGTATCCTACATTTTTGTTTGTAATATCTAATAAAATAACCGCCTGAAATTAATTACATTACTTTCGGTCCACCCTATTCATATTACGTTTCTACATTTCATAATTTCACTTCAAAAACATTTCATACAAAATTGTCAGAAGCATAGGCTATCAACAGTTGTGACTATAGCCGGAAGATGATTCATGAAATGCATATTCCAGTGCTGCCAATCTCTGAAAAGATAAATAACTGAGTTTTCGTAAGATTGATGATAAATGACATTTAGTTTGTTCAGGCTTTTCGTATGCCTTGCATGTACGCTTTTTGGTAGATAGATAGCTAGATATAGCCTGAGCCATAGCGAAGAAAGGGGTGCAGCATCATGGAGGTACCACAGGATTACATTATCATTGTGTGTGAAAATATTTGACAAAATCGTGGGTTAGATTATAAAAGAAAGGAAAATAAATGGAGTTGAGTGGATTTATACTGGTAGTTTTTCTAGTGATTTAGTGTCTAGAGTGGTTTGCTACAATTCATGAGTTATTTTCAGTGATTATGTAATATTTTTATTATGTGTGTGATGCGGCATAAGTATCTAATTTTCATCTAGTTTTTGTTAGAAGAATAGAGTGTTGGAGATAAATGATGGAGATAGGGCAAGTATGGTTTAAATTATGTTAGATTAGTTTGGAAGAATACAGTTCTGTACTTTCATTCATTCATTTAGTGTTCTGCCCAAGGGCAGGTCTTTCACTACAAATCGAGCTTTCTCCAATCTTTCCTATTTTCTGCCTTCCTCTTCGTTTCCTCATATGATCCATATATCTTAATGTCGTCTATTATCTGATATCATCTTCTACCCCGAACTCTTTTTCCGTTTACCATTCCTTCCAGTGCATCCTTCAGTAGGCAGTTTCTTCTCAGCCAGTGACCCAACCAATTCCCTTTCCTCTTTCTGATCAGTTTCAGCATCATTCTTTCTTCACCCACTCTTTCCAACACAGCTTCATCTCTTATTCTCTGTCCACTTCACACGTTCCATTCTTCTCCATATCCACATTTCAAATGCTTCTATTCGCTTCTCTTCACTTCGTCGTAATGTCCATGTTTCTGCCTCGAACAATGCCACACTCCATACAAAGTACTTCATTAGTCTCTTCCTTAGTTATTTTTTAAAGGAATGTAAATAGCTAATTTTGGGTTAAATTATATTACATAAAATTAGGAAAGTAGAGTGCTATGTTATAATATATATAAGTAGGGTAAATATGGTTTAAATTGGCGTTAGATTAGGCATCACCGTCGTAGCATAGGGTTAAGAAACTGATCTCATCTGCTGGACTTATAATCCTGTGGACCCAGGTTCGATCTCCGGAGTACCCCCGATTTAGAACTTGTGTTGGTTCAGGTAACACAGGAGTTTTCTCCGGGAAGCTCCGGTTCTCCTGTGGCATCCCAACAAATCTCCATAATCAGCTCATTTCATTGCGGGTCTAACGTAGACCAGCCTCCTATGGCTCACCCTGGACAACGACTCTGTCGATAAATTGGTCTACAAAACCGGCTTCACACGAGTGAATGACGTTAGTAAAGTAACCGCCATTAGTTAAAAAAATGATTGCGTTATGGTATTGTGTTCATAGTGGTAATGATTATATTAAATTTTACGTTACTGTATTTTAAAAATGTTGTTTTAAATTCTTCGCATCGTATTTTACAGTTTAGCAATGGTTCTGCTGTATTTTGCAATACCACATTTTTAAAATGTTAATGTTTTATGTATTTTTTCGTGACATAATTATATTCTAGTTCAACAGTATAATAAATGTTAATTTTTGTCTTTAAAATGTTTCCACCCAAAACCCCTTTCTACCACTCTGCTCCCTTAGTGTGTCTAATTTGCGGAAAAGCCACCGGCGTAGCTCAGTCGGTTAAGGCGCTTGCCTGCCGCTCTAGCTGATTATCTGGTTGAGTTTTTTCCGAGGTTTTCCCCAACCGTAAGAAAAATGTCAGGTAATTTAAGGCGAATCCTCGGCCTCATCTCTCCAAATATCATCTCGCTATCACCAATCCCATCGACGCTGAATAACCTCATAATTGATTCAGCGTCTTTAAATAACTAAGTAAAAAAAGTGCCGGAATATACTACCACCTCGTTGTTGCCATTTTTAAACATCTTATATTATTTTCTTCAGTAATCCTCGAATAATCTGTCATATCTTTCCGAAGAACCATTTTCGATAACTTCTATTTCATACAGCGTTGTTAAATAACCGATTTTGGTTAGTTAGATTAGGAGGATAGTGTGTTGCGCGATAAGGTGTGTATGTAAACATGATTTAAATATTGTTAGATTAGACTAGAACGGAGATATGGATTAAATTAGTTGGGTATCTAGTGAAAGTCCATCGCTGTGGAGTAACGGTTAGCATTCCTGATCGTGAAATGAGCCGGCCCGGGTTCGAATCTGGTTGGAATTCCGGTTTGGACAAGTTATCTGGCTGAGGTTTCTTTCCGTGGTTTTCCCTTAACCCAATAAGAACAAATGCCTCGGACTCATTTCGTTGGCATTATCACCTCCACAGGGTGCGAATTAAGATTTCTGATGGGGTGGGGGGGCAGAATTCTAAATATTCATTCATTCATTCATTCATTCATTCATTCATTCATTCATTCATTCATTCATTCATTCATTCATTCATTCATTCATTCATTCATTCCATAGATCTTACATGAGCAATGAAGCTTTAAGATGTGGAACAGGTCAAAATGTTACAATATTACAATTACCGGTACAATTATTATCCTCATTCTATACGGCTCAACGCTTGGTCGCACTGAGTTTCTTGTCTTGCATAATAATAATAATAATAATAATAATAATAATAATAATAATAATAATAATAATAATAATATCATCCAAAAGCAGGCTTAAGGTAAGATGTGTAATTCCTAAGTTATTGATTGTTGTCAGCTTGCCTGTGATGATAATACCTCAATATCATTTTCGCTAAACTGGAGAATTAGCAGGGTAGATTTGAAACATGCCGTTACAGTTTCGACCAAATTTAAGTAAATACACTATGTTGCCAACATAAGAACATGACTGGTCTGTAGTGTCGTTAGAAGGAGAAATTTGTTTCTTTTTCTCTCTACCTTCTTCTTTCTGAACATTACTGAGAGATAGCACCACTGTTAGCCTCATCTATTTCAGTGATTTTTCCCTGGACCACCAATTTGTTTGGACATTTCTACATAGACGATTAAGACAGATCTTACAAGCGATCTCCAATTACTAACAGTATGGTCATCAAAATTGTGTGTCCATTTTCTCTCGAACTAGAATCTCTCTCTCATTTTGTTTTGTTTCATCACGGCCGAGTGGGTTTATCTCTTCGGTATCGATGTTTTTAGTCGGTCATGGCCTTTATGACAGTTGTTTTCGTAATATTAATACTAACAATACCATCCCATCGCACCTCCTCATACTCATCCTCTTTCACAATAGCCCTGCCAAGACTCTGGAATTCGTTACCTGCTAGCATCAGGGACTGTCGAAATAAAATTCAATTCAAACGCAAACTTACTAGGCACTTGGTCAGTAATTGAGACTCGTTCAGACATGGTTTCTTGTAAATAGTTCTTTTAATCTACCACAAAATATCTCAATATCCGGAAATTTCATCACTATAGAATTTTGTTATTGTAGGTTTAATTTGTAATTTAATAAATACAAAAATATTCTTTGTTCTTAACTTCTATGATAAAATGTCTAGCTTTCATTAATCAGGTATTCTTGTCGTACTTTAATTTTTATTGTAATTGTAATTGTAAATTTAATATTAATTGTAATCTTATTGTTCATGTTATAGTTGTAATCCCCTGGTAGAGGGGCAGAGAAGGCCTGACGGCCTTATCTCTACCAGGTTAAATAAATAAATCTAAATCTAATCTAATCTAATATTCATAAAAGATAATATAATTAAAGCGGTGAATAATTTCATGGCCCTTAAGTTTTTTTTCGTAAAAGGCTAGGTATTTTCTCTAGGTCACAAGTAAAACTGCAACGCAGTCATAATTACGTACTTAATGCTTTGGCGAACATTAACCGGAAATTTACTTTCCGTTTTTTAAATGATATTCCGTGAAGAACACCATTTTTCCCTTTATTTCGTTGTCATAACCTACTTTAAATCTTACTACATATGCATTTTCTTTTAGTGCATTCAAAACATCGTCGTTGTACTGCATAAACCTTGAACTTGAGTAATGGAGTGATTTATTTAAGAATATAGTCGCGAATTTTACTACCACCATTTCGATTGCCTTTTGTTTGACACGGCTCGGTACGGCCCGGTGACTAGTGGTCAGCGAGTAACGTCGACTATCGACATTGCTCTACCGTGGGTATTATCCAGTTGTTCCTCATTTTCTTTGCTTACTTAATACTTTATGAAGTACATGTACTCGTATTAAAACAATTATATTTTGTGACAGGGATGTTAATATGAATTTATGAGAAGGGGATAACTTTCCAACAGGAGGGAAATTTCCCCATCCCCCCCGTTAATTCGTACCCTTCACCTCCAGCTCATTCAGATAGAGATGATCATAGCAGTAGATAAAGAATCATAAAATAATCAAATTAAACAATCTAGTGACAGTTTCCTCAACTTTCCAATTTATTCACTATACATTTTAATTTGACCTCCAGTATTTTGAACCAGGGATTTTCTTTCACCATTGAACTAGGGATATACTATACTTATGTGTAAAGACAGTGCACTAATGTTTTGGTTAACATTGTGCCTGAGGAATGATATTACTGCCGTTAAATGCAAATTTTTACGAGGAATGCACGTGGAATGTAGACAATTGTTGAGGATATATTGCGTTTATCTTTTAGTGCATTCTGTGAAGCTTTATGATTAGTCTTGTCATGTTTCAGTGGCTGAATGGTTCATAAACATGTAATATCCATGATTTATAGATGCACAACGCAATTTCCTAGAGTTTAACAGAAATTACTTGCATTTACGCCATATTAATACAACTTTAAGAGCTCTTATACAAGTCTTGTTCCGCTACTTCTCAATCTCGAATTCTTTTCTTCGAGGATTTACAGTCTCCATCCTGTATTTTTTTTTCTTTGAATTTATGTATTATGCTAATCCTCTTTCATAAATCTTCGTCTTCCATATTATTTTATACTTTCCTGTCACTGTTCACAATTGTTCTTTCATTCCTTGGCCATGGTCATAAGAACTGAGTATAATTTTCCATTTTTTATTATTGATGAAACTGCATTAATTTTATTTCAGTTAATTGAGTTTTCAAATTTATCTTGCCACATTAACTGCAGACTTCTGAAATAGTGTAGTTTCACAATTATCTTCTTGTTTGTCTTGAAGAAGAGTTGTTCTGGTTAGTGTTACATATCCAAAAATTTTGTTTCTTATTAGTGTACAGTACAATTACACATTACTTCACGTATTAACTTGGTTGTTCTGTGAAATTGAAATTTTCAGATGTCTCTGTTATTTGTTAATTTGTTCAAGTGTGTGGAGTTAAGTACAGTTTTTATATTAATATCATGACAAACTTAAAGAATTGTGATTGGATAATACTGAAAGATTTTTTGATAATACTTGTCTGTTGTGAACCATAAAATATATTTAAGTCAAATCTTGTGTGTTCCTTCTACATAGCTATTCCATTATAGTTTCTAACCACTCTTCTCTTTAGGTATGTATTATTCACAATATTCACAACATTTAAAAATGATCTCATTTCTTCTTAATATGTCGAAGTGCTATGAAATCCCTCAAGTTGGACGCCTCTACATCTTGAATGCTCTCTGTCTTAGACACTATTTAGAACTGAATAAAATGCTATGCAGGGTGTAAGAGGTATTATAAGTGTCATTATTTTAACTGATGATTATTCATGTCATAAGGAAAAAAAAATGTCCTTACAATTTTTTTCTAATTGCAATATTTAACTAATTATTAAAGTTTATAATATTAGACGTTTTGCAACGTTGCTGGATAGGGAGGAGTGGATTTATAAGTACACGGTACAGGTCAAGCGGATACAGACATACTGTACCTGTACAGATGCTCTGTTATAATGCAGGAGCGGACCGTTGTTTACGTGAAACGAACAGCAGATACAAACTTTCAATCTCAATAATAGAACATTATGCTAAATTTACATTTTATTTAACAATATTGTTCCATTTTTATTGTATGTCTAAAAATTAAACAATAATGGTTTTCTGCAAAAATCACACGAACTTTTTTCTAATGCAAAATTTTAATTTTTCCCGCTTCCGCAAAGCAGCATAATTTTTAAACAAATTTTTGGTTGTGTGATTTTCGAAACGGGGTAAGAGACTTCTAGTTTCTAAAAACCGTTGACAAACTGCTACAAACGTTAGCCGATTAGGTGACCTTCTTTAAGGAAAACGTTGACGGTACATCCTTCTTGCCTCACTTGAATTACGACGACTTTCTCCATAAATTAATAACACATGATATTCCTAAACTGTGAATAACGTAAGTTGTTTATTGAATACCCTGTACTGAACTATCATCCGCTCGGCAGTAGAGCTATGGACAAGGAGCTTGAACTCGGCCGACTCGTACTTACGTCTGTGCAGAGTACTGCCTGCTGAACACGTTGCCACGTCTCACTTCAGAATATTAACAAATTTAAGCATGCATTTTTATTTAATTTCACGAAAACGTAATAGGACACAAATATTTATATAAACTAATATTAACTCTTTGCTAAATATACCTACTGATGTAATTGTTTTCGTAATTTTACTAACGATATAAGCAGTATAACACAAATAAAATAAGAAAATTATTATTTTTATGAGAAAACTACCAAGTTTTGACCCTATGCTGTATGGACATTTTTTGATCCTGTAGACCAGCGGTCATCAGAACACTGCACTCTCGGGCTAGCGTATCTTACCCGCAGGTCTCTTACAGCACCAGCTTGCAATCGTGGCTACTGGCGGGTATGCTTCCTCCTGCACGAGGGTGCATGTTGCCATGCACTACTTACCTGTAATCCATTTCAGCGAGTGCTGACGACCACTGCTGTAGACCGTCCGCGAAGACTGTGAAAAGAACGGCAGTTATACCCTTTACACTCTGTATATTTACAAGGTTTGAATCCTCTTGTCTTGGACGCCCTTTTGTCCTGTAACTTGAACATCTTTTTTGGTCATATATTGGAAAGGTTAATTTTCTCATGTTTTATTTTGAAGAGAGAAATATTTCAAAATATCTTTACCTCATTTCTTCATAATTGGTTCTATCTGGAGGATTAGCTTGAGTCTGAACATCGAAAGCTGAAAGACTACAGTATATACAAGGAGCAGTGTGTTACGTCTTCGCTTGTTTAAAGTCAAATACAGAATGTTCAGAAATTAAGTATCGATTTTGTAGAAATAGGGCGCTTAGGGGTAAGACGTGTATGCTAATGAATTGCAGATACATTGTATATGTATGTATATTGTGCAGTTGCTGCTGAGTCCGTGCATTGACTTTGTGACAACAGCCATGTTCTGTCATTACAAGTAACTGAATCTGCATGGTCTCCAGCATATCAATGATGTGGAGGCTAAAGGGGTCGTCATATGGTGACATTCGGACGACATTTCATCGCCGGTCCCATAAAACTGGACCTACAGACAAAACACTTAACACGCTGGTGAACAAGTTTAAGCGTACTCGGACAGTCACAACGGGGCCCGTACGAGGACATCCATCATCCTCTGAAGCGTCATCAGGTTGTCCATCGAACTTGGTCCAAAAGCAGTGCGGCGTTTGTTACCAGAATTGAACTTCCCGCGTTCGACGATGCATAGGTGCATAGCGTGAAGAAGACGACATAACACCACTGTCTAGTATATAGTCACGAAGCACAATACGTAGTAAATATGCATCCATAGATAGT
This sequence comes from Periplaneta americana, assembly GCF_040183065.1. Taxonomy (NCBI): domain Eukaryota; kingdom Metazoa; phylum Arthropoda; class Insecta; order Blattodea; family Blattidae; genus Periplaneta; species Periplaneta americana. The sequence continues at coordinate 80,213,137 of NC_091117.1, forward strand.
TGCTAACCACTAGGATCGCTAAAATCGCCTCATTATAGACAGTGCGAAATAGTACCGGCACAGTCTATTGTTCCTAGCACCCTCACAATTCAAGCTTCGTGACTGTATATACTAGACTGTGGTAACACCTACAATCAGTGCTGCTCATCGGAGTGACTACTACCGCGGAGGAATCGGAGATTACGAATAAAGCTCTCCACCGGTGATCTCCGGTACTATGGTGGGTGGAACAGGGGACATACGGAGGGATGCGGTGGTTCGGAGCGAAGCGACAGTTAGCTCAAGAGGAGTATATATTATTAGTCCTCTTGAGTTAGCTCAAGGACGACCGACGCGTACGGACTGACGGTAGTTGTGAGTGGAATAAAATGGCACCAAATCGGATATCCGTCGCATGGAAATTCTTTAATCTAGTTGAAGGTAATAATAAAGTCGCATGCTGTAAACTCTGTGGGCGAATTTACTCTGAGGGTGTTGGAACTTCGAATTTGTCAGACCATTTGAAGCGATCGCACAATCGCGAACTTGATGAAAACAATTACGCAAAACATTTGATACGATTTGTTTTTAAATCGTTTTAGTGCTATTGTTCCCAAAGGCCCACAGTATAGGAAAAAGTCTTGAAATTTCTCTAAAATGTAACTTTCGAGGCAATAAAAAACATATGAAATATTTAAAAGACAAATTGAGTTATATTTTGCTGTTTAGACAACTTGATTTATATTTTGCTGTTTAGACAACTTGAGTTATATTTTACTGTTTGGATTGAAATATTGAGTTTCTCAATGAAACTAAAGAAACATGTGGTAATAATATAATTACAATTATCCTTAAGTTGATATCCGCTTATATTTTTATTACAGAGAAAGAGTGGCGCGTTTTAGAAGAGGCAGTTCAAATACTGACACCCTTTAACACAATAATCACAATCCTGTCCGATGAAGAATCTGGATAAATTATGTTGGACAGTAAACTTTAACCCATTGATAGCCCACGTTTCTTTTGTTCCATTCTGAAGCTCCCTTAATATATTTACGTTAAACCAAACCGATTAGAATAATAATTGACAAACACTGTTTGCGATTAAACGAGAGTTTCTAGGATAACTACAGTATAAATATTTACATTAGCTACTGAAAAGGTTTACTTCTGCGTTAGTTTTGCAGTTAGAGTGAATGTTATTAATTTGATCAATGACATAAAACTAATACGCCTTTCCACATATACTATGAATTCAAAAAAAAAAAAAAAAAAAAAAAAAAAATCTGTCAGCTAACGTAGCACTTCAAGCAAAACAAAACAAAAAACAGAGCCGGAGAAAGAGAGAGAGATTCACAAAAAAAGAGAGAATAAACAACAACAAATTACAACTTATTTTAAAAGATACGCGGAAGTCAGCGGACTCGAGTCACTACCTGATCCGATTAAAGGAATGCTCAGCGGAAAGTGTATGTCTGCGCCACAGCACATATACAACCTGCACGGCATCAATCGGAGGTAACCCGGAGGTCTCCGATTGAAAGCGCGCAAACAACTGCTCCGGAGAAAACCTAATCATAAGCAGCACTACCTAAAAGTTCTGAACCACCTGCATGGCAAGGACTTTCCACAGTGTCGGTCTTCTTTGTGTGTGGATTTAAGAAAGGACGTGTGCTCAGCCGACCCATTACCACACTGGTGGTGTTAATGCGTTTCGTTTGCTATAGGAATATTAGTTAAAGAATTGAAACATAACTTTGTATGACAATAAACTCCGTTCCTCATGAACAAAATTTTTCTTGACTTTCGAATAACTTTATACTTCATTTTCCCAGCTATTGGAATTATATAATTGCGAAGTTTTTGCCATAGGTACTGTCTCATAAGTAGAGTCCTGCGTTTGGTCACTTTCAACAAAGTTAGGTGTACGTCGATCATATTAAATTCGAGTGGAGAGCGAGTTGCAAGTCAACAGTCATGCTTCATTGAATCAGGGAGTCGCCCCTCATGCACCGGTACTGTATGTCTATATCTGTTTATTCGTGTATCTGTGTGTGTAAGTCGGTGAACATCAAGAATACAACTTTGATTTAATAATAACAATAACGAAGTATACAGTCTGATCCGTTTGGGTACGGATAATTTTAATTTATTATTATAAAGCTAGACTATTATGATAGTAGGAAAAATGTCGTATTTGTTATATTATGATTAAAAGATGGGAGTTTCCATATATGACAATCAACAACGCATAATCTGAAAAGACAAATGAAAATCTTAGGTGATTAAAATGGTACTACAAATCAACAGCGGGCGCAATGTGTTCTTTAGTATGCTAAATTTGGGAGTGTTAAAAGAGTTCAAAGGGAATTTCGATTTGAATATGGTATGCATAATGTACCTAAATGCGATTCCGAACATTTGTAGAAAGAGGTTCTGTGTTAAAACATGCAGGAGGTCGCAGGCGAAACCCAGTACGAGAAGCAGCTATCTCTTGGCTTGATCCCTAAACTTCCCAGATCTAACCCCTTCTGACTTCTTCTTGTGGAGTTTTGTTAAAGCCATTGTCTATTCACAGAAACCCAGGAACATTGATGATCTGAGAGTAAAAATTACTCAAACTTTTCAACAAATAATCCCTCTTATGTTACAACGGACATGGGCTGAATTGCATCACCGTTATGAGTTATGCAGGTTGCGCAATGGGGGTCATGTTGATCTCTGAGGAATCTCCCATCTTTCAGTGTTGTATGCACAAAGGTTCAACAAATAAAGTTCAGTAGTAAATACTTTACGGTGTTTTTATTTTATCTATACCCAAACGGATCATCCTGTATACTTAAAGGCAGCTTATATGCAATAAAAGATAATTTTTACTAGAGATGGACAAACTAAAAAAAGAAAAAAAAAATAACAACCAAGAGCCAGCCCCTTTACTTTCAGAAGCCACCACATTTCGTTCAGACCTACAATAAGGAAACAATTCATGCTAAGATAAGAATGCATTTAATGAAATATATTAAACAGTATTAAATATCTATGCATTGCAAACACACGCTCTCAGAGACGCTCTGACGCAATGTAGAACAATATCTTGAGATGCTCAACAAATGTAACGATATTAATTTAAAAAGCACATTCGAATTTCTTCCTATAGCTGATTTTGTTAACATAATGTATTACTCGTAGTGACATATTAAGAAATCGAAGTCTTAATAAATTTTGAACTCTGTAAACAATTATTCAGGCGCCACATACAATTTTTAATCGCCCTGGATAGCAGGCGCTCGGAATTTGTCTACCCTTGATTTTTACAATAAGTAAAACTCTTCTAATTACTTTAGATCTAAATTAAAGTTCGGAGTTAACAAGAATTAAAAAATATGAATTTCGACACAAACTTAAAATAAAACACGTTATGAGTGCATGATTTACGAAACTCTACACATTACAATAAATGACTAAATATTTAAAATGTTTCAAATGAAAAATTTGTCCTTCTTTCTGATAAAATACATTTCCCATGTCCTAATAACGTGCTTGCTGCCAAATTCTTCTATTGTAGCACTCATTTCCAAGCGCCTAGCTTTGTTTTGTTTTCGTATGTTTACTGAGCAGCAGACCGGAACTAAGTAGCGTTGAATGACGTCATGGTATACTTTGTACATACTTACACTGTTACGAGCTGGTAGGAGTCTTTAGGTAACCGAACGCAGGACTCTACGCATAAGCTACCGGTGTAGCTCAACCTGTGTTTGTTTATCCGGAGCTGCGCTCGGACATGGGTTCGGTTCCGGTATTGGACTGATTACCTGGTTGGTTTTTTCCGAGGTTTTACTCGGCTGTAAGGCTGATGTCAGGTAATTAGTGTGGAATCCTCAACCTCATTTCGCTGTCACCGAGTCACTCGACGCTAAATAATTTAGTAGTTGATACAGGATTGTTAAATAACCGGCTGATTGCCTATTTCATCATCTCTGAATAATTTGTAATTTGAAAGAGTCTGCTCATTACTTGTGTCAAGGTTATACTCATCTGCTTCTAGTGGGTCTATATTCTGTAAGTAGGCCTACACATTTATTGCCTTCTACCAATTTAAAATAATGCGCTATAATTCACAACACTCTTCCGAGGTAATTGGCAAATGGAAATAAATCATGGTGGGGTTCAGTTATGAAAAATCAATGTCAAGTAAAAAATGTTGGACTTTGGAATGGAGAATCATGCGCTGTATATATATCAAGTAATGAAATTAAATTCAAGGGAGAATCGAAAACAAAAGCACATTTTAAATTGTTTCCGTGGATGGGGGAAAGCTCCAAAGCTTCTATCCAGCAGCCAACGTTGTTGTTTTTTTTTCCTGGTCTGATCTATTTTGTGTTATGTATGATTGCGCTTGTCGTGAAATTTATGTAGCCTACCGATATTCTGAATCATAGATATATGTAGAACAGAGCCAGAGAGCAGGTGCATTTTCATTTAATGCCAGTATGAAATGGCGGTCGATCGTGATTCAATCTCATACATTTTTAAAAAGTCAGTCAGAAAAAGGTCTACATTGGATATTTTGATCCACATCTGTTCCATATAATTTATTTTTCCTTGCACCCCTTTCCTCGTTCAAACTTAACTTACAATTCTCACATGTTCTCTCAGAACTATAAAGTAAATTAAGATGACACCTGAATTTGAGAAGTGGCTGAAATACTTTATTATAAGTATTTTATTTGAATAAAATACATGAACATGGCAAAATCAGAAATGCTCAAATTTTATTATATGTACGTTCCATGTAACTAAACCATTAGTATTGTACGTAGCATTAATTTGTGAATAAACTGTTCACTTTATGAAAAAAAGACAGACATAAATTGTTTATCTTTTTAATATCTATCGCGACATTCATAGTAAAATTTTAGAGATTTGAAACGTCGGCAACGAAACTTTTCATACAATGTATTTTTTATTAGTTGAATTCTGCGTTGTAGAAGAATATTTCATTAGAAGTATTGGGTCTTTTTCATACAAAGAACCTCCTTTTAAAATTTGTGCACTCCAACTCTTAACAGATGCATAATAGAATGGCCATCCCCATGTTAAAAACGTAACGTGTAGAAGAGAACAACCACCAGGAGCACCACTGTTGATTAGTAATGGCCGCTGGATGGAAGTACGGTTGCTTCATGCAATTCAAATGGAAGTAATAACATGACTTACTCTACTGTCGCTAGATGGCAGTATAATGAAATTAATTAAAGTTGCCTTCAAAGCCCATAAGAGTGACCAATCTGTTATATGTGATCTGGGGTAGAATGATAATGGTTTTTAGTAAAATAAAAAATATTATGTATTATAATACGACTTTTCAATATACAGAATTGCGCTCGTTCTTGATAAAACAAATGACAGATCAGACAAATTACAATCGTTCATGTGCTTAGCGTATTGAAATCATTTTGAATACGATACGCGTTTTCATGCAACTCAATCCGTTTTGAATACGATCAAATCCCACTTTTTATGTGTATCGAATTTGAGACTAAGTTCGTTTTGAATATCTGCTTTAATGAATATTTCAGTACGTTAAGCGCATTCAAACCGATCTGAATACTCCATGAAAACGTAGTATACTGTATATATGTGGTCTGAACAGCTGAGAACTGAGTTCCGTTCCTTGTTCACCGCAATAGTTTTGCCAGAAGGCAGGAAATGAGGTACATGTTAATCATTTATTTAATTTGCCAGAAAGTCCGTTTTATGAAAACTGTAAAGGAATAAATCTCTAATGATAAGAGCAGAAATCAGAATCATACTGGTAGTACTTATCGAGTAAAAAAAGTTTATACGTAAAGATTAATTTTTGGTCCTACAGACTATATCTGTTATGGTAACAATGATAGAACGAATTTTTATCCTCTAATAATCATTGTTACCATAACAGGACCAAAAATTAATCTTTACGTATATTCTTCGCTCAACAGTGCATATTACTGTGGAATCCCGGCCACCATGTCACTCAGTTGAGTGCGCTCCTTGTATAATGGCAGTTGACTTAATATATATTAACATATATGTAAAACTTGGAGTCAGGCCATAAAGGGAAAAACACTAGAGGAGAGGGATTCGATCCGGTGCTGTGAATTGAACTTCGGCGTAGCTCAGTGGCTAGAGCACTTGATACGTAGAGCCAAGGACCCGGATTCGATCTCCAGCGCCGGAGCGAATTTTTCTCCTCTAATAATCTGAGTAAAAAAGTATTAACATTTAGGATAAAAATTATGTTTTTACTAAGAAAACTACTCATTTGGGACTATTAATGATATTAGAATTTCTTGTTGTACTCTATACAAGGATTAAGCTGTTAAAATCGGCACAGTTACGCCACTTCGACTTTGTACATTTGGCACAAATAGTTACAAATCGGATTTGTCTTTTCTTAGATAAAATCTTTATTTGGCGATGTACTGATGATAAATTGACAATTTCCTATCCAACTAAAATAAATCGTTCTCGTTTCTAAACTTCTTTGCTTGCAAGAGCTCAAGATTTCAGCTCGTAGGGGTAAGTAGTATAACATGGTAACAACGTTCTTAGAATATAATCCTCTTTGCAGGGAACTTTTTGCTTACTGTTATTCGAAACTTAGTACGGTACAAGTAAATGTAAGTGGTAGTTCTCCGTGTCTCAGCTTTAACATGCGATCTCCTTACAGTTCGGCGAGTATTCGACTTTCTCCAGAGTGATACAGGTTGCCTCAAGCAACAGTGCATACGAATTGTACACGCTGTCTCACTCGTTGACAGTGAGAGAGGAAAAGTTGCTTCGTAGTATTTTCAGAACGATCTGTTAAGGTAAGCGTTCACTACATCGTATAGCACTCCTCGTAAGAATCGCACGCAACGGATATTTTAAGTGCAGTGCGTTCACTGTAACGGCTCTACCTCATCGCCTCCCCTATCAGTTGTTTAAAACATGACGTCGTACGTTATTGACATTGCTGAAAACAGAGGAGTCTGAGGTTAAGTCTATTAATTATGACTGTTAGCGAATAAGAATTTGTAATTGCTTCATGCGTCTTAATTGAAGAGGAAGAAACGAAAGAGATATTGGTTACATAGTATATATGTAGGAAACGACTTGATTACTGTAATGGGAACGCCTCAAATTATATAATTCTTCGCAATTTGCTACAAGGGAAATAAGTTTTCAGTCTGCCATTTTGGCGCGAAACTGAACATGGCACAACATAATAGTAACAGTTGAGCAATTAAAATTGACTTATTAAAGAAAGCCATGATCGCACGCATCGGAAAAGTTGCTCATCCGAGAAACGTGGACGGATTTGCCGAGAGCCAATGCGTCCGATACGATGTAGTGAACGCGGTTACATAACAATTATAGCAAAGATTGTCTTTTTCCGATCCGTGCGATTCGTCCGATGAGTGTAATACGATGTAGTGAACGCTTACCTTTAAGCTTGGCATAACCTGCCTCTTTTTCTAAAAATGAGCATTTTAAAAGAAGGCAGTAATGATTAGCTCTTCTGAAGAATCTAGTGGAGGCAGGGTTGGACAAAATGCTGACATCTTAGTATTTCAAATACAAACTCAAAATGAGGGGTGTAGAACAAAGTGGTGTAAGTCCAAAATTGAATGTTTTGAGATGACTACATATTTGTATAGAACATTTCAATGCCTTTTGAGATGTAAACTTAAGTAAGCCCACAGTGATATAATTTCTCCACAGATTGTAGCACTTTCCTACAGCTATTATAAATTCCCTCCTTTTTTCAGAGCAGAAGGAAAGTAAGTCCACACTAGTTTATGCAGTGTATAAGAGTGTTGTTTGTACACCTCGTACATTATTAAACTAACCTTTGAAATGACCTTAAAATTAAAAATATATCAATAAACTAAATTCATTATACAATCAATAATTTAATGTTGTTCCGTCACTGATCATATATAAGGTATAAAACTTTTATATTACATATTTAATTATTGGTATTAACGTTTTGGTCACTACATGCGACATCATCAGATACCATAATTGCATTCATAATATAATAACCTCTGTTTTTTATATATACCTTTGATATCAAAAGTTAAACGCTTAAACTAATACGTATACATAAATAGATATAAAATTACAAGTCTTCTTGATTAAAAAAAAAATTAAAATTTTTGGAAATATCATGCTAATATGTTGAATATGAAGACTTGTTTACAAAGCAGATTTAAATTTGTGTTAAAATTAAGATTACAATTCAGGCATTGAAGCATTTGTTGGAGAAGACTATTAATGTTGATAGTAAAAGTAAGGCGTCAGATGAAATGTTTCCTGTTGTGAACGTATTCTTCTATGTTGAAATTAGTAGCGTAGGATTAAATGTTATAAGCGTATTCGAGACTTATTTAACCTCAGTCTTCGATCTAGAAGGAGTGTTGTATAACATTGTGACTCTAGATGATTTCCAAACTGAAAGCAAATATTTATGAACGTTAATACCAACAATTAAATATGTAATATAAAGATTTTATACCTTATATATGATATGTTAAGTCAGTGATGGAACAACATTAAATTATTTACTATATTTCAAGGACTTACCGGAAAAAAACTCCTTCAAAATGAATTGTAAATTCATTATGTTTAATGAGTTAAACACGAACACAATGATATGAAAAAAAAATTAATTTACATACACCTGTTACTTACATAAAAATTTAAAACTATATATTCAATGAAATTGATGTAACACTGTTGTTTGTACACTTACTCCATGGACAGAGGGTAGTTACGTTTAGATGCAGAGTAAACAAGGATGCAGTGTGCACAGGATTGTCTTTTAGTGGAGGTCACTTGCTGTTAGTCTGTTGAGAACTGTGTACAATGGAGCGTCGTAAGGAGCTCAGTTCCGATTTAAAGAAGATTATTGTTCGCCTAGCTCTGAAGGGCTATTGGTATAGGAAAAGAGGTAAAGTAGTGCATAAAACATAATCTACAGTACAAAAAAAGCATTGTAGAAAAATTTCGAAATCGTGGAACTTGGAATAACTTGGCAAGAAAAACCAAGCAAAAATTTGCTAAATGTATGTTACGAGAGATTCATAGTTAATGAAGTTGTCAAAAATCCAAGAATAAGTTTTCTACAAATTCGAGTCATGATTGAAGACTCTTCAAACACGAAGATCAGTAATCAAACTATCCGCCTTGTGTTGTGGAAAAACGGTTACCATGGTAGAAGACCACGAAAGAAGCCGTATATTAGTGAGACAAATCGAGCTCGAAGATTAGACTTCGTTAAATAATATATTGGTAAGGATGAGGAATTTTGGAACAGGTTGTTTGGTCAGATGAGACGGGGATAAATCTTTATGGTTCCGTTGGCATTCATAGGATATGGAGAAATCCCAACACAGATAATGACATAGACAACACATTACGTACAGTGAAATACGGGGGTGGATGCATACTATTGTCACAGTCTACTATATACAGTCGCGAAGCTCAATATGTAGTAAAAATGCAAACAAGGGTAGTTGCACACCACTAGGATCGCTACTATCGCCTCATCATCGCAGATCTCTCTCCTAGCAGCCGACAAAATATGTTACACTTTCGTTGTCGTGTTCTTTTGGAAAAATTAACACCTTCCTTCCATTATTGAAATATTAAATGCATAAAGTTAATTTATTATTTTAATGATGTATATTAAATTCCACCATAAACTCGAAGATACCTGCAAGAAATAAGTTAATATAATTTTTGTTTGTGCAAAACGAACTGAAATTTACTATAATAGGTTCACTCATTCAAGATTATAGCGATAATTAACTATGAAACCAATAAATATTAATTTGCATTTCTCTTTATAACAATAATAATGGAAATATGAATTAATGGAGTAACTTACGTGTACCGGTACTTGTAGTGTAGGCTTACGTAGTTAACAAAGTGGGATGAGGTTAAGCAATAATAATCACACCAGAATTGAAAATAAAACGTGATCAATAAATTTTATTGTAACAGACTTTTTCTACGTCTCTAGTAAAGCAACAAATAAAAATAACAACAAAATTAACAGCTATAATTAAAAACATATCCTTTGAAGAAAAAAGTAGGCCTAAGCAATAATAATCCCACCAGAATTGAAAATAAAACGTGATCAATAAATGTCATTAAAACAAACTTAATTTTTCTACGTCTTTAGTAAAATAACACATAAAAATAATAACAAAATTAATAGCTACAATTAAAAATATTTCCTCTGAAAAAAGTAGACCTAACCTTTATTTCTCTGGAAATTTAGCAGCCTAAGTGACAGAACTTTAACCGGTATCTAATGTCCTTTCGGTTAGACTGAAACATTTCATTGTGGAATTTAAGGATATAATGTATTCTAACAGACACAAAGAACTTCAAATTCACAGTTTTGTTTCTGCACAGCATTCTTGTGGAAACCCAGAAACCTTTCTGAATCTTTCGGAAATCAGAAAAAGGATAACTCTGGCCTCTTTCTCTTACTGTTGCTACAATTTATAGCACTATAAACGTCTCCTCCTTGTCCCATATTATTATTCCAATTATTATATTTTAGCCATTAACATTTTCATTATAACCAATAACAAACATTTCACAAGCATCAATGTGAAATACGCAACGAGCTAGCACTCGATAGAAATACGACACATTCCAAAGTCGACCATGGACAGTCTATTGTTTCTAGTTGCTAACCGCTTGGGGCACTTTATCACGAGATTTGCAAAAAAACACCTCAAGCTTCGCGACTGTATATAATAGACTGTGCTATTGTCTGCAAATGTTGTGGGGAATATTGAGTTCAAAGATGAGATTATGGATAAGTATGTGCACAATAACATTTTAAGGTCGAATGTTAGGCAGAGTGCACAAAAAATGGGGATGCCACTTGTGTCTTGCGCCAACAAGACAATGACAATAGACGTACTGCTCAAATCAATAAGGATTGGCTCAAATGGAACATATTCCAACAACTGCGAATACCTCCTCAATCACCAGACTTAAACCTACTCGGATATTTGTTGGAAATTTTGAAAAGGAGTGTGAGAAAGCAGAAGTTGTACAACCATAGAGGATTTCAAATGTGTAGTGAGAGGAAACTGGGCTAAAATCAAACCAGAAAAGATTAAAAACTTGGTAAAATGAATGAGAAGGAGATGCCAAGCAGTAATAAAGTCGAAAGGTTATACTACAAGATATTAATTGTTTTTCAAAAGTGTAAATAATCAAAGTGTACAAACAAGACTGTTACATAGAAATTGGGCTTTTTTATTTTGTTTAATGTATTCAAAAGTTTATATTTTATTTTTTTACATTAATATATTCCATAGTCTATGTGTAATAGTTCTCTCATATGAAAAGAAATTAAATTATATATTTTCATAAGATAAATTAAGGTTTTATTTTGAAAATAGAACTGTACAAAGAACACTTATATATGAAGTGCATTTATTGATACACAATTATACAAACTCATGTACAATGCAAGGTAAATCTTCCCACCGCTCACATGAGAACACTTATTAGCATGCAATTCAAAATTAATAAACCTAAAATTGTAACATTTATTAGAATTTTGTGAATGAATTACATGGTTCAGAAATAAATTAATATTAACCCTAATCTCATTAACTTGTCTATAACAAAGTGTAATTTTACTTACCAGAATAATTATATGAAGGGCATAATTCACCTAAGCGTAACACAACATAATATAATGTTTTTATAATATAAGTACCTAAAGAATACTGTAAAAATAAGTTAGAACACGTTTTCGCACATTCCATACAGTAGTAATCACACTTTCAGCCGACTTTCCAATTCACAGTATAGATATTTTGCGATCTGTACCGATCTGTCTATTTCTCAAGAAGTTCTAACAATCGCTGCTAGATGTGAAACGTTATTAGAGGTGATAAGACGTTTTCCCGCGCGGACACAGTAAAATAATTTGGTTCGAAATATACTTTCCACCACCTGGTAAAGGGTTAACTGGGTATAGATAAATAAAGTACAAGTACATAACATATCCTTGTCGTTTATAGTCATAATGATAAATATGTTGTCACTAATTCCTTTCTATTTTCTAAATCCACATCCAATTCCGTAATTATTGTAAACGAATTCTTTAGTCTGTAAGGAATCTTTTAAATACATCATTGTCCAATAAAATTGTGTAATTTCTTCAGTTATAAGATAAGAAATAGTTCAGATTTGAAGATATTATTTAAACACACATTACGATAATGTACTAGGTCACGTTGGTAATTTTCATAAATATCTTTTACGACCAACGATTAGCAGTAAAATATTTTAAAACATTAAGGGTGCTATTCATAGACATTTCACTAGCTCGGGCTACGAGCGTGCTAAACAGGATTCATATCATATCGCTGACACTGGTTTATAATTACGAAAAACGTTAGTTCGCTGATCATCCACCGAAAGCCCGCGCTAAGAATGTCTATGAATACGGCCCTATAAAACTAATTACACTAGTCAACAAGGTTTTTGTCACAAGGATGAAAATGGTCATTTTAGATCAATTTTTGTGTGCTGATAGTACACTGGTGGCCATAATTCTGGAAACTTTTTGTGTTTGTATTGAATTGTCATTACATCTGTTTTTATTCACACATTAATACAGTTTAAAATGTTACTCGTGACTGAAAGCATCAAACAAACATTCAAACATTGTCTAATCTATTTTTATAGAAAATACGTGGCTTTATATCATAATATGTGTGAGAAAACATATATTTATACATTAACAGTTAGAAACTCTTTCGTGTTATTTTTTCATTCACTCTGTAAACAGTTGGTACTTTGTGGGATAACCTTTATTTTTAGTGAAGGCACCAATTCTGTGGGACATTGAGTCCACAAGACGCTTCAGTTCTTCCTTGCTGATGATCCGAAACCAGCTGTGAGTAGTGGCATCAATGAATTGAGTTTTTCTGCTAGAATTTTTTTAGACACCAAATTTTTTAACCTTGACCACAAGTTTTCAATTGGATTAAGGTAAGGACTATTCCCAGGTCACTTATCACCTTGATGTTTTTCTGTTGAAACCATTGCATAACACTTTTGGCAGTATGGCATGGATCACCATCTTGTTGAAATACAAAATCATCACAATTTGGGTGTAAGACAGGAATGGATAATATCAATTTCACTTCCAGCATATCTTTTCTGCATTTTTCCGTGTTCAAGTTCCCTTGAAAAATCTGAAGTCTTCGTACTCCATTCCTGGATATGTATTCCAGATCATGACAGCAACAGGATGTTTCATGGTTGCGATGAGGCACTCAGAATTCAAAGCTTCTACATTTCGTCGACGAATGTATTTCATTCCTTCACTTACAAATATAGAAATCCTTGTTTCATCGCTCCATATCACTTTCGCACAGTCATCACTGGTCCATGATTGATGATTTTTGCACCAATTTACACGATTTTCTAGTTGTCTTTTGTTGAGAAATGGCTTTTTTCTGAGTGCTCTTGCTTTCAGTTCAATGTGGAATAACTTCGTTTGAAGAGTTCTCGCAGAAATATTACATCCACTGCTGTGTAGAACTTCCTGTACCTCTTTAGAATATTTCATTCCATCTTTCAGTGCCAATCGACAAATCTGCCTCACATCTCATGGACTTACTTTAGGTTTTCTACCAGTCCTAGGTGCTGTTTTACAAGATTTTGTGGATTTCAGCCTCAGTCATACTTTCTGGACGCCAGACACTGTAACATCATTACCAAGCTTCCTTGCAATTTCCTTGAATGTGTAGCCTTCTTCTCGAAGATGACTGCCCTACTTCGATTAGAAGGTGTTCAGTCCTTTCGTGGAGCCATTGTGATAAAATTATTATCAATAAAGTTTGTGGTAAAGCAATCAGGTGATAACCGGACGAAATTTTGTTAGACTAATGATAGAAACACACTAATAATGTCCATATTTTATGCTAACAGAGCTCAAAAATGCTCCTAATGATCTAAAATAATCTTAAAATCAACAGTGGACAAATTTTTATTACAATAAATAATGGGAAATTATAATGAAATCTGAACTTAATATTTAGATCTTAAACGATAAGAATATAATTCCCCACAAAATGACTATTTATTGTTAAAATATTAAGAATTTAATAAAATACCTTTATTAAAACTCCATAATTGACGAATCAGTCATGAGTAATATTTTAAAATGTATAAATCTGTGAGTAAATACAGATGATATAATACTTCATTACAAAAACAAAAAGTTTCCAGAATTATGGCCACCAGTGTAGATCTAAACTTGAAAATTTTCCATCACGCACCATTTAAGAGGAAAATTGGAAATTGTTAAAAAAAAAAAAAAAAGAATGAATTTACCAAAGAACACGAGTATCGAACTATGGGCTTTATTTAAACGGTTACACAGTATATTCATATGTTTCACAACTTATTGTTGCTCAGGATATACTAGAAGTGTATTTTAAGGAATAGATTCTTTGAAATACATGAGTCTGCATTAATAAGGCGCTTAGAGGGTGATATATATCTGTATTACTTTATTGCTTTATGGTGCTAGACCGACAGAAAGCACTGGGAGGGTGGGCTTTTAGAGTGAAACAGATTGCATTTTAGGATTAGTTGAATATTGTTTGAGCTTGTGACAGTTGTATCGCTGGTTTTAAGTTTTTATCTTCGAGTTCATTTAAGCTTTCTCAGAATGAAAAAAATCACGTCTTGCGTGTGTAAATTCGCCGGACAGCTTTTGTTACGTATGTGGAGAATTTACGGCAAAATCGCAGGGTCGGCCTTTATCAGATAAGTTAAAACCAAGCATATTATTGCTATTTTGAATGTAATGTGTGTGATGAGGACAAACATGGGTTCCCCATATGTGCTGCACAACATGTTACTCAAAATTGATAAAATGGATGAATGGAGCGAAGAATCGAAGTATGTCGTTTGCAGTTACAATGATCTAGCGTGAACCAACAAGTCATGCAGAAGACTGTTATTTCTGTTTAACAAAGATTACGGGATTTTCAAAGAAAACAAGATCTAAAATTGAATATCTTAATGTTCCATCTGCAATAAGACCTGTACCACATGGACCAAAACTCCCTATTCCTAATTCTCCTTCGCAATTGGAGGAATTGGTTCTTCCAATAGAATAAACAGATGACTTAGCTCAACCATCAACATCCTCTGATCCGTCCTATAGCCCAGAACATCATAATGAACCCCATTTAATTCAACAATGTGAACTGAACGACTTAATAAGAAATCTTAATCTCACTAAACCACAATTTGAAATTTTAGGGTCTAGACTGCAACAATGGAACCTGCTAGCACCAGATACTAGAATTTCATTGTACAGGAAGAGACATGAACGGTTTTCAAAGTATTTTATAATGAAGAATTCTATGTGCGTGTGTGTAAATATAGACGGCTTAATAGAAGAACTAGGTTTTCAGCACACCCCAGAGAAATGGAGGTTATTCATAGATTCTTCCAAAATAAGTTTAAAAGCAGTGTTATTGCACAATGGAAACACTAAACCATCAACTCCAGTGGCGTATTCAGTAGATATGAAGGAAACTTATACAAATTTGTCAGTGTTACTTGATGCAGTCCAATATAAAACATACTGCTGGCAACTCTGCGGAGATTTTAAAATTGTCGCCTTATTGCTCGGACTTCAGGATGGAGTCACAAAATACTGTTGCTTTCTCTGTTTGTGGGGTAGTAGAGCGACTGAAAAACACTACACAGTGAAAGACTGGCCTCTCAGAGAAAGCTATGTCCCAGGAGAACATAATATCAAGTATGTCCCTTTAGTAAAGCCGGAAAAAGTACTGCTTCCTCCTGTACATATCAAGCTTGGTTTAATGAAGTATTTAGTTAAAGCTATAGATAAAAATGGAGAAGGTTTTGCATATGTAAGAAATGTTTCCGAAATTCAGTGAGACTAAAGTGAAAGAGGGAATTTTTGTTGGTCTTCAAATTAGGAAACTTTTGAAAGATGAGAGATTCGAAAAAAATTAAGTGTTGAGGAACTAGAAGCTTGGAATGCCTTTGGAAGAGTTGTTAGTGGGTTTTTAGGTAGTAATAAAGCTGAAAATTACCAAGAGCTTGTACAAGAACTCCTGCATAGTTACTAGAAGCTTGGTTGCCGAATGTCATTGAAAATACATTTCCTACATTTCCATCTGGACTTTTCCCAGAGAAGTTAGGAGCTGTAAGCGATGAAAAAGGCGAAAGATTCCATCAAGATATACACAGGATGGAACAACGATATCAAGGAAGGTGGGATTCTAGTATGATGGGGGACTACTGTTGGTTTTTGTTCAGAGAAGGTGAATCAAACTAAAAGAGGAAAAAATAACTGTAAGTAACTAAATACTTTTTTTTTAATCTAGCTCGAAGTCTGTATATGGTTGTTTACTTCAATCTAGGGCTCCTAAGTTATTTGATTTGAGATTGTGATCAATTTAATTTACATACCTTAAAAATTATAGTTAATTTGATCCAGTTTTAAATTAATGAAGTAAAAGCCTATTTTGAAGGGAAAAAAAGGAACATAATGCCATTTTTTCTTATTGTAATTGTTATTTATGCAGCGTTATTACTTTTTTGTGAAACGTCAGTGTATTTTGTGTATAAATTTTGCATCTTAGGAATTATTTTCACTGTTATAATTACGTATTTTTAAATGCGCGAAAACGTTTTTTTTTAATCAAAATACTTTCCCTTCTGTCACACAAAAATGTTACGTGTTACAGATTTTTCGCTGCCATTTTCGTAATCAGCAGGGTCGATTTAGTAAAAATCAGCTGATTTCATTTCTGTGACAGACAAAAAGTTAAAATTTGTTGACTAGTGCTATTATATACTTTTATAAGCCGTAAGCGTGCGTTAAATCGTGACGTGTAGTATGGCTTCTCTCATCTGATTCCTCGTTTGTCCCCTGTCACGCTTCCCCTCCCCAGTCAAGACAACTTACGTTGACTTCAGTCTTTTATTTCGTCTAAGATTCTTTATTTTTAGTAAGTTATTTTACGACGCTTTAGCAACATCTTAGGTTATTTAGCGTCTGAATGAGATGAACGTGATAATGCCGGTGAAATGAATCCGGAGTCCAGCACCGAAAGTTATCCAACATTTACTCATATTGAGTTGAAGGAAAACCCCGGAAAAAAACCTCAACCAGGTAACGTGCCCCGACCGGGAATCGAACCCGGGCCACCCGGTTTCGCGGTCAGACGCGCTAACCGTTACTCACCAATTGTGGACTCCAAGGTTCTAACTTGTAATTTGTAGACCTGTTTTTAGTAAGCATTCGGATTCTAGCAGCTAATTAGCTGATTATTTAAGCAACAAAGCGATTTACAAGAACGCTTTTTTGTTTCTATAGAAACGTACAGTATGTCTATAGCAAAAATTTTCATCACGTTGTGTTCAGAACAGAAGCTCCTGGAATTAAGTGCTACGGTTCAGGTATGATTTTCATTGTAACATTATATTATACCATAGAGTGCACTTGGATGGTTAATTAAACTACTCGTGCAGCTGTGTTGGTTCGAATGTTTTGTTTTTGGTTCGGTTTACAAATGGAGAGTATGGGTATGTGATAAGAGAAGTAATTAATGACGTGCATGCAGTACATTTTCTCTTCATATAAAGCGACATTCCGAAATTAGTTCCAGCGTGCAACAAATTGTCCGCTGTGGTTTACTCAAACTGTATCCTATATATCTGTTATCTTATGTAATGCCGCGAGTGATTTTGAACTTTTCGGTAGGTCCGTGAGTCACTTTAGTGACGAGCGGATTTACCTAGAGAAGTTAAAACTTGGAAGTTGTATTTGTTAGGACTATTTTAAGAATAAAACGAACTAAGAGAACTATAAAAGTGTATAAAAGAAGATATTTCAAATACAGTAGGGTGATCCCATACAAAATTTTAAGAATATGCTAGTGATGTCATGCATTTTTTTACTTATAATATAATTATGTTATTATAAAACTAAATTAAACTGCCAACTATGACCGCCATATCATTAATATTTTAGTCATACAGATGACTGAAAAATGGGTGGCAATTACATGTTATCCATAATTTAAAATTTCCTATACAACCTAAAGAGACGCCATTGTAAACCTGAACCAACCATATTTTAATACTTTAAAGACTAATTCGAATAATATTAAGGGATGCTCATAAAAAAAAACCTCATTGAAAAAAAATGCATTTATATTCAAATGCAACAATTTAAATTCATAAGAATTACATTCATTTGAAGAAAATCTTATTCTTAATCCATCTCCCAAGTTTTATGACTTTATATAAAAAACCTATGAATAATTAAATTAATAAAATTAATAATTTTTGTTCTGACGGTTGAAAATCGCTTGCTATGTGTGTCGGTCGCAGCGTTCGCGAGTAATCTCAAACAACACTGTGTGTCCGTCTCCCTGACCTCGATCGGGCAGCATTCTGTACGACGGGAGAGCCTACCTGCTGACAAGCAAACGTTCTGATGGGGGCAGATAAAAAAGTTAAATTTTTTTCTTCCACAATGTTAATAATGTCAAAAGAAGTGCTTATACAAATTTTGGCCACTCGACCGCAATTATGAGACCGTAAAAAATGCTTTAACATGCACAATGAAACCGCATTTTATCACTCGTTTCGATTTTCCACTCATACAAAATGTCTCTATAAATTTGGTTTTTGCGAGATTTTAAGCTATATAATCATGAATAAAATCTACAAATCCCATCAGATCTCTCTGGTTTCTTAAAAAAATGTGAAAAAGTTCGCCAGGGGCCGTTAACAGAAAGAAAACACAATTTCATTGGACAAATTTATTGGAACAGACACAGCAAATGTTGAGCTATTTTTCAACATATTTTTGATCGGAATTGAGACATTTCTCATCGTGGGATCGACAGAGAGAGGTGCAGACTCAGACACAGTCAAACGCTGGTTCCTATATCCGATCTGAGGCAGCTGACTTCTACGACACAAAAATTGATCCTATAATATGACAAATGTCTCAATTCCAGTGGGGGATATGTTGACAAGTAGCACAACAATTGCTGTATCTGTTTCAATAAATATATCCATGCAATAAGCTTTTTCCTATACACGGCCGCAAGGAAAATCACTTTGTGGACGGCCTCGTAATTGCTGTCGAGTGGCCAAAATTTGACGTTAACATGGTGGAAGAAAAAAATTTAACTTTTTTATCTGCCCCCATCAGAATGTTTGCTTGTGAGCTCCTTTGTTCCGGTGAGTTCTTTTTATTAAAAACTGACATGATATTTAAGTCAACATTCTGAAATTTTCACAATGGAATTAATATACCCTAAAGAATTAAACAGAGGTTTTTTCGTCTCTGAAAATGAATTACATTTTGTGTTCTATATTTTTTTAAATTATTTTACGGCGGGTAACTATTTAAAAATTATATACTGTATATATATATTTTTTCATGTCGAGGGCATTTATAAACTAGGCTCTCCTTTTACGAATTGCACTGAAATCACTTTTCCATCTTATTTTACATAGTAAGAAAACTTCAATGAATGGAGCCGTGTTCTTTGGTAAACCAATATTTTAAATGCTGGTTGCTGCCAAACTATGAAGAATATAAATATAATATTGCGTGAAATTCATATTTAGAACATACAAAATAACCTAGTACAATATTTTTAACCTTTGAGACATCATGGTTCGAAAACATATTTTTTTTGCATGGAATGACCCAGTAACCTCAAATATTATGATTTTATGGCTGTCAACAAACTTACCAAATATATGGGCTATTAAAAGTGGCGCTGGATATTATACTAAATAAGCCAATATATAATAAATACTTTGTATTTACTTCGATGTTTTGACGCACAGCTTATCGAGTTAATTTTTTATATCTTCGCCCTTTCACATGCAATATTAGAGTGTTTCGTACCCTCGTCGTACTCTAAACGTTAACGCTATGTTGATGTCAGTAATGAAGTATTTGGTGACGTAATGTTAACGTTCGTTAAGCTTCGGAAAGAATCATTATACGATACTTCCCGCTCCTTTAACATTTATCATGTCGTAATTCTAATGATAGTCAATCAATCGCGCTGAAATTTGTTTAATTGATAGCCCATTGTTTAATGAAGGCATAGAAAAAATTCGAAATGAAAGGTTTTTTTTTGAAAAGTAAGAAAAAAAGTTAACTTCGATATGAAATGTTCAGAATAGACATTTATACATTCAGAAGTTGATAAACGGTACACATTTTTGTTTTTCACAATAGCTGGCAGGTCAAAGCGAGAGAAATGCTGGTGAAGAATGGAAATTACTTTTAAAAGTGATCGCTACTCAAAACAAAATCTTTACTGGTTTCCGAGTTACGGAGAATTAAACAAAGGAACGTTTCCATTTGGCGGAATACTCACGAATCAACTTTTTATCTTTTGGAATATCAAGGAAAAATTCTTTCCTGAGTCTTCTTGTACTTCGGCTTGAATAATTGATCCATGTTGAGCTGTTCTAAGTAGATGAATATCATCCACAGTGGTAAATCTCAAACGAGATACCATGTTTTAACACCTAATTAGGCCTACTGCAAACTTAATTCATGTCCACGTTATTCGGCTAGAGATAGCGGGTTCCGCTATTGAAATAACGTGAGGTGAATGGCTCTGATTTGCTATTTCATCAATGATGTCAACATAGCGTTAAAATTCAGCGTACGACGAGGATGCGAAAACTTTCTATTATTATCTGGAATCTAACGCTTGTTTTCACTGCAAACATGTTTGTTACACTGATCGATTCATTCATTCATAGTGTTCTGCCCAAGGGCAGGTCTTTCACTGCAAACCCAGCATCCTCCATTCTTTCCCATTTTCTGCCTTCGTCTTAGTCTCCGCATATTGTTGTTTATTGTTGTTGTTTATTGTTAATAAAATAACATTGACAGAAATACAATCTTAGTTCTTCCCTGATTCATATATATTAATGTCGTCTATCATCTGATATCATCTTCTGCCCGAACTCTTCTCCCGTTCACCATTCCTTCTAGTAATTACGCATATCATATTATTATGATGTACCGAAGCACATACTGTATGATATTTCCGTGCTGGAATTCTGCGTTACCATATGATGAAGGATGGATAGAACAGAGAAAAATTCTCTCCAACACCGGGACTCGAACCCGGGTTTTCAGCTCTACGTGCTCTAATATGATATGCCGAAGTAACCACTTAGTGATTCAAGATGGCGTTCATCCCGTCGGATCTCGGCCACTTAGTCACTCGTAATGAGTGCACCTCTGTACCTTGCGTTGGAAATTGTGTCACTGTCACATATCCTGCGACACAGCACATGAGGGTAGGCCACCAAAGGGAAAACTGAGAAATAGAACTTAAATTGAGGGGATTCGATCCGGCATCGGAACTGGAATCCGGTGTGGCTTGGTGGATAAAGCGTCAGCACGTATGGCTGAAAACCAGAGTTCGAGTCCCGGTGCCGGAGAGAATTTTTCTCTGTTCTATTCGGCCTTCATCATATAGTAGCACAAAGTTAAGTCAGTAATAATATGTTATTGACACCGAATAATAATATGTAATTGAAAGTTAATAAACAAACATGAAAAATGTTCCATTTCTCGATGAGTTTGGAATACGTTTTAGTTACGACACAGTACTGATATTAAATCATTCTTTATGTATGGGATTAATGTGGATTAAAGCATGAAGCGTGACGTAAAATATGAGTTCTGAACTTAATGATGTCGCTGAGGACGTTGAGTTAGCTGTTCATTTCTAGGTCATCGAGCATTTCAAAGAAGATTAGTAGAGATGTGAGTACGATTGGACGCTCGCTAACGGCTACGGTCTAGCTCATTTCCATGTAGTGCGTGCGTGTCACGTCCGGCAGTTGTATGGATTCAATTGTGCTATTCCATATAAGATGGATTATCAGATAATTTCATTCCTGCATGTATGGCCATGCCTTCCCACTCAGCCAAGTAATCTGTATTTTTAGATTGCTAGTAGCTGCTTTTCCAGCGTATTCTTTTTCCAATAAAGAATAAGGGAAAATCTTAGTTTTGTGGACATTGTTTCATTATATTTTTGTGTTTAAGTGTATATATTTGGTTAGTTCAAACGAAATTCGGACGAGAATTACTGTGTTCTACAGGAGTATCGCCAAAGTTCATTTAAGGGGGATTGGCAACAATGGTTATAGGCTTTCTATTGGTAGTTGTGGTTCGCATACCTGTCATTGTTGCTGCCAATAAATAGAGAAAGAAAAACGAATTATGCAATATTAATTCATTCAGGTCTTTCACTGCAAATCCAGTATTCTCCAGCCTTTCTTATTTTCTGCCTTCCTCTTAGTCTCCAGAGAATATGATCCACATATTTTATGTCGTCTCTCATCTGATATCTTCTACCCCGAATTCTTCTCCCGTTCACCATTCCTTCCAGTGCATCTTTCAGAAGGCAGTTTCTTCTCAACCAGTGACCCAATCAATTCCTTTTCCTCCTCCTGATCAATTTCAGTATCATTCTTCATTCACACACTCTTTCCAAAACTGCTTCGTTTCTTATTATGTATGTCCATTTCACACGCACCATTCCTCTCCATATTCACATTTGAAGTACTTCTAATCGCTTCTCTTCATTTCGATGTAATGTTCATGTTTCTAACCCCCTACAATGCTACACTCCACATAAAGCACTTAACTAGTCTCTTCCTAACTTCTTTCTTCCGATCTCCGCAGAAGATGCTCCTTTTTCTTTGCCATTGCTATTGTCGTTTTGACTTCTTGGCAGCAGCTCATGTACTGCTTATAGTACTTACTTACTGGTTTTTAAGGAACCCGGAGGTTCATTGCCGCCCTCACATAAGCCCGCCATTGGTCCCTATCCTGAGCAAGATTAATCCAGTCTCTATCATCATATTCCACCTCCTTCAAATCCATTTTAATATTATCTTCCCATCTATGTCTCGGCCTCGCCAAAGGTATTTTTCCCTCCGGCCTCCCAACTAACACACTATATGCATTTCTGGATTCGCCCATATGTGCTACATGCCCTGCCCATCTCAAACTTCTGGATTTAATGTTCCTAATTATGTCAGGTGAAGAAGAATGCAATGCGTGCAGTTATGCGTTGTGTAACTTTCTCCATTCTTTTGTAACTTCATCCCTTTTAGCTCCAAATATTGTCCTAAGAACCTTATTCTCAAACACCCTTAACCCTTAATCTCTGCTTTTCTCTCAAAGTGAGAGTCCAAGTTTCACAACCATACAGAACAACTGGTAATATAACTGTTTTATAAATTCTAACTTTCAGATTTTTTGACGGCAGACTACATGACAAAAGCTTCTCAACCGAGTAATAACAGGCATTTCCCATATTTATTCTGCGTTTAATTTTCTCCCGAGTGCCATTTATATTTGTTACTGTTGCTCCAAGATATTTGAATTTTTCCACCTCTCCAATTTTTATATTTCCATTAGAAGTTGTGTCATGGAGAGAGAAAGATCTATTATTATACAGAACATTTACCTGACAAATACGATTACTTCGGAGGTAAATACCATCGACTTTTTACTGTTATGGATTGAATACGATTGTCGAGGATATGATTTGTGGGTCCTATATTTCCCTTTGATCGAGCGTGGGAAGATTTTATTTTACGTAGTATGGACAAATAAAATTGGGTGAAGCTACGACAAGATTAGAGCATTAGTATTTTGCTTCTTCGCATACAGTACAGTTCATTCAGTACAGCGAATCTTTATTTAAGGTACGTTTATTACGAAGAAATCGTAGGGAATGTGACGTCTTACGTGAGTACGGAAATTTCTTGATGTTCAAGAAACTTTCGCATCAACAATCCAGGACTTACCGAAAAGTGAAACCGATCCATTTTTAAATCAAAGAGAAAGAGTCTTAAACTGCGTTCTAACTAATGAAAAACGTGATGATACAGAATATAGGCTAGAAATGTTTCCGTCGAAATCATTAACAAAGTTAGCTCAACGGAAGGTTTATCCAAGATATCAACTCGGAAAGCGACGAAGTAATTAAAACTAAATACTTATAAGACAACAATCTTTCATAAATTAAATAAAATGAGCCATGTTACTAGGGTTATCGATAAAGGAAAACTCAGCGTGCGTCTAAAAGGATTACTGTACTTAAAAAATGTGAAATCTGAATTAGAGTGGATAGTGGAGAGTTCAGCAGTACGTCAGTAAACTAGACTACATCTGTAGGAGTAAGTCGCGAGATTTTATTGCCGAAAGTTGACGCGCTAAATCACCGCTAAACACGCTGTTACTTATGATGAAGGATGAGAGGAACGGAGAAATATTCTCTCCGGCACCAGGATTTGAACCCGGGGTTTCAGCTCTACGTGCTGACGCTCTATCCACTGTCACACCGGATTCCCATTCCGATGGCGGATTGAATCCTCTCAGTTTGTTTCACCTCTTAGGTTCCCTCTAGTGGTTCCGGAATCAAATCCCGGTGCCGGAGAGAATTTTTATCCGTTCCACTCATCCTTCATCATATGATGACGCAGAATTTCTGCATGGAAATATCATATGTACTTCGGTACATCGTAATATATGATATGCGAAAAATAATCAGTGATTTAAGACGGCGCTTATTCCGTCGGATCCCGGCCGCTTAGTCACTCGTAATGAGTGCACTTCTGCACATTAATGTGTTGTACATTGTACCACTGTCACACATCTGTGACGCACTGCATGAGAGTTGGCCACTAGAGGGAACCTAAGAGGTGGAACTTAAACTGAGAGGATTCAATCCGGCATCGGAATGGGAATCCGGTGTGGCTTAGTGGATAGAGCGTCAGCACGTAGAGCTGAAAACCCGGGTTCAAATCTCGGTGCCGGAGAGAATTTTTCTCCGTTTCACTCATCCATCATATGATGACGCAGAATATCTGCATAGAAATATCATATGTACTTTGGTACATCGTAATGTATCATACACGCTGTTACTTGCCCATGCCACTTTTCGAACCACTCCGTACCAAGCGAAACCTATTTCTATGCGTGCACCCATTAGAACTCCAAGACTCCAGAATATTTCGTTATGAAATGGGGAAAGCAATATCAACAAGAGAAATATAATTGAATTCAGAATCTTGTAATCTTTCTGGTGGATTTAATACGAAGAAGGGAGTTGATCCTAGAAAGTACAGAATGCGAAATAAAATTGTCAGATTATGGATTCTGAGAAGAACGTGACTGAGAGGATTGGGAAGTGGCGTCCCAATTGGTTTGGCCACTTTATTCCTATGGACTATAGTAGGTGACCCAAAGTATCTGTACAAATGGACACCATCTAGAAAGAAGAGGAGAAGGCCGACCGATTTGTTCATAAAACGAACAGATAAAGACGATAAGGGAAGAGGAGGATGCGCGAATTCGAAACTATAAAGAATTGAACTGGGGGACGGCTATTAACTTGATAAACACTCATATGTATAATTTTGAGTATTATAGTCTATAATTTGAAGTATATCAACATTTAGAACCTCTTACTTACTTATTTACTTACTTACTTACAGATGCCTTTAAGGAACCTGCTGGTTCATTGCCGCCCTCACATAAGCCCGCTATCGGTTCCTATTCTGTGCAAGATTAATCCAGTCTATATCATCATATCCCACCTCCCTCAAATTCATTTTAGTATTATCCTTCCATCTACGTCTCGGCCTCCCCAAAGGTCTTTTTCCCTCCGGCCTCCCAACTAACACACTATATATGCACTTCTGGATTCACCCAAACGTGCTATATGGTCTGCGCATCTTAAACGTCTGGATTTTTATGTCAGGTGAAGAATACAATGCTCGCATTTCTGCGTTGTATAACTTTCTCCATTCTCCTGTAACTTCATCCCTTTTAACTCCAAATATTGTCCTAAGAATCTTATTCTCAAACACCCTTAATCTCTGTTCCTCTCTCAAAGTGAGAGTCTAAGTTTCACAACCATACAGAACAACCGGTAATACAACTAAATGTTTTATAAATTCTAACTTTCAGATTTTTGACAGCAGACTAAATGACAGAAGCTTCTCAACCGAATAATAAGAGGCATTTGCCATATTCATTCTGCGTTCAATTTCCTCTCGATGTCATTTATATTTGTTACTGTTGCTCCAAGATATTTGAAATTTTTCACCTCTTCAAAGGATAAATATCCAATTTTTATATTTCCCTGTATCATATAATTTATAATTTTAAAACTGATTCATAAGATTTATTTTAACAATAAAAAACAACATACAAATTAACAAGATTTACATTTTACAGAAATGAACTAGAATTATTAACAATAGAAACACTGCATTTAATGTGAAATAAGTTGTTGGTTTTAAGGTTTGAGTTGAAATATGATAAAAGGGATATGTTATAGAATACTGTATAAGAGGAAGGAATTATATGAGAAAGACCTCATCCATCGTAATGGCGTTAGGAAATGATCCCAGGATGGAGGTAGCATTCCCTTGCTGAACCGCAATTCCAATGCGTTGACGAAGGAAATTGATACATCAAGGATCGCCGGTACAGGACAGTAGGCATGTACCAATTTGGGTCAGTAGATCTTTAGCGTCTCTACACCACGGACCAAAGGTCTCAACTGCAAAAGCGACGAAGATGTTAAATGTTCATATTTAGTCGTTTAATATGATAAACGGATTCAGCAACAGATCCAGTACTACTGAGTGAAGATTTTAAATAGGAACCTAAGGGCTAATATGTCTACATAATATGTTACATAGTCGACCTGGTTGGCGAGTTCGTATAGCGCTGGCCTTCTATGCCCAAGGTTCGGGTTCGATCCCGGGCCAGGTCGATGACATTTAAGTGTACTTAAATGCGACAGGCTCATGTCAGTAGATTTACTGGCATGTAAAAGAACTCCTGCGGGACAAAATTCCGGCACATCCGGCGACGCTGATATAATCTCTGCAGTTGCGAGCGTCGTTAAATAAAACATAACATATGTTACATATTATTTAAAATTCCAGATGAGTGATTTACCTTTGGACCAAGTATTTAATGTCAAGCCGTTTACCATCCGACCGACTTATACCAGTTGTATTTTCATGTTGAAGGTAGTCTTGGCCGATAAGCAGGAATAACTTTAAGTTTTGGTATATAAGGCCGTCTTATTGCTTATCAAAATGGTAAATAGTGTTAATATAATATAATTATTAACACTATTTACCATTTGATAAGCAATAAGACGGCCTTATATAATATAATTATTAACACTATTTACCATTTTGATAAGTAATAAGACGGCCTTAATAACCAAAATTTAAAGTAATACCAGTTGATTCAAGAAGAGGTGGAATGTCACAAGAGGTTAAAGATCTACTGATGTTATTAATAGCAGAATGTCTAGGAATACGACCTTTATTTCTAGCACAGCTTAAGGCATGTTGTCCAAAAGAATCCACCATCTCTCCACATATACAGTACACTGGTGTACATAGCAAATTTTTCAGCTCAGATGCAATGCAATAGCGATTGGAAAGATTTACCGTCCATCAGGATACCAACACAGGAGGAAGGCAGAGCTTGGAGCCAAGATCCAGATTCCTTCTCTTGAATATGAGCAATGTCCTTGACAGATGTGAAGGAGGAAATAAGGGAGTCAAGTATTTGACCTGCAATAATTTCATCCTGGGTTCTGGGGAGGAGCAAAGTTATTAGTTTTTTCGAACCACTTATTTAAAGCTTCAGGAACATGGCAAATGTTGACAGCATCGCTGTAAATAGGAAAAGATATTGATGAACTCAAGAACGCCAAAGACTGGAGATAAGAAAGCTGGTATACAAATATAGTAAGTGTAGGAATTTCAAGGCCACCTAAATTGATTCGGAGAGAAGCCTGTACCCAAGTGTGGTTGTCAAAAGAAATTATTTAAAATAGATTGTAAAGGAATCTTTAATAAATCATTTGCCTGCTGGAGAAAAGTAGGGAAAATGACATTCTATTAACGAGAAATATAAACTAAACTGAAGCCTTCTTGCAAGCAAAACAAATCATAAAGCTTAATCTGTGACAGAATAGCGATGACGATGGTGATTATGAATGAATAACGATCAATAGCAGCTGTTCTGTATCTTGATAAAAGCGAAGTGATTGGCAGAACTAATTTAGCAGTCTACCTGGGTAATATTGTTATCCAGCTTTCATAAGCCGTGTCGCAAGCAGATGCTACACTAGGTGGACTAAATCAAATTAGATTTTTAATTAATCTTGCCTATTTGTACTTTAGGTGTAAGCTTATGAGAAGCCAAATACATCCAGAGATACAAATCGTACTGAGTATGGAGAAATCAGTTTCCTTGTTTGTTTTCAGATACCCCGGAAACGATAGTCTAAATTTACGCCTTGCTTTTGTATTTCACAGACTTTACAACGAATGAAGCTGAAATATTTTTTTCTATTTTTGTTATTTCATAGCATCCAATTTATCTTAATTGTTATATTCTTCAACTGTGTATCTTGTGAGATGATAGTATACTATATTATACATAGTGATGGGTCCAACCGGGTCTTAGGCGTGAGCTAGCTCGTCAGCTCGCGCTCTCAAGAGAGAGTCGTTCAAAAGAGTCGGTTCGTTCGAGAGGCTAGACAGCTCGCGAACGACATCGTTCAATAGCTGGTTGCGTAACATATCGAAACTGTCAACAATAGTCTAATCTATAACATTAGGAATCAGAAGGATAACAGGGACAATCGTATTATGTTAAACAAAATAGATGACAAAGCAAAGCCTGCAACATAAACGTTATGCAATATTACACGTATATTTTTCTACACACACATCAGCTGATAGAAAGCCGCGTAATATCAGTTCCACATCCGTCCGCTACTGGCGTATGGCGCGGGCCCACCTTCTCTGTCTTTCCCAAAGTAACTGCAGATGTCACGTGATCATGCATTGAATGCCATTGTTATTCGAGAGCGGGAGTCGTGAGATGAGCTGTGAGCTGTTTGAGAGTCGCGAGCTGAAGAAGCTGGAAGTGCCTCGCTAACGACCAGCTCTCAACGATCGAGTTAGCTCGTTACTAACTCGAGGGAGAAAGTCGTTCAAAAGAGTCAGTTCGTTCGCGAACGACCCATTACTAATTATACATAGAGTACCGATAGTAGGGAAATAACTGAAACATTTTTCTAGTAATACGGAACAATGAAAATAACAAAACAATATCCTTTATACATTTCAACTTAACTCGTAGTGTTTATACGCACTGCAAAAATCCGATGTCAACATAAACAAATCCGTTGCTCGAGAACCCATGGAGCCGTCTACTGCTATTATGTTCACATGCCTTAGTAGAGGTGAATTATCATCCAACCGGTACGAGGATGAAGTATAGTTAGTACAATGATCATCCCAGCCATTATAGCTGGATTTAAAAACAGGATTTCGTTTCTCACTCTAGCTCTTCAGATTTATCACGGTACTGGGAGAGAAGCGATCCCATACACTGTACAAAATTTCATGAGAAAATTTCTGTCCTCAATAAGACTCGAACTACCGCTCATTTCTTGTCGCTAGTATAAAGCCGCGTATCCACGAAGCGAGGCTGCCACACACGGAGTCCTCGCTTGTTGCTTGCCTCGCGGTTTTTTTTCTCTTTGTTGCGAGGCAAGAACGCGAAGCAGCATGAGCCACAATTTAGTGCGCGGCAATTGAGAGTTACGTGATGGCATCTATACCACCATTTACTATTTCAGGCTTTTTGTTCATCACCCTGTAATCAATTTGAAGATGAAGACATAAAAAGAATACAATCTAAATTTTACGTGACATGAACAGGAATTACAACAGACTAGTTGTAAAATAATATAAACCAACTTACCACGGACATATACCTTCACAAATTTTATTGTAATAAATGTTAATAGTGTGAATTGTCATTACCAAAGCAAGGAACTTCGTACCGATCGCTATCGCCCTACGCAGGGTACGACCAGCCAGGTGCGGCGTCATTAACGCATCAAAACAACTACTCATAGAAATAGGAAGGTACAGTTGAAAGAAAAACAAACTCGTCATCAAGGCAATGTTTTGTTTTCGGAAAAGAAAGACATATGGGACATTCCTAAATGCACAGCTAGTTAGCTACATATTAGGCCTATGTTTATGTACAACTACACATATTGTTACATGTTATAGGCCTATAGATTGACATTGATACAATTGCTCTTTACATATTTACATCATTTACACCTATAAAATATAACACAGGGTGTAACATTTAGTCGCCCTCGGTAGCGCAGTTGGTATAGCGCTGGACTTCTGTGCTCGAGGTTGCGGGTTCGATCCCGGCCGAGGTCGATGGCATTTAAGTGTGTTTACTGTACTCCAACCACGAGAAAGTCTTCAGGGAATGAGAGGGAGCGGGATGATGCTGTGAATGAATGTTGATGTCATAGGATGTCATAAGGACACACACGTGGGTACTCGTATCTCTATTGGCTAGCTCTCACAGCACAAACAATAACATTGATATACACATTTTTATACTACCCTAGTTACAAAATTAGATCACGGTTAATCTCCTGGTCTTTTAATTCCCCCATACAGGAAATAACATATGCAGGTGAGCGCATGATTTTTAAACTGACGTTATAACTGTAATATTATCTATCTACTTCGCTCCAATAGATGACGCAGTAGTAAGCACATTCCTTTCACGGTTTGTCTTCTGGTTGGAGAACAGTAAATGCGACAATCTCATGTCAGTAGATTTACTGGCATGTAAAAGAACTCCTGCGGAACAAAAATTCCGGCACACCGGCGACGCTCTTATAACCTCTGCAGTGGCGAGCGTCGTTAAATAAACCATATAATTAAGAATTGTAACATTTACTGAAATGATGCAAAACAATAGATTAATAATAAAATAATACATTCCATAAATATATTGAAACGTTTACTAAGTAAAAACCGAAAATGAAAATAAACTATAGGCCTACGTACGTACATACATACATACATACAGTACTAGGAAACTTACTGTGTTTATATAGGGATTGAATCTCGCTCACATTTGGAGTAGAAAAATATGTTGTTACTCAAACGTCTTCCATACTGCCGATGTGGCCCTGTTGCATGCAGTCTAAAGGTTGTTAACACGAACATGACGCACTCCAAGGCGGCCGTTGGTCGCGCAGGTGGGCCGTTTTGTATACCCATTTCCTGGCTGCTCGCTCCCTGAATAACGAGATCGGTACGAAGTTCCTAGCTCTGGTTGTTAAACAGCAAATGCATATCTGAGTCCTCTGTCTGAATAAGAAAACTAACTAAATAACACTTATTCTTACTGATGCGATTACTGAAGCAAGAAAAATTGTATTCGAAACGAAGGACACACTCTAGCAACACGAATGAAATACCGGACACTGAAATGTATACAGGTTAGGTGTACATTTTTATTTGTAAGAGTTTTGTTGATCTTATGTTTCAGCGAAGTATCTTACTCCAGTATGCTAGTGAATTAGTAAGTGAAATGTTAGACTTTATAAAAGTATATATTTACAATAATCTTATCTCGTGTGTACATTTGAAGTTAAATTTCTTCCTGTCTTCCCTAATCAGCGTTCTTCTTCTTGAAGTTCTACCTTCAGGCCCATTAAGTTTGTTTTATTAACTCTGTGCTAAGAACTGCTATTTTAGTGAACTTCTTGAACAAGTTCTGCATCATTTTCTCTACGCTTCCTATTTCATACAACATTGTTTGCTTCCATATTTGATTTCTTATTTGTTGTGTGTTATATTCTGTTTTTGCCTTCTCATTAAGCATGAATACGAAATATTGTGATGCTGTAAATTTAGATTTAGAAAATTTCACAAAAATACACGTTTTCAGGATTTGTGATACGGAAGAGGAGTTTTCTGTATAGCTTCAGATCTTGAGGAATGTTTGAATTGACGTGTTGGGACCTACAATAAAGTATAAATTAAAAATTACACATATAAACTTATTTACTTATTTACGTAACAATTTCAGCTTAATCATTCTTCTTACTGCTAAAATTTAACACAACTTTGGAAAATACACTCTTTATTATTTAAAAACTTATTTTAATTTATTTTAGCAATACAAACTGAATCACAATTTTCTCAGTCTATTTTCGTAGATACAAAAACTATTTGGGTATACAGAAATTTTCTAGCATTGACAGTAAAGTGTTAAAGTTTAGTAAATTGTATAGATGTTAATAGGAAAAAGAGGCCATTACAAAAGTTGCTAAATCTGAATCGATTTTAATGTGATATTAACTGAACTTTTACTGGTGTTACATTAAGCCAGCCGTGCGAAAATGTGATTGTGCGCCGAGCCACTGTGTAACCTGCAACGTGCATAGCACCTATAGAGGGAGGCGGACACCCGAAGGGGAAGTGAAGCAACTGTCTGAGTTATTAACGGATTTTCATTTTCCTTACGTCAAGCACTTAAATATAATTTTATACAGTATAAGGTTACAAACTAATGTTTAGTAACGAAGAAAGAAATGAACAAGAAAACGTAGGACACATTATCGCAAACTGAAATTAACTGTCTTCAGAATGTCTCTGCGTCAGAGTTTCAAAATCAGGAATTATGTCACTTACTGCCAGTCGTAGTCGATCACGAAGGTATTTATTTGTCAGTCGTGATCTAAACTTAGTTTTTGCTATTTTAATTGTTGAAAATAATTTTTCACAAACGTAAGTTGTAGCGAACATGGCTTCAACAGAGCAAGCGAAAGAACGAAGCATCGGATATTTATTTTTTGGCAAAGATTTGAAAAGTTCAACATTTGTCAAGTCCTTACATCTAACTTTCATTAACATGACATTGTAAATCTGTGTTTAAATTGAAGACCTAACCGGATTATTCGTACATCTGCTGAGAAAGGATCGACGTACAGAGATAATGATGGTGATGATGATAATGATAATGATAATAATAAATAATAATAATAAATAATAATAATAATAATAATAATACTTAACCTTTTAATGTTTCATGAGTAACATGTAGTATAATGCCGTTTTATGTTATACAACCATTTTCCTCGTAATATTTGCGAACAAATCATACATTTAATATTCTCACCATATTGGCAGCAAAAAATTTGTCCTCCCGTCCTACTTGAAACTTTCGTTTTTGTAGAGGTACATGGTTTCAAGAGAGACATTGCGACGATATGCCACTTGCAGGTCAGAGACAAATACAAATGGAACGGAGTTTGACTCTAGTGAGTGAGAGAGTGGGGGTTGGGGGAGGTAGGAAACAAGAGAAATGTATAGCTATAATTGCGAGCAACAATGTGCTCGTGAGTCACATTTTCGCCACGGCTGCATTAAGCATATGTAATTATTACAATGACTTTACTTCATAGCTGTGTATAATATGGCCAGATTTATAGCACTATATTAGAATAGCCCTATAGGTGTACCACAATAGCCCACACAGAAAGATATTATGATACACTGGCTTTGCTTTAATTTTATCCATTATTAAAAATAAAAAATAAATGTAACTTCGAATCCTTCATACATATCTGAAGTAGCACATGACTTAATTTTTTCAAATTTGTGCATGTTTTGATAGAAAAGTTACAGCAAATGATTGATTTATTGTATCATCATAGCCCTACTTGACCCTACAGATTTCAACAAGTTGAAATAATCTAAAAATAATAATAGTAAGTTACGAATGCAGTATAACGCATTTTTGTGTATTTTTGAGTAATTTATTACATAATAATGCAATATGTTTGTCCGATGTAAGATGTAGGTCAGTTAATATTCAACTCCAGTAGAATTATTTAAACATGGACAGTAACAATAATTTAGAGAAAATGTACAATTAGGATTGTGGTTATAGTCAAGAGAGACATTCGATTAGTAATATCTTTGACAATAATGAAATAGCCACAGTTAGCTTGCTTCTTTGATCAGTTAAAGTAGGCTATTTATATTTTAACGTCATCACTCTAGACATCGCAAAGTCACTTCCTGCACTTTTTCGAGGTCTTACTAACAGAAGGTTGTGTATACTAACTTGTGTGCCTTGTAAAGGAGCAAATTTTCCACAGTTTTTATTGATGTAAATTTTAACGATTCTTATGATTTGTACAGCAATCTCTGCTCGCGTGTTTTTACAAATAATATGTGACCCATTGCGCGAAAAGGGACCTAAAGTCGTAAAAGTACATTTTACAGCAAAAGAAAATAACGGATTTGCGGTGTAACAACTGTATTTCTATGTTTTGACATCTTGCGCTATCTATAGGCTTTTTGTATACTAAACTAGGACGTAGTTCTACACAGTGCTTCTTAAATACCTAAATCTTTCTTACAGTTGCTAAGAACACAAATGAAAACTTTAATTGAATTTTTCTCAACATTCAATAAGTGATATATTAAAAACTATAGCACCTAGAACCATGATTTTTTTAAATACTCAGTATCTTATCCTCATTTTGAACCACAAAAAACAAAAACCATGAAAAATCCGACTTTAGGTCCCATTTCCTGCAACTAGTCACATTTACATTTTTATGCTCGACCATACCGAAATGTAGTAATAACACACCTGGTAGCAGCCCTTTAATGGACCTCATTAAAGTATACCTATTCATTAAAGTTAAGGTGTTCCACCAATCAGAACATATCATTGTAGCAATATGAAAGCGCAAGTATCGATTATTCTCGAATATGCTATCGAAAGACAACTAGCGCGAGATTAGTCAATATTAAATTTCGTCACGGTTCTTTCTCTCATGTGATAGCTATTACGTTAAGTCAATTTTCGGCTTTCCCCGTTCAAATTTCTCTTATGTTTCTTGAACGGAACGGTGAAAACTGGGGTGAGACAAGTGACTAACAGACTTGCAACTCTCACAGATTGTTTCTCATAGGCTCAAATTCCCTTGCAATGATGTTTGATCGGGTACCTTTTAATTATTTCTCCTCCAATTTTCCCTTCTTCATTGAGTCAATGCACACGGTCCGTCTCGCCCCACTATATAAATTTGAATAGATAGTACTCATCCTGCCTGTGGTAGTATTTATTTAGTCCTTAAATCCACCCTTACCTAACCTAAAAGTTACATACCAAGAATAAAGACGTTTCACGCAATCCAAAAGATTTCATAAATCCTTTTTCACTTTTTTGCAAACTACTTCTATCCTTCCTTGCAGAATCTTCATATGCCACATTTTTCGATAAGTTTAACTTGTATAATATTGCAATGTTCGTTACCGTTTTTCTTTTATTTACGTCCGTGTTACAAACTTTTCTATCGTTCTTGTTGGTCTGTCTAGTGGTTACGAGGATAGACGTTGAATACGGCGTTCCCGAGTTCTAACTCACAAGCAAACATTCTGATGGGGACAGATAAAAAAGTTAATTGGTTTTTTTAACCATGTTAATAATGTCAAAATAACTACTTATACAAATTTTGGCCACTCGACCGCATTTACGAGGGCCGTAGAAAGTAAGTTCGCCAGGGGCAGCTAACAGAAAGAAAACACAATTCCATTAGAAAAATTTATTGGAACACATACAGCAATTGTTGAGCTATTTTTCAACATATTCCCCACCAGAATTGATACATTTGTCATATCATGGGATCGATAGAGAGGTGCATATGGCTGTCAAACGCTACTTTCGATCCCAGGCAGATGACTTCTAAGACACAGGGATAAAAAAATTGATCCCATGTTATGAAAATTCCAGTGGGGTATATGTTGACAAATAGAGCAACAATTGCTGTATCTGTTTCAATAAATTTTTCCATGCAATTGTGTTTTTTTTCTGTAAACGGCCTCAGGGAAAATCACTTTCTGCACGGCCTCGTAATTGCGTTCGAGTGGCCAAAATTTGTATAAACACTTCATTTGACATTATTAACATGGTGGAAGAAAAAATTTAACTCTTTTATCTGCCCCAATCAGAATTTTTGCTTGTCAGCGGAAAAAGATGTGGATTTTGAAAGTCGATACACTTAACATGGCTGGCTCTAGGGGAAAGTGAACTGTGACTCTCGTCTCGTAGATCTGCTGAAGAACATAAAGTTCCGTCCGTAATAAAGGGCTCTTGGCAAAACTAACGTTTGATTTTAATGAATACAGGAAGTTCAAGAACTTAAGTAAACAATTTTGAGAAACATTCTGAACTAGTTTTATCATTCTATATAAAGTGTATTCGGTAAGTTACCAGTAATGATACACCATTTCATAGCACTTTTCAAATCATTCAGATAAAGTAGAAAATAAAAAAGCTCCCTTGGAGACACGATGTGAACACTGTGTTAGCTATAATTCCATGCATACATGCCAAATTGTGATCCTTTCTCCAACCACACTTATTCCTACGCCACATTATTACAAAATTTCCGTCATTTTTTCAGCGCTACCAGTCTATGCAGAGAATATTATCCCTGATCACAGATTGGTCATTCCCATATTATGAAATGATAACACAAAATTAGAGCTTCCACCGTTGAAAAGGCATTTTTGAGATCACATATATATCAGATTGGTCATTCTCATATTATGAAATGACAACACAAAATTAGAGCTTCCAGCGTTGAAAAGGCATTTTTGGTAACGACCACTAGATGTAAGTACAGTTGCTCAATACAATTCCATAAGGATTATAACATGACTCCTTTTGGAGTTGCTAGAGGGCAGCATAGTGAATCTGATAAAAGTGGTTGCCTTGAAAGTGCATTAGGCTAATCAATCTGCAATATGTGATCAGGGGTGGGCCTATTACTCAACAATGCACTCCTGATATAGGTACATTAAAGTTATTGAGAACGTTGACTTCCAGCCATTCAGTTAAGGTTAATTTTGCTATCCCCTCATCCAACTCACTCTAACCTTGTTAACAGTTCTCGGCCTCCTGTCACTTAGCTATTCTCTCATCTAACCAACTCTAACCTTGTCAAGGATCAAGGTCTACCTGTCGGCGACCTCGGGGCTATACATCAGAGATCTCTGTCTTTCACTTAAGTAATCAACAGACAGCGCATTTGTGTTCTCAAACGTACAGCGGATCGAGTAGTTTTTCTGGTATATCTATTACGTCACGTGGATTCATAAGCTGGGTAGAACTGCAAACAGGTACGCATAGACTATGAATCATAGTATACCTTATTTTATTTCAAGGAGTGCAGTTCGGTGGCTCCTTTGAACACCGAACTGCACTCCGTGAAATAAAATAAGGTATACAATACATACGCTCCATCTTCAATGATGTTTACGTAAAACACCAAGTTACGACTACATTGTGATCTGATTTAATACTGAGTAAGTTGAATTTTCATTAAGATTTTTGTGTTAATATTATTTTAATTTATCAGTCTATGTTATATTGTGTTTAATTTTGATCTGTATTTTTTATATAATTTTCTAAGTGAGCTCGTTTCTGAATACAAGTTGATCCCATTCCAATGTCGCTAGAGCCTAAATTAATTTAACTTAATTTGTAAAATATAAACATTTATTTATTATTTATTTTCTTTCTTTCAAAAGAATATCTCCAGCAAGATCTACGTCACATTTAGTTATATTCGAATTTCGGAAGGACTATTTTAGCATAAGAAATAGAAACATACTGTGATTTATGTGGAATGATGATCTCTGCTGTGATGAAATGTGTTATAAATATGCCCCTGTAATGTCATGTGACGCAGAAAGAATATTCTCCCAGTTTAAACAGATTTTATGTCCATGTTTAATCTTTCGTACACTACTTTTAACACTTGAATATAAATAATTGATTAAATGGCGATCTTACTCGTGTTAATTATGTAAGCATGTGTGGCTTACTGCTGTTTCGGTGTTACTTGACGCCATCCTCAGAGCCTACTCGGCGCTATCTCAACTTCGCTGCCTGTTGTGTGGGTGCGTTCGTTTGATGAAGAGTTGTGTCAAATAGTGTGTATGTTCTAAAATTGATCTGTGTGTTGAGAATTTGATTAGGGTGTGTTTTAGTGTGCCTGTATATTCCATATTGTTCTAGTGTGTTGAGTTTTTGGTTTTTGGGTTGTATGTGTAGGATTTCTATGTCCGTATATTTATGTTATTGTATGTGTGGTTAGCATTAGTTATGTGTTCTGAATATGTAGATGTATTGTGTCCTCTGGTTATTGTTTTAATGTGTTCTTTGTATAGAGTTTGGAATGATCTGCCTGTCTGTCCAATGTAGAAACTGTCGCAACTATGCCGAACACATAACTAATGCTAACCACACATACAATAACATAAATATACGGGCATAGAAATCCTACGCATACAACCCAAAAACTCAACACACTAGAACAATATGAAATATACAGACACACTAAAACACACCCTAACCAAATTCTCAACACACAGATCAATTTCAGAACATACACACAATTTGACACAACTCTTCATCACACGAACGCACCCACGCAACAGGCAGCGAAGTTGAGATAGCGCCGAGATCTAGTAGGCTCTGAGGATGGTGTCAAGTAACACCGAAACAGCAGTAAGCCACACATGCTTACATAATTAACACGAGTAAGATCGCCATTTAATCAATTATTTAAATGTTATGTGACGTTCGTAAAAGATTTGCATTTCATAACCTCGACCCTATTTAACATATATTCTTTTAATTTAATTGCTTATCGGTCTATGCCTTTTCAAAATGAAAAATCTCAGAATGTATGTTTTCGTTCACTGCAACGCCTATAGGCTGTGATAAATGAATTCTTTGTATAATGTGTAAAATATAAATATCATTAATTTATATATTTATTTTTGTTATAAGTTAATTGTGTCCCTGTAACATCATGTAAGATAGGAAGATTATTTTCTTAGCTTAAACAAATTTTTACTAACAATTATGGTAAAAGATATGAATTTCATAATCTCAGAATACATGTTTTGTTCACCGTAACGGAACTGATTTTGTTACATGAATTAATTGCATATAATGTATATAGAGTATATACCGTTAATGTGTATCATGTTTACTATTATGTTGTATAATATAATATATTCTATATACTAGTTCAGTATTATTAACTAATTATATTTTCTGTCATATGTAGCACTAATATTTTGTAGAGCGTTAGTTTCGAAGTTTTAGTGCGTTTATGTGGTTAAAGAGAGCTGGACAGACCATTTCAATTTAGTAGCAATCCCACTTACAGTTGACATGATCTATTATTATTATTATTATTATTATTATTATTATTATTTAGGCTACTGAACTATACCTTTCGTAGCGTATTGACGTATGCATTTAGCGTCAGAATTTGAACTCTGAACGGCCTAAAGGTACTAACCGATAACTTCTCTAACTTGTTTGGAAACGAAAATGCGCTTGCCTGGTAATCACTCACCTGCATTGACGCATTCCCGACGTCTTTTGATGATATTACTATTCTCAAGCAAAATTTCTAAGTATTTCCGCTATGATTGCAATTTATCTCCTTATATTGTCTCTAATTCGCTGTGGTGTGGGAGTTATTCCTATACACTGTATATGAGTTGTTTTAAAAGTAATTCTTGAGAATCTGTACTTCCATTTTACTACGTGTAACTGTGTCAACGTAGCTAGATCAAGAGACTAGACCATAGTAAATGGTAGAGCTTAAAATGCTTAGATTACGAGAAAAAAACATAAATAAATTTCGAAAATGACTTATTTAGAGAATACATTATTAGAATTCCGTTTCAAAAAATTGAAGTTTTTATGTCTATGTTCACGTCGAAAGCGCGAATGTGAATGCTTAAGCTTTACAATCTCCGCTGTAAGAAGTACTATTGCCATGGAAACACCACTAATGAATACAATCAAGATTGGAGTGATTGTTTCTATTGTCACAGTTTCCACGGCAGCCATTTCGTTTTCATTCTGCTTTCGTAATGGTAAAGCCTTCTGCAAATGCTGAAGTATCCCGGATCCTTGCATCTCCAGTGTACTGAAAAAAGTAAGATTAGTGAAATAGAGAAATATCGTTAAGTACAGCATATAAATTGGGAAGAATTACAATTAATATTAATTTTAATATTAGTCATTAGATAAACTTCAGCGTATTTCTCTGTCGAAAGTATAAGCGAATATAAGAAGAGAATTTCTTATATTTTCTTTCTAAAACGATTGCCGAATTCTATTATTTGTAGTACGATATGAATGATGACGGATTAGTTTTTATACATCATTTTTGGTGAACTACTTTACTATATTTCTAACAGAT
Organism: Periplaneta americana; assembly: GCF_040183065.1. Taxonomy (NCBI): domain Eukaryota; kingdom Metazoa; phylum Arthropoda; class Insecta; order Blattodea; family Blattidae; genus Periplaneta; species Periplaneta americana. Next base: position 80,253,465 of record NC_091117.1, read on the forward strand.
CTGTCTTACAGAAATGTTTGTTTGTTTTTGTTTAGTCAACTGTCCGAAGACAGGTCTCAACCTCACAAGTGATACCAACATGGCACCACTTATGAGGCAACTAGGCCAGGACATAATGGGATAGGGTGGCAAGTTCCTTTCCCCCTCCATTGCATACATCACCATGGATGAATAAATATATCATATCATTAATGTTATATTTGTGTTATATCAGTTCTTTGATACAGAGTGGCTAAATAAGACTACAAGAATTCATATGTGAAAAAAAGAATATATATATATATATATATATATATATATATATATATATATATATATATATACACTGGTGGCCATAATTCTGGAAACTTTTTTTTGTACTGAATTATTATAACATTCGTATTGATTCACGGATTTATACAATTGAAAATGTTATTCATGACTGATCCGTTAATTTTGGGGTTGTAATAAAGGCATTATATTAAATCCTGAATATTTTAACAATAAATAATCATTACTATGTATTATGTTCTTGTCGTTTAAAGATCTAAATATTAATTTCAGATTTCATTATAATTTCCCATTATTTACCGCAATAAAAACTGGTCCATTGTTGATTTTAAGATTATTGTTGATCAGTAGAAGCATTGTTGAGCACTGTTGGCATAAAATATGGACATTATTAGTGTGTTTCTATCATTAGTCTGACTTAAGATTTCGTTAGGGTAACACCTGATTGCTTTACAACAAATTTTATTGATCCTTTTATCACAATGGATGCACGAAAGGATTGGAAACGTTCTAGGGCAGTCACACTTCGAGAAGAAGGCTATACATTCAAGGAAATTGCAAGGAAACTTGGCAAAGGTGCTACAGTGTCTGGCGTCCAGAAGGTATGGCAGAAGTACAAATCCACAAAATCTTGTAAAACAACACCTAGGACTGGTAGAAAACCTAAAGTAAGTCCAAGAGATGTGAGACAGATTTGTCGATTAATAATAATTAATACAGGATATAATGAGAAATAATAATGAAATCTGAAATTAATATTTAGATCTTCCCATAATTAACGGATCAGTCACGAGTAACATTTTCGATTGTATAAATCTGTGAATCAATGCAGATATAATAATTCAATACAAAAACAAAAAGTTTCCAGAATTATGGCCACGTGTGTGTGTGTGTGTGCGTGTGTGCGTGCGTGCGTGTGTGTGCGCGCGCAGGATGAACCGTAAACGTCATAATTCATAAGTATAAAAAGTATGAAAGGAAAACTGAATGGTCCCCCAATTGCTTTGAGCAGTGCAAGTTATAATATTAAATTGATATGTTGGAATTTTGTAAACGATTGAATTTGTGAAATTTAGCCTACTTTGACTAGTTTCTTCTAACATGAGTCATGTTCTGTAGTTAAGAATTCCAAACATTTGCTTAAGTTTTATTGATGACTTATTAATTTCCTTTCCGTCTATTTCTTGACTACCCAAGAAAAAATAAGTTATGTGTAACACTGTTACAGTATTTAATCATAGTAGTAATTTAGGCCCAAGAATATATACAAAATTTATATTTAAATATCCTAAACTTGTCAATTCTAATAGTTCTAGTATTAAATTAAAAAAGTTATGTATGGATTTTATAAAAATTGAAAAATTGTAAATTAAAATTTATATATTCTAAATGCATAGTAGACATAAGACAAATTGTATTATATACTTATTAATTTCAATTCAGGAATCCGCTCCTGAGCACGAGTTCTATTCTTTCAGGGGCGAGCTATTGCATATTGTATTTTCTGATACAATTATTGGAAAAATAAATAAATAAATAAATAAATAAATAAATATTCTTGGACTCCGTATAATAGTTATTTATGGTACTTGTGAGGTAAGTGTATCTTTATTGCGCGAGTGGAAAGATTTAAAGAACGAGGCGTCAGCCGAATGCTTAAATTACACTAGCGCAATGAAGATCACGCTCACAAGTACCATACGTAATTTTATCCATGACCATAAGAAAAAAATTTTGTTTTATAAAAGAAAATATGTTGAAAATAAGTCCTCATATAATCAGATATCATAGCATGGATTTTAGAATCGATACGTGTACTAGGTAGGTCATGATGTAGGAGGCCATGAATAGTGAAGAATGGTTGGTATCTAAGGCGTTGGATAAATAACAAATTATAATTAATTATATAATAATTTTTTTTTTTCATTTTAAACTCGTATTTTCGTCTTTTTGAAGTTTGAGGGATTATTTAGAAGCGTTCACGGGACTAATGTGATTAAAATAATTTTACATTTTACTTCTGTAAACTTAAGAGGTATATTAAAATATAATTAATCATCGTGTCTGTTTAGTTCAGTTGACTAAGGCGTGTTTTTATTAAATCCTATAAACCCATATTCGCAGGTTCAAGTCTCCTCGCATCCCAAAAGGTAAATTGTTACAAAATTAAAAAAAAAATAACTTACATATTAGATATGGGTGCAATGCACAAATTACAATATAGTAGTATTAGTAGATAGAGAAAGGAGAAGGAGATTGAGTGTATGGAGATTTAAGAAATGGTAATAAAGAAGTAGAGGTAGTGACATCTAGTAACTTCTTGAGTAATAGTTGAATGGAAAAGTATAGGTGTGTGCCAGGGTACTAGAAAAATACTAATGAACTGTGAGGTAAAGTTTAAACTGTAAGGTAAAGTCTTTATCTCACTAGTGGAATAAAGTAATGTTGAATAAGAGCTACTTTACAAACGCAAAAGTAATTAGTAAACGTATGTTTTTTGTTAAGGTTATGGATAAAATATAATAAAAAGAACTTCATGTATCTGTGTACATTATTTGCATCAAATATTTCTGGTAGACAGTCTACGTGTAGCATGATAAACTTCCTGACATGTGTAAGTTCATAGATAAAGACAATGTGCTTGAAGGAAGAAGAAGAAGAAGAAGAAACAAACGAATAGAGTGGTAGTTATGATGGCAGTGGTGGCGATGATGGTGTTTTTACATTTTTGTTGCTACTCACTGGAACTGGAAAAATTTCCAGTAGGGACTCCTCTTGTTGATGACCATAGCTGAGATGGCTGGAATGTAAGCATGTGGTATTGGCACGATTTCGCAGGGTACGTCATTCAGTAGACTTTGCACGATGCTGTTAGGTCCCAAAAATGCATATTTATCTCTGATGCATAATCGCTGTAACCCGTCGCGGTGTGTCTTCGGTAGATCATGTTTCTCACGAGCAATCAGCTGTGTGTTCAGTTGATGCATTATCTCATCGCTTGCTTGCTGTAACAGGATTTTGAGGAGTTTAAACATACAGTTACAGTCAGAGTAACTGTGTAATAACAGTTCTACTATTTGGCGAGGATAAAATAATTGGCCATTGAAAAGTAGGTTATGACATGGCCGAACATTACCTTAATAGAAGAATCAAACGAGCATAGATATTTTGTATGTCTGCTGCTACTACAACTACAATACTTTTTATTTTAGTTGGTTATTTAACGACACTGTATCAACTACTAGGTTATTTGTGTCGATGGGATTGGTTATATCGAGATGGTATTTGGCGAGATGATGCCGGGATTTGCCATATATTACCTGAATTTTGTCTTACGATTGGGGAAAACCCAATCATGTAATCAGCCGAACCGGGAATTGAACACACCTAGCCAAGCTCCGAATCAGCAGGCAAGCGTCTCAGCCGATTGAGCTACACCAGTGGCACTACTACTATTACTGCTATTCCTATCTATTAATAATACTACCAGCACCACCACGGCCAACTAAAACAGAAGACAATTAATTTGTTTTCAAACATGCACTAATAAAGACAGAAATCCGTAAGATTATGAAGGATGATAAGTTAACGTTTGATTTATTCATGACGAAAACATTTCTGACTCTACAGCAGTGGTTTCCAACCTTCTGAATGCCACGGACTCTCAAAAATATTTTCAATAATTTAAACCTATAAATATGTTCTACTCAATACATATTTTCATAACGTAGTGAATTGAGTATCCTTAATGAATTGGTAGTGATATTACATTTTAGTTTAGCTTTTGAATATAATTGAGGGGCTGGGTGCAAGAAGGGCATTTTATAGGATGTGCTCTTTTTGAGTAAAACGTTTTATTGTGTTCTCTGATCTGTTATGCATATGATCACCAAGCTGTAGTTCAATACTGTGATCATAGAGGTCAGAAGTACCCAAAATGTAAAGGCGTGCATAGATAACATTATTACGGTTTGAATTTTCAACTTAATTTTCTCAAAACTTGCATCTGAGAGAAGTGCCTTTCTTGCACCCAACCCCTCAATTTTAACCTGAAAACACATAAATACAAATAGGCCTATATCACGTTTTACTGAGAAAAATGAAATTAGTTTCTTAGACTTGCCGTAAAGTTGTTATTGGGATGGTTGATACTGCCTTGTAGCTGGCAGTTTTGACAAGTCTGTTTCAAAGTTTAGCTGAACATTAAATTTACAGGCACAGACACACATCAATTCTTCATGAAGACCAACAGAAAATGTACACTGGACATAAGTATGTTGATACAAATGACATTTAGATGTTTTGTAAATCGGAAAACATGAGAATACATGGGTGATTGCAAATAAGGCTGCAACAAGATCGCTATGGGAAACACGATTTTTAAGCTCGAGTCAGAAGATAATAACTAACAGCTTCTCTTCATCTTTGACGGAAAAACTCATTTCTGTCACACAGAAGAGTTTTCACTCAATTTTTTTTACAATTGTAGGAAGGAAAAAAATTCCCTTAATTTTAATGTTAATAAATCAAGATGTCTTCATACTCCCAACAATATAGGATAAGAGTTCATCACCATTTGTTGCTAGGAAGTTACTTAGAGTAAGAAATTAATCGAATTCTCAATTGGCAACACAGCTAGACCACAAGTGTAATTTCTTTATCATTGCTTCAATGTTATCTTGAACTGTGACCACCTAAAGGGGACTCTGAAAATTTAATTCAAAGAATTTAAAAATATAAAGTAACAGATAGATAGGCTAGATTTGCAAGCTAAGATAAGTCCCTCAAGTGATTTCATTCCTGGTAAACTCTGCATCTCGCAAGTCCGACACAAGCAAGCTGAAAAAATCAGAGAACGCGATGACGTTAAGTTTAATTGAGATTCCATTTTAAAAATATACTTTGTTCTTGCGAACCCCTTTCGAGTTACTCGCATACCCCTGGGAGTCCGCGGGCCACTGATTGAGAACCACTTCTCTATAGTCTCAAAGTGTTCGTGAATTAAGATGAATCCTGAATTGGAGTTCGTAACCAATAATAATAATAATAATAATAATAATAATAATAATAATAGTCTAAAAATACAGTAGCATCATAATAAGCCATCACTCAAGAGGCAATTAGGTCAGGAGATAGTGGGGTAGGGTGGCCAGTTCTTTTCCACCTCCAATGCATATATCGCCGATTAGCTACATATTCAACTAATCAGATTTCAGGTGCATACAAATAATTGTTCTTACTCTGACACATTTGGTCAAGTGAGATGTAGATCTACTGCCTAATAATAGATATACATATCAGCCAGAACCTCAATCAGAGGTATATATTACATTAGTAATGTTTTAGTGACATTAATATAATACTAATAGTATAATGGTGTTATATATTGGTTTTGAAAAACCACGTAAATCTTTGCTGCAAATGAGGCATTTGATATTCTTTTCACACAAGCAAGAATTTCTCCTCTCATTGTGAAAGGAAGATTCTTCTCACAATCGACACGGAATAACACGATCTCGATAGATACTGCGAAGGTACAAGCTCCATTGATACCACAAGAAGTTGAGGGAAGGAAACATTACGTCTTACTGTACAGTACAGTGCTCAAAGCTTGCAACTCACGTTTGCATTACAACTCACTAAACGGACACGTCTGGTCTAATTTTTTAGTTATTCCTGAGAAATTCAGTTCCAGTAACCCATCATGTCTTCTTCTTAGACTATTAACCCTGTTCAGTTCTTTTGAGGAAGTTTGTAGAAGTCTTCAGAAGCTTATCAACTATGGTAGGAATTAGATTTTTTTTTCTGATTCGTAATACTGAAGGTCCTCCTGAGATATCTGTCCATGATAACTAGGCTCCGTATTTCAGCTACCTATAAAATGACATGAAGTTGCCTCATTCGAAGTATATGTGACGTCACAGCGCTGGTACAGGTACGCTCGTATACAAAATAGTTACGCATCCTCCGCCCTCTTCCTCTAAAAAGTCAAAATCGGAACGCAGTCATAGTGAGCAGTCTTATCGATCACTGCTCTTACTAGCCGTATTATTTAAATAACTACATCTTTGTGGCTGCTTAAAGGTTTATTGCATAGGTAAAATGTCTTAGATAAGACGTTCAAGAGTGTAATATTGCAGGGCATTATTGAGAATATTTGAACTAATATTTTCATAACATAAATTGGGTAAAATAAACGTAAAAGTGACAAAAACAGTGCACTAAAAGACTCTGCAATACCAAAAGGAACAGAAAGTGTGTTAAACGTAATGTAAAAAACTAGTATCATCAAAATCTGAAAATTATGAAGATATTAACTCGACGTTTAGCATGGATTTGTGTAGCCCACCATGATGTTCAGTGCCAACATCCCAATTAATAAATTGAATAATCTACATTTTAGGGAATTTCTAGGGAAGTACCTACATAGAATATTGATGAGCGACATGCAATATCCTAATGGAACACGAAAAAAATATCAGACATTATGAATATCTTGTACTACACCATACACCGATAACATCATATGCTATTGAAAGAATTTCTTGCAATATAAAATCATTTCAAGTGACATCTGTATATGTTCAAGTTCCGTAACTTACGAATGCACGATATCAGCCGTATTCACTGCAAAGATCACGACGAAAATGAACATCACGGCTCAAGCATGTGTTTAGACTACCAGTATAGCTTCAGAATATCGGGAGTTGACTGTACTCCACGAACACGCAGGGACGACGCGTTTGTTTATATTATTATCCGTTGCAATACCTGTGTTCGGCGTACTGTATACCCAATGTGTCTTTAAATTCCAGGTAGCTGGAATACGAAGCCTAATGATAACAAACATGGCAAGGCCGGTGATTTAGCATGGTGTTTTTTCTTTCAGAAGCACCACATATCTATTACTTGAAACGGTAGGCTTTATTTTACCTCTTAAGGAAATCACGCTTAGAATATTATTGCGTTTAAAAATTACATTGCCCTCGGCAGTTTTTTCATTCTCAGAATCTGGGGTTTTCTGGAAGATCTTAGTATCCTTTACATCACTGAGAACGGCGAACTTACCTCAAAATAATCTAGTTCTGCAGACTGATCCAGAACGCCAAGCCGATATGTGCCATCGTCTAGAAGGCCTTGAAATGTTGTGAACGGCAATTTTGTGTTTCGAGCAGCAAGAATCGATATGAATGTAGCAGAATAGGATGATAATAACATCATTGCCGTCAGGTAGGATGTCACAAACACAATTCTGGACGACAAGGTATTAGGGGATACTTCTTGACCTGTTAAATGAAGATGGAAATAAATTATTGCGCCTTAGCAGAATATTTTAGTAAACTTGTGTGCCTATAGAATACATTATAATTTCATTACATGTTGGAGAGAGGATTAAGCATTTATCTAGGATAAACGGTCTATATTGTATTCTAAGAACTCAATAGCTAAGAATTTTAACACTAAGAAGAAAAAGACACGAAAAATGAGATTTGCCTTTTATTTATATTTAAATTGCAACTTAATAACTATTTAATTAAGAGTACCGGCATTAGAGAAGATACAAATGATTAATTTTTAAAGTCTGGTTGCGTCGAATTTAGAAATCCATTGTTCCAAATTATTTCACGATGGACATTAGAATTTGCATTTTTACATTAGGCCTAATTACAGAATCTGTGTACAGCATATATATATATATATATATATACACAGGGAGTTTAATAAATACTGGGCATAATTTCAGGTATGTATTTCCCACATGTAGACAATCAAAATAGTTCATTACAACATGTGTCCGGAAATGCTTTATTTCCGAGTTATGGCCTTCACAACATTGAAATTCACCGGAACGTTTTTCTTTCCGCAGGTCGTTGCCGTCAAAGGAGACATTAAGAGGGCACTCTGACAGTTCATTCCGAGGCGAAGGTTACATTCAGTGTTGTGTAGGTGTTAGACTGTGCGACATGTATTCAGATCAAGAGCTGGCAGATACACTTCAGATACACTTAAGGCGGACGGCAATGCTGCGCTGGCTCGTCGTTTGTACCAGGAGAGGTACCCACAGCGACAATGTCCAGATCGGAAGACATTTGTACGTCTCCATTACCGTCTGTGCGAGTATGGAAAATTTAACTCTCTGGTTTGGGAAGGGGACGACCAAGATCTACAACTCCAGAAGTACAGGAGGAGATTCTGGAGGCTGTGAACATGACTCCTTCTATCAGCACACGAAGGGTAGCGTTGCAAGTCAATGTTCCTCATACGACTGTCTGGAGACTGTTGAAAGAGTATCAATTGTATCCTTATCATTTGCAACGTGTACAGGCCCTGTCACCAGCAGATTACCCTGCACGAGTTAGGTTCTGTCAGTGGTTCTTGCAGCAGTGTGGTGTAAATCCGAACTTTCCTGCCTTAGTATTATTTACAGATGAAGCACAGTTCACACGAGATGGCATAACAAATTTCCACAATCAGCATGTATGGGCGTATGAAAACCCACGTGCAACTGTTCCATCTCATCACCAGGTGCGGTTCTCCCTCAACATGTGGGCCGGTATCATTGGTGATCGATTAGTTGGACCCCATGTACTTGTAAACAGACTTACGGGGCAGGCGTACACAAACTTCCTGGAAAACACCATACCTCATGTTTTAGAAAACACTCCACTGATCAATCGTCAACACATTCACTTCTTGCATGATGGCGCTCCTGCACACTTCAGTCGTACGGCTCGCCGGTACTTGGATCGAAGGTTTCCTGATCGATGGATAAGTAGAGGTGGCCCAATTGCTTGGCCTCCACGCTCACCTGATCTGAACCCTCTCGATTTCTACTTGTGGGGTCATTTAAAATCATTGGTTTATTCGTCTCCGGTGCCTGATTTGAAATCCCTTCGGAATCGAATTGTGGCATGTTCTGAGGACATACGCAATACTTCTGGAGTTTGGGATCGTGTTCACAGGTCAATGAGACATCGATGTGAGGTCTGTATTCAAGCAGGGGGTGGAGATTTTGAACATATTCTGCAATGACAACGACCTGCGGAAAGAAAAACTTTCCGGTGAATTTCAATGTTGTGAAGGCCATAACTCGGAAATGAAGCATTTCCGGACACATGTTGTAATGAACTATTTTGATTGCCTACATGTGGGAAAAACATACCTGAAATTATGCCCCGTATTTTTTAAACATCCTGTGTGTATATATATATATATATATATATATATATATATATATATATATATATATGTATACAGAGTAAAGCGTAAGCAATATCATTAATTTCAGAAGGAAATTCTTTGAGATATTTCAAACAAAAATGTTTAATACAATTTTATTCGTTTTTGGTTCCTTTTCGAGATAAATTTTTTTTATTAAATATTTCATAGCGCCTTTTTGGGAAAGCCTTAATTCCTAATATGCTTAATCAATTTAAGAGAGCGGTGAAAGAATTTTAGTTTTGTCCTTTAAATGTGCAGAAATTTTATCCCAACAAATATAACATTTCAAAATTCCTTCCCAGAAGGAAGGGTTAAATTTGTTCGTATCAAATTTCTGCACATTTAAACAACAAAATTAAAATTCTTTCAATAATTTTTATCATATTACACTGCTTTCTTAAATTGACTGGGCATATTAGGAATTGGTTCAATAGCTTTAGGCCTACCAAACGACGCTTTGAAATGTTTCACATATATTTTTTTTTTCGAAAAGGAAGAGAAAAAAAACGAGAAAAATCGTATTAAACCTTTTTGTTTGAAATAAGTAAAAGAATAACCCCTCGAAATTAATTACATTATGGTTTACTCTGTATATATGGTGGAAGTAATATAAACCTGCAGATTGAAGGGGCAATAGAATGAATGAGAATGAACAAAAGCATATTACGCGTTTTGTAATTAAGTGCACGGTTAATTAGAAAATTATGATGAAAATCTGCGTAGTTTGGTAACAGCGCATTGTTAGCTCACCTACGAATACACGCATACATTCGATCTGATAGCGTTCCGTTCCTTACAGTGCAATAGGGTTGCCATATGTCCCAATAGTAGGAAATAACGATACGTGTTAAACCATCCATTTTAATGAAGAAAACCATCCATTTTAATGAAAAAATACAAAGGGATAAATAATTTCTTATCAGAATCGTACGGATAATATTTATCGAGTAATACAGCGTTTACATTTTTAGATAAGTATCCACTTATGACTAGGCCTAATATGAAATTATAATTTTTGTTGTTGTTCTGTATATGAGTAATAAGCTGTTAAAGTCTGAAGAGTTATATTACTTCTACTCTGTATATAGGCTATACGAGTATATGGAGAATCCACTGCAAGAATGATGGATGTCACTTTCTTGTCGAAAATGAACCAAGACTGTCAATGCATAGCTTAAGACATATAGAATGTACATACAGAGTTATATGGCATTAACACTGCTAGTCATTGTCCAGTAATGATCGGAAAATCACAGTTGAGCGGTAAGCATTTCAAACTTTCAATTGCTTCTCCTGTAAAATGTATTCCAAATGACATCCATCATTCTTGCAGTGGACTCGTGTATATATATTAGGTTGATGCACAAATTCACAGCGGTTCTTATTAAATTAAAAATTATTTATTTTACGTAAATATAATACACAAAAAGTTAATAATATTGTCCTGAATTGATTATGGCTTGCTCCCAATGTTCTGGCAGTTTTTCGATTTCACAGCTGAATAAATCCGGTGGGTTGGAATTAAAGGAATCGTGAAGCTAATTTTGAAGAACAGCTTCGTTATTAAAGGAGATTTTCCCAAGATTTATTGGATATAGAGGGGAAAAGTTGAAAATGTGGTGGAAGAAGATTAGGAGAATAGGGTTCATGTGGAATAACATCCCATAGAGCTCTTGAATAACCGCCTTTGTAATGTTAGCAGTATGCGAACAGGCATTATCATGTTGCAAAATCACTTGAAGCAGTCTTTCCGGTCGTTTTTCATGAATTACGGACTGAAGGCGACAGAATCATTGGAAAGATATGTCAGCAGTGATGATAACGTTCCTCGGAAGCAATTTATAACAAATGACACCTTCTTTTTCCCACCAGAGATATAACATTAGTGAGATTGGATGACACCAGCTTTTGCATGAGGAGGTTAGGCCTACTATTTTGTTAGGTTTAAAAGTCATGTTGAGGTTACAGTTCAGATAAGTTGAATAATATACAATAAGAAAAATTATGTTACAAGAGAAATAAATCAAAATTTGCTTCAACATTGGCCACGAACTAAAAAGTATTCATAATACATTACAGAGCTTAAAAACAATAAACGATCCATATCTTATCAATTCTGCTGAAGAATATTTCATTGCATTAAATTATAATCAAAATGCACAATTGTTAAATGAACAAGTCCTGAATCCCCAAAATCCTCTATTTCGTATCACCATTTAACTATTTATCGAGATGTTCCGCCTGGTGTTTCAATAAAACTCCCCTCCCCCTTTCCACCCATATTCTACATAGAACGCACAATGTGACAAGCCATGTTGTGTCGATGAGTTGACTTCAGCATCTGACTCTGCTCCAGCTTCAACATCGTAAGTACTAACAGTAAAGCTCTATTGATGCTTCCCAATTAATTCTATTTTCTAATTATTGTTCGTAAAATCCCTTTTCATTAATTTCAGATGTCTTAATCACCTCATCGACTCGAGTGACAAAATATTCCATTGAACTTCAGTTATCAACTACCATCATTAAATGTTAACTCTCAGAATACACAAATTTTACATTTACACTCTAGTAATTATTAATAATCCAAAGGACATACACTCATATGCATTACATGTCATTATTGAATTGTTATATGCCTTTTTTAATGTTTTGACATATAATGTTCGGAATATGTATTATGTCTTTCTCGTGTTAAATTCTATCGTACCTGGTTAACATGTTTCGGCCTGTTATGAGCCTTCTTCAGAACTGGTTGTTGCTGGTCTTGGTGGATGTGTTTTGTAATTTTGTTATGGGACATATGCAGAACACGTCACAAATGCTAACCACACCTACAGAGACATCAACACAGACATGGAAATTCTACACATCCAACCAAAAAAGCCAGAAACTAAACACACTAGAACAATACGAAATATACAGACACACAAAAACACATCCAAATGAAATTCTCAACACACAACTGAATTTCAGAACATCCACTCTCTTTGACTCCACATTACACTACACAAACACACCCCCACAGGAAACAAAACAAAAGGCGCCAAGATCAGCAACAACCAGGTCTGAAGAAGGCCGATAACAGGCCGAAACATGTTAACCAGGTACGATAGAATTTAACACAAGAAAGACATATAATACATATTCTGAACTGATAGAATGTTAAAAGTTGTGTAATCAAGATGTATATAATAATGTTTCCTATACGGTTTTATTCATTATGTATGCATTTTATATTTTCTGTTTCACTTGTGTTGAACTTGTCTAATATAGTGGTTCCACCTGATGATGATTTCTTGTAAAATCGAAAATATTCGTGGTTACAACCAAGAATTATAATGTGTTACAACCAAGAATTGTAACAAAACTTGTTTTTGTACCAATCTGTTGACTGAAATTGTAAGATAATTTTTCTTATCGTATATTTTTTAGGGCTTAGCCACTCATTTCTGTTCTTTATGTTGATGTAAAGGAACATTTTTCGTCACCAGTAACAATTTGAGACAAAAACAATCTATACCGTTGATGAACTAAACATGACAAGCCAGCAGAAAAGCACGAATGTTAGGACGCTGATTTTTTGTTGTTTTGTCTCGAATGGTACGTTACCAATACTTTCCATTGCTTGACTTTTCTCATGGAATGAAAATCTCATACGATGATTGTTTGATCGCAATTGAAGGGTTCAGAGCCATAGTGGGCTAAGCGCCATTTATTAATAACAGAGAAAGCTAGGGTTAATGTTAAGTGAATATCATAATTTAATGAAGATTGACATATCATTTAGTTTGAATGTGCATACTTTATATGTATTACTTGCTATACTTTTCATTGAATTATGGTAACCGCTTAATTTTAACCCTTCTTTTCTACGTTTTTAACAAATGGCGCTTGGCCCACTATGGCTCTGAACCTTTCAGTTCATCATACTGGCCAATTTTAGAAGTACCGTAGACTGATGTTTATCATCGCGAATTAAAGCTTTGAAACCGTCTTCATAAAAGTTGGTCTTTCTGAAAGTGAAGAATCATTCATGTCAAAATGGCACTCTCTAAAACGAGAAAAACATTTTGGTGTCTTACTTTCCCCTTTTCATCTCCATTGTAACAATTAGATTTGCACAGAGGATGAATAAAGCGATGATTGTGGAACCCAAACACTGGTGGAGTGATATATAGAAGAGAAATCTAACTCCTTATTATCGCCTGTCACCCATCCACACGAATTCAGGAATAATGGACACGACCGCATTCAGCAGAACTCTGACATCATACTGCAGCAAGTTAGCAAGTTACGTAGTTGAATTCTAGAGACCACTATTGTATTGTATAACTATGGAGCATGTCGGTCTATCATTATATCTACTTGTGTTGTCGAGTAGTGTCTCGAAAATGTGGAGACAGAATGGAAATGAGGGTATTTCTTGTCACGTTCGTCCACCACGGACCTTTACATTGTCATTTCATCAACAATGAAGATATTCTATTTTCTCTTCAAAAATGTTTCGTCTACAGCAATCTCAATTGAGGGGGTCAGAAGCGAAGGGGTACAAGCGACATTTCTAAGAACATGAGTCAAGTGCATGCAGGGCAAGCTAAAACATCTAAAAATTTAGAGGCAAATGAATATATAATTTAAGGGGTTAGGTACAGCTTACAGCAGTAAAATTTTGCAAATATTCAACATTTTTTTTCTTCCATTACTGTATATTGTACAATAATGAAAATTAGTATGTGTAAAACACTGTCCTTCTGCTATATGAAAAAAATATTTTCACGATTAAAAAAATTATTTAGATTTTCTTTTTCAAAATTCAGTCCACTGTGCAGTGAAGAAGCGTTTCTCACATAATTCACAAACTATCCAACATTCTGTGATGAAATGGCTTGTGTGTATTTATGCATGTCATATCTACAGTATGATGCAAGATCACTTTTCTACCTTTGATAGATTGCCTGATAAAAAAGAAATTCATTTTAACCCCTTCAGACCTAAATTTATATTTTAAAAACTTGAAAAAAAAACTGGTCACATAATCATTCTGGGGATCTAAAATTCCCAAATCAAATCTTCACAGAAAATAAAAATTTGGGGACAATTTTGACCCATGGGGCCCCAAAATTTTAAAATTTATTTTTAATTCAGGTATAGAAATGTTTCAAAAATAATATTCTCCATTTCTATTACATTGAAATTTTCAAAATATTTAAAACTATCGAATATATTCCAAAAAAGAAAAAAAAACGATGTACACCAGGCCTGAAGGGGTTAAAAATGGTCAAATATCATTATTTTTCTTCTAACACAAAATAAAAAAAATATCATTTATTAAGGAATGTAGCTGAAAGAGCACGATATTGTAAACATGAGTTTCAGCAATAAAATAAAAGAGGGAGAACATGAAAAAGTTCACAAGTTTATGAGATATGAGGGAGATGCTTCATGAATTATGAATTAAAAAAAAGTATAAATAATTTTTTATGGTAAAAATATTTTTTCATACAGCAGAAGGACAGTATCAGGCCGCTGCTTCAAATCCAAAGTGGTGATTGGATGAGAAATGTAATGTTAAGTGTCGTAGTAAACATGTCATTAAGAAGGTTGTTCCAATTTTACACATACCAATTTTCATTACTGTACAAGATAAAGTAATGGAGGAAAAAAATGTATAATTTTTCCAAAATTTTACTGCTGTAAGCTATATCTAATCCCTTAACCACATCACACACTAAAATTGAAATAAAAAATTTCACGGAATTTACGAAAGCTTAAATACTTTCAACAACATTTCCTCAAAAATACTGTAACTTAAATGCATTATACCTCTCTACTTCTGAGTTCTGACCCCCTCAATTACTATTAAATTAATTCTCATCATTTTATTACTAGCTATCTCAACCTAATTATAATTGATTTAATTAAATTAAGTCATAAATTAAGTTATTATTTTTTCTTATAGGTTTATCTAAATTTAAATAAACATGTAGGTCTACTAGTCGTTAAAACTTTACTGAAGAATATTGCTGGAGAATCTTTTAAGTGTAGTGTAAATATTCGTAATTTAAATATGTATTTATTGATTAAGGCTGGTTGAGTGAAAGAGAAGGCCTTATGGCCTTAATTTTGCCACCGAAAATAAAATATTCTATTCTATGTTACGCCAATGTCCCGAGTATAACGAGGATGAAAGCGGAGCAGTAAAATAAGACAGCGGGAAATTTTTCACTATATACGTATTCGCGAATGAATTGCGAATCCGCTACTACTTCTGGTTTTTTTCATTTAATATAATTTTCTTGTATTGATTTCTGCCAGAGGACATGGTATTTGAAACATAGATGAATTCTGTGATTTTATTTTGTGATAGTGTCTAGTTTGACTAAGTTCCGCGAAGTTACTCGTGTCTACTGTACTGATGAATCCTTACGCTCATAATTATTATTATGCCTCAACAATGGTCACTCTTTCCGGCATGATGAAAAAACTAAAGCCTGTGCGACACGTTAATAACACACAATCGTACGACACAAGCAGGGTTTCCTCTGGCAGAACACGGTCATCCCAACGACCTAGTGCTTAGGTATGCTTCATGTCACGCCCGATAAGCTGCTCCATACTTCTGTACAGTACTAGTACCGCGTGGACAGATTATTATGAGTGTCCCTTGCTACGCGCGGGGCTCCATAGATCGCGCAGCTTGTATGTACTAGAGATGAACAACGTTCGTAGGCCTACAGTTGTTCCTTACATCACATATCATGAATCTGATATAAGTCTATTTCAATGAGGCGCAGCACACAGTTATTTTGCTACATTGGTTTGTTGTTGGTAATGACAGGAACCACGACACAGCTGTACCAATCCAAGATCTGTGGTCTTTCCTGCAAGGTCGACAAATCTATTACGGAGCAATGAGTCTAACTCGGTTCTTTGAAATAACAATAATTCTTAGATTTAACGACAAGAACACAAGGGAATTACGCCGCCAGAATGACAAGTTTGCACCACTGAAGAAATTATTTCCAAGCCTCAATGAACTTTTCCCCAAGTATACGTTTCTAGTCCTCATAATTTATTATGATATGAATACTGAGTTATGTATGTAGCTAATGTTTATTGAATTACAGCAAATAAATAACATTTGAAGTCTTAATTAATAGATATAAAAACAAAATAACATAATTTGATAAAATAAAATAAATATATTTGTGGGCCTGAGGCCCCCCCCCCCTCGTTGGTAATGCACGTTACAGATTATGGGTTGGTATTGCTAGGGTGAATAACTGTAATTCATTTTACAAATTATATACATATATATACATTTATATGCATGCATATATATAGATATATGATAAAACATAAACCAAAGGTCCCGGGTTCGATACCCGGCGAACAATTTTTCCCTCGAAATTATTCAAATCAACTTTACAGGGAGTTATACCTGAAAATCTTGATTTGCATAATACACGTTACTGTTCGTTAACAGAAAACCACAATTTAAGTCACACGGAGTTAGTGTGCACTCGAAGTTGGTTGCTTGACGGTTGTCAGCCCACTTTGAGGTCTGTGGATATAGAGGGAAAAATTGGATCGGTGTCGGTTAGAGTTCCCGAGTAGCTCAGTGGTAGAGCGTTGGTACGTTAAACCAAAGGTCCCGGGTTCGATACCCGGCTCCGGAACAATTTTTCCCTCGAAATTATTGAAATTATTCAAACATAGACCATTTCTCATAATGATAGTTTCGATTTCACAATATTCCATCTCTGTAACTATTAGTACTATAGTAACACAATAAATGTGAGTGGACAGATATAATCTATTCAAGTTTTGTTTGATTTCTCACAAGTTCTCGATATATGAATGTCTGCTCACACGTCAGCTTTTTCCCAAGTATTACGTTTCTAGTCCTCGTAATTTATTATGATACTAGCCGTACCCGTGCGCTCCGCTGCACCCGTTAGAAATAAATATAAAGTAATTATATAATTAAAATAGGACATTTGATACAGGGAAGATTAGTGTTTGATAGAAGGTTAAATCGTTTAATATGTTACTTAATTTAAATTGTATTTAAATAATTAAAATGCGATCATTTTGGTCCAGAAACCACTCATTTGGTGCAATGACAATTCCTTTAACATGTTTCTTAATTTTTATTACATGTATCCATACTTTAATGAAGACTGACATATCATTTAGATTTAATGTGTATACTTTATTTTACTTGCTATATGTTTCCATTGAATTATAATAACTTAATTTTAACCCTTGTTTTCTACGTAATCAGTAAATGGCGCTTGGGCCACTATGGTTCTGAACCCTTCAAATAACTTATATTATATTATATTATATTATATTATATTATATTATATAAAAATGTGTTGATAACAGATGTACACCGATAAGTAAGTTTTTAATTTGTTATGGGGGCTCTTGAATCTCAGGAGGAACAAATTTTATTTTACAACAGCGCAACATAATGTGCTTGGCTCATTACCCAATTTTTTTGCATTGCATTTAATGCATATGCATTTTATGTATTTTAACACGATTCAATTGAGCATAGTTAAAATTTGGATTATAAAATAATGGAATGCTGAGCTAACATATTATTACTGCACACTAAATCAATACACTCTTGTGGTTCGTTAATTCTCTGAGATAAAAATTATTTTAAGAAATACAGGAAACGAATACACAGAATAGCCTGTCAAGTTGTTTGTGCATAAGAAGCTATTTTAATCTTACCTGTCCTCAATTCATTCCGAAGTTACTGTAATAACATTATAGCATTATGTCCATATAGAGAGACTACACTTTTCAATGGTGAAATAATAATTAATTACACAAATCGGTTAATTTAGCTTCCGATATTACTTCATACAAACACAGAAACATTCTCTGTAGGCTATGATTCATAGCTTTCGATTGTTGTTGACCAAGGCCCCTTATAGACGAATTCATTTGTTTATTTCATTACACCGCCTTAGATGGCAGTTATTTTAATTTTGAAACTCGTTTATCTCATTAAATATCAGTTCTATCAAAATTTTTCAAAGAATAAGACTTATCGGAAATGATTTTTTAAAGAAATTTTTTCACAAAAATCAATAATAAGCGAGATGTTTTGATTTATTTAATTCAGACCCCCTTATGACCCCCCTTTCAAATAATGTATTTTGAATGCCATATAGCCTAAAATCTAAGTTACAACGAATTTAATTTATATTCCAATTTTCATCGAAATTGGTTCAGCCATTATCGCGTGAAAGGGTAACAAACATACAGACAGACAGACATACAAACAAAAATTTCAAAAAAGCGATTTTCGGTTTAAGGGTGGTTAATTATATATGTTAGGACCAATTATAATCGAAAATTACCAAAAAAAATTTCGGCTACAGATTTATTATTAATATAGATGAACACTGAGTTATGTATGTAGGCTAATGTTTCTTGAATTACAGCAAATAAATAACATTGAAGTCTTAATTAATGGATATAAAAACAAAATAACATAATTGGAAAAAAATAAAAGAAATATATTTGTGGGCCTGAGAGGCAATGCACGTTACAGATTATGGGTTGGTATTGCTAGGGTTAATAACTGTAATTCATTTTACAAATTTATATATGCATGCATATGAGCTATTCCATCTCAAATCGACCGAAATACAGAGAAAATTGACCTTGGAATTTTTAAATAAAATGAAACTTTTTCTGTCCGTTGACAACTGTGATACAATGCTTTGTGCAAAGTTTCAGGCATCAGAACTTCATAGTGTTTAAATTAAAAATATTTAAATTTATAGTATTTTCATAAAATTAGCAACTTTAAACTGTTGTGGCTCCGAAACCCTTTCACGCAATGGTCAAAATCATGGTTCATTTTGATGCTGAGAAATTAAAGTTTATATTGACATGTAAACAGTTTTTCTTACTTTTTATGGAAAAGGAGAAATATAGATTTTCCTTCATTAAGACGCCTTTGACCACGAAAAAAATATTTTTAAAATATATGGTTAGATTCCGCATTGAAAGTACAAATGAACACATATTTTTTACTGGTGCACCGTTAATAAGAAAGTATTGAAAATATCAAATAAAGAAAATAGTACGCGCGTGAGCTAACCAGCTGACTGTGAGGCGGGAGCTAGCCGAGACAAGCAAAGGCGAGGAGACAAACATGTGATGTTTCGTCTAGTAACGCATAGCTGGGCTAGCTTTATCACAAGTTTTCGTAAACACAGGAGTAAAATGACGCCCAACGCTCGCTTATCTTCAGCTCTCGGCCAGTGCAAGCAGTACTGAGCCGTTCAAGTCTAGGTGTGTGAAAATAATTTATTTAAAACCCCCGAAACTTATTGCCGAGCCACTAAGCAAACAATTCCGAATCCCTCTTAATAATGCAAGGATTTTTCTCAATATTTTTTACATTTTTACAAATTGGCAAAAAGCCTAAAAGTAAGTAAAATCAGATTATCTGTCTGTGTACAATAAAAATAAGGATTACTTCTTATCATAACCTACCAAATGTCAGCTTCAAAATGAGCTCTCGTTGAATGTTCTGCAGTAAATGGTTCCAGAGTTCTGAGCGCTGTAAGAGGCTTGTTTTTCTAAAATACGCTAAATTTGTGGCTCAATAGTACGAAAACCGTTTGACTTTTGATAGTATATTTTTGAAAATGCACTCTCCTCAGCATCTTGTATAAATAGGGAAAAATTATAGTAAAAAAATGCGAGGTTTTTTACTGATCAATTTCATATGGAATAGCCCATATATAGATATATGATAAAATATACACCATTTCTCAAAATAATAGTTTCGATTTCACAATACTCCATCTCTGTAACTACTAGTACTATAGTAACACAATAAATGTGAGTGGACAGATAATCTATTCAAGTTTTGTTTGATTTCTCACAAGTTCTCGACATATGAATGTCTGCTCACACGTCACATATGTAGGCGATATTCCAATTTATTCCTCTCACACACTGCGCGGCCCGTCATCTTCTATCGAATGTATCGCAGTTCTGTGTTGCAAGCCTTAACCCCTGCAGGCCGAAGTTGGTACGTAATCATTGCCTTTACGTACCCGCACAGGAAGGAATCACAGGAAGTTCAGGCCAGGTGTGTAAGGAGGACATCTCTTCAACTTTTGGCAAATCCAACGTCGAAGTTATGGTGGAAATGAAATTATGCTTCATCTTGCTGAAAAATTAACTATTCTTCCTCTTCCTGCAGTTACAAGAAAATGAGCTGCGAGATTCAGGACACAAAAAGCGCTCTGAGGTTTCTATAGCTTCATTTTATAACAGTGCCATTTTTCAACAATAGCCATCACATTCCAATATGTCAGCCGAACACTTAATAAACTAGGAGATATTATTATCTGTCAATTGAACTATAGTCCCGTCGCTTTAATTTCCGGCAGCCAATCGCGTTACAGGTCGGCTACATTTAAACGTGTGCGTCTTGTGATTCGCTGATGAAGACGTTATTCATTTATTAAGGCTCGATAAATACTTAATATAATCGCCCGCCATTTTGGCTCTTTCGTTGGAGTTCGCAGAATGTACACGAAGACGTTATTTGCCGCTCAATTATTTGCTGAATTACAGTGCGTTTGATTTATTATCATAGGAGCTACGACATGATAATGTTTAACGGTGTGGCAACTAGATTCCTCGTACGGTAGCTCGGCAACGAAAGAACAAAAATGGCGAACGATACTATCTACCTAGACCAGCCATCGTCAACTGGCCTGCATACTAGTTCGGAGCGCCGAGACGCTGGCTGAGGAGGTAGTACTGTGCAGTGTGTCGAGCCAAGCCAACGCATCCCATCACAGAAGCCAACTTTCTGACTGTAATTTATAATGCCTTCTTCGATTGTGTTCTACACGAGCATTGACACCTAACATAAATAAGTTAGTGAGGGAAAAACGAATTAAAATATCCAGGAAAACCAATGCTAATGATCGGAGAAAATAATTTTTATCATTTGTTATTTACATTGTAATAAAATAATTTAGGCCTACTTCAGTCTTGTAACAGAAACGACAATATGTTTCATATGTTATACAAAATAGCAAATAATTGGTTTTGTGATATATAGTGTCATACAAAATGGATAATTAATTTTATTTTATTGACGACAATTAAACAAAGGAATAGGATGACAGGATTTAAATATTAGTAATGGGTTCGATTAGTTTAATATTTTGTAACAGTGAAAATGCATTGTAGGTCTGTAAGTTCTCAATTACTTTAATATGAAAAAAAAAACTATTTGTTTTCAAAACCGCTGCAATACATAACGAAAAAGTACAACTTGCTTGTTGTCTTAAACTAAAAAGTGATTTTAAAATCTAGGAAAACCAATGCTAACGAACAGCGAAAATAAATTTTATAATTTATTTACATTGTAATAAAATAATTTAAGCCTACTTTAGCCTTGTAACAGAAACGATAATATGTTTCATATGTTATACATAATAACAAATAATTGGTTTTGTTATATATATAGTGACAGATAAAAAAAATTAATTTTATTTTATTGACGACACTTGAACAAAGGAATAGGATGACATGATTTAAATATTACTAATGGATTCGAGTTGTTTAATATTTCGTAATAGTGAAAATGCATTAGGCCTATAGGTCTGTAAGTTCTCAATTACTTTAACATAAAAAAACTATTTACTTTCAAAACCGATACAATACATAACGACAAAATACATATTGTTTCTTGTGTTAAACTGTAAAGTGGTTTACTTATAAGACAGTTCCTTTTAAAATAAATTAAGTACATGCTTCTTTCATGTTTATTATAATTATTAAAGACTGATTAAAAGGGTTGAACAAGTGAACGGATGCCACTGCCATCACCTGACACTGTCCCTGCACCATAGTGCACTGAGATGACGACTCCTGACCTAGACTTTATAGAGCCTTCACTTCCTAAGACGTAAGCAAAGAGAAGGAGCCACGCCGGGAATAACAGCGTCGCGACTTTAACTTCTCCTACAGTTTAGCATATTTTCCGAAATAAACCTCATTAAAATCGGAGGAATCATTTTGGGGACACGTAATGTACGGTAGTTGAATTTTTTGAAATACAGAAATGGTTGACATTTTATTTTGTATATACAGGAACAAAATTAATGTGTATAAACAAGTGCACAGCACAAACGACAACAAATACAGAACTGAAGAGAAGTTCTACATAAATGTTGGCACAGTGAAATGACTCACAGTTTATATTGGCTTTAAAATCATATGACAGTTGCGGAAATGCGTTACGTAGCGGGATACTGGTTTGTTTACTGCAGACCTCTGTCCTTTCATTCACAGAACCGCAATACTGAAGGCTGCAACACCACTACATGTCTCGGAGTGTGTGGTTTCATTCTCATTTACACAACTTTGTACTGCGTTGCGGTTATGAATAAATTGTGGTGTGGATATAATAGTGTTATTCAGAAAGTTTAAATCAACACAGGATTAAGCACAAGATAACTGAAATACTGCTTGTCTGCAGACGTTGAAGTCTAGAATATGAATTGTTACTTCTTGAAGGTTTATCTTTATCCTCTAATTGTTTATCATACGCACATATGTTTTAGAAATATACAATCTGCATGTAGACTAATCTGAGGTTCCAAGGCAAAATGTGATGTCATTTCTTGCAGTTGTTCAGGAGCAAACATCTTGAGATTGAACGACTATATAAAATCATAGTAATCATGTTTCATAACAACGGATTGGAGAGAAAAATAATAGAGATATGCATATCGTCTTTTGTCATAACAAAGACTCTTGTCTTTTGGATCTTCAACATTCATCACATATCGCAAAATCTCATTTTCATCCAAAATGGACATATCACCTTTTGCTGTGGAACCACAGTGGTGGTGTTCCAGGTTAAAATGTTCACTGTAAAACGTCGAGAGGCAAAGATGCCCTCTTACAAAAATGTCCAGTACAATATTTGCAAGGAACAATATCCACAGACAAGCATTCCCAGTCAGGAAAATGTCACCTGGAAAAAAGTCTATGAAGAAGAATTCCATAAATATATTTTATCCATGGTATCTAAATTGGTTTTTCTTTCACCGTCCATAGCAACCTAAACAATGGCTTTATTCACAGCAGTGAATAAAAAGTTTTTTTAAGTTTCACTGTAGTGAATTAAACATTTTTAAATCACTCTCTCCATGACTATATCAAAACAATAGTAAAATCTATACATTAATTTGTAACATTTTCAGAAACAACACATTACAAACAAAATACGTACAATTTAAAATTAAAATCATATAATTTTGATATTTAGATACCAGTAATACCAGTAATGGTTAAAATAATGTATAGCACACGAGAATAAATCGATTTTAGGTGCTCGTGGAAATTATCAGCCTTGGCTTCGTCTTGGGAGTTAAACTTTCCACTCGCGCATAAAATCTGTTGTTGTTGTTTTCTAATGCCAGGCGTTTGACAATAAAGTCATTTGACCTCTTGCACTCCAATATTTTTCAAAGATATTATTATGACCAGCCACTGAAGCACAGATTTTGAGGTGTTCCATTTCTTGGTTTGAGTTTCACAGTGGGTAGTGAGGGGACTGATATATTCCAATTCTATGCAGGTGTTTGGCCAAACAATCATGGCCTGTTGCCAATCTAAATGCAGCTAAGACGATTTTCGTGGTAAATCGGGAATTAACTGTGGATTTTTATGCAGAGAGTTCCATTTTTTCCCTTGGGATTGAGTTATCAAATTTTGTTTGTTGAAGTCTAAGTATGTAGATTTAATAAATCTCTTCACAGGGTAATACGTAGATTTAGTAACAGGTCTGTAAGTAGCAGTGCTGCCCTTCTTTGCTAAAGCATCCGCATTCTCGTTTCCCAGGATTCCACAATGGGATGGTATCCATTGGAATACAATTCTTTTATTGAGTGATATTAATTGAGGGAGCATTTTAGTTATTTCTGCTGTTTGAGATGAAGGTGTGTGTTTAGAGACTATTGATAGAATAGCTGCTTTGGAGTCTGACAATATAACTGCATTCCTAAATTTAAAATCTAATTTTTAACATTCTTATACTTTTAATTACTATTTTTTTTTTCAAGATATTCATAGTTATAGCCTAGTTGCCAGGAGAAGTGTTGCAATGTAAAATACTGATTTGTGATTTCATTGCTAAGAGATGTAATGAATTCTCTACTAGAAGTAACACTGGCTCAATTATACGTTCTCAAAAAATGAATATTTTAATACACAATGATTTTCATTCCAGAAGCAAAAGTAGCAATGGATTTAATTGGAAATGTATTGAAAGAAATGCCTGTAACGCTAGAGCGCTATTTGATTGAGGCAGATCTTGCTGCAGCACAAGTTCAGTGCATCAAATCAACATTCCGAGAAAGAGCAGCAGAAGGTACACACGAAGTACCGTCCTGAATTGTATGAGCGGTAGCTGGTCAAAATTTTAAATGACATTTTGGTGATACTAATTAAAGAGACAAAATCAGAAGAAACCTCAACAATGACCAAAACAGAATTGTACAGCTGTCAAAAAAAAAAAAGAAAAGAAAAAAAAGTGGCCGCACTCGTGAACAGCGGATATTTTCAAAGTCCAATTCGGGTTGCGGCGATGTTACACGATGCATGTGCTTGTACAAGCAGTTCCGGAACTATGAAAGTATTCCATATCTGTGCCTCGTAGACCAGCGGTAGAGTGCTTGTTTAATGATTCCAAGGTTGTGGGTTCGGGCCTTCTTCAAGTTTTCATTTTATTTTTTAATCGTTCTTTAGCGATGTAAATGATATTCAAATTATCATTTATACCCAGTTATCCTTCTTTATGGATATCACGTTATTTATATTTTGTTATCGTTCTTTAGAGATATGAATAAAATTAAAGTCATCATTTGTATTCTGTTATCGTTTTATAACAATATGAATAATAATTATTATTGTGTCTCCAATGCGGGTTAGCCCTATTTTACAGATGTATGTTAGGGCTATAGTTTTATACATAAAAAAAGATAAGCATAAAGAGAAATGGAAAAGAAAATTAAATTAGCTTACGCGATGTAACAAAACATAAACAATCCGTAAATTAGGCATTGCGATTGCAAAACAAATATAAGTTATCAATTTGAAACATACAAAAACATTAACACACATACGTAACACTTCTATAACACAAATATGCAGCTTTCCGTACCATACAACATAAATTAATACACAATAGTCACACAAACACAATCAAACTATAATTACGACATTGCGACGACATCAAGCATCCCATAACTGACTCACATACATAACAAATCAAGCATCCGTTGCAACACATACACTTCAACATAGTAACCACACTTTTAAAAGTTGCAAATTTGGCTCCAAGAAGAATAAATAGGACACTTTTGCTAATTACTATTCTTCTATAATTTCTTAAATACATTTGTAATAAATCTGTGAAATTCCGATATGAATAATATTCACGTTTTTTATATTCTGTTATCGTTCTTAGCGATATAAACAATATTCAAGTTATCATTTATATTCTGTTTTCTTCATTAGCATTATAAAATAATATTCAAGTTATTTATATTGTTATTGTTCTTTCGCAATATCAATAATCTGTATTTTATGTAAGTAATTATTATAACACAAATAACAATCTTTCTTTGTAAAATAGGTTATTTTATTTACATAATTAAATACGTATTATATAATATCTTATATTAATTAAACAAACCGATATTTATCATTTATATTCTGTTATCGTTCTTTAATGATACTGTATAAATAATATTCAAGTTATTTATATTGCAATCGTTCTTTAGCGATATAAATAACATAAATTTAATATTAGGTTTGGAAAAATCCAGTTGCATAATACTGGTATTAGTTTTTCTTTTTGTATTATTACATTATACTATCTTGAACCACAATAAAATGAAAAGGAGTAACGAGGAATTGAACCTGAGACGTTGACATCTAAATTCCGACGTTCGTCCGCTGAGCTACGAGGGCAAAAGTGTGGAAACATTTTCGGAAAAATTGGCCCAATCACACTCTAAGATTTTCTGATGATTCGTGGAAGCTAGTCCAGGATGCGGGGGGCAAAGGCTAATTGAGATTTCCCGGTCTCTGATCGGGTCAAATATCCTGATAGAATTAATATTTAACCTTGCCGTGACTTTCGGTGAAGTCCGGAGGGCCCAATTAGTCAAATCCACTCTTCTCATCTCCACGCTTGGGCCCCCTGGAATTTAATAAGATGCGAAAGAGATAGTGGTGAGCGGAAAGCAACGGGATGTTACCACATTTAGGCCTAACCTTCCTAAGAAAAACTGCAAACATGAACAAAGGAAACTTTTAATAGAAGAAGAAGGATCTTCTGCGGACATCTGGAAAAAGAACTAAGGAAGAGACTAGTGAAGAGAGTAGTGTGGAGTGTGGCATTGTATGGAGAAGGAACATGGACATTACGACGAAATGAAGAGAAACGAATTGAAGCATTTGAAATGTGGATATGGAGAAGAACGGTGCGTGTGAAGTGGACAGACAGAATAAGAAATAAAATTGTGTTTGAAAAAGTGAGTGAAGAAAGAATGATGCTGAAACTGATTAGAAAGAGAAAAAGGAATTGGTTGGGTCTCTGGCTGAAAAGAATAATAGACGACATTAGGATATGTGGATCATATGCGGAGACTAAGAGGAAGGCAGAAAATAGGAAAGATTGGAGATTGCTGGGTTTGCAATGAAAGACCTGCCCATGGACAGAACACATGTATGTATGTTCAGAATGCCTGGAATATCGTGTCTAAGAACAGTCGCTATTTGCAAAGACTAGTCAATTCCATGCCCACTCGACTGCAAGATGATCGAGATAAGAGGAAGATAGACTAAATATTGAATTGTGGCTTTTTGTTTTGTTTTTTGAACGCTTAATTGTTTGAATGTTTTAAGGCCGACGCCAGTAAATTTGTTTTGTTTATGCCACGAAAGATATTTTTATTGAGAATAAAATCTTTTTTCTTTCCATTTGCAGCCACAATATCATAATGATAAAGTCATGGCATAATATATTAATGAACCTGATGTTAATTACTAAAATAATCGTAAAAGAGAAAGGAGCCATTATGTATAGTTTGTCTCTCTCAAAAACAGAACAGAAAAGAACATAAAAAGCACGAGGTTGTAATCGAACGCAGGACCTCATGAATAAGAGGCCTGAACGCTACCATTACGCTATCGAATAACACTCAGAATACTTCAATTATAACTGTAGATATCAGGCAACGTGGTCCAACAACATGTAACATCGCCTGTCTCCGAATTGTAGCGAAGATACCCGAAGGGAACTTTGTTTCAGGAGAGCGGCCACTTTTTCTTTTGACAGCTGTACCTCCGAACATCCAAAATTTGAAATAATTATGAAAATGTAGAGAATGAACGTTTTTCGCTATTACGGCATCATCAGGTCCTAATTCATATAATATTTATTTCTTGACAAGGGTTAGTGCACACTCAGGTCAGAATCCTTATGTGCTCCGACTCTTTAAACGCCATTCAGTCTCTGCAGTCTTTTAATTTTGATGATCCGCTTGTGTTAAGAACCCAAGAGCTCTTCCACATTCTCTTTAGCTCTGATTCTGCGATTGGAGTGGTGTGGATTCCAGGTCATGTAGGAATTCCAGGTAATGAGGCCGCTGATGCTGCAGCCAGGGTGGTGCTATGAACGGATCTCTGGTATAGTGGCGCGAGAGGTGACAAGACATACAAAATTACTTAAAATATACAATATGGAGGCAATGGACGGAGAATGGTCTGCACTAGAGGGAAATAAATTCCGCAACATAAAGAATAAAGTCCGAGTTTTGGTTTTGTCCAAAAGAGCATCACGACATGAAGTTTTGCTCACCCGGTTGAGGATTGGCCACTGTCGTCTGACACATAGCCATCTCCTACATGGCGAGCCTCAATCGTAGTGTGATGTTTGCCATTTACCAGTTACCGTCGAACATATTTTATCGCGTTGTAGAAAATATGATCGTGTCCGTTGTCAATACGTAATTCGGCCGAATCTACGTGATGCTCTTGGAAATATTTTAACTGTGCAAATGTAGTTTTGAGATTTTTATTCAGTACAGGAGTTGATTTAGATTTTATTGGCGCGCTGTTTGTTTACCTTCCATACGCTTTACCTCCGGAGGTTATTATGTTTTACGTAACTTGAAGTGTCGGACCGTCTACATCCGAATATTATGTAGAGTATTATTGTTGTTAAATTTCTAGATTATTTGTCTCTGGTGGCATTTGTTTTTATCATTTTATGGTTGCTTTTTAAACTTATTCTGGTGTCCAATAATTGGTCTTTTTATAATTTTTTAACGATCACCTTGTTAGTAATGCATTTGTGTAGCTGATTTTAATATGAAAACGATTTTTATTTCGTGTTAGTATTCAGCTTATTGTATCGTTTGTGGTTTGTTTTTTTAAATAATTTTAGATAAGGGCGCAAAATAGTCATAGTAGCTGATGCGCCCTTTTTAAACCTTACTAATTTAACTAGTCAACACCTGTGGAGTAACGAATAGCTCGTCTGACCGCGAAACCAGGTAGATCGGGTTCGAATCTCGGTCGGGGAAAGTTACCTGGTTGAGGTTTTTTCCGGGATTTTCCCCTAACCCAATATGAGCAAATGCTGGGTAACTATCGGTGCTGGACCCCGAACTCATTTCACCGGCATTATCACCTTCATTTCATTCAGACGCTAAATAACCTGAGATGTTGATACAGCGTCGTAAAATAAGCCACCAAAAAATTGCAAGAGTTAAAGAATGTAATTATAATTAGACATTACAGCTAAGTCATCCAATTACATGGCGTACATTAGAATGGCAAATGTAGACTAGACTAGAAGGCTTTGTAATGCGGATTTGAAGAAGAATGGAGCTTCTGAAATGGACAGACAGAATAAGAAATGAAGCTTTGTTGGAAAGAGTGGTGAAGAAAGAATAAAGCTGAAACTGATCAGGAATAGAAAAAGGAATTGGTTGGGTCACCGGCTGAGAGGAAACTGTCTACTAAGGATGAACTGAAAGGAATGGTGAACGGCAGAAGAGATATCAGATGAAAGACAACATTAAGATAATATAAGGTTGGCCAGTCAAACCGAAAGATTTCAAGACTCAGAAAAAGAATGAAAAGTTATCATTATATCAATTTAATGAGTAGAAATGACAAGTACACGAATAACCATTAGGTATGCAATAAGAAAAAAAAATCTTAAAAATTACGTCAACCAAGCGACTTCCATTGAAACGCACACATTCTTCGAGTCTGGTCACGAACTGTTGCATAACCTCTCTCAGCATATTGACAAATATCGCAGCGATCTCTTGTCGTATACGTGGTTTGTGGCTGGAATTGTTCTGAGTGGATTGTCCCCAAACACCTTCGTTTTGAGGTGTCCCCATAGGAAGAAATCACATACCGTTAAATCAGGTGACCTAGGCGGCCAAGCGATATCCCTTTTCCGAGAAATGACGCGGCCCGGGAACAAAGCATTCACAGCATTCCTCGAAATTCTTGCGGTGTGGTTTTTGCTACGTCCTATTGAAACAGTGTGTTATCATTCACTGGAAAATGGCCAAGTTGTGGTGTAAAAGAATTCTGTATCATTTCAACATATCGCACTAAATTAACAGTCACTGCATTTTCGGCCTCATTCTCAAAAAAGAATGGACCGATTATTCCAGTTGATGAAACCGCGCACTATACCGTTACCTTTTGGGCATAGAGAGGTTTCTTATGAAGTAAACGAAGGTTTGCCTCCGACCAATATCGAAAGTTTTGTCTATTCACATATCCACTGAGATTGTAGAGACAAACAATTTGGTTATTAGAGAACGCGGAGATATTGGCGTCACCGCCTAGGAATCATAAATTGTAAAGTAAATAGGTAGAGAAGAGACGGTTATATTCATTCTCATCCTCTCCATAGGAACAGCATACCCCCAATCAAATCTTTCCGTTTGACTGGCCCACTTTGTATATGGATCATATACGGAGACTGAGAGGAAAGCAGAAAATAGGAAAAATTGGAGAGTGCTGGGTTTGCAGTGAAAGATCTGCCCTTGGGCAGAAAACTATGAATGAATTTTCGAACAAGAGAGAGGCAACCTAGATATTACAAAATTCGTCTTATTCCATATGAAAAACTAATCGCAAGATCTGTGCTAAACTCCTTAAGCGGTTAAAACACGAAGAGATGTTAGTGGAGAACAGCGAATATTTGCATAACAAGGCCGAACAAACATCACAGGATACCTTCTGCAGAGCGAACATAGCACCTGCAATGCTTAGTGACGAATTGGTAACATTATAAATAAACCAGAGTTTTAAAAATTTAATTCTTATCTGGTCATGTAAATGTGTTCAAAACCCTGTCAGGCTACGGAAGTAACTGTAACCACAAACACAAGGACTTGATATTAATAAAATATGGAATCATTTCCGACAATTAAGTGCATTCATGAAACGTTCTGGTTAATTCCTGTATTAAAGCAGAACCTTCAAACAGATTAGGGACTACTCAAAGTAGTTCAGTAAGTTATATTAGGTTTTTGGATAAATCTTTGAAATGTGTGGCGGCCGAAGCATCTATGAACGGCTTCCTCCAACATCAGTTTTTCTGCCATTCAAATCGATCACTTCTTCATATAATTTTTTTAGTTGGCTGTATATTCATAAATGGGTAGTCAAAAGATAAGTAATGATGTCATTTTATTGAAGGCAAATATTTATATTCTTATAATTTACTTTAACTTGCAGTCTGTTCAAGAAAATATACAGCTGTCGTATGGATTTCAAAGTAAAGAGCTGTTGGTGTTTACTTTGTATGATGATGTACAGATACGGAATTATAACTTGGAGCGAGTCTTGGTGGGAGTTCACCTGTATGTAGGCAACAATTTCGCACGACTGTCCTCAAGTAGCATATACAGAGTGATTCACGAGAATTTACCGTTCTTTACGGAGCTTATTTCTGAAGACATTCTGAGCAAAAAATGTCATATAAACATGGTTCCTATGCTCAATATTTACAGAGCTACGTTTCGTTATTGGAACGGATTGCTGTGAACGCGTGATCTTGGTCAGCGTGCAGTCAGCAGCCAGCACGAGCGCTGCGGAAATCAAAGATAACCGTATGCAGTTATACCTTATTTTATTTCAAGGAGTGCAGTTCGGTGGTTTATTTGAACACCGAACTGCACTCCTTGAAATAAAATAAGGTATACATAGCGCGACGAGTGCAGTTCACAATCGTGCGGCCAAGTGTACTCAAGCGGACGGCGACATTTTTTAAAATGTGTTGTAAACTCTCCAAGACTGTAAATTAGGATGCAAAATTGAACTGCAAATAATTATGTGAAGTGGTGTGATTTGTAATACTTGTTGTGATAAGTACTTAAGAATAATGTAATTTTCTAGTTAAAAATAGAAAAAGATGTCTGTATGAAGCAACTGAGGAGTTCACAGTACATTTTTTAGCTTCATAATACTTGCCAATTAAATAAATGATACTTCTGAATGGTTCGTTCTCTATTTGTATTATTCTTTTACCTTCAAACTACGGAAAAAACGTATTTTACAAACAACTTTTAATTAGTGTAACTTTGAAAATATTGAGAATAGGAACTATGTTTATATGACATTTTTTTTACTCAACTTCTTCAGAAATAAGCTCCGTAAAGGACGGAAAAATCATCGTGAATAAACCTGTACACAAGGGCTCTTGTTTACTGCACATGCGCAGTGTGTTGTAAGCGAAACATACAATAAGGGAGCTCCAAATTTTATTTTCGTATACTGTAGGCCTAGGAAACCCGTCTATTTTGTCGCTTGGAGTTGTACTTCACTTTATAAACCATTAGTCTATTGTGAACAAACTTGCGTACTACTTCAGTCTGTTGAATAATAAAAAATTGCTATTTCTTTTGTTGTTCTTTATGCAAAAAAGAACAAGGAAAAATTACTGGACAGTTTGGTGTTGAACATTTACATTACAATATAAATTATTGAGTAACGCCTCTCTAAGGATCAAATTATAAAGGATTTTTTACAATCTTCTGTAATTGAGATCCTGTTTCTTAAAGAATTTTAACCACTGCGATAATTTATTTATTCTGGCTTGCTTCTCAGTAGTGTTGTCTCTCGAGTACATACACGAGAAAAGTTGGTGGCGAACCTTATTTGGAGAGAGATTAACTCTACTGAAACAAGCTGTGTATAATCTGTACTGCTACTTACTTTGCTGGCAGAATGAGGCGAAAATAACAAAGCTGGAGCGAGCAAATGTGTAGCGTACACGATTATTTTCCAGGAAGCCTGCATAGCGTCGTCTCAGATTGTAGGTTGTCGCAAGGCCGAGAGCAAGAAGTAGGAGTGACACGGTCACTGCAATCCATAATGAACCGCTGAACGGAGACGTATACTGATTCATATTCTGACGGAAGTCGTCGGGTTTCCGGATAAACAGCGTCAGCCTGTTGACAAGAAAAAGACGTTGTGGAATATAAGTTACGTATTTATACAGTACCGTTATTTTGAAACCGCAGTACATTGAAGAAGACCATGGAACTTTTTTTTTCCGCCACTTATGTAAACAATTATACGAAATTAGAAATTTATGTAATTTCTTCTTATTACACTGGTCAACAGTCATTTTGCGCCAGACATAAAACTAACGAAATTCTTACTAATTTCGACCTCCTGAATTCAAAAATAACAAACAAAATGTTCAATCAGTTCGAGTTTTTGAGATGTACAATATAATTTATTTTATATGCATTGTATTTAAAAAATAACCGTATTTCGTGTGTAACTACTTTGTTTTACAAATTTGACGATCCATTATGTGATAACAATATTAGTATAAGCAGGCCACCACGTTAGAAGCACTTGTAGAAACGGAAATTATTTTATTGCCCTTTTACGAGTCTATTTGAAGGGGGGGGAACAGGTTCGCGATATAAATTTGCTTGAGTTTACCTGATTTTACTTGAGATGTGCATTTCTTTCACTGTAAGCTTTAATGACATTACTGTAGTTTATATTTTGCAATAGACCACCTTATGAAAACGACATCTAGAAGCGGAAATTGTTTTATTGCCCTTTTCGATTCTATTTGGAAGGGGAGAAACAGATTCGCTATATGAAATCACTTCAGTTTACCAGGAAATTTCAGTGGTGTTAGTATTCTGTGTAAGAGGTGTATTTCTTTAAAGTGTGCTTTAATGATAATAGGCTATTCAAATTACGAATTGTTTATACTGTATGTGCAGATTTGAAGGTTGTAACATTGATTCTTGGAATGCAATTAGGCTACACAAAATTTTATTGCTTTCTGTGCGAATGGGACAGTCGCGCTCGAGAT
This sequence comes from Periplaneta americana, assembly GCF_040183065.1. Taxonomy (NCBI): domain Eukaryota; kingdom Metazoa; phylum Arthropoda; class Insecta; order Blattodea; family Blattidae; genus Periplaneta; species Periplaneta americana. The sequence continues at coordinate 80,287,423 of NC_091117.1, forward strand.
AAGCATTATAAAATAAAACTATAATAACTAGAGCCAGGGAAGAAATATATTATACATCCACCTCTTGTACCTCAGAGTAAAGTAATTTTACTCCCTTCACACATTAAGTTAGGGTTAATAAAGAATTTTGTTAAAGGGATGAATCATAAAACTGAAGCATTTAAACATATCCAGGAAAAATTTCCTGCTATTAGTGACTCGAAAATAAAACAGGGAGTTTTCAATGGACCACAAATTAGAGAAATAATGAAGGAAAATCACTTCGAATCTTTGTTGGAAGGAAAAGAGAAAGCCGCCTGGATTGCATTCAAGGAGGTTGTAGGCCTATTACATTTTCTGGGTAATCGTAGAAGTGAGAACTAAGAAGAACTAGTGCAAAATTTACTGTTGGCGTATGAAACCATGGGTTGTAACATGTCACAGAAAATTCACTTTCTTCACTTCCATCTTGACATTTTCCCCGAGAATTGTGGCGATTTCAGTGATGAGCATGGTGAGCGCTTTCATCAAGAAATTTCAACTATGGAAAAACGATACCAAGGACAGTGGAGTACCAATATGCTAGCAGACTATTGTTGAACTTTATCTCGTGATTTACCTGAAGCACAGTAGAAAAAAATGAAGGAAAAAACCTGTAATCTTCTGAACAGTGAATATTTAACATTATTGTCATTACATAAACCAGTATTTTGAATGGATAGAAATTCGAAAATTTCTCAAAAACCGTAACCAACAACTGTTTTTTATTGTCATATTCGTATTCAGGAGGCTCAAATTATATAGAAAACAAGTATCACACGCCCAGCGCAATAAAACAGTTAAAATTTGTTACACAATGTTAGTAATCCCCTGCTATTCCGCCTCCTCTTCTTTCTCCTGTTTTATTATTATTCCTGCATTTCCAGATGGTCTCAAAATTATTTTCCTATAAAATGTTCAGTCCATTTGTCTGTGAATTGCTAGGCAACGGACAATTTGTTAATAGGTCTGTTGTAAGTATTATTTAGAAACACATACGAAGAAAAATTTAACTGCATTTCTATTTGCGATAGCTTGTACAGGGACATCATTTTATTTTTACTAACATTTCTAATATTAACCTGGCTATACCTTTGGATCAGCATGAGAACCGGAAACACCGTTTGCTACCCCCTTCCACGACAGGAGTTTGATAATACTGGCGTAAAATACAAACAAATTACTTTACTAGATATAGGAGGGAAGAAAAGTAGTTCATCCATTTACGTGAACTAGGAAATATCGCGATTTTGAGTTTGATAATTTTCTTTAGTTTTTTGTTTAATCCAAATACAGTACATTATTAACAATGAGTGTTTTTACTCACGAACTGAGCTGTCCATGAGGACATATTCATTATGCAGTGTATATTATACTGTCTACAGCACATCAGCGTACACTATAGAAATGAAGTTGAATTGAAAAATAATCACAATATGGATATTTAAACACAATTTTGAAAATGGTGGCCGTTCATTTTCATACGCGCTTCAATTCTAATGTGCATATTATCGCACTATAGACGTCTGTACCTAATTCCAATTACCAGTTTCGTCCTTCGTACTAGTAACTCATGTTGAAATAATTCTGCACCTACTCTATAAAAGAATACGTACGTTCTATATATTCAGTCTTCACTTCTGCCCGATCAGAAAAGATAAAATTATTCAGACATGCTATCTGCTGTCCGTCCAAGTGGTCACGTCGCAGGGTCGTACAAAGAGGGTAAATCACGTGACAGTTAATTACTTAACGAGGCCCTTTTATTTAAGTTATTTTAAATAGTTGTATAATATTACGTAGACGTCCAATTCCCAACAGAAATTAATGTTCTCAGAAAAGAGCTAAGACAGCCCAGCCACTAGCCTTTACAGAGAGGCGAATAGAAGCTGGTGGGGGAAACCGGAATGTGACGTAGGCAAATGGACGACAGTACCTGTGCGAAAATGATTCAATAGTGAAAGCTCTTTCGTCACTGGAAAACGTGAACATATTTTTGTAACATTCTGTTTACTATGACCGTACTGCTACTACTATATGCGGTCTTGGTTCTGTGTGGAGGACGGTTGAACTTCATTTAGTAGAAGGGGTGGGAGTGAAGTACATTAAAAAACTCAGGTACAATAAAAATTGAAGTAAAAATAAAGTGATGTCCCTGTATAATGTCTATTATCTTCAGCTTCTCATTGGAAATGTAGGCCTACGAAGACAATTGCAATTTGAATATTTCTGCGTTCCTCTTCGAAGAAAGAAAAGAGCAAGAGTGCAAAATCAGCAGTTAAAAAAATACGTGAAGTGGAAGATGTCAGGGTGGTCAATGTAAGACGGCATCGAACTGGTTTTTAAGCGATTCAGTGATAGAAACATAAGCCTTGGAGATAAATTTCGCTGTCAAGTACGGCCATACTGAATATGGCAAACACATTCTGTTAGGTGTTTCAACAGTAGCATTAGTTTTGTGTTTGAATCGATTGTCTAAATCAATTTGAAATTAATTCTGTTATTGTTCATACATTTTTATTTCCGGGTGGAACTATATTATAAAACCTTAACGATATGAACGCACTAAAGAATCTGACGTTCCTACAGTTGGCATTCGAATAAGGTTTCATATTAAATTACCGAACTCATTGTAGAAAAATGAATCAATTTAATTCACGGAAAGCTCTACAGTTATTGCAGCTGGAGAAATTTATTCCAACTTCGAAGCTGCTTTTACTTTAAGTTTTTCTAGAACTACAATGACAAGGCTCAATGAAGAATAAAAAAGTACATCCTTTGCGCGACAGCCCATGGAGGGACAAGTTCTGTTAGCCGAAAGCTCGTCTCATATACAGATTCATCAGCAGAGATGAATGATCATACAACCAGTATGGCATAACGTATGATTAGGACGATAATCGCCCCAGCTGTTATAGCTGGCTTACGAAACCGGATTTCGCTACTCACTGTAGCTCCCCACACTCGTAACGATGCTGGGAGAGCGTCGGTTCCATACACTGGCCCAAATTTCATAAGAATATTTCTTCCTCCATGAGGACTCGAACCAGCGCTCATTCTTAACGCTAGTTCAAGGCATGACGCCTTAGACCACGTAACTACGGCGTGGAACTCTTTAGAATTGGGAGTATAATATTACAGTACAAGAGGAGCTGTGTGAAGAAGGAGCTGAAATCTGTGATCACGATATGATATTTTTTTTTTTCGATTACATAGAAAACATTCTACAGTCAACTCTGAATATAGTGAACTCGGTTGTAGTGAATATTCAACAATAGTGAACCTAAATTGTTGCTCCAGACCCGCGCACATTAAAAACTAGCTCTGCATTCCTGTCTTCGAGAGCAGTACCAGTAATCTTTGTCATTTTTTGTGTATCTTCTATAATATAAATATGTTCATTAAATAGTAATTTCTTTCCTCCTGCAGGTGAGATTATAACCTGTGCTATAATTATACTGGAATTTTGTATTACACTACACCTAAATAGCATTACCATGGATTCTTGAAAAAAATGGATTGGAAGAAATGGCCATTCGGATAATTTAACAGTGGGAATATTATATTGGAAAATTTATATTGGGAAAATTGTCCTTGGTACAAATGTTTTGGAAAGAATGGTCATTGGGATAATGCATAACTGAGACTATCAGATTGGGAAAAATGGTTTGGGAAAACTGTCCGGGAACGGGTTGCGTCAATTTTCGGCTTTCCTACCGCAAAATTTTCTAGAGTTCTTTCAGTGGAACAGCGAAACCCGAAGTGAGACAAGTGGCCAACAGGCTTGGAGCTCACATATTCCCAACCCCCTTCTTGCAAGGACATGTTTTCGTGTACCTTTAAAGTTTCTCCTCCTATTTTCCTCTTTCATTTCATCCATTTCAATATGAAGATAGTGTTTTCTTATGTAAAAGGGAATAGAGTGACGATCAAAGTGTAAATACAAGAAGGATGACAGTTATCAACCCCTCCTACCGCATTTTTGTAAAAGTGAACCCAGGGAAATTCGAAGACCGAGTACACAGTAAACATACCACCCTAATTAGTGAGAGGGGGGTGCGAAGTCAGTCAGTGCCTACTACCTACAATCAAATTATATCCAAGTTTTGAACTGTGAACGTCAGGATTTCGAAGCGTAAAGTGTTTACTTTGGTAGATAAAGGGAGTATTGTTGCTGATATTGAACGTGGTATATCCCAAGCGAATATTAATACTGTATGTATAGCAACGTCAGTAGTATAAAAACATATACTTCGGTTTTATTGAATCTTGGATATAGTGAACGAAATAAATGTTGGTCCGCAGAGGTTCACTAGATAACTGACAACCCAGTAAATTGAACACATTTATTGTTATAAGCTTTACTTTAATATGTTTCATCTTGATATATTACGTGTGCGCTATGTCCTTATATAGCAGATTCAGAAGTATAAAATTGTTGTATACAGTGAACCTTGTGTTTTTTCAAGTGTGTTTTGGCTTGAAATTTTTATTTAACATTACTAATATTAGTCGAAATTGAATTACCTATCTTCATCTAAAACTAACATTTACCTTCACGAGATAACTGGAAAACTACAAAATTGAACACATTTATTGCCATAAGTTTCAATTTCTAGTAAATATTTCGTCTTGTGGATTATTGTCCTACAGAAATTATTATTATAATTAAATACTTAATTTCTTCCAAAAAATTGTTTTTAATATGAACCATTTATATCTAAATAGAATTTCCTTCCTAACCTTATTTTAAATTTGTTACTTACGATCAGGGTTGGCGGCGTAACATGATACAGATTTGACATAAATTAGATGTAATTTATGTAGCGTAAGAAAACTAATTTTACATGATTTTTCTACGTGGCGTTATAAATTATTTTCATGGAAGTGAATTTATAAGTTACATACTATTCTATGTGCTTAAAGACGCTTGTTGCTGTGTTTTTAATTACCGAATCAAAAATGTACATTTTGCGCAGTTTTTATTTCCAGGTCTTGTGGAAATAAAACTAAATTCGTCATACTTGCTATGCAAAGATCTTCCTGCGTACGATATGTCTTTAACTTTTTTAAATACAGTAACTTAATAACTTCAAAATAATTGATTATAAACTATTACTGAACGTTTCGGAACTATGTTGTGAACTAAAGTTGATTATGTCATTCCATCCTTCTAAAATTTCTAGAAACCAGATCACAATATGACCACGAACGATCTAGAAGAGAGCAGCAAATTCAAAGGTGCTGCATCTGGGAAAGTTTCCACATTAAGTTCTCAATAGGACAACAGATTTTTTGTTTTCTCTTTTAATGTTGGCCACTGTGAACTGGATGACTTCTTCAATTAACGAATAAAACAAGTAGGCATTATGCACAAAGACAGTATTCATTACTACAATGATCTGAGTTAAGCAAAAAAAATGATAATAATAATAATAATAATAATAATAATAATAATAGTAATAATAGACAAAAGATTCGGGTGAGAACTATGAGAAACACAATGGAAAAATGTACATGATGAAAACCGTCTGCAGTTTTGATGATTAGTAGACTCTGGGCTCTTCATCGGTGCGGCAAGTACGGACAGTAGGATTATTTAGTCCTGACAGTCGCCAACAATGTGCGCCTGAATCAGGCGAGTCCATTAAGTTACGCCAAGGGGTGTTCAGGTTAGTCAGTCGCTTACTTTCAGAGCGATCAGATGTCACACATGCGTAGAGCGATGTATTTCCAGTATAGTTAAGCTGTACTTCATTTCTTTACTGATGGCTCGCTCCTGTCTCTACTCCGGAACTCTCCCCACTACTCCTATTACTTACCCTCTTTCGCATCGCTGAGCTGTCAGCACTAAATAATCAGTCTGTAGCTAAGCAATACGCGAAGAATCTGTGTGATGTCGGCATATCGTATCAAAGTACAAAGAGAATGAAGACTTCATATTAGGAGCACGAATGAATTACTGCAAATAATTTATGTTGGTGGGCTGGGAACTCAAGTAACAATTTGACAATTTCTTTAATGCATTACACCAAGATTTGTATTTATATTACATTTCATTTTTTTTTTTATTTTTCATTTATTGTATTCCACAGGTCTTACATTAGCAATGAAGCTTTAAGATGTGGAACAAGTCAAAATGTTACAAGATTACAATTACAATTTTTACGATTTTTTTACAATTTCAATTTTTTACCATTTTTACATTTATGACAAAATTACGAAGTTTTACACGTATTTACGTGTCGTCAACAAATTAATTTTTACGCATAGGTCTAACTTCCCAACCCTGCTTTCGTTAGACTATATGGAGAGAAGTTATTGTGATACTGTAAATTTGGAAACTTTCATGAAAATGTGTAATAAGTATCGTTCGTGATACCGAGAAATTGGTTCCTCGTATGCTGTTTGTGTGTCTATCTGTCCATCCATCCGTGGAAAACGATTTCTCGTGTAGTAGTGTCACATCGAACCTGACCGTTGGCTCTTTTATTGTGTCATGGTTAATACAGCATGAAACATGACACGGAGGGAATGTGAGAGGAATGTGTTATACAATCCTATTCATATGATCCATGATATGACAGCCGCCTGCAACGCAATGAGAACCATTATTCGTGATTTTTATATCTACCATTACTGTTTTCATTTGCATTCATCCGAGGTGTGCTTTTGTTTAGAACAATAATCTGTAAACATTAGGTACCATCATTTCCCATAACTATGATCCTGGAACACAACTACGGTCTACGATACAACCATTCAAAGAACACTGTAGTAGTAACTTAGACGTTCGTAGATAGCTGCAGTGACTTGACTTTAAACTACAGTACAGGAAAAATATAGATAAACGAAGTAGGCCTACTACGTTATGGAGTACAAAATTTGAATGGATCATAGTTGTGGGAAATGACTGTACTTATAAGTAAGAACTGGAAACATTGAGTCCACTTCGCTAAGTGTAGACCTATATCCACCTTAAGAAAGGTCTCCTTTCTAACCTAAAGTATAAGCTGTTTGGAAATTAAGTTTTTTTAATAATTTTTTGGGATAATAGGATTTTCACGAAATACAATGAGGGACAAGCATAAGGTAAGTACGTTTTAACTGTTAAAATGATTTTACTTAGAATTACAAAAGTGCACGTTTAGCATTACACTTCCGACGTGAAGGATGTTGTTGCAGAACATGATCGTATTTCGCACAGTACAATATTTAATACAGAATGTTTCATATGAAATTAACACATTTTTCTTTATTTAAACAAGACTAATACTATTATGACTCAAATGGAGTATCTTTGGGAGATTACTAATCTCTACAGAAAATTCTGAAAATTTACTCACTCTTGCTCAAGACACAACTCAACGCGTATGGATAAACTAATGAACTATTGCCTTTGGTTTCAGGCGTTCATTGTACTACAAAATCTTGGCATATTATCCATGAAATGGTTCATAGATGAGGTATGGTTCCATGTCAACTCACAGAACACATGCTTTTGAGCGTCCAAAATCTACATGTCATTCATGAAGTACCTATGCACCCAGCGGAAGTAGGAGTTTTGTGTGCTATCTCCGCACAGAGAATAGTGGGAATAATTTTTTTTAACCAGACTGTGGACACTGCAGATTACCGTCGCATTTTCATGGAGTTTGAGTAACTGGACCATGTAGAGCTGGGTCAAGAATATTTTCAACAAGATGACGCCACATGCCGTACATGAAACGAATTTATGGACCTAATTGAAAGTTTCTTTGACGACTGGACAATTTCCAAGAACCTATGGCCACCGAGATCTCCGGATTTGACAGTGCCGAACTTCTTCCTTTCGAGTTACTTAAAGGACAGAGTTTATGCCACACGCCCCCCAGACATTGGACGATTTGAAGCAGGACATTACATACGAGATCAATGGTACTGACAAGAGTCCTCCAAAGAGCGGTCAGTAACATAGGACGACGAGTTGAGTTGTGTCTTCGAGCAGGAGGGAGGACATTTTCTATAGAGGTTACTCATCTCCAAAAGATAGCCTACTCTACATTTGAGGAACATATAATTGTGGTTAGCATCATTCTTGTTGAAATGAATAAAGAAAGAAATGTGTTAGTTTTATGTGAATCACCCTATATCATCGTATATAAGAGGAACAGGAATCACACTCTGGTACAAGATCGCAGTCACATGGTCATGCGTTAAGCGAAACATTGAATAGAAATATACAGATTCGGAATTTATTTCAAACTGCTACAGTAATGGAACAGCAATCAAACCAATAACGAATTCATGCCAGCCAATCAAAATGCAAAACATGGCAGGATTCTGCAATATTTCCTGGTCCACGTATACTTAGATCACATTAATAACTTCTATCCACTACAATTTCGACATTCTGTTAGCAAGAGAAAATATATTTAACGCTTTAGTGTTCGCTACTCGGATGAAACTACGATGAAGTGAAAATATCCCGCCCACAATATATATCGACAAGCGACGGAACACTACTTAATGTGAATTCACATTCGTTGCGCAGTCTACATCAACCGAATTGAGTCAGCAAACGCATTAGTTTTTTTTTTTTTTTTTACATTCGTTGTTTGTTCATTCTCTAAAAACAAGACATTCTGATGGGGGCAGATATGAAAGTTAAATTATTTTCTTCCACAATGTTAAATAATGTCAAAAGAAGTGATTATACAAATTTTGGCCACTCGACCGCAACTGCAAGGGTCGTAAAAAACAAGTTCGCCAGGGGTCGTTAACAGAAAGAAAACACAATTTCATTCGAAAAATTTATTGGAACAGACTCAGCAATTGTTGAGCTATTTTTCAACATATTCCCCACCGGAATTGAGACATTTGTCATATCATGGGATCGACAGAGAAGTGCAGACGGCTGTCAAACGCTGGTTCCGATCCCAGGAGACTGACTTCTACGATACGAGGATAGAAAACTTGATCCCTTGGTATGACAAATGTCTCAGTACCAGTACCAGTGGGGGATATGTTGGCAAATAGCGCAACATTTGCTATATCTGTTTCAACAAACCTTTCCATGCAATTGTACTTTTTTCTGTAAATGGCCCCAGAGAAAATATCTTTCTGGACTTCCTCGTAATTGCGGTCGAGTGGCCAAAATGTACATAAGCACTTCTTTTGATATTGTGGCACCGGTCTGGATTGTTTTGGTCGCGTCGGGGAGTTGCGGCCGCATTTAGCGAGAAGGAAGGCGCGGGGAAACGGGAACACTAACCGCTGACGCTAGCCGCGGTACGGAGCAAAGAGGAGGAGAAATACGGTGACGGTGCGGAGCGGAGAAAGTAAGGAAGCATCTCGAAGCAGATTTCTCTCGGAGATTCTGATAGGCACGCGAATCGAAAGCTCCAGAACCTGCGGTTAAATAAATAACACCGTGAGTGCCGACAGAAGGGCCAGTCGCGAATCAGTCTTGAGTCTTGAAGTCTACAAGTAAGTCTTCGAGCGAGCAAGGAAGCCAGCCTTCGAAAGGATCTGAAAGACTTGGGTTCGACGTGCAGAGAAACGTAACCGGAAGACCTGAGTTCGACGTGTGGTGAACCGCAACTGGGGAGACTCGAGTTCGACGTGTCGTGGACTGTAGCCGGAAGACCGATGTTCGACGTGCAGTGAACTTGAACAATGATCTAGAAGAACTAGCCAAGGCGAGCGAACTGAGAACTGACAGTTTTATTCTGCACATAGTGCTTTGTGAACATTAATTGAAATTAGGAGTATATTGTTGTTCTTCTCAATAATAAACGTCGTGTATTGCCATTGTCGTCGTGTGGAGTGCAATAACGACTACAGGACAAAATTAGGGAGCAGATAGATAACCTTCTTGGAAGCATATTTTGTTAAGGAACCCATGGGCTGCGACGCTTCGTTTCAGTGCAAGAAGGCGGGAACGGATAATCACTCTTTTCAGTCCAAGAGGGGTGTGTCATTACTACTATCACTCGGTTTGTTTACGTCCGGAGCCCAGTATCATTTGGTACCGATTACAGCACATTTGTTTACTTCCATTGATACGACCTCTTGTTATCCGCTTTTTTCGTCTACGTAGTTTAGTACGTGTACTGTACTCATTCTGTTGTAATGTTCAGTACAGTTTAATGCGTCGTTTGTTTCGTTTTTCTGTACGTATTTTTTCTTTGCTTGGATTAACACACAGAATCATGTGACACAGAATCGCTTATTTCACGTACCTACTTACCTTATCCCTACCTGTAATTCCTTCTTGCACTCAAACGAAGCCCATGGGTTCCTTAACAAAATATGCTTCCACGAAGGTTATCTATCTGTTCCCTAATTTTGTCTGTCTAATTTAGAGACACTCTGTATTGTGTTGCTGTGTTGAGTGGAATACCCATTGTTGTAGGGTGAATTATTAAGAATAAAAGTCGCATTGGTGTCGGGTGTGTGGTGGTTAAAGAGAATAAATGTCACAATATTATTAAGATTGTGGAACGAAAATTAACTTTTTTATCTGTCCCTGTGAGAATGTTTGCTTGTAAATGTATACCCGCCTTTAGTAGCTAGTGCAAGAGTCTGTATACAAACAAGCATAAACTGCTTTAATTTATGCCCGGAGAGACTCATTCAGAATACAAAAAGAGCTATATGCCCGAGGAGACTTGTATCACTTACCCGTCGCTCCAGTAAGGTGCCATGAAGTTCACGTAAGCGAGCCTGGACTTGGTCATCGTGAAGGCTGTGATGGCCATTTCTGCCTCTCCACGGACAATCATACCGACCATGCCATTCCACGTGTTATTGCTCGTCAGAGAGCCCCAAGCTCCGTCCGGGGACAGGGCGAGTTTCGTCCTGCAAGTTACGCACTCGCTGCTAGTTATTCTGCATACTACAAGTCCACCAGGAAACACAGCAATGTTCAAATTAGTTACTAGTCCCTGCTGACTTATAAAAAGTGTAATTATTACGGTTACGACGAGCGAAAACAACAAATGTATGACAAACAAAATTAGTTGAGTTTTTAATTAATATTTTATTGTTACACATGAAAGCATTTTCAACTCATTAAAGTAAAATGAAAAAAAAAGTTGTACTTTGTTTTAAGTTCTTGTTATCCCAAGTATAATACAAGAGCATCACGATGTTGCGAATTCCATTTTCAAGCTTCCACAAAATTTAACATCCCTTTGAAGTCACAGTGGCTTACTAAATTTAATAATAATAATAATAATAATAATAATAATAATACTTACTTATGGCCTTCACATAAGCCCGCCATCGGACCCTATCCTGTGCAAGATTAATCCAGACCCTACCATCATATCTCATCGCCCTCAAATCTATTTTAATATTATCCTCCAATCTACGTCTCGGCCTCCCCAAAGGTCTTATCCCCTTCGGCCTCCCAACTAACACTCTATATGCATTTATGGATTCGCCCATACGTGTTACATGCCCTGCCCATCTCAAACGTCTGGATTCAATGTTCCTAATTTTGTCAGGTGAAGAATACAATGCTTACAGTTCAGAGTTGTGTAATTTTCTCCATTCTCCTGTAACTTCATCCCTCTTAAACCCAAATATTTTCCTAAGTACCTTATTCTCAAACACCCTTAGCCTCTGTTCTTCTCTCAAGTTGTACAACCATACAGAACAACCGGTAATATAACTGTTTTATACATTTTAACTTTCAGATTTTTTGACAGCAAATTAGATGACAAACGGTTTTTCAACCGAATAATAAGAGGAATTTCCCATATTTATTCTGCGTTTAATTTCCTCCCGAGTGTCATTCATATTTTTTACTGTTGCTCCAAGATATTTGAATTTTTCCACCTCTTCGAAGGATAAATCTCCAATTTTTATAGTTCTATTTCGTACAATATTCTGGTCACAAGACATAATCATGCACTTTGTCCTTTCGGGATTTACTTCCAAACCTATCGATTTACTTGCTTCAAATAGAATTTCCGTGTTTTCCCTAATCGTTTGTGGATTCTCTCCTAACATATATACATCATCTGCATAGACAAGAAACTGATGTAACCCGTTCAATTCCAAACCCTCTCTGTTATCCTGGACTTTCCTAATGTCATATTCTAGAGCGAAGTTAAAAAGCAAAGGTGATAGTGCATCTCCTTGCTTTAGCCCGCAGTGAATTGGAAAAACTTCAGATAATAATAATAATAATAATAATAGTTATTAGTATGAATTTTTATTTTAGTTGGCTATTTATCGACGTTATATCAACGATTCTGCTATTTAACGTAGATGGAATTGTGATAGCGAGATGGTGTTTGACGAGATGATGCCATATAGATTACTTGACATTCGCCTTAGGGTTCAGAGAACATCGGAAAAAACCTAATCAGGTAATTAGCTCAAGAGGGAATCGAATCCATTCCCGAATGCAGCTAGGATCAGCAGACAAACGTTCCTACCACCTGCGCTACGCCAGTGGTATTGTTGTTATTATTTTTATTATTAATGTTATTGTTGTAATAGAGTGGCAGTAGGCCTATATTCGACAGAGATTTCCCCCTTATGATTATTATATTGTCAGAGTCGGTGAAGACCGCAACGAATGTAACTGTTAAGTTGTGCAGCTTAGGGTATAAACTTTTGTCCTGTGTTATATTAGACGAGGGACTAGTGTGCGGCAATCCATGTCATGGGAATCTCATATATATGTCAGGCAAGTTACAAGTTGAGAGAAATCCAAACACAGATTGTGTGCAAACACCGGCAGGAGATATAAAAACTTTGTCTGTGCTACAGTTATAAGTGCAAGAAAATTGTAAGGGCTAACTTGATATATCAAGTCCATCAAGGTAAACTCTGTTAGGATGGACCTGAGAAGAACAAAAAAGTAACAGGGAATTTAAAGAAATCCCTGTGATCGCGTGTAAGGGCTATACAAAAATTAGAGCAAGGCATAAAGATAAAGAAGTAAAATTTTCTGTACCTTAAGATTTGAGCTTGTCTAATGAACGGAATGAAATAAGCTATGAATAATAGTCAGCCTTCAGTATTAATAATAATACATGATTCAGATGATGATAATAATAATGTTACTATTACTACTGTTACTGCAGTAATAATAATAATAATAATAATGTATTAAAACAATGCACTATTAAGATGACACATAAAAAATGGGGAACACTGAAAGTGCAAAACATTAAATTACCGAAATACAAGAATAAACATGAAAATTGATATTAAAAATAATTTGTATATAATTGAAATAAAATATCTTACAGTTTCACATCACTTTTAACATCTAATCACATTAATTTTGAGATGCACTCTCATATAAAAATTAATATTTTCGTAAAGATGTATGTGCTATGCTACATTGCCAAGAAAACGATGAATGTACTCTGCGTCACCACACTCAAAATTCTTACAAAATTCACTGACACAAAAAGGTATAAAATAACTGTAGTTCATATCAAGAAATTCAACCATGCTTATTTAGTGGGTTATTTTACGACGCTGTATGAACATCTCAGGTTATTTAGCATCTGAATGAAGTGAAAGTGATAATGCCGGTGAAATGAATCCGGGATCCAGCAACGACAGTTACCTAGCATCAACCGTAAGGTAACCTATAGTCCAAAGTAAGACCCGCCTTTAACACACTACTCCACGCACGTGTTCGGCTAGCCCTACTTCAGCCTGTTGTTAAGTTGCATATATGCAGTGCTTGGAAAAAGTGACATAAGTCAGTTTCCACAAACCTTTTTTGTTAATTTATTGACAACTTACGGAACATCTGCTCGCATGGAAAAAAATACATAAGTATTTTTACCATTACAATGATTCACACAGAAAAAAATCAAATCGACATAAACCAGTGTAAGTTGCCAATAAATTGTCAAAAAAAGGTTTGTGGAAACTGACTTATGTCACTTTTCCCAAGCACTGCAGATAATATTATTGATTTCATTTGTATATCTCACATTTATACTCTTCTGTTTGCGATATGGAATACTACATCCAAATACAAAATAGACAACACATAATAAACAAAATATCTCGGCTATTTATACATTTTCCAATAACATTTGTTATCAGTTTATTCGACAAACGATATTACTCTCAACATATTTGTTATGCTTTACCATGACAAAATTTCGTTTGTAAATAACACAGATGTGCAGTGTTATGACTGTTAAATAAATATAATCTGCTTTATAATGGTGATTGAAAAAGTATATAGCTTTCTAATCGTCGAATATGAGCAAATCCTTAATACGGTTACCATATACGGACTTACCGTGTATCAGGGCTTTAATTTCAAAATACAAATTATGATCCTGTATAGGCCTATATGGAATTTATACGTACCTGAAATTGAGATTTTTCTGCAGTATGTTCCAAACCTCACCGAAATAACCAGTAACATGGGCCGGCTGCTGTCTATCTGTTAAGTTATTTATAACGATGGATATATTCTGAAAGCAGAATAAAGTTGCATATAATTATCTTGGAACTAGGCAGTGTCACCTGTTGAATAAAATTGGATTTTTAGTATTGAATCAAAAATAACAAAATAATTAGTAAAGAAATGTAATTAAATTCTTGATGTGCATTATAGCAGGGTACAGAAATTTAATATACAGTTTAAGAGAAGAGAAGTTAAATTGAGCAGTTTTGAAAATTATAAAGTAATAAATAAACTACAGGGTGTAAGGGGTATAAGTTCCATTATTTTAACTGATGATTATTCATGTCATAAGGAAGAAAAAATGTCCTTACATTTTTTTTCCTGATTGCAATATTTAACTAATTATTAAAGTTTACAATATTAGACGTTTTGCACCGTTGCTGGATGGGAGGAGTGGATTATAAGTACACGGTACAGCTCAAGCTGGTACACCGGTACAGGGATGCTCTGTTCTAATGCAGGAGCAGACCATAATAATACTGTTGTTTACATAAAACGAGCAGCAAATACAAACTTTCAATCTCATTAATAGAACATTATGGTAAATTTACATTTTATGTAACAATATTGCTCCATTTTTTATTGCATGTTCTAAAAAATAAACGATAATGGTTTTCTGCACAAAATCACAAGAACTTTTTTCTAATGCAAAATTTTAATATCTCCTGCTTCTGTAAAGCAGTGTCATTTTTAAACAAATTTCTGGTTGTGTGATTTTCGAAACGAGGTAAGTGACTCCTAGTTTCTAAAAATCGTTGAAAAACTGTTACAAAAGTTCGCCGATTATGTAACCTTCTTTGAGGAAAACGTTGACGGTACATCCTTCTTGCCTCACTTGATTTACGACGACTTTCTCCATAAATTAATAACATATGATATTCCTAAACTGTAAATGACATAAGTTGTTTACTGAATACCCTGTACTGAACTGTCATCCGCTCGGCAGTATACCTATGGACAGGGAGCTTTACTTAGATGACTCGTACTTAGGTCTGTGCAGAGTAGGCCTACTGGCTGCTGAACACGTTGCCACGTCTCTCACTCCAGAATATTAACAAATTTAAGCACGCATTTTTATTTAATATCACAAAAACGTAATATAACACACTAATATTAACTCTTTGCTAAATATACCTATTGATGTAATTTTTTCTTAATTTACTAACGATATAAACAGTATAACGCAAATAAAATAAGAGAAGAATTTTTTTTCTGGGAAAACTATCAAGTTTTGACCCTATGTTGTATGGACTTTTTTTATCCTTAAACCGTCCTCGACGACTGTGAAAAGGACGGCACTTATACCCCTTACACTCTGTATAATATATTTATCTTCTTGAGGTGAATAGCGTACTATTCCATAAATATACTGGTAATGGAAACGAGTGGAGGTATGCTTTTTATAACATTGTCTAAGCTTTGAAAGAAACATTCCTTTGGCTATATATGCTGGAATGATATTTTTCTGAGCATAATAATTTATACTATAATTTAAAACAGCGGTTCCCATGCGTACACCCGTCTCACTCAGGGCTACGCCAAAGATAATTTAATTGGTAAAGGAGGACATTACATCTTGTTGCATCGCGCCTTGCAATGCATGATGAGTGATGATACAAGTAAAGATGAATTTTAAATTATTTTAAATGTGTTTCGTAATTGTAATCTTTTTATTTCTGTCAAATTTTGAAACATTTGCATTTGATAGTACAAAATTATGAACACATGTTAATGAAATAACTATAGAGTTATTAGTTTTCATTGTATTATGTTCAGAAAATTGTATAGTAAATATTACTTTTTGCCAAATTTGTTTCTAATACTTTAAACTAAAAAAAACTAATGTAAGTGTCGTAATATTACAAGTTCCTCAAGGTTATGATATGAAGGGGACAAAGTTGAAAGGATCGGACTAACTTTTATTACAGATGTTGTCTGAAGTTATTGCCGCCTAAGTGCTCGCGTAGCATGATGCTTTTCATTATGTTTTAGATTCTAGTTCACAAAACTGATTACAAATATAATGTTGCAACAGTGGTTTTCTGTACGAGTGTTGGCTGCGAGTACTATTATATACACATTGAGATCCTAGATTGGTCTTGGATCTGTCGGTCTAATTGACCATTGTCGTACTATCAAAGAACTCGCCCGTCGTTAAAGAGGAACTCGTGTCTATATCAAAGTATATCAAAATACAGATACCATTATGTTGTCCAAAAATCGCGTTTTCGATACAAATATCACCCAAATGGCTATAGTCGCATTTTTGTCGCAAATTACATTTTCCTCTTCTTCGTCCCTGCAAGTATTAGGCTATATGACCTGTTACGATCTCACAGTTGAATTTTCAATCCAGCGCTTCTTTGGACGACCGAGAGATCTCTTCCCGTTTGGACGATAGTGGAGCATGACTTTTGGGATTCTATCTCTACGCATGCGATGCAGATGATTTATCCAGTTGTTCCGATAATGTTTTACATGATTAATTCCATGTTATATAGCCCAAACGGCTACATATCGCCCAATCTGGTCACCCTATGTTTATGCACAAAATAAAATGTTACTATATAAATCTTATGCATTCTAACACATCAGATTTGGTTGATCATGTTTAAGTCATTTCAAATTTTACAGCCCATTTCCTATCGCTACTTTCTGGAATGTCACATTTTGAAAACGCTGACTGTATTAGCTCAAGGTTTTTTATTACAAAGAAGAAGGGAAAAAAGAGTCAACATTTTAATAGGGTTGGTTACATTTCAAACATTGATGTAAATACTCGTATGAATAAAACGGAGAGGTGTAGAGAAGTATTTTGAAATTCCCGTCATTTTTTTTGTACATGTGGCGCTCCAGGCTCGTGGCTGCGAGAAGCTTCTTGGCGGATTACACTTCATTCTCCTTTTGAACCCCTCTCTCCTATTATAGCCCTCTTGCGCCCATCAGAAGCATAATAAACGTTATTATAGAGATCCTACGAGTTCCCTATCACATCTTGATGTGTAATGTATATATCGAACCTACACTGATATATAAAAATAAAAGGATTTTGTAGAACTGAAATTACATTGAAGTTTCCTTGGAAATACTTACGTCCTATCCTGGAATATAACAATGTGAAAGACTCCATTCCTACACACAAAGAGGAGTCCACGAATTAGGTCCCACTTGGAGGAGTTTATTATAATCTATAGGAATGTTGCGATATACACACGTAACGTTATGCAATTGTTCTCTGACATGGATGTGAAACAGACCCATACACAAAACATGCATAACTATACAAGCCTAGCAGTACTCACATATAGATTGATATTACTGCTCAAAAGCAATTCCTTCCTTATCTTCGTAAAAGTAAATTCTGTTTTAATGCGTTACTATTATTATTATTATTATTATTATTATTATTATTATTATTATTATTATTATTTTCTTATAATTTTATTATTATTTTCTTATAATTTTATTATTATTTATTATTATTATTATTATTATTTTCTTATAATTTTATTATTTATTATTATTATTATTATTATTATTATTATTATTTTATTATTATTATTATTATTGATATTATTGATCTTGTTGTTGCTATTGTTATTACTTCTTAAGTTGTAGTAATAAGCAACTAACATATTTTTAATATTTATATCCTTTTCAAATTTTGGTGTTTGTGCATATGAACGCATTAAATACTCGTAGGTCTATAATTAAAATATGCGTAGGATTGTAACTATTTTGTGTAACTTATATTTGTGAAATTCAATTACTTATATCTATTTAAGCCTTAAAGTTTGTAAATTTTTAAAGAGGTGATACTCTTACAAAATTACAGAGAATGTCTTCTTTGTGTAGAATCCAAGAAACGAAAGTTTATCTTCTTACGTTGCATATACAATTATTTCGTGTATGTACCTATTTCTCATGTACAGTAAGGTCCGAAAGTCTTGTCACCCCCCCCCTTACTTGTATGTTGATGTGCATCCATTTTAAACATGTCATAGCAGATGTGTGACAATGGTTGATACTTTACGTTTCAGCTTGTTTAGTGATCCAGAACGTCAGTATGGGACAATCATTGTCGCGGCACAAGATGATGCGGCGCCATGTCCTGTGTGAAATTTTTCGCAGCAAAGGCGGTGTGATTTCCCTGAATGCCTCCCTAACAGTTTGCTTCAAATCTTCAATTGTCTGGTATCGATGTTTCGAGACATGCTGCTTAATTATTCCCAAAAGGGAAATCACACCGCCTTTGCTGCGGAAAATTTCACACAGGACAAGGCGCCGCGACAATGATGATGTCCCTACTGACGTTCTGGATCAGTAAACAAGCTGGAACGTAAAGTATCAACCATTGTCACACATCTGCTATGACATGTTCAAAATGGATGCACATCAACATACAGACAAGGGGGGGGGGAGTGACAAGACTTTCGGACCTTACTGTACAATAGTTCAAGAAATCAATTATGAACAGTAATGTGTTCGCAACATAATGAAAGGAACTAAATTTCTACGAAATTCGTAATACAACATTCATCTCATATACAGGAGACGGATATTACGTATTCATGTTAGCATACGGTCTCCTTTAATACTGGACAAAGCGTCCCAGGTGGCCATTGTGTAGAAGGGTGAATACATCGCAGAGTTGGTCTGGACCTCATTGTGAATAAATCAATTCTGCATTCCAGTCCGTATCTGACTAGCTTGCATAACAACTCAATTACATTGTAATAAACTTGTATTTATAAGTCAACAACTATAAATCATAGTATTATTATTATTATTATTATTATTATTATTATTATTATTATTACTATTACTACTGATAAATTATAATATAAAATATAATTGAATTTAACAAGTGTGATTGCAATTAGATATCAAACAAACACTAGAGATAGCAAAAGATGTAGAAGAAAAACATTCTTAAACTTTAAATACACTGACGTGTTAATTTACATTTTAGTGTAGATGATTCCTTAAGATGGCGAGTGACCCCTTCAAGGCGGCTACATTAAGTGTTCATTCAACTCTTTGGAAGTTCCTGCAGTTCATCACATCCGAAATAATGGAAAAATATAATTTTGTGCTATATAACGTTATCGTTATTCACTTTAATACATTATTTTTACACAGGTCATATTAAAGCAGGAATCGGCAAAAATGTCATCGCATCACTACAATAGCAATAGTGACGTCGCAGGGGCAGCGCAGTAAACTGTCTTTGCTTCACCTTCACCTTTCCGTCCAACTCCCCTGCAACTCTAGTTCACGGCATCTATCAGCGGCGGGTTACCTCATTAGATTTAGTTTGCCTCTTTCTCAAAACCTTAAACGTCTGTTCAGAAACATGTGTTTAAGGAAGAATGAGAGGAACAGTATTTGTTGTGCACATGGTGACAGTGTAGACGCCTCTTGTGTTCTAAAATTCTAATAGGCACTTGCTTATAAATCAAACATCTAGCGACATTACGACAAGTCATAAGATTATCACGAAATCATAGATGAGCATGAACATATCTAATGTAATTGTAAACGGAAATGTATACAGTACAAAGTGATTATAAACATAATTTTCTGTTCTTAGGTCTGAACGGGGCAAAGCAATTAAAACATAAAAAAAAAACGAAATTCAAATAACAGTTCCGGTACTAAAATATGATGAAACAAGCTGAGCCAAAGGGAACTCCATGCAAGTTGTATTACTTTGGAAATCGCAAAATCATTGAAGTGCTATAATGAAGAGAGTTCATTAAAACATATCTGAATAAAGTTGCTAACATTATTTGTCCCGAATAATTTGATGATTTTAACAGTAAAAAATTATCCACACGAACAATACAAAGGAGGATAAGGGATATTGAAACGCTATCTGAACGAGAGATAAAATCAAAGATGCATAAACAGTGGTCTATCTTTCATTTTATGTGAAAACTCAGATATTGATAGAGTAGAACTGGTAATGTTCACCCGCGGAGTTACGAAGGATCTCTCTGTATAAGAATATTTGCTAGATGTCATTGCACTTAAAGGAAATACAACAGAAGATGAGTTATTCCAAGCATGAAGAAAATATATAGAAGAAATTAATCTGAACATAAAGTAACTTGTATCTGTAGTAACGTAGGGACTCGAAAATACTTTAAAACAGTTTACTAGGTGGAATAACGTGTTATTAAGAGAGCTGAAAATAAATTCAGCACATAAAACACATCGGAATGGCTTAGATTTATTTAAAATGCTCTCCATAGAAAATTAGAAAATATGTGTTGCCCTATCACAGGTTGTCTGCCGCTACTCTACATAGCTGCTATGTTTGGCTCTATATTCAATATATTTCGGAACACTTGTTTTCTGAACGAAAACTTGTAATACCTAAACAAAGATCGCAACTAGTAGAAGAAAATTTACAGGTTGTATTGAGAGTGACAATTTGTGGCGTATTTTCGTAGGTTGTTGTAGCACAGTAAAAATGAAGGTGAAATGAAATATAATCTGTTCATCTATAAATCAATATTGTGTTGTCTACGTCAGATGCTTGTGTTCAGAGTCCGCCACTGGAATCTGAACGGAGTGCTCTGTACTCCTCGATTGATATTACATCATATGCATTGCGGGTTGCGTCCAGAGATGTCATAGTGAGTACAAATTTGCCGACGGCTGTATTAAAGTGTAGGTTGTACAGATAATTTAATTTTATAACTGAGTAGGCCTACTAGTGTAAATAAATTAAAACAAATAAATGATAATTATGGTAATTAAATATTAATTATATCATAATATAATGACCAATGTGGTTAATAACTGAGAGCTATGAGTTTTATTATGAATATATATGCCATGATTAAGGCTAGGAGTATCTTCGCGGCGTTGTGGGGAATTTTTCTTTTTATTTATCAGATCAATTGACAAATTGAAGTGGCACCACACTTTCTTTCTTCAGTTGTTTTCATTAAGTGCAGCTATGAGTTTTATTATGAATATAGATGCCATGATTAAGGCTAGGAGTATCCTCCCTTTGTGGGGAATTTTTCTTTTTATTTATCAGAGTAATTTACAAATTGAAGTGGCACCACACTTTCCTCCTTCACTTGTGTTCATGAAGTGCAACATTAGTGGAATAATAGAATGGAAGTCCACCGCCCTGGGTTAGCATGCCTGACCGTAAAACGAGCGGGATACGGTTCAAATATTGGTTGGGACAAGTTGCCTGATTGAGTTTTTTTCAGGGTTTGCCCTCAACCCATTAAGAGCAAATGCTTGATAAGTTTCGGTATTGAACCCTGGACTAGCAATTGATAAAGCGTCGTAAAATAACCAATTAAAAGAGAAATAGAATGGGAAAGGAGAATACTCCAAGAAAAATTATGCTAAAACTTATGTACAGCACAAACTTCACTTACTCTCTCAGATATTTCAACACGAATCGACGACACAAATTTCGACTTCAGTTTTTTTTTTTTACTAGTAGTGCACCTTCATGAATTTTGTAACTTGAAATTTCACATTTCCAAATTTTCATGTTATACATTAACCGGGAAGTGACTTTGATTATTAATAGTAAAATCTGTAATATTTTTTTTCAAAATCGTAAAATAGAACCCTAGAGAAATAGGCTATAATTCTTTACAAGGTTCTATTCTCCAGCTATAATTCGTAGTCTCATCATCCATTTAAGAAATTTGTACCTTTGCAAACGTTTGAAATAAAATATTTTTTTCTTTGTTAATAATTTATATTATTCTTATCATGAATAAGAGAATTTGAGGCTGCTAGCTTAGAGTATCTTTAAGAATTGACACTTTTAAATTGCATATTTTGATTACACAACTTTTAACACTATATCACTTCGAAATATATATTGTATTTACTTTCACGTGTTAAAATTAGGTACCATAATGTTGACTAGTTTCAACCTGTTGTAGGTTATCTTCAGAACTGCTGAAGGCTATCTTCAGACTTGCAGTTCTGAAGATAACCTACACAGGTTGAAACTAGTCAACAACAAGGTACGGTACCTAAATTTAACACATGAAAGTAAATACAGTATACTATATATTCCGAAATGTTAAGTTATGTTACATGAAAAAGGAAACCTTGATTTTAACGTATGTATATCTAGTAAACAAAATGTAGTAGGGTGACCAGGGGTCTATTCCACTATTAAACTTCGAAACTTCGCAGCATTTCTCTTTTCATCTTTTGAAAAGTGAAATATCTTTCTTTTCCTCTATAATTTAGAGACCGCTTTGCACTTTTGATTTAATTCTGCGAAATCTTTGCATATCAGTAGTTATTGCAACTCCATGTTGTTGAGCTCCATTTCCTAGCAAATAAAGACATGAGTAATAAATTGTTCTTTAAGTAAGACATACATTTTTCTTCTTTTTGTCTTCCAAAATAGGCCCAGTCCTTTCAAGAACATAATCTGCTTTAGTTGGAGTATTCGAAAACATTCACAGAATTGAGACAAATTACAGTAGGTTATGAAAGTTTATCGTGTTGTTATATACTCTTTTTGAGTTCTTCGCTTGAATCACTTAATGGTAAATTTTCTCTTCTTATCATATTTCTTTTTAAAATTGTTTTGAATCCAAAGCGAAAATATACTAAATACAGTGAATATAATGTTACTGGCAAAGAGACTTGGTTCTTGCAAAAAATTAATTTCACTTTTTAGCATATGACTTTTCACTTTCCGAACCAGTTTTGAAAAGTGACAGTGGAACAGAAACTGCAATGAATTATGGAAACTGGAAAGTAAGAATTTTAAAAGTTCAATGATGTAATAGATCCCAGGTTTCGAAGGACGATCAGGAGACATTTTTACTTTTAGAATAAATAAAATCATATTGTATACAGAGTGAAAAGTATTCAATGACAGTCTCTTTAAGGAGTGAATCTATGAAAGGAACAGTCCCCCGCCATTTTGTCCCTTTGGGCTTAGGTTTCCCAGAAATAGTTTATTTCACATTATAATTTTTGATCACTTATCTTTAAAAGTTAAAATATACATTTATGAATATCTTCACATTAGAGTTCTCTATTCCAACAATTAATTCGCATAATATTTCAGTCACGTTTACATTTAAAGAGTATTTTAATACTTTAATTTTATTAATAAATCACATTAGGTAATGGGCGTTTGGCAATGCTATTACCAAAATGTAAACTCGTACTTCATCCTATTTGAGTACCGCAGTAGGCCTATATAACTTACATATGTGGCAGATCGTTTTGCAGAGCGGAGTGTGCAGCAGGTAGTCTTTGTTTACAGGTGAGAATTACGATCACGTTTTAATCTCTGAGGATTAACATTGAGGTCAATCAGTAGAAAATCACGATAATCATTACTAGTGTTTGAATTAATATTTTGTTCAATGGTAGGAGGAGAAATTTTCGAACGCAGTTCAGGGAATGAAGTATTGAAAACATTTTTATAAATAATGTGAGTTACTTGGATCATTCAAAACTTCAAGATCTTTAACGCAGGAAGCAAAAAAATTATTGTATCGTTTAATTTGACCAGAAGAAAGGGGTAATATTGTAGGTAAAACAGACGTTGATATCACAATACAATTGCTCCAGATTTTTCTGCTTTGAGAGTCAGTCTCAACTTTCTGGTTCTTGTAGATGTACATTCAAGGTCATTGTTGATTTATAATAGAAAATTCACAAAGAAAATCACATCGCTAATTTGGAGTGAACTGTTATTTTATGGTTTTGATTTCAAATGAATATTCGTTATCTATACTAATAATAAATCTGTAGCCGAAATTTTTCTGGTAATTTTCGATTTTCCAAAAATAATTGGTCCTAACATATATAATTAACCACCCTGAAACCGAAAATCGCATTTTTGAAATTTTTGTTTGTATGTCTGTCTGTATGTTTGTTACCTTTTCACGTGATAATGGCTGAACCGATTTATATGAAAATTGGAATATGAATTAAGTTCGTTGTAACTTTGATTTTAGGCTATATGGCATTCAAAATACTTTATTTAAAAGGGGGTTATAAGGGAGCCTGAATTAAATAAATCGAAATATCTTGCTTATTATTGATTTTTGTGAAAAATGTTACATAACAAAATTCCGATAAGTTTTATTCTTTACAAAATTGTGATAGGACTGATATTTAATGAGATAAATGAGTTTTAAAATTAAAATAACGCCATCTAAGACGGTGCAATGAATTAAGAACAAATGACTTCGTCTATAAGGGGCCTTGGACAACAACAATCGAAACAGGGTCCTTGGACATCAACAATCGAAAGCTATTAAACGTAGCCTACAGAGAATGTTTCTGTGTTTGTATGAAGTCATATCAGAAGCTAAATTAACCGATTTGTATAATTAATTATTATTTCACCATTGGAAAGTGTAGTTTCTCTAGATGGACATAATGCTATAATGTTATTACAGTAACGTATGAGTAAGATTAAAATAGCTTCTTATGCACAGAAAATTTGATAGACTATTTTGTACATTCGTTTTCTGTATTTCTTAAAATAATATTTATGTACACTCATTTTAATATCAGAGAATTAACGAACAACGAGAGTGTATTGATTTAGTATGCAGTAATAATACGTTAGCTTAGCAATCCATTATTTTATAATTCAAATTTTAACTATGCTCAATTGAATCGTGTTAAAATACATAAAATATATATGCAATAAATGCAATGCAAAAAAATTGGGTAATGAGCGAAGCAGATTATGTTGCGCTGTTGTAAAAGTTGTTCCCTGGATCAAACGTCCTATTTTAATTATATAATTACTTTATATTTATTTCTAACAGGTGCAGCGGAGCGCACGGGTACGGCTAGTGTTTTAATAAAATATTTGTACTTCATTCATTTTTCTGGGATAAATTTATTCCTAAAAATGATACTGATTATCCGAGACCGGAAGTTTAGGCATTATGAATCATTAAAATAGGCAGGCAAAAAGACATCATAAATAGCTGAAATACGCAGGCAGAAAGGCTAAATAGCTAAAATACCCAATAAAAGGCAATTACAAAAACCTTGCACTAGACCCACAACCTTGCTCTTTCCACAAAGGGATTTCGGCAGCAAGAAAAGCTTTACATAAGACGAATGCAAATTGAGATTTTCGACTCAATGTTGCAATTACAGTTCGAAGCAAAGAAATCTTCTTCCCAGTAGTCTTGGAAAGTGCATTGTTTGTGTTTGGTACTGATATGTTGCGATATGAAATATTTCTTTTCGTAGATCACTGACTGCTCACATATTTTTCATGTAAGTACTTTACCGTTCGTACAAAATACTTCGGATCCAAAAGTATTAAAGTAACTTTCCAATTTACTGCGTAAAGGAACACTGAATTTCGGCATCTTGCTGCTAGCTACAACAACGTCGCAATGAAAACTGAAAGAAAAATAACCGTTAAAAATAGCGATAGCCCCGCACTCATTGTTGCCTTGTCAAATAAACACAAGCGATAATTAAAACGCTTATACCAGGACGAATTATACATTTTTGCACGGCAGCACTCATTATTGCAAAGAGAAAATGAACTGACTGTAATACAATAATATACACTCGGTGAAGTCACTTTCATTGTAGCAGTTATAGAAATAAATTAAAATATACCTGTAGGCAATTTTTAATAATACATTAATAAATAATAGATAAATAATCAAATAAAGGAAAAAAAAAGCATTTATTTTTTAAATTAGGCATTTATATTAAAAAAGGCAGAAAAGGGCAACATAAAACTGTGACGTTTCAATCACAAAGGTACGAATTTACTTTCAAAATGAAGATAGATTTAACACATTTAAAAAGGCATTCTGCCAAAGTTCCGGTCTCTGCAGTGATTATATTGTATTATAAAAAATCAAGCCTATGTCGTGTCCAAAATCCTCTTCCGTCGATAGAAATGCTAAAAATATGTATTTTGGTGGAAATATGGAAATAAATTTTCCGCGGCATTGCTGTAATTTTCCCTAGACTCTATGTAATGGAACAGTAATAGCGCTAGTCCTAATTATAAAAGATTTTACAGAATTCTATTATAGGTTAGAATAAATTACACTATTCAATACTCTTCTAAACAGAATATAAATATTATTTGACGAGAAAATTAAATCTTACGTCAGGCTCTACAGCTGCTTTGAGTAAGACACCCTGGAAGTCCGTTCTTCTGTTATAGATGCTGTCTGAAGTCCACTTGACGGCATCTCGCCTCTGCATGTCCCAAATTCCCACGAGATGCACACTGAGTGCCATGCGGGGCCCTACATGGTACACTTCTCTGAAAACCACTCCTCCGTCCGCAGTCCTCCTCTGGACTACCACCAGTTCACAGTCAATTGGTACGTAGGTACCCTTGAAGTAATCTTCCAATTCGACGGACTGGTCCGTAAATAGCAACCATTTCGCTCTAGGTAGCGTTCCATTTTCTGATAACTGAAACACGTGAAGATTCTTACTTTTAGTGGAAAAACTTGATAAATTGTATTGTTTTTTCTTAAATTATTGAAACATACTGTTTCCGCGGTGACAAACATTTTCTAATTTATTTGTTTTATTATGACTAAAGGAGTGAATTTTTTTGTTATCTACAGCGTTTTCAAAAGTTATATCCCAAAGAAAAAAGTAATGTCTAGAAATCGGTCAATGTAAGAAAATTTTACCGAAATATGAAAATATGAAATACACAGTTATTTCAATGACTATTACACTTTCACTACGTCATACTACTTTTTACCAATAAAACGATACGAAAGGACGTCTTTCAACTAATCATGGCCGCTTATCGCACGATTTTATCGCTTCCCTAGCATGTGTTTAATTTTATCGTTTCCCTAGTATTTGTTTGTTTTTATCACTACCCTAGCATTTGTTTCTTTGTTTGCCAACATTTCAAACTGCAAATTCTATACGGTACTATAAAACATGCTTTGAGATCGTAATTTGTTTCCCGCATAGATAGTCTATTAAAAATGGCAGCTCCGTTCAAACATTTTTGTGAAAGTAACAGTGAAATAGAATTTTAGTAAGTCAATTAATATCTATTTTATTGTATTAGAGTAGGCTACTTTATTTCTTCTAATCTTTATTATACTTTCTCCTGTTTTTATCACCTTCCTACCATATCTTTGTTAGCCAACATTTCAAACTGAAAATTCTTTGCGGTACTGTAAAATATGCTTTGCAATCGTCCTTTGTTTTCAATATAGACAGTCAACTGAAAATGGCGGCTCCGTTCAAACGTTTTGGTGAAGCTAACATTAGTGAAATAGAATTTAAGTATGTCAATTAATATTTTATTGTATTAGAGTACTTCATTTTCTATCGATCCGGAGTTGCGTTCGGGCGCAGGTTCGATTCCCGCTTGGGCTGATTACCTGGTTGGGTTTTTTCCGATTTTTTCCCCAAACTGCAAGGCAAACGTCAGGTAATCTTGGCGAATCCTCGGCCTCATCTCGCCAAATAGCCTATCATCTCGCGATCACCAATCCCATCGACGCTAAATAACCTCGTAGTTGATACAGCGTCGTTAAATAACAAAGTTAAAAAGTACTTCATTTTTTATAATCTTTATGTAGCCTACTTTCCTCTAATCGTGTAATAGTCAATTAAATCCCACTCGAGTTTTGATTTTCTTTAGATAAATCAAAACCTCCAGTGGGATTAATGTTGATAAAAATATCTAAACATTTTGAGAAGATTTACATCATTATTTACAGAATAAGTCTGTAGAGATTAACGGTCTTACTAATAAACCGTGCATAATTTTTATATGAGACTTGTGCAGAGTTGGGACAGAAAACGTTACTAATAAAGCATGCGTAAGCGATGAATGTGTAAGCAGCGTGTAACTGTACATGGGAATTGCTTTGCAGTAGTTATACACACGAAATCCCATATTTAAGTGTTGTATATAGAGAAAAAAATGGCCGCCTTTTAACAGCTGTTGGTATCGATTGTCATTTTATGATGATGGTTGCCTAGTAACCATGTAAGAACAAAACAAAGAGCACAGAACAATTAGAATCTTATTGCTGCAGCTGTACCGTTTGATCAAAATATAGCTTGGTAATCGATAGGGCCCACTTGTACTATCGATACTTAGCGCGGTACACTAGCGCACACTATGGGATTTTATAGAGAAACTCAATATTATTCTGTTACCTTTCGTAATAAAATAATGACGAAGCTATTACGTAGCTGTGTAACAGTTGTATTGTTATACACGACGTATGTAGGCCTACTGATTATTAGTCAGGAATTTACACACGACTTATAAACGAGCTATTCGTTGTGTAAGTGTAAGATAGTTAAACGTCTGTAAAAGGTTTTTATTAGTAAGACCGTAATAGTTTTGTCTATATTTAATATGCTACTTAATAAAATAAAGAAATCTGCATAATTGAACAGTTTTCCAGAATCTTCAAAGTCTTATCTCACTTTTTTACACTGGGGAGAGAGAGAAAGGGGGAGAGAGAGAGAGAGAGAGAGGATATATACTGAGTGTCTTGGGGGCCCTTGTCTTGTGAGATTACATGGAATGCGCGTGAAAAGTCAATACACATCGGAAGCCCGGCCGTGCTTGGCCACCCCTAGTTTAGAATATTAAATTTCATATTTTGTCTGTTACTAAAATCTCGTGTAATATTTTAAACATTTCAGTTCTTCTCAACTCCTATAATTTCGTCCTTTATCTCATGAATATTTTTCAAACCATTTATATCATGAAACGAATGTTAAAAAAAATAAATAAAAAAATATTGTCATTGACAGAGAAAACAAAGGTTGATTAGTATGAGTAAGTTGTGATAAATATAAGCAGCTAACAGTCTTTCGAAGGTTGGTTGTATTTTCAACTTCATGTGAACAAAAAGCGGGATGGGCGAGAAGGATATCCTGCTCGTTTGCATGGTCGCTCCACTCTTGTTCATCTGAAGACGAAGTTTGAACAATTTTTTTTAAACGTTGGGAGATTCTTATATTCAGTACCTAACATTCAAGTGGATTTTATAACCAGCCTATTTCTCTTCAATTGTTACATGAAGACGAAGGTAGAACTAACCTTCGGAACATATTAACTGCCAACAGAAGTCCAAACCGCTTCTGAAAATTCTAATATATATATAGGGTTATTCAGGAGGAATAGTAAATACTTTTAGGGGATGGTAGTATAAACTATTCTACATAAAAGAGTATACAAACATCTGTCCAAAATTTAATAGGTGTGGAGATATACAGTAGCTGTTTGAATATTACTTATAATTAGATTTCGTTGAATTGCCACACGCACCATGCAATCAGGTTGGCGATGTACGGTACTATAGAGGAGGTGGGCGACCTCCCAGTCTCGTAGTATAAGCAGTTCATATTAAGAGTTGTGACCGGTCCCAATAGAGCAGCTACAGCTAATATATACATAAGTAAGCACTTGTTTTTGCATTACTGTGGTTGGAATAGTCAAAGCTTAACATTTGTTCAGTGCAGACAAGAATTCAATCAAACATACTACAATGAGAGTGTTGCTATTTCAAATAATTGCCCCTGGAATACCCTTACCCCCGCAGCTAGTCTGACCCGTTGGGAAACGTTGTTGGATGCTGTTAATTATTACGCAGAACATTACGGCAAAATAATGGAGGTAACTGATACATTGGATAGCACAGACAGTTCCGCTGTTGCAGCTGTAAAATCATTGCCTTCTTAATAGCTTTTGGAAGATATTCTGTTATTGATTCTAATTTTAAAATCGTGTCCAAAAGCATCATCCTGTTAGAATCGTATAAACTACAACTCTCAGAAGCCCTTAATATAGTGGATAAAGTATCACAAACCGTTATCCAAAATAACAATTCACTAATTTCAGAAAAAGTGAAATGTAAGTTGAGAAACATTATTGCTAAAAATTCTGCCTATTCACAACTTCATATTATAAATGATGTACCATCAGGTCACGACAAGACGTCTGAAGTTGGTGTACTAAAAAGTAGTAACTTTCCGTTCTTCAAATATGCACCTATTATATCGTGTGTTGTTGAACGTACATTTTCCCAATGTAAAAACTGTTTGAGTGACCATCGGAGGAGGTTCAATTTGCAGTCGCTCAAAATGTACTTAACTCTTATCTGCAATGCACATATTCAAGTATGATGCGAGTATATTACATTACATTTTAAGAGTTAATATATCTCACTACAAAATTATTGTGTATTTATATGTTTAGAAATTTCCTACTTCAATGATCATTCATTATATATTGTCCACACTTGTGGAGTAACGGTCAGCGCGTCTGGCTACGAAACCACGTGTCCCGGGTTCGAATCCCGGTCGGGGCAAGTTACCTGGTTGGGGTTTTTTCCGGGGTTTTCCCTCAACCCAATACGAGCAAATGCTGGGTAACTTTCGGTGCTGGATCCCGGACTCATTTCACCGGCATTATCACCTTCATATCATTCAGACGCTAAATAACCTAGATGTTGATACAGCGTCGTAAAATAACACAATAAAATAAAAAATGAATTCATTATATTTCTTAAATGCAGGATACAAGTTTTATTGTAACCGGAGTATACTACTCAGTGTTTACATTAGAGGCATACTCTATCCTTTCCACGCCCACTTCTCATACAGTCTATACTACGTGCATAGTAAACCTTACGATTCTCGTGGCAATTCCACGAAGTCTACTTATAACAAGCCTTACAAATATTATGGAGCAACGAAAAATGATTAAACTATCGAATAGATACAAAGGAATTATGTGTATAGCAGTGATTCCCAACCTTGTTTGACTGACGACACACTTTACAGAACGCCCACGATATCGCGACACACTTCTTTGTTTTAGTAATAATAATAATAATAATAATAATAATAATAATAATAAGTGCTTTTCTTCTGGAGAAAAAGGTGGTGAAAGTCTGTGTAGAATATTTTATAGCGGACGGTGAGATTACTGTTCGCTGTACGGGAATTTTGTCGTTTTTAACCTCCTTTTCGTGCAACTAAGATTTTCAAGGTATAAGCGGAATTCTAAGAAAAATTATATTAAAACATAGTTATTCACACACATTTCGGTTCCATGCTGAAGAATGTAACAAAAAGGTGCCGGAACGCCGAATGATTACTTTCTAAATATCTTTTTAGTTTATTCAGCACCATCGACTGATTTCACAAACCATATCCGCGTATAAGACACTCGGATTTTGTTTATATTCATCTCCACGCCACGTAAAACCATATTGCAAGTTTTCACCACTATATTTACGAAATGCAGTACATTTTTGTGAACCCTGAAGGGAATTTTCGCTCACATTATTTGAATTAGCATTTCCGTCATCTAACCCAGAACTTGATTCAGATCGTCTTTTTCGAATTAAAAATTGATCCATGATAAAATCTAAATAAAGCACTTTTAATAAAAATAGTCGGACTATTATCCCAGTATAGGCCTATACTGAAACTGACCAATATGTTCTGACGGTTCTAAACTCTGTTTCTTACTAAGTGGCAAGAGTAAACGAATTACTACGTATTGTTCTATGTGTTCACTTTCATTCGAATTATTGCCAGACAGAAAAATTAAACTGACCATTGTTGCAGATGTTCACATTTTATTGGTAAAGTCTGTCTCAAAATAAAACATACCATATCAAAAACTTCGTTTTAAATAAAAAATGCGTTGTAAAGAGACTTTCTGGATGGCATAAAATTTATTTTTCAATTCCAAAATTTCGCGACACACTTCATGGCGCTGCGCGACACATCGGTTGGGAACCCCTGGTATAGAGAAACAGCTGTTTGTGGTTCCCTTGACTAGGATGGGCATTTTCTTCCAGCATGTACATTTTAGCCGTCAGGTATAGTAATCCCCTTTTTTAGATATTGTACAATATTATGCGACGCAATATTGTGCAAAATCTGCTAAATTGGTGCTGATGAACATTGTCATTTCTGAATGTCATATGCTGGACGCATGAACATGCATTTTAATGTGAAACGTTGAAATATCGTGGATCAATTGAAAAAAAAAAAGGGAAGATAATACAGAAATTCAACATCTGACGTCACTTTCTCAGCAACGGATCAGACACTTGCATTAATATGTTCTTTCCTAGAGAGATAGACTCACTGCCTTGCATGAATTATATCCATTATTTCTCTTCATGTAGATCTATACCAAGTCAGATGGAACACGGTATCCATTGTAGTAATAATACTTACTTACTTAAGGAACCCAGAGGTTCATTGTCGCCCTCACATAAGCCCGCCATTGGTCCCTATCCTGAGCAAGATTAATCCAGTCTCCATCATATCCCACCTCCTTCAAATCCATTTTAATATTATCCTCCCATCTACGTCTCGGCCTCCCCAAAGGTCTTCTTCTCTCCGGCCTTCCAACTAACACTCTATATGCATTTCTGGATTCGCCCATAAGTGCTACATGCCCTACCCATCTCAAACGTCTGGATTTAATGTTCCTAATTATGTCAGGTGAAGAATACAATGCGTGCAGTTGTGTAACTTTCTCCATTTTTCTGTAACTTCATCCCTCTTAGCCCCAAATATTTTCCTAAACACCTTATTCTCCAACACCCTTAACCCATGTTCCTCTCAAAGTGAGAGTCCAAGGTTCACAACCATACAGAGCAACCGGTAATATAACTGTTCTATAAATTCTAACTTTCAGATTTTTTTTACAGCAGACTGGATGATAAAAGCTTCTCAACCGAATAATAACAGGCGTTTCCCATATTTATTCTTTGCTTAATTTATTGTAATAATAGTAATATAATAATAATAATAGTTTTATTTTCCCTGGCAGAGTTAAGGCCATCTGGACTTCTCTGTCACTCAACCAGGATCAAAGCACATACAGAAAAATACATACCTGTATACAAATATTAACTTAATAATAATAATAATAATAATAAAGATATTAAATAAAATAAAATAAAAAGAGAGATTGAATACATATGAATATAACCACAAACAGGAAAATACAGTCTAGTATACAAGTATTAACTTACAAGGAAAGAATTAATATATATGAATATAATCACAACTCAAGGAATAGTACAATTAGTATAATTAGCATGGGTTACATCAAGACAATGAGAATTACCTAAATATTAGTATTGATGGAAAAAAACAACGTAAATACTTGTACATGTGAATGATATAGTATTTAATAAATAAATAAATGAAAAATAATTATTAATAATAAAGCACATAAAGTACATTAAATCCATTTCATTCTCAATCATATTGATAATTATTATAAATAAGAACCAATTACTTAAAAATCTAAATATCGGAATAACACGCAACCGAGAGCATAAACGTTTCAGGCTATTACAGGATTCTGTGAATCTTCTGCCACCTTTCCTGGTAATGAATGTGTTGCAATGGTTACACCAGAGTATTCCTGGAATAATATTGTAGAAGTAGTCGTAAATAATTTAAGCCACACATTCGAAAACTTCTGGGTTGAGAATGATAACTCTGCATGCAAGGAAACTTTGCAAACGTACGAAGTCCACTAGCTTGCACTTATTACTTGGAATATACGAGCCCTCATTCATTCATTCATTCATTCATTCATTCATTCATTCATTCATTCATTCATTCATTCATTCATTCAATGTTCTGCCCAAGGGCAGGTCTTTCACTGCAAATACAGCTTTCTCTAAGCTTTCCTATTTTCTGCCTTCCTCTTTGTCTCCTCATTTCATCCATATACGAAGAGTCCACTGCAAGAATGATGGATGTCACTTTCTTGTCGAAAATGAACCAAGACTGCCAATGCATAGCTTAAGACATATAGAATGTACATACAGAGTTATATGGCATTAACACTGATAGTCATTGTCCAGTAATGATCGGAAAATCACAGTTAAGCTTTGAGCGCTAAGCATTTCAAACTTTCAATTGCTTCTCCTGCAAAATGTATTCGAAATGACATCCATCTTTCTTGCAGTGGATTCTTCATATCTTAATGCCATCTATCATCTGATATATTTTTCTATCCCCAGCTCTTCTCCCCCGTTCACCATTCCTTTCAGCGCATCCTTCAGTAGGCAGTTTCTTCTCAGAAAGTGACCCCAACCAATTTCTTTTCCTCTTCCTGATCAGTTTCCGTATCATTCTTACTTCACCCCTATTACCAATACAGCTTCATTTCTTATTCTTTCTGTCCACATCACACGTTTCATTCTTTATCATTTTTATCCTTAAAATTTGAGCCTTCTATGTGTAATAGTTTCTGAGAAAATGTTTCAGAATTTAACATTTTAAGCATAGGGCCTGCCGAGTCTCCTTAAATTAACACACAGAAAAATTGGAAATTCATAAATGAAGCCCTTGTAACACTGCAAACTTTTGGAATAATATTTGCTTGCTGTTGTAGAAAGTCCAACTCTTCACTCCGTCGAAGATAGTGGAGGAAATATTATTTTCGAATATCTAACAGACCCATCAATGGAAAATATTTACTTGAACCCATTAGAATGTTGGAAACTTCATTAGGAATTCATTCGATAAATTCTATGCATAGGAAACGCTGAATACATAACAGTGGTTTCGTAGTTGCCTGCAAGGTATAGGCTCACATTCTGAATTCCATTCCAGAATTCTAGGTAAATATTTCTGTGTAAGATTGAGTTAGATCTGAACTACATACATTATTAATTCCCCTATCTTCTGATTGAGATTCTGGCTGATATGTTGGGTAAAGTTGCCTAATTCCGTGACTCCCCTAATCCCGTGATCGTCTTCTTTTTCTTCTTCTTCCTCTTCTTCCTGCATACAGCTCTTAAAATTTACCTAAAGCCTCCTTTAAAACAATAGCCCAATCACTTCTGTCCTCTGCCCCCTTCCTTCATCTCCTTATTACCACTTTCCTCAAATCTTCCTCAATACAGTCTAACCATTTCAATCTGGGACGACCGCTATCTTTCTTTCCCTCCAATGTTCCAGTGCTAATCCCATGATACTTTTTTTTTTTAAATTGAATATTAGTCAAAGTTTTGCCGTTTGATCATAGCGCTAGACATCTTTCTTGAAAAAGTGCATCTTTCGCCTACTTTTGTCACTGTTGTGAACTTCCTAGCAAGATACCCAATCCCGTAACATTCAGAGAAAAAATGTATCACGGAATTAGGCAACTTTACCCTACATCAATTACCAAGCAGTACATCTCACTTGAAGATATGTGTCAGATGAAGAACAATTGTTTGTATACATCTGAAGTCTGACTAATGTAATATGAAGCTAGTCGGCGATGTATGTAATGAAGGGAGAAAGGAACTGGCCACCCTACATCTCCTAGCTTAGTTGCCTTATAAGTGGTGCCTTCTTAGAATCACTTGTGAGGTTCAGACCTGTCTTCGGCCAGTTGACTAAACAACAATTATTTGCAAAGCGAAGTCAAAAGACTTTAGTCAAAAACAAGGCAATAGCATTTGTGGAGGTGTATCAATTCTACAATTTGGAATTTCTCGTTACAGATATTTCCTTCTCCATTCTGTCCTAGAGTAGTGATCGACAGAATTTTTGTCACACTTCTCCAGCTAAAGAGGCGAATTGAAGCCGAAACAGAGAAAATGCAAAGCAGTAAATAGGATTTACTGTACACTCTTAAAATACAAGTTGTTTTCACAGATCTTTGCCAAAGGTTTGATCCTTTGATTGCATTTGGTACATCTATTATTGTAATACCATAGTACGCATAAGCGTAGTTTTATTAGGATTATTTCACTTCCGCCCTTTACATAATTACATGTTTCTTTTCGCTTCTTCTGTGAAAAAATAATCCTTTGCATCCAACAGCTGATTTGCTGCAGATTTACTATTGATACGTACCTACTTCTCCTTCTGATGTGATCTTGATCTGGATCATAAATGATTTCAGTGTTGACGTGTTTTAATGCAGGCCTGGATTGTAAGTGACCTTATCTCTCATTACTGGAGACTATCTGTAGGAGAATCACTGAGAGGCACACTTAGTGCTGCATGTACAACGTTACTTAATATTATAGGCCTATACTTTAAGCCCACTTATCCATTTTAATTTCTGAGATCTGTACTTTTGGCCAAATTTGCATCTATTATAGATTCATTTATAATATATTCAGAAAAAGGATCGTATTGGTAAGCTGCACAAATTCTTCTGCACCATGTGGTAGGACTAGAAAAGGTCGAATTAAATAAGTAAGTAAGGATTAGACCTTTAAGAAATTAGGTACAGCTTAAGACTTCAAAAAATCGATTTTTCAAAATATTTTTTGTTCAATGCACAAATTATTCCAGTATATTTTACTGAAAAAAAAATAAATAAATATGTGCAATAATTTTTCACTTGTGATTTGAAGGGCAGGATGCTGCAACCTCAGTCCCTCCTGACAGTGGATAGCCTACTCCCACTCCAATAAATGTTTTTGAAGCAATATTTTTTATTCCAGCTGATGAGCAAGAGTTTGGAGATTAAATTTCTCATACCGGTAGCCATCTCAGTAATGGCTTCTTGTTTGTAATCACAAGAACTTAATTTTTGGTTTCAAGAAATTATTGTCTACATAAAAATGTTTAACCCTAATATCCCGTAAATTACATATTCAAGAACCGTAACTCTGCTAACCAAAAAACTATCCAATATTCTGTGATTACATTTTTTGTGTGTATTTATGCATGTCATAGCTATTGAAATTATTCAAGTCAGCTTTACAGGGAGCTATTACTGAAAGGTAAGATTGGTAAATCATTGTCATTGATTCTGATCATAACAAGGTCATATTTGTAAACGAACGTTTGAAATATGAGAAGTCAAATCACAACAAATTATAATCAAAATTAAATACAGTATTGTTTTTTTAATAAATAAAGTTGTTTATATTTAGTTACAAATAATACATTAAGAGTGAAGTGTTTTCATTAATTTTTAGGGTTTCAATATGTTTCGTGTTTTCATTCTAATTAAACTTAAGTGTTTTCAATTATGTGTATTTTCAAAAGTATATTTTTTTCCTTCTGTATTTGTGACTAAGTCTATCACTGTAGATATTATTTTAATATACCGAAGTATATGTGATATTTCCATGCAGATATTCTGCGTCATCATACGATGAAAGAGTAATGGAACGGAGAAAAATTCTCTCCGGCGCCAGGATTTGAACCCGGGTTTTCAGCTCTACGTGCTGATGCTTTATCCACTAAGCCACACCGGATACTCACCCCGGCGTCGGACAGAATCGTCTCAGTTTAAGTTCCAACTCTTTAGTTCCCTCTAGTGGCCGCCCTCTGCACTACGTCATAGATGTCTATGAACGTAGGACTGAAGTCCACACATGTGCTGAGGTGCACTCTTATGAGTGACTAGTTGGCCGGGATCCGACGGAATACGCGCCGTCTTAAATCACGAAGTGATTTAAGCATATCATATATATTATTTTAATATACCGAAGTACATGTGATATTTCCATGCAGATAGTTTGCGTCATCATACGATGAGCTGAAAACCCGGGTTCAAATCCCGGCGCCGGAGAGAATTTTTCTCCGTTCCATTACTCTTTCATCCTATCACTGTATGTTTAATGGCTTAATAAACTGAATTGAATTGAATTAAATGATGCAAAATCACTACTCAACCTTGAATAGATTTTCTGATAAAAAAAGTAAATTAATTTTAAAAATGATAAAATATCAGTATATTGCTTTAACACGAAATAAAAAATATATTCTTTATTAAGGACTGTGGTTGAAAGAGCGTGATATTGTAAACATGAGTTTCAGGAATAAAATAAAGGAGAGAGAGCACGAAACATTTGAAAAGTTTATGAGTTATTAGGGAAATGCTTCATCACTGCACAGGGAACTGCCACCATTTTGGTTTTCGAAAAATATAAAAATACATTTTTATTGTAAAAATATTTTTTTCCATATAGCAGAAGGACAGTGTTTTACACCTAATTTTCATTATTGTAAAAGTTACAGAAACAGAGAAAAAAAAAAGTGGAATATTTCCAAAATTTTACTGCAATTAGCTGTACCTAATCCCTTAGACAATTCTGTTGCCAGAGAAGTAAAATTTTGACATAAGTTGAAAAGCTCAAAATCTTCATAGTGCTGTATGCAGATAAGTCGGAAATCGTACAACATTCACCCAGTCTCTTCGTAAGAGAAATAAGTCTCCAGTTTCGAACAGCGCTCCACTAGATACATTGCCCGAAACGATATGGCACTTTTGAACCACAGCCATCGATCGAAATGTCTAAAAACACATTTTCTTCTTCTCTTCACTAATTTACTCTTGTGCTCGTGTCCTTGCAATCTCACAATTCAGTGACCAATCTAGATAAACAATGTAGGACGTGTCCAATCATTACTTTCCCTCCAACTTGAGTTAACACAATTCTCCAAGTGACAATTACTACACTGTCTGTCAATAGCTGACCGAATCAGACAGCAAAGCCAGCCTCCGTTGTCAGAGCACTGGACCATACAGACGGGGATCGATTATCGACTTGAGCCTTCAAGTGTTGTGCATGTTCAGTGGTTCATTCGGGCTGGGCTGACACGTATCTGACAGGAAACGGCTAGCAGGCAAGTTCGTCCAACAACTACAACTACAAATTTAGTTACATTTGTTCGAAAGATCAGAAATACTCGACTCTGAAGTGTAAGACGTGAGTACAAAATTAAGAAAATATCATTGAATTTATATAACAGAATATCAAATTAGATATATACAGTAAAGTAATTCAAAATTAAGTTCCCATTTTGAAATAGCTGCATCTTCCTTACATATCAGCAGTTTGGTTTCATATAGGTACCATTTACAATTTAGAAGGTTTGGTTTTTTTTTATCGATTCGTGTTTGGTAACTGTGTCACGCTTGTATAAACGATAATTGTTGTTCAGAATACAGAAGGCAATAGGAGAGTAATTTTAATATTTATACAATGGTTTAGCTTTACATAATATCAAGGTTACTATCTGGTGTGGTTTTACGTCACATTTCATAATAGGACCGTATTTCTATGAAAAAATTGAAAATGGACAAACAAAAACAGTGACGGTAACCGGGCAGCGATATTTTCAAATGATGCAAGACTTTGCAATACTACAGTTACAGAATCGTGAAATCGAAGACACTGTTTTCATGCAAGACGGCGCTCCACCTCACATACACAATAATGTAAAAATACTATTGCGCAACACATTTAATGATCGTGTAATTAGTAGGAATTTTCCGAACAGTTGCCCTTCTAGGTCACCAGACATAAATCCAACTGACTACTGGTTATGGGGTACGTAATCTAAAAGTAAAGGTATTTCTTAGTAGACCTACTACACGTGTGGAACTAAAACAGTCAATATCGGATGTCATTGAAAACATCCCTAGGAATGTGCTTACTAATGCCGTTTTTAGCATAGAAGAAAGACTATTTCTTATTGAACAATATGGTGGTGGTCATATTTAATTGTTTCCTGTTTTAATAAAATCGCATTCCTTTACGAACAAATTAGTGTTTCTATTCTTGTGA
This sequence comes from Periplaneta americana, assembly GCF_040183065.1. Taxonomy (NCBI): domain Eukaryota; kingdom Metazoa; phylum Arthropoda; class Insecta; order Blattodea; family Blattidae; genus Periplaneta; species Periplaneta americana. The sequence goes on from NC_091117.1 coordinate 80,327,431, forward strand.
AATCTAAAAATTTGACAAACTTATTACCATTTCAAAATGGGAACTTACTTTTGAATAACATTATTGTTGTTGTTGTTGTTATTATTATTATTATTATTATTATTATTATTATTATTATTATTATTATTATTATTATTATTATTATATTAAACAAAGATCTCTCAGTCCGGATACCAATTAACCGAGGAGCCGAACAAGAATGAGCACTATCCCCTTTGTTATTCATAATTTACATGAATACCATGATGAAAGAATGGAGACAGCTACCTCATGACAATATACTAATGACACGCAGACTCAATGTAGACACTATGATTTATGCGGACGGCGAAGTATTATTGACAGCTCTGAAGATGATCTCCATACGTTTTAGAGAAAATAAGCAAAAATAATGAAATGGAAATTTCATATAAACACTCAAAGTGTTTGCATTTAAAGGAAAAGATAAAACCAAAGTATTTACATTGAAATGCAACGATCCTACCCAGCAAAATATGTCTCAATAACAAATTATTAGAAAGAAAGAACAACTTTAACTATCTTGGATATTCGTTATCATTTACACATGACCTTGACATACAAAATAAAATCATTAAATTGACTATTACACTTTTACTATGTCATACTACTTTTGACCAATAAAACGGTACGAAAGGACGTCTTTCAATTAATCATTGCTGCTTATCGTACAATTTTACTGCTTCCCATTTGTTTAATTTGATCGCTTTCTTAGCATTTGTTTGTTTCATCCCTACCCTGTTTCTTTGTTTGCCAACTTTCAAACTGCAAGTCCTTTACGGTAGCTACTATAAAACATGCTTTGCGATCGTAATTTGTTTCCCGCATAAATAGTCGACTGAAAATGGCGGCTCCGTTCATATATTTTGGTCAAGGTAACATTAGTGAAATATAATTTTAGTAGGCTAAATCAATTAATATCTATTTTATTGCATTAGAGTACTTTATTTCTTCTAATCTTTATATACTTTCTCCTGTTTTTATCACCTCCCATCATTTGTTTCTTTGTTTGCCAACATTTCAAACTGCAAATGCTTTACGGTATTATAAAACATGCTTTGCGATCGTCATTTGTTTACAGCATGGACAGTCAACTGAAAATGGCTGCTCCGTTTAAACGTTTTGGTGAAGCTAACTTTAGTGAAATAGAATTTCAGTAAGTGAATTAATATCTGTTTTATTGTATTAGAGTACTTTTTTTCTAATCTTTATACACTTTCTTCTAATCGTGTAATAGTCAATTAAATCCCACTCGAGTTTTGATTTTCTCTAGATAGATCAAAATCTCTAGTAAGATTACTGTTGATAAAAACATTATGCATAATAAATTCAGTTTTAAAAACCATCATTAGTTCAGAGGAATACACGAATCAGCATTTATAAAACTCTTGCCCGACCAGTTATATCTTGCGGATGAGTCATTCCACGTCAAATCGCACAGCAATAAAACACGACCTTCTCGGAAATGGTCGAATTTTTTTTCATGAATTCCAGACATCAAATAAGGAGACTCGTATTGTTTTATTTTCACAATTATTAATTATTTGTGTAGTTATGACTATTTGAAGTTACGCAAATTATGCGCGCACTCTTACATAAACTCACTTGGAACTCTGTGTCTACATATAATTGAGATTTGCGGTTCGGCGCATTTGAAAGACTAAATACAACACTTCTTATTACTTTAGGCCTATCAAAAATAAATTAAAAATTTGGCCTATTTTTTTAATCATTTCTTTTTCAAAGCAAAATTACTATATTAAATAGCCAAGTTAAAAATCTGAAAAAATATAGACTTGTTCGCTGATGTATTATCTGGAAACTACTGCATTTATAAATATGGGATCGGTACCCATACATTTGTAACTATTTATTTTCTGGAGACATGCACGCGCTCGCGATGCCCAGCTAATGAACTGCTTGCAGCCATAGGCTAGAAGGCTGCCCGTGGCTAGTTTTACGAAATTCCCCGTTGCATCTGATGTCACCATACTAATCATCAAATGATTAATACCTTAAGGAACAGTAAATATCTTATCTAAAATTATTTTATTATTGTCAGCTCAGCTAAGAGGGGAAGCTCTTCACAGTCCTGTATGTTTATACTGTAATACAGCCAAGTATTTGATGTTAGCAAGGCTGGGTAAGGCAGTAAACTTTATGGCAGTAAACAGACGGCAGGAGACAAAATATATAAGAGAAAACTAATCAGTTTGGGTTTGAATTTCACTGAGTGACGTGACTTCTATACAATATGAGTGATGGTAAAGCTCGCGTAATATATATCGCGTAATCCATTTACCTTCCTAATCACGCTTTTAAAAAGAAAAGTACACTAAGACGCGTAAGTCGCGACTTATTGATAAAGCTCAATTTAAAGGAGTCTTTCAATGTGCAAATATGTGATTCGTTCCGTAAAAATCAATAAATTTCCGGATAGGTCAGATGAAATTATATGTGAAGCCTGTAGTTCTTGTGATATTGGTAAACATGAATTAAATGAAAGTGCGGACAGAGAAAGTGATTATACCAGTTCTTCTTCTAGCAGTTCTATGGATACAGTGCTAGAAATCACTAATATTGAGGAATTAAACAAGAGTTTGATGTCAGTAGAATCCCCTATCAAGAAAAGAAATCTACAACAAAAACGATAACCCCGTGAAAAGTTTCAAAAAGTAAAAGGCTCCCTAGCATGTAAAGTTTTTCATGTAGAAGTTGCATCGTCATCCCTTCAAAAGTCAGCCGCATTTTATTTTTGATGGAATGCAAACAAATGTACAACCTGAAAATTACATAGTTATTGCAGACTTTTCTGAAAATTATTCATTTGTAATACAAGATTCAATACAAGGTGTGCATTGGAACATATGCCAAGTCACAATAAAATACAATTTTAATTTTACTTCCTACTTTATTTTATTTTATATTCTCTTATAGGCCTATTATTATTATATCTGAACTGCGACCGAACACGAGAGCTGCTCATTCAGTCTCAAATTTTGTTAATACTACTGTATCTCCTTTTTTATATTGATTGTATTATTTTATTTCTATTTCTCTTGTTTGTAATTATATTCTTTATTCTGTATAAATAAATAAATAAATAAATAAATAAATAAATAAATAAATAAATAAATAAATAAATAAATAAATAAATAAATAAATAAATAAATTAATCCTTTCGTAGTATATTTCAAAGGAGATACAGAAATTCGTTACAAAAGTATTGTCATCTCAGAAACCATGAAACATGACACCGATCCCTTTCACTTTTTTCAATCCGAAGCAATCAATTTCTTAAAGCAAGAATTCAACGATATGAAAAAAATGAATGGATCAAGTTCACAATACAAAAAAAAAATTAATAATTGCTTACAAGAAGACGATTATGGAATTAGTGCTTAATGACACTTCTTTACAACGTCGCATGGTAAAGGTCCATATGATGGCATTGGAGATACTGTTAAAAGACTTGCCACGAGAGTTAGCCTATACAAGACCCTATAACAACACCAAAAAAAATTGTTTGATTGGTCACAAAAAACATTTCTAACGTGTCATTTATATTTTGTCCATTGAATAAGCACAAAAACCACACTGAAAATTTGCAGGCCAGATACCATAATCTAAAACCAATAAGTGGTACATTAAAATTACATTCTTTCATTCCGTTGTCAAAAACTGAAGATTTAGTAAAACAATTTTCTTTCAAGTAAGAAGGTAGGCGAATGAAAATTTAAAGTGTGAATGAAAAGAAACATTTAAAAAGCATAATGTACAATTATTTGAAGATATCATAATTAGTAAATTAGCAGTGTTTCCTCGGGTGACTTGATCCGTACTGGGTGTAATGTTGCAACGTTCAGTCAATCATCCAGCGCCGATAAACCTCCCAGCGCGCTTTAACGCTTCCAGTCCACTGCTGCTGCGTCGACGGCTACACATTGTGTCATAAGTAATTAAATTTCCATTAAACTATTGGAGAGCCCATTCTGATTTTGTCTGGAATTATTAAGAATACTTCAGTGCACCTAGTAGGCATTTTTTTTAGATTTTTAATAGGGCTATTTCACATTGATATATATGTTTTAAAAATTGAATTATAAAAAAATATTTGTAATAATTATATTAAAATTAATTAGTAAATATTTAATAAAATACAGTACTTTAAGCTTTTAAATGAATTTTTCAAAAAAATTTTAACATCAATATCGTCAGAAATATGACTCTTTAAAAGTTGCATTGTGCGACATTTTTAACGAATTTTAACATGTAATATTTTAAAAACATGTGGACTTAGGAGGAAATAAAAATACACTTGTTGGTTTATTAGACCCATAGAGTTGGTAAAAAAAAATATAAACGAAATCAGAAATATGAAGGTCAAAATTTGTATAATTTTGTGCGATTTGACATGGAATGACTCGGATGTGAGGTATGGGACATAGAAAAAACCTCACTCCTCAAGAATAACCTCTGCCGAGATGAAGTTCATGAGACGCATTGCAGAAGTCACAAAATGGGGCCACAAAGAAAATGATGATATCCTGGAAGAATTGAAAACCGAACCACTATTACAATATGTAAACAATGAAGGGAGAAACTGAAAAAACCATGCCAGAAGGATGGATAGAACAATCATCCCAATACAAATCCTGCAGTATGCTCCTCGTGGAAGAAGATCCGTTGGTCGCCCGGCTACGAGATTGACTGATGTGAGACCGTAACCGACCACCTAGTCTAACACATGTCTCTGATGATGGTGATGATGATGACAAAGATTATACCATTAGCACTGTTCCGTCTCTTCGATCCAGAATCTTTCACGTGGTCTTCCTTAATTTCTTCTGCCACCATTCTTTATAGAATAGGTTAATCTGGTATTCGGTTTACATGCTCAGACCAGCTTTGTTTATGTATATTGTGTCAATGATGTTATTCTTCTTCAGTTCTTGCCGTATTTCCTCTTTTCACTGTTATATTATTCATATTAAATTCTTGCAGTATAATTAAAAAAAACTGGATAATTTACATTTGGGTCTCGCTACTACGCATTAAGACTGATTCGCACGCCACAGGAATGATATAGATATTCTAGGTGCAAGATTAAATAAAACTGAAAATTACTATAAAATGTTGGAACAAAACTGAGATAATTATTACCTGATGTTAAACAATTTTTAACCGAACCAATACACCTCTAAATACAATATTGTTTGCCGTTGATCAGGCTATATTTACAACCACAGAAGATGACCTCCAACGAGCTTTGTTTAAACTGAACTGCACTGCAAAAGAATATGATCTTCAAATATCTACGAAAAAGACTAAAGTGATAGGTTTTAAGGGAACAACGCCATTAAGAACAAAAATAATTATTAATAATGAAATCATAGAGCAAATGAACTGTTTTAATTACCTAGGTTGCATGATATCATATGAACAAATTAACGACATAGATAAGAAGCTCTCTAAATTCCAGCAGTTAATTGGCACGATAAAAAGAACACTAAAGAAGAAAGTTAGGACCGACACAATTTTAAAATTTTGCAAAACAATGGTAATTACAACATTAACGTATGGATCCGAAACATGGTGCATGACAACTCAACAAATGAAGAGAGTAGAAGCAGCTGAAATGAGACTGCTAAGGCCAATAGCAGGATATAGTTTATTGAACTATAAGCGAAATGAAGACATACGACAGGAACTAAATATGCCAAATATTATAGAAACGATTACAGAATATAGGAATAAATGGCATGAACATATATGTAGGATGGAACCAACCTGCATCCCATACCGACTAGCTACACCATTATAAACCACAAGGGAGAAGACGAATCGGACGCCCTAGAAAACGCTGGAAAGACCAATTTTAATACTGCTGTGGAGACGAAACAGGCCAATGGGGCTAAATCGTATTGTTGATGATGAGGATGATGATGTTAAATGTACGCTTGTAATAGATTTCGTGGTAGATTGTAAAAATAGGTACATTTGAAATTAGAGATAAGTTAGAGTGAATTTGAAAAAAAAAAAAATTAACGGAATGTTATTTTCACACAACCGTAAGCACCTAAGGTAATGTATTATTGTACCCTTGGTCAAAATGAGTGGCCGATCTCTTGAGCAGCGAAAATTTTCTAAGTTCCTTCGGGTGAGCGTGCAGTTCACTACAGTGTACCTCCGTGCGCCGCTTTAGTTAAGTCCATAATACAAGGCGCTGATTTGGGCTACCTCCACAGCATGCTTCGAATCTCCGCAGAGGATTTTTTGTTTTGTCCTTTGTTTTATTTTTACAACTCCTTTTAGTGTAATATAATCAAATAATTTTGCTTATGTTACTTCATGTTACTTAGAGATAATTACAAAATTTGTGAAAATTTGTGGTTATAATTCCAGGAAATCAGCAATTTTGTCATCAGAATTATAGGTGTTCTTCTTGTTTACAATAACTACGTTAGCACTGATGATCACGGATTTAGATTAGTATAATAATCATATTCCCTGTAGCACAACTTGCAAATTAATTATTGTCAATTATTTAACCGTCAACATTTACTGAATGTTACTTAGGCAATAGAGTGCAAAGCAGCAGGGATTAATAAAATAATTAATACAGCATTTTAATGTGAAAGCCCCTAATTGCCGTGTTTAGTGTTACTTCCATCTAGCTTCTATTAACACGAAAAGAATAATAAAGCGAAAAGTAGGCTCTAAGGATAAAAAAAATGACGAAAACCTCTTGTATTTTCATAGATGCATTTAAAATGCAAAAAAAGTTTAGTAATTCCACGAAGATTTGAGCTTGCAATCTCATAAACTCTTAGGTATCGCTCTACAAACTACGCTAAGAGTTCTACTGCAGTCAGAATGGCATTGTAACGAGCAATGGTCATAGTCCACTTCAGAATTTGTTATACAGTACATAGTGTTTGTGTTATAATATTCACTTTTTAAACACTCTGAACTATCTGTCTGTTTTAAATCTCGTATATGAATTATTTTCTCGGAAGATTTTAGTCTTTTGAACAAAGGCTGTCCCGAGTGCTCACGAAAATACTCGATTCGAACTTAGTCTCTGAGACGCCGGCCAATTTCATTTTGACCAAGTGTACTGTTTTTTATGCTCTATTTGTATCTAAGGCTGACTTCATATGTTGCAGCTTTGTGCTGTCCAATGAAAATAAAATATTATATTTCATTCTAAAAACCTTTTTTGAGTGTCATATAAGTCAGCAGTTGGAGTGATCACTTCATTATTTTAATGGAGTATTCTATACAAATTATATTGCCTGAGGTTTTGAGTATAGTTACACAGATATAATTTAAAGCCTCCAATTTTGCGAGGCCATAAACATTTCATATAGCAAGCTTAGAAATTTGCTATCCCGAAGCCTTTCTTTCCTATGCTTTGCTGAGGTTGTCTCTTATAACTCACTACGGCGAATGCCATATTGGATATTTTGAGTGGGTTTCCCTTGGGGAGTTTACCGATCTCTCGCAGAGTAATATCATTTACGGGGTTGCAATCTCATAGTCTTCTATCATTGCTCCTCTGTGCACTAATCTCATCAGTACGGATTTACGGTCATTCATAGACAGCAGAGGAAGTTCGTAGTGCTTCATGGGTGCACGAAATTCAGAAAATATTGACCTACATTGTAGGAGATTATTATTATTATTATTATTATTATTATTACTATTACTATTACTATTACTATTATTATTATTATTATTATTATTATTATTATTATTATTATTATTATTATTATTAGTTTCTGTAATTTTTGTGCAGGGTTTTCTGTAATTATAACCTTCCCAATGATTGTATAGGTATTTGTATATTCTTAGGGGTAGGAAGTTCATTCGTTAATATATTTCTTTGAAATATAGTTATTGACATTATGATGTGCGAATCAAACAATTTTTAGCCTTTTGGATGAATTTTATTGTGAATATAAGTGCATATTTTTGCAATTTTAAATAACTGTATTATAGTTTCATAAATGTATTTAAATACAACATGTTTCAACATTTACTTTATAAAAATAAGTAAAATATTTTTATGCTCGACCATGCCGAAATGTAGTAATTATACACCTGGTAGCAGTCCTTTAATGCATGTCATTAAAGTACACCTATCGATTAAAGTTCAGGTTTTCGATTATTCTCGGATATGCAATCGAAAGACAACTAGGGAAACGTCACGGAGGCTGGAAATCCAATACTGTCGCAGAAGATTATGTTCTGTTACTATAATAATTAGCGTTAATTGTAAATAATATTCAAATAAATTCAATTTGTCATCTCGTTTTTCAATTCTAAATCAATTTCCAGGTTATACATTCTCTGCATTACATCAAGGTCAATGACATTATTGTTCCTCGGAAAAAATCAATACTTTCGCGTCTGCGCACATCTCACAATTCAGGTTAGTTCTGTTCGTCACTTAACATAATCATAACATGAAAACTTATGAATAATATCAAGTTAGAAATATGGTCGAGCATAAAAAGTTGTATGAAACTTGCCTATAATGGTAATTAAGACGCTCGTATGAAAATTATGAAACTCGCTTGCGCTCGTTTCATAAACAAACATACTTGCGTCTTAATTACTATCATTATAGGCTCGTTGCATAATGTACTATTAAAAATTTGGGAAACTGATTTAAAATTCAATATTTTAGTCAAGTGACATTAAGACAAACTGATTTGCTAAAATCAATTCTGTTTCGTGCTTCAAGTTTCAGGAAACATACTGAAAGGACTTTTCCCTCATGAAATTAAATTAACTTGTTGTTTTTTAGGTTCTCTGTCACATTGAGGAAACAAATAGGTACTTGTGTTTTAATACAGTAAATAAGTTTATATAAAAACATATTTATGACATCTGTAGTTGGAATTCAGCTATTTAAAACTATGCAAACTTTTATTCGACTACTTTTTCATCCTGTCGTAATGCTTGAGGGTCATGGTTATCAGCTGTGTTGTATTATTCTACCACATACACTCAGTTCAAGGTGCAACACAAAAAATAAAATTTAAAATAATTCATGTTATTTAAAGTAATCCTAGATATCAGTATGTTTGCAAAGTACGAGATATTCTTAAAGAAAAATCTTTGGATGTTTGAATTCCGTAAACCAATCACATACAGTCCTTTCTGATGGTTTTTCATCTCTAAATGCATTTTGGAGCTGTTGAATACATTCTTTCGTGGTTAATGACTATTTAAAATCATAAAAGTCATAGCCCGAAAGTCTTGTCATCTTAAATCCATGACTTCGGTAGCCTGTTAATAATAATAAAAAAAACTAGTAGCTAAACTAGGATTTTTTTTTGATTTGTAAGCGGTTATTAATTGCAGAACCTTTTATTGAAACCGTCCTTATATGCGTTATCATCTGTAAAGTCTGTTACATTACCTACGTTGTCAATTTGTTATCTGCCTAATCTTAATGACAGCAATAGTCTTGTCACTGTAATCGAAAATATATTATACCGAATGTTTAAAGAAGAATAGTGAATATATTAGGAGGTCGTAATTGGCCTATAGATTATTGCAACGAATGTGGACTGGATGATGGATGAAATGAGGGGGGTGGTGGAGAGTGGATTATAGGGGGAGACAGGAGTACCCCGAGAAAAATCCTATGCAACGTCTGCTTTGTCGATCACAAATTCTATCACGATCTGGCCGAGGATCGAACCCGGGCCGTTTGGATAGAAGACCAGCCCGCTAGCACCGCAGCCACAAACGCGACTTCAGACATTTATATTATTTTCTCTGTGGATGGATTGAAAGTCTGCAAATTAAAAGTAAAAACAAGATACGAATTCGTCGCTAGCATTATGAGTAGTGCTGCACTCATAAGAAGGAAACGTCCACACCTGTGAAGTAACAGCGCATTTAGCCGCGAAACCAGGTGGCCCGGGTTCTATTCCCGATCGGGGCAAGTTATCTGGTTGAGGTTTTCTCCGGAGTTTTCCCTCAGCCCAATATGAGCAAATGCTGGGTAACTTTCGGTGTTTGACCCTGGACGTATTTCACCGGCATTATCACCTTCATCTCATTCAGACGATAGATAACCTAAGATGTTGATACAGCTTCGTAAAATAACCTACTAAAATAAAAAAAAAGAAACTGCCCAAGATGACCTCAGAAGAGCTACCTATACGAACTATGGTCAAGACACACGTATTTAATTCTTCCAGAAATAATTAATGTTACATGTAGATGCCTAAAATATTAATGAACATTCAAGTCCCGAAATAGATAGGTAGGTAGATAGGTAATTTTTTCGGTTTAATTCATTGATTAATTCATAAAGGCCTTGCTTCGCAATAAAGGCTAACAGAGTTTGTCATAGGTGAAATGACGTGATGACATTCGCTGCTTGAACACGGTAAGCCTACGCAAGCCTGCATTCTCGCGTCATTTGATGCACTAAGAGACCGAGCACGAGGAAGCGAACCCGAATATATTGAAACGAACCTTGATCGAGCATAACCACTGTTCTGCATGACTCTAACTTGATATTACGGGTATACACGGCTGGAGAAGGAGACACGGTGCGGCGGAGGAAGGAACGAGCTGATGAACTAGGTGCACACGATTGGCAAGCAACTCAGATGTACAGTAAGCTTATTTGGGTTGTAGTACATAAGATGTCTCATCTTAACCTCTAACGTCATAAATTATACCCTGTTCCACCTTTATACTTAAGAGTAACGAATTCAATGCACTGTACTTATTTAGGAATTTAGGCTACAGCTACAAAAGAGTGTTTCATGTATGGTACAGTAACATATTTAGACTCACCTTCTGTAAGAAAACTTTGCTGGTTGCGTTGCTTGTAAAAATGACAATGAGAGAGCGGTTTCGTTGGAAAGAGGTAATATATTTTGCAAGTACTTGGAACTCCAATGTTGCTGCGAAAACTTGATGTGCAGCCATTGATTTCTGCAGCTGATTTAGACTTAATGACTGAAGATATCCTAAAACAAGACAATAAGTGTTCAGAAATACTAGATTTAGATTAGTATTATTCTTAGTATATGTATTATCTACTGATTCAATTATATTTCTGTCAGAGGAGACTTTCCACCGAAGGAAATCGGGGTTCGATGCAGCAGCTAAGGTCTTGTGAGTTTTGTGGTGCATGAAGCGGTTATACAGTTAATTTTACCTGAGTACTTAGTGGCCTGCATGTTGCTCATTCTCTTAATTGCTTCCTGTTTTTATACATTTATCTCCAATTTGGCATGCATTGTAGTAATTGTGTTGTATTGTTATTTTTTCTCCCGAAACATTTATTCAATTTAATCATGACATGCGAGACATCATACGAGGTGAATCAATACGACAAATTGATGTAGCGATCTATATTTTTTATTGAGGCGCCTGAAGCTTTCACCGCTGGATGGCAGTATTATCTTTGTGCGCACAAGCGAAACAAAGAACGAGCAGTTGCTAGATAACGGCATCTCTGCACGAATGTGCCATTGTCGATTTGATTCGAGTATTGATGCAAACTTGTCTCGGGTTGGTAAAGATGCACCCCAGACTAATCACTTGCCACTGTTTAGGCTAGCATACCATCCCTTTCATCCTGTCAGCTCGTATCAAATCAGTTACACATTAGTCCCGGTGACCTGGCCAACCAGCTCGGTGTTCGATATTTGTCCATTCTTCAGAGAACTTCTGCACCAATTTCTAGAGAGCTTGACGTGACAGGCATGGTCACCATACACGGGCAGCATTTCTTTATCGAAATCCCTTGCTGCTAGAACTTTTACCCAGGAAAACCGCACAACGGAGCTCTGGTTGATAATGGTACTGTCGTGAAGATGTGTCGCAGTTTTGCAACTTCTGTTTCTTAGTTTTCCTTGTGCGCATATCGATCTCTTGTCAAATGGATAATACTCCATCTAGAGGAGATAGCTTCAGAAGATTCATAAAAAAAATGTAGATCGCTACTTCGATTTGTTACTTACTTACAGATACTTAGGGCCTACTTATTTATCAAACATAATCTGCTATCAAGGATTCTACCTTATGGCTCATTCGCCCTCCTAATTATAAGAATTGTAAACCAATTAGTATATCGAATTTCAAATCACTAAAAGCTTTGATGGAAAACATTCAGAAACCAACGCTCTCTCTCGCTCTGTCGTCCAAAAAAAAAAAGAGTGATATTTGTCATAGACGTGGTTGAATTTTGTAAAACGCGTAATAAAAATGATATGTAAAATAAATATTATTGTACATTCAAGGGAATTAAAATATTTAACTAGTTTAAAAAATAAATTACAAATACCTAAATTAATATTATTTTACTATTACTTACAAATGACGTGGAAAGTTTGTTCTACTGGAAGAAATTAATGACTTAATTCATGGAAAAGTAGGAAATTTAATCTGGGAGACAGATTCCTTCACTAGCAGTGCACATTTCATTTCTATAATAATTTACAATCTTTCGATTTGAAGGAATTCCTCAGTAACCCTTCTCAATTATCTTGACGGGGAAAGTTTGTTGTATTGGAAGAAATTAATGGCTTTATTCATAGAAAAGTAGTAACTTTAATCTGGCAAACAGATTCCTTCACTAGCAGTGCACATTTCATTTCTATAATAATTTACAATCTTTCGATTTGAAGGAATTCCTCAGTAACCCTTCTCAATTATCTTGACGGGGAAAGTTTGTTCTACTGGAAGAAATTAATTACTTAATTCATAGAAAAGTAGCAACTGTAATCTGGCAAACAGATTCCTTCACTAGCAGTGCACATTTCACTTCTATAATAATTTACAATCTTCAGATTTTAAGGAAATCCTCAGTAACCCTTCTCAATTATCTTGATTTGTAAAGTGGTTAGTGAAGTTGTTCTATAAAGAAAAGTAGAATGGTTACCCGTTGGTAAAGAAACCTGTAAAAAAGAATGGCCTACAGCAGGGGTCTGCAACCATTTTTGTCAGCGAGCCGCATTGGCTTATCTACGAGAGGTCAAGGGACGGATTAAAGCAAGAGTCAGTTACATTTAAGTCAATTTTCAAAATATTAGAAATCATATATACAGGGTGTATCACGAGGTTTTCCCCCGGTTTATGGAGGTGATTCCTGGTGTTATTTGGAACAAAAAATGTAAATACAGTAATGGGGTGACATTCATAATTAAAGAGTTACAAAATATTTTCGAAACACGTCATGGTGTATGTAGCGCTAGACATGGTTGCTCAGGACTAATGATATGTGGGTAGAGGACTGTAACGACCAAACAGTAAGCAGTAGATAAGCGAAGCGAGTGGTACTTTCCCATAACAACAAGCACCTTGTTGATATTGCAGCCGCTGTTTACTGTTGTCATCTCCTGTGTACATTGCGAAATACAACACACGCGGTTCACACCCGTGCGAATCTTTGCCTTCAGATGCAGGGAGGAAATTTTGAACATTACCTTTAAATCCACTCTACATGCAAGGGACTAGTAAAAAATGAAACCCTTGTTTGTATTCTAACTATGATTTCCATTTTTGTCAGTGACATCCTCAAACAAAAAGTTATTTCTCCTTTTTTCAAATTGCCGTAACTCCTTAATTATGAATGTCACCCCATTACTGTATTTACATTTTTTGTTCCAAATAACACCAGGAATCACCTCAATAAACCGGAGGAAAATCTCGTGATATACCCTGTACATATATTTATTTAAAGAACAATAAATAACATAGAAATGTACAAAAACCTTGGGAATCATAATAAAATTTGACAGCTGTTTTAATGCAATCTACTAATGTGAAATTTGTCATTATTTTTGCTGCACTAATTTATTTCAGTGTGTTCCAAACTTGAGTCTGGTGTCTCAGTAACTCTAGACCGAGGCCTGGTAATGATACTGTAATATCAAAGAAATAATGCAGGAGAAAGTAAATTTATAACCTTTGTTCGTCACAAATGTGACGACAAATGTGCTAAGCCAAAGTCCTTTCATTTTGTGAGGAGTTCCTTGTTACTGTGGTACTAGGCTACTGGATAGAATCTTTCGTGCTACGAAAGAGCTATAAAATGAATAATATGGCTTAAAGGTGGTTTGCGAAGGCGATCCATTTCTTCTGTTCCTATTTATAATATGATCTTAGGAGAGTTACCTTTTTCTGCAATCCGACACACACATATACACACGCACACACGTACACACAACTTGTATGTCAGTTTTATAAACTTTTACGCATATAGCACTATTCGAACATATGAGGCGCTCAGTTCTAAAGCGGATCAAGTCCATGAGACCTAGTTTTGCGCTAATTTGACTTAAATTTAACTTGAACTAGTGAATTATCTAATATTTGGCTTGCAGTAATTTTAGTGCTCAACATTTCTGTCGAGAGACCAACTTAAATATAGAGAATGACATCTCAGCTGTTATGGTGTTGGTTAATTTTCAATCAAATTTTGAGAGAAAAAAGGTGGATTTGATCCATTTTAGCTTTAAATATTTTTTTATCATGAAGGTGAATCAAGTAGGCAAAATGTGTGAATAATAAAGTTTTATTATTTCTTTGCAAGAAAATCAAAAAGTCTGTTCTTTCACAACTCAGCTCATCATTCATCGACATAGATGGTCACATCGTTATCCGAAAGCACGTCATTCTGTGACTGTTCCTTCTCTAAGGGTTTGAAGTGGTTATGAGCCACGTGTGGAATGAGTTGTAAAAGAGAGATCATATCTGTTTTATCCGATATGGTGACTGCCATTGGAGTCTTGCTGACTCACAAATTTATACTATGACTTAGACTTGGACACTTTCAGAGAAATCCATCAGTGTGTTCAATGTAGTTTTAAACTGCAGAATCCAAGGTTCTTTTCGCCCCACCTCACTTCCAAACATTTAACTAGTAGGCCATCATCGATATTCTTTCTGTTGGCTAACATTTTCTCAAGTTTTTTGTTGGGTAAAATCTCGGGTGTTATTACTTCGATTACTTTGAAAGGATTCTTAATCTTCGCATTATTTACACTTAAATACAGTCTTCAGGTGTAAAAATGTGAGAAGCTTTCGTGAGCTTGGCTCCATAACAGCAAAATCTCTGTCACTAGGCGCAAATGAGTGGCCCAATACGAGGAATTTGTGGTCAACTGTTCCTATTTCTCTGAGGATCTTGCACCAGAATTCAGCCATTACCGTTACCGTTTTATCCGATAATCTACTGTAAAACACCGTTGAATTCAGGTTTGCAAATGCATCAGCAAACCCTATCATTGCTAACTGGAGATTCAAGGCTATACTGGAAAGTCGAAAGCTTCTTCTGAATCATAATTTATTTTCAAATTCTAGATATATAAGATAGAAACATGTGTGATATTAATTGAAGCAGCGCTTTGGTGACTTGATCCACTGTGACTCAGAACTTCGTGGGCAATAATGTGAGGCAAAGAGGACTACTGCTATTTGCTGGCGAACTCTTAGAATTAGGACTTCATCCACTACTCCACTGAAAATATCCAACTTTCAACAGTTAGGAAATGAACTAAACTCAATTCATGAAAAATTGTGACTTGATCCACTTTGGCTCTGAACGCCTCATATAATAGAGAGGCCTAATTCACTGAAAAGTTTTAAAATGTGGTAAAATATATGAGTTTTTAAAAAAGAGACTTTTAGTTTTTTAATTTTCCGACTTTCATACAAAGCTAGAGACCATGCAGAAGCACTTCACATTTGTACTGAACTTTGCTTTTGAAGTTTAGTAGCCAGAAGAGGCATTTACATTAAAAGCTGGATTTTCATTATCTTCTTTGAGTATTGTCAACATCATACTTGCTTCAAAAGCTTCCCTTCATATATGCAAAATTATTTTCATTAAGTCTGAGTGAAAGTAAATGAGTGGACAATGGTGAGGACTACATTTTCATAAAATTTTACAAGGCACGATTATTACAACGTACCGTAGTGAAATAGTAAATATTTAGCAAAATGTACAAATCTGGCTTTCAGGTAGTAGCTCCCTGCAAAGCAGGTTTGATAATTTCAAGGAAAAATTGTTCCGGGGCCGGATTTCGATCCTGGGACCCTTCACTTAGAACACGAATTCTCTACCAACTGAGCTACCCCAGGAACCACATACGACACCGTCACAATTTTCCCTTTATATCCACACAACTCAAATGAGCTGACAAGGCGCCAGAACCCAACTTTGAGTGCACACAAATTCTGTGCGACTTAAATTGTGGCTTTCTACCTGAAAGCCAAATTTGTATAATATATTCGTTACTGGAGGTACGTTAACAGAAAGCCACAATAATTTAAGTCACACAGAATTTGTGTGCACTCAAATTTGGGTTCTGCGTTTTGTAAGCCCATTTGAGTTGTGTGAATATAAAGGAAAAATTCTGACGGTGTCGTGTGTGATTCCTGGATAGCTCAGTTTGGTAGAGCATTCGTGCGCGAAGCGAAGGGTCCAGGGATCGATACCCGGCTCCGGAACAATTTTTTCTCGAAATTTAGCAAAATGATTTCTGGTGACCGATGAAGCAACTGAATCTTTAAATTTATTTTATGTTTGTTGATTTTTTTCCCAATAGTAGGGCGCATAAGGCTCATAACCGCCCGTTATTCGTCTCGACTACATTGGCTCACAGAAGAAGTGTACACCAATTAGTTTCTCAGAGTGTAACACAGGCGGTGGATCTCATGACACTTGTACTGAATAATGATGGTGGAGAACTATTGAAATTTCACAGGGAAACTGACTAAACAGAGAAAATCTCAGTTTTGACTGGGCCACGGGTTGAACGGGATTTTAAATCGGCACCCCTGACTTACAAGCCCAGCGCGGTAACACTGAACCACAGTGATATTGTACGAATATTTAAAATTAATGTTTTACAACATTAGATGAAAGCCACTGGCGTAACCCAGTCGGCTGAAACGCTTGCCTGCCCATCGGGCGTAGGTTCGATTCTCGCTTTGGCTGATTACCTGCTTGAATTTTTTCTCATTTTTTTTTTCCGATCTTAAAGCGATCAGTTAATCTATGAAAAATCCTCTGCCTCATCTCGCGAAATAGCATCTCGCTATCACCAATCCCATCGATGCTAATTATTTGTTATAGCGTCCCTAAATAACCATCTAAAAAAACATAAGATGTTCAGAATTCCGTAGACTTCATAAGTCTGTCATAGTCATTGTATGTTTAAGAGACGTGTTCCTTAGCACTTTAATCATTTGTTATTTAATACAGGTGTCATTTCCAACATGCTTTCATTATTACAGATGTCCTTTTTAACACGCTTTCGTTAGTATAGCTGTCATTTTCAACACGCTTTCGTTAGTACAGATGTCATTTTCAACACGCTTTCGTTAGTACAGATGTCATTTTCAACACGCTTTCGTTAGTACAGATGTCATTTTCAACATGCTTTCGTTCGTACAGATGTCATTTCCAACATGCTTTCATTATTACAGATGTCCTTTTTAACACGCTTTCGTTAGTACAGATATCATTTTCAACACGCTTTCGTTAGTACAGATGTCATTTTCAACATGCTTTCGTTCGTACAGATGTCATTTCCAACATGCTTTCATTAGTGGAGATGTATTTTCAACACATCTTTCGTTAGTACAGATGTCATTTTCAACACGATTTCGTTAGTACAGATGCCATTTCCAACTTGCTTTCATTAGTACAGATGTATTTTCAACACGCTTACGTTAGTACAGATGTCATTTCCATCACGCTTTCCTTAGTACGGATGTCATTTTCAACACGCTTTCCTTAGTACAGATGTCATTTCCAACATGCTTTCATTAGTACAGATGTGTTTTCAACACGCTTTCGTTAGTACAGATGTCATTTTAAACACGCTGTTGTTAGTACAGATGTCATTTCCAACATGCTTTCTTTAGTACAGATGTATTTTCAACACGCTTTCGTTAGTACAGATGTCATTTTAAACACGCTGTCGTTAGTACAGATGTCATTTCCAACATGCTTTCATTAGTACAGATGTATTTTCAACACGCTTTCTTTAGTACAGATGTCATTTTAAACATGCTGTCATTAGTACAGATGTATATTCAACACGCTTTCGTTAGTACAGATGTCATTTCCAACATGCATTCATTAGTACAGATGTATTTTCAACACGCTTTCGTTAGTACAGATGTCATTTTAAACACGCTGTCGTTAGTACAGATGTCATATCCAACATGCTTTCATTAGTACAGATGTATATTCAACACGCTTTCGTTAGTACAGATGCCATTTCCAACACGCTTTCTTTAGTACAGATGTCATTTCCAACATGCTTTCATTAGTAGAGATGTATTTTGAACACGCTTTCGTTAGTACAGATGTCATTTTCAACACGCTTTCCTTAGTACAGATGTTATTTCCAACATGCTTTCATTAGTACAGATGTATTTTCAACACGCTTTCGTTAGTACAGATGTCATTTTAAACACGCTGTCGTTAGTACAGATGTCATTTCCAACATGCTTTCATTAGTACAGATGTATTTTCAACACGCTTTCGTTAGTACAGATGTCATTTTCAAAACCCTTTCGTTAGTACAGATATCATTTTCAGCATTTTATTAAACATTACCATGAATCATCTTGAAGCAGAATTCCTGTTTTCAACGATCTAGAGGAATAGAATAGGCCTACCCTGCTCATTCCCATTTTTTCGCCAGCAGGGGAAGATAAGGTCAATGTTACAAACGTTGTGAATTCAGAGATTACAACATTAGGCCTGTCCGTCCTCACTCTTGCGAGGATTATGAACCATTGTTCGACATGTACTTGGAGAGATAATTTCTTGTTATGTTGTGAACGTGGCATAAAATCATTTATTGAGGCAATACAGAAAAAAAAAAAAATAAGATAACGAGTGCAGAAGCAAAAGGAAGATATAGGCTAATAAAGTTGATTGTTACAGAACAGTTCAAGGGCAAAGCAAACATTTAATATCAATTAAATCGCAATGTTATACAACCTACAATTTTATTTTACGAATACTTTAGACTTGAAATAAATGACGCTAGTTTGAAATTGTATCATTGTAAGTAACCGTGTGTATTATAAATGAAACAATTACTGCAGTTCATACACAAATTAGAAAAAAAAAATCTATAAAATATGTTTTAGTAATATATACAGTACAATAAGACCAAACCAAGATATTTAGAGGCCAATGTTCCATAACAGCCAAAATAGTTACTGTACAAGCAGCAGAATTATACAACAAATAAACATATTCGATTAGCTGGGGTTCACACTATCTTGCGAAACAGAGAAAGATGTGACAACAAAACTCTATAAATTTTTGCACTTGACAGGCATCATAAATAGAATCTTTAAAGCTTCCACGACCTTACAACGAAGTAGGTTGAAATTGTATATGATATTTTTTGTATGTAGAATATGAGATTGATGACTGATGACCAAGACAGAAACTAATAATAATAATAATAATAATAATAATAATAAGAGAGCATACGCAATTAATCTCTTGCTACAGTTAAATTCTTATAAATGATCAGAAACAACTTCAGATATCTTTCGGCAGTCCTGTCATCTGAAAGTTCTGTTAATTCTTATATTTTATTATAGCTTATTTTATTTATTTTCATGTAATTTTGGTTTTTATCCATTTTTATATCATTTTAAATTATTATTTCGTTTATTCCGATATTTTAAAATGACCAATGAACTGCATTTAAGGAGGCTGCAAGGGTTCTTGAAAATTCGTATTGTAGTCTCTGACAATGTCTCCACTACCCAGAAATAAGGGTCGTGTATTAGGATATACGGTCATATCCTCGAACGATGTTAAAGTTAAGCCATACCCTGCCTTCCGCACCATCCCCTGTCCATAACTTCACTGCTAGAAAAAACTGTTAGCTGTAAGATATTTGGATGGTTCCTCGGAAAGTATTTCTAAGGTCTGAGATGTGCAGTGTCGACAACTCGCGACAGAAAGTGGAAGTTTGAAGAAAATTATTACGTCGGAACGCATTAAAAATCAAAATCTTGTAATTAAAATGTTTTCTATTCTCAGTGACACGAAATTAAACTGTAGGATCATCCTCATATCCTTCATGGAGGAATCGCCACTGAATTGTATAAACCATTAGGATTACCTACATTCAGTTGTGTGTAGGTGCGAAATCTGGACTTCGAGACAACGAGACAATTCAAGAATGACAGCAGGAGAAATTAAATTTTTAAGGAAAATAGCTAAATGCACATGGCAGAATCACAAACACAATGAACTAAAAAGCTGAACCCATTTTTACAAATATTAATAAATATAATGCTAACTGGATCCAACATGTTCGGAGAATGAACAGAATTTCACAATTATTTATAAAATACAGACCACAGGGCAGAAAATATCAAGGGCATCCTCTGAAGAAATGTTGTATTACAGATCGGAATGTGTTATACGATGAAATTTCATGATAGTTTGGTGATTACAATGCAAGAGACAGACAGACAGACAGATAAACAGAGAGAAATTGGGATATGAGAGGACGAAAATGAAGAAATAAATTAAGAAAAGGAACACATTTATAAGTACATAAAAATGCCATTGGAACTGGGTCAAATGGTAACATTTCGATTTGTATAATGCAGCTGACCCGGATTCAGTTCCTATCAGATAATTTCATATTTTATTTTCCTTTCACTTTGACCGAGTACCTCATTTGTCTTGTATTGTCTTAAGAGGTGATGTTGCGTCACGATGTTGACAAGATCACGAATCCAGCCAATTGAGGCATTCCCTGCAGTAAAAGAGTAACGAAAATTACGTCGTTTTTCCGTTTCCAGTATCGGATTGAATCCTTAACAAACAAATCTTCTCCTGAAAAATATTTTTTCCCTCTAGAAACCTTTGAATGTCGTCCTGCGCAATGCTGTTTTACGAGATCTAAAATGTTTCATGATCTGTGTCTCAAATTCAAGATTTTACAGTTAAGTTCTTATTCCAGAGAACGCCTCAATTGTAATGATTAGTATTGTTTTCAGTTTCTGTTGACGGATCTGGAACGGATCGAAAAGTCCAAACCTTGAAACTAGACTCTAATAATGATGGACTTAAAAGAATATTTGTGTACTTAATATGTGCACTATAGTGCAACTTGGACTGGAAGTAAGGTTTGAAAGGCATTTCTGTATCGAAACATTGTTTAGGCCTACTAAATTTTAAAGATAGTGATATATTTTATCTGTAATTTATAGTTTGTTTCATCTACTTATCTACAGTGCAATCGGAATGGCATGATGCTTCGAAGTTTGATGAGCAGTAGCAAAACAGTGATATTCGATGGAAGGGGTAAAGATAGGTTAGTCTCTTCAGCCATTGCGTTGGGCTGTTATTGAAAAATGAAAGTGTAAGTGTGTTTGTATAAAAATGAACTATTTCTAATCTAAGTGGAGAGTAAAAAGAAGCTCGGAGGGAGGAAAATGACTTACAACTAGAGTCGACGGCAATTCGGAAGGCGGTAGTCTGTTAGCGTTTGCATCGAGAGAGACAGATAGAGAGAGTAAGGCACCGTAAAACATTGCAACATCGCACTTCACGAGCATGTGCAATACATATAGCGCAGGAGATAATTTAAATTATCAAAAAACAATAATGCCGTTAGCCGTTGATTACTGTAAGCATGGCACCAAACAAACCCTCTTTCCTTCACTAACAATATTCTTTGCACGATTCTGAGGTTCTCAATCCCACAACACATGCTTCTGCAGTCATTTCTTTTGCGTTGGCAATGTTGCAGCCAGCATCAAGATGGCCTACGGAGTTCTGCTCGTCAACGTTTAAAAAATTATTATACACCTTAAGCACTATTTTCCGCGCCTGCCTGTGCAATACTTGTCTTTTTACAGTCTCTTCTTCTATTTATTTATAATACACACATGCAGTAAATGTTAGTTTTACTTATTCAGTGTATTGAAACACTCACATGTGAATAAACGAACTCGGGAAGTACTTGTTATAGACTGATTCCGATTGGTTCTACTGTACAAGCTTGTGACGTCACATACCAGAAATGCTACGGCGCATATAGCAGCTGACAGCCTTCCGAAATGCCGTCTAGTCTAAGGTCAGAGAATTACTTATAAAGTGCATGCAAGTCTGAAGAAAAGGAATGAATGTGAATTCCTGACAGTTTTCACTCAAGCACAAAGAAATATTTAGGCAGCATGAGTCTTCGTAAATATATTCAATAGAATATGTGACAAATATTGTGTCCCTCATAAGTAATTGAAGGGTTCAGAACCATAGTGGACCAAGCGCCATTTACTAAAACAAGGCTTAAAATGATGTTATTACCATAATTCAATGGAAATATATAGTAAGTAATATAAAGCATACACATTAAAACTAAATTATATGTCAATCTTCATTAAACTATGGTATTCACTTAACTTTAATCCTTGCTTTCTCCGCTTCTAATAAATGGCGCTTGGCCCATTGTGGCTCTCTGAACCCTTCAATTCAACTAATATCTCAAGCCTCCAATTTCAAGAGTTTTAACAAATCACACGCAAAGGAAGTCAAGGCATTAAAAGAAAAGCTAAGGGATCAATATTAACTATCGTAGGAATTGGGATAAAAGCACTAGTCTTCACATTTTGCGTGCCAATCAGTGTACAGTATGTTGCTCCGATTGTGAACAGCTGAATTTACCGTTTCGCTACTGGGTACTCTAGTTAACCTCATTCCTTGCTTAGATTAAGCATCATACCATTCCGAATGAAATCGCGTTCCTTCGTGTTTGCTCGTGGCTTCGATGTTATCATCCCGATTATAAAATATTTTATGGTCAAAAAATTTAGATTGTTTTTTTTTCTGAAAGCAATAAAGATGAAAAATAGAAATTTTCTGTAATATCGTAGAATTACTAAACCTTACCTGCATCTGTAGTTTGCAGAAGATAAATGCAACTTGAAGAGAATCGTTTCTGCACAGCCAATATAATGTTGACTGAAGTTTCCATGGAAAAGTCTGCCATTTGAAAAGTATGGGTCCATGTCGCAATAACGGACAACATTATTAGAGTAGTGTATGGCATTGCTGTATGTTGCCTAGTTACTAGCATGTGGCAATTTGTGGGCAGGCTCTGAAATATTGAAAAATAACTTTCATCATGCACGTAATATTTATAAATATCACAGTTAATGTTGATTAATTACTACATGTAGGCCTATTTAATACATTTCACATATCTTTAGTAGGTGTCTTAATACAAGTGAATAAGTACGAAATCACGTAATATTTTAGGACTTCAAAGCTTTTCAAGCCCCTTCGTTAAGTTAGAAGTTTTTAAAGGAAAACATCAAACAAAAATACAAAGGATATGCATTTTCCAATTGCTCGAATGTCCATCCATTATTCTGTATCTTACGCTATGAAGAAATTATAATGCACTTAAAATAGTACAAAGGTGAGACTATTAGTGAAGATATTATTATCTGGTACCTATTTAATACTTAAAATTGCATTTAAAGTCTTCAGTGAAAATAATTAGTTTGATTTACGTACTCGATATATCGCAACGAAGGAAGAATATTATTTAAATGGAGATAAATGAGAACTTCTGTCATAAATTTTATTGGCGAAGGTAAAAATGCAAAGACGATAAAAGCAACGATCGTGTTATATTGTAATATTTTAATAAGTATTCTATTTTTTTTTTAAGTTTATCCACGTAATATGTTAAGTAAGCCTGAGTTAGAACGTACTCTAAGTTGGTATTCAGCGGCCTACCAACTAATATAACTGAAGTTTTTACACGATAGTGCGTTTTCTCGTCCTTACAGCTTAATTAATAAACATAATATTAAAAAAATCACTGCATTTGAAATGTACTGAACTTCAATAAAACTATTCAAACTTCACTTAACAAAAATAAATAAAAATTATTCCAACTGAACACGAAATATAATAAGTATGCCTACCTGAATCATTTTTACTCATTCACATTGAAGTTTATGATGAAGTTTGTACGTTGGCCAGACTGATAACCTTCAGTCAGCTGTTCATAGTGTAATGTACTCATACGTACTGTAGCCTATATTAAGATTTAAAAATTATATATTATTTTCAAAATATACTATCGCGTAAAAAATACTGTACAATACACGTTTGTGAAGTGCATTACAAAATCTCGAAAATTGAAAATCTCGCTGTGCTCGTTTTAAAATTTTTCGTCGATTTTGTAAAAAGCACTTACCAACCTTGTATTGTAATATACTGCTTCATGATTTAAATGTGCAAATATATATATATATATATATATATATATGATACATTCGAGTAAATTTTGATCACAGCACTCCTCAGTAGCCTACTATACATACCTTTCCACTGAATATATTTGTATGTGTACTCGTCTTCTTTCACAGTAACTGTTCCACCCTTTTGGAATTTTCTACCGAGTAATACCAGGTACTTTTGAATATCAAACGATTTTAAGAGTGAACGAAAGCACATTTATCAATTAATTATCGTCACTAATAGTAGTACTTTCAATAGTAGCTGTCTTGTCTGGTTTGTCGGTGTCTAGAAGATGCTCACCTGGCACTCTGAATAATAATCAGGGGATTTGCTGTGAATAGGAAATCCGGTTATAGAAATCAGTTACAGCGGTTGGGGTGCTGACCACTAGTTACCCCGTACTGGTTTGGTGATCGTTAGTCTTTGTTGGGGCATGTGGACGTAAGGCCTTTGTCCTCCATGACTCCGCGCTACGGACTAGATAACTTATTTCGGATTGTGGGCAGTGGTAAAAGATTGATTACAAGGGACATACATAGTTTACTTTAAGACAGCAAGCACAACGCGAAGAGAGAAATCAAGTAGGTACAAAATGTCTTGAAAGTATAGGCCAGTGGTCGTAAGCACTCGCTGGAATGAGTAACGGATAAGCAGTGCACCGTAATATGTCCCGTCGTGCAGCAGGAAGAGAGAGAGCATACCCGCCAGCAGCCACGGATGCACAGTAGTTCAGTCTCCTATCCGCGGATAAGAGGCGCTAGCCCGAGGGTGCACTGTGTTGATGACCGCTGGTATAGGCCATTCATTATCTAGTGAAGCCTACTTGCGAGTAAGGGGAAAAAGAAAGTGGAGTGGCAAGCTTCCCTTCCTTGCTTTGCATCCACTTGCAGCTAGCTAGCTCACTTATCCGTACTTAACATAAGGTTCTTACTCTGAGCTGCGACTCAAGCATTTATTTGGTTCAACGAAATAACGAATGACGAT
The DNA here is from genome assembly GCF_040183065.1 of Periplaneta americana. NCBI lineage: Eukaryota > Metazoa > Arthropoda > Insecta > Blattodea > Blattidae > Periplaneta > Periplaneta americana. The sequence continues at coordinate 80,352,737 of NC_091117.1, forward strand.
AAAATTATATTATAATGCTCGGAACGGAAAGGAAACAGCTGGTATGACATGGGCATGTATAACTGAAGGAAGAAGGTCAACTGAAATGCTGAAATGGAGACTAAAGCCCGGTTCAGACGGTGCGTGTTTCTGTGATGGATTCCAAGGTGGCTGCGCGGATGGGTCGCCTGCGTGGTCACTCACCGGAAGTAATGCGCTCTGGTGGCTCCGTGGATGGCTAGCTTGCTGGATTTCGAGGGTAGGTTCCTTGCTATTTTTCTTGATGGTTTGCAGGCTGGAAACCAAAGATGATCATATAATATCACCACTGAAACCATGTCCCCATGTTCGTTGTTTTCCAACTAAACCTGTTTTTTTCTATATTCTTTAATTTCTAAGAAACAACAATTAAATATCGGACTTTAGCTGTTTTGCACTTATGGCTTAATTATTTTATTACGACATTTACTACTGTTAATGTAGGACTTTAGTTGTTTTCCACTCACGGTTTAGTTTCTTTCTAACCATGAATGTTCGCAACAGATGAAGCAGCACATGATTTTTCAATTTAAACTGTGAAAAGAGCCAGCTCCGTGTGAACAACTACCATCACCGTAGGCAACACGGGAGCCAGCCAGTCAGCACGCAGGCGACCCATCCGCGCAGCCACCTTGGAATCCATCACAGAAACACGCACCGTCTGAACCAGGCTTAATAGGAGAAATTGAAAGCGCAGCAAGAGAAGGAAATGGTACGGTAGCATATAGATATCTATGACGGAAAGAAATTTGACAGAAGAAAGTGTACAATATAGAAACTTGTCACAAGTTACTACGAGAAAGCGACGGACACCTTTATAAATTGTAAGGATGCATTATTCCCATTTTAATATTCAAGACGGAATTTTATTTTACATGTATAGAACCTTCCTACTGGATACGAATCGGAATATCCAGATGCCTAGCGTTACTTGAACTAACGGAAATATTAAAGGGGATGTATCTATCTTCCTCTCTGCGCTCTTAATAACATTGAGACCCAAGTGTTGTCTGCAACAACGGAACCATATTCCTTAACTTGAGATTCATCCACAACATCGGAAACCTAATCTATGATTTCAAATATTAGAAGAGCTTGGAAAACGTACTCCGCAATTTATAATGCTATGGCCAAATTCTAAAATGCATTCCACTCTGAATTTAAAGTACAATATTGAAAATATGTTCAAGTTTAGGTATTACTCCTAGCGTTGAAAAAATATTTCGTAATTTTAAATTTTATCGATATAATGGAAAACATGTTGGATAATTTAGAGCAGCCTTGGGAATTGATATTTGAAAAGAGTTTCTGCCCATTACCTCTTAAATTCCCACTGCACTCCTCCTAAATTCTCACTCTACCTTCCTCGCTAAACAGTAATGTTTTGATCCTATTGCAGTTGAGAGAGTTAACTATTGACAGTGACAGATTGTACAAGTCGGGCTCATCATGACAAGTCATTTGCGTTAAAATTCCACAAGACATTGGAACTACTGTCGCATTCGAGAAGTTTACTACTACTACTACTACTACTACTACTACTACTACTACTACTACTGTTTATTACTACTACAACTACTATTATTAGTACTACTACTACTGCTGCTCCTACTGCTGCTATCACTTCTACTACTACTACTAATACTAATACTACTATCACTTCTGCTACTACTACTACTACTACCACTACGACTATAACTTTTGCTACTACTACTACTACTACTACCACTTCGACGACTACTACTACTACTACCACTACGACTATAACTTTTGCTACTACTACTACTACTACTACTACTACTACTACTACTACTACTACTATCACTTCTACTACTACTACTACTACTACTACTACTACTACTACTATCACTTTCTACTACTACCACCACCACTACTACTATCACCACCACTATTATTACTACTACAACTATCACTTCTGATACTACTACTATCACTTCTGATACTACTACTACTACTATCACTTCTGCTACTACTACTACTTCTACTACTATCACTTCTGCTACTACTACTACTACTACTACTATCACTTCTACTACTACTACTACTACTATCACTTCTACTACTAATACTACTACTACTACTACTACTATCACTTCTACTACTACTACTACTAGTACGACTATCAATTCTGCTGCTACTACTATCACGTCTTCTACTACTACTACTACTACTACTACTACTACTACTACTACTACGACTATCAATTCTGCTGCTACTACTATCACGTCTACTACTACTACTACTACTACTACTACTATCACTTCTGCTACTATTACTACTACTACTACTACTACTATCACTTCTGCTACTACTACTACTATCACTTCTGCTACTATTACTACTACTACTATCACTTCTGCTGCTACTACTACTACTACTATCACTTCTGCTGCTGCTACTACTACTACTACTACTACTATCACTTCTGCTGCTGCTACTACTACTACTACTACTACTACTACTACTACTACTACTACTACTACTACTACTACTACTGCTGCTCCTTCTGCTTCTCCTACTGCTAATTATACTTTTACCACTAATATTTTAAAAACTGTGTCATTGTAGAAGCCGACGAAATACCTCTGAGACATTAAATTAAAAAAAAAATGTCTTTCTCGACATAGTGACAAGCAGCATGGAACAAATGAATTTTGATACAGAAGGTCAATTACAATGTAAATTATGTATCTTATTTTCTTCTTGTCGTTTGTATTAAATGAAAACACTGACATTACGCAGTATGGGAGACCACAGAAATTCGCGTTTATTTAGGAAAAATATTATCAATATTTATTCATTTATTTACTAAAGAAATTGGCGACTTGCGTTTGTCAAAATTATTTAATATGTGCCTACTTTTCGTTCTTTCGGTCGATAATGCGGTATGCCTTAATTTTTTTTGCGAAATGGTAGCAAAATTGGGAGTGGCTAGATTTTGCAAAAGAAAGCCATTAGAATTGTGTGTCAATAAAACTATCTTGAACATTGTCGACCATTTTTCAAACAATCACAGATATTAAGTCATAAATTTATATAGGCCTGTATGACCCAGTCCTTTACACTCGACATAATATAGACAATTACTCATTATTTATTAACCAATATATATGATCATGAAATTAGAAGTAGTGGACAAATTAATATTCCATACTGTAGATTATATAAAACTAGCACAAATTTTGCTGTCATGGGGATTATATTATAAGTTACCAAGCAATAGAATAAAACTAGATTTTATAATTGGCTTTTAATTAATCTTTTCTACTCTGTAGACGAGTTTCTTAACATAAATTCACATGAAACTGTTTTTTTAATAAAAGAAGTTACTTACATTTAGTTACAAATAATACATTAAAAGTGAACTGTTTTCATTAATTCTTAGAGCTTCAAAATGTTTTGTGTTTTCATTATAATTAAACTTTACGGTTTTCAATTATATGTGTATTTTCAAATGTACTGTATGTTTTTTTCCCTTCTGTATTTGTGACGAAGCCTATCACTGTATGTTTAATGGCTTAATAAACTGAATTGAATAAAATATAATATATCGCGTTTTATTGGGAATGATCATTAATCTTAAACATTTCACACAATTGAGGAAATTATTTGATGTTGAAATGAAAGGAATATTTTCTGACACTTAGTAAAATCTCAAATGTACTTAATTCTTTAAACTGTGCTTCGACACTATCATGTTTCTTGCAATCTATCTTGACATTACAAAATTTGCACATAATACATAAATACTTTCATTCAAAACATTTTCGCTATTTTATGCTTTGTAAGTGTAGTGATGCGATTCATTTTCACAATTGAAACCTGGAAAAGTTTTCTCCCAAAACTAGGAAAACCCAACATATCTCACCCCTTCCCACGCAAGTAATGGTTTTACAAATCAATGGAAATGTTGGGTAAAAAGGGATGAACTGTTAAATCTATTTTATTTCTAAGACAATAAAATGTTTGTTTTAAATTTCAGTTCCTACCAGTTAAAAAGGAATGGGCGCTTTTCTCAAAGTCAAAAAAGATACTTGATTGTTGCAATAATTTTTTTTTCGCAGAAATTAATTATTTCGGTCTAATACATCTTTTTTCGCGAATATTAGCTGTAAAATATTAGTATATGAATTATTCACTAATATTACATAAATATTCACAAAGAAAACCACTTCCCCCTTTAGTCTATGACTTATTGCATGTATGGTTAATGCTTAAATCTGTCTGTCTACTGACAGTGCACAATAAATCGTATACAAGATGAACCGTAACAAATGTTATTAATTTCAAGTGGTTATTCTTTGAGAGATATTTCAAACGAAAAAGTTTAATACACTTTTGCTCGTTTCTTATTCCTTTTCGAGAAAAAAAAAATATGTATATGAAACGTTTCTTAGCGTATTTTGGGAAAGCTATTGAATTAATTCCCAATATGTTCAGTCAATATAAGAGTGCAGTGCATTATGATAATGAATGACTGAAATAATTTTAGTTTTGTCCTTTAAATGTGCAGAAATTTCATCCAAACAAATGTCAGTTCTCGTTCTGCAAAGGGATTTTAAAACCTGATGCACTGTGACAACGCTGTAAAGATGCCTGGATAGATGCAGCTTGCGTATGCAAGAAATGAGCAAGACAACGAGAAATGTAAACATAACACAATTACTTTAAAATATGGCTCCGGAAATTTGATTTCTTGTAGTTTTGTAAATTTATTGATTACTTAAAAAAAATTAAAGTGTAATGGAACTATTTGTAACTGGATGAAGAAAATGCTCTTAGTACGACAAACGGAGTTTTTCATTAATTACATTTGTGTAATGTAAAATAAGCTTTTCTTATTGGCTGTGTTTGCCGAATATTTAATTAAAATTAAATTTAAGAGTTTAAAAATTTATATTTGTGCATCAGAATTACAAATTGTCTTTATCGTTAGTGAAAATCGTGGGTAATATGCCACATTATTGTACTAGTGCCTTAAAAATATTACCATACCAACTAAAACGTCATGACATCTATTAAAAAGGAATAACTTGTACCATAAATTAACATTAAGAAATGATTTGTCAATGCTATAGTATCATTGTTGTCATAGCAACCTCTATCAGACTTATAAACGAACTATTTACCGTATATTAGTACATTATGCAACGAGCCTATAATGAAGGTAATTAAGAAGCTCGTATGAAAATTATGAAACTCGCTTGCGCTCGTTTCATAAATATCCATACTCGCTTCTTAATTACCATTATAGGCGAGTTTCATACGACTTTTTATGCTCGGCCATATTTCTAACTTGATATTATTAATTTTCTTTGTATCTGACTTTGACCAATGTCCCGTATGCTGTGAGATGTGCGCAGACGCGAAAGTATTGATTTTTTCCGAGGAACAGATGTTCACATTGACCTTGCTAGGCTATAAGAACCTACAGAGATAACATTGAAATTAAATTAGACATTGAAAAACGAGATGACAAATTGAATTTATTTGAATATTATTTACAATTACCGGTAACGCTAATTATTATAGTAACAGAACATAACCTTCTGCGACAGTATTGGATTTCCAGCCTCCGTGACTTTTCGCTAATTCTCTTTCTATTGCATATCCGAGAACAATCGATACTTGCGGTTTTATAACGGTAGAAAGCTGACCTGTCATTGGCTGAACAGTTGTAACCTGAGTCGTCATTGGCTGAAAGACCTGACCTTTAATGAGTAGGTGTACTTTAATGACATGCATTAAAGGTCTGCTACCAGGTGTATAATTACTAAATTTCGGCATGGTCGAGCATAAACACAGTTAAACATCAGTATAAGAGTTTTTATTAGTAAGACCGTTATATTTATTCCGTGACTAGTTCGTTTATAACTTGTATTTAAATTCCTGATTAATAATCACTATGTACTTCGGGTATAACAATACAACTGTCATATTTTTGCCATTATTTTATTACGAAAGGTAATAAAATAACTGAAATTCTTCATTGCATCCGTTAGTGTGCGTTAATTATCGATAGTAGAAGTGGACCTGATCGATTACCACGCTTTATTGTGATCAAAGAGTATAGCTACAGCAATATTACTCTGATTTTTCTGTGCTCTTTGATTTGTTATTCTGTGGTTACAAGGCAACCATGATCATAAAAGGACAATCGATACGAACAGCCGTGAGAGAGGCGGCCATTTTTTCTCTGTGTACAACGCTTACATGTGTAGGCCTATAACTACAGGAAGGCAATTCCCATGTATAGTTACCATACTGCTTATACACTCATCGTTTGTGCATGGTTTATTAGTAACTTTTGTATTCCAACCCTGCATAAATCTCTTATAAAATTATATACGGTTTATTAATGAGACCGTATATTTATTACGTATTTACATGGTATCAGTACATTTCAACAGTCCAAAGTAATGGTTCAAAAATTCTCTTATGATTTAAATATTCATCTAACTTTTAAGTGCCAATTCAGAAGAAAAGTATAAAAATGTTTTTAGAAAAGATGACAGTATAAATAAATGTATAACTATTTAATCTAAATTTTGTTCAGAATTCAATAAATATGCATATTTAATTTGAATAATGTGGACATTACTGAAATGGAAGGTCTCTTTTTGCACGATAAAGAAGAAATAAAAGCTTCTGTTGTTATTTTGGTACGTATTAAGTGATTAAATTTATAAGTCTTTTGAATAATGAATCGAGGAAAAATAAACATAAAAACTAGTAATTTTCCAAGCATTATGAGATAAACATAGTTGTTACGAAGTGCACGAAGCGTATAATAAGAAAGTGTAATCTTTGCGACGGTCCTTATTTCTTTTCTTTGCTATTTTTTGCTTTAAAATAATTTATCTGTCCCTCTTTGATGTTCCTGTGAGCTGAATTGCTGGGGTATATGAAAAAATAATTCCGAATCTTGGTTTAAGTACTGGTATAGCAACTTTCGACTCATTGAAAGAGTAGTGTCTTTTAATCCAAGTAATGTAATATTAAAGGCTTTGCTTCGAACGTTAAGTTCTGAATACAGGTTTGTATATAACCGGAAATTACTTGGAGGAAATTTAACACTCAATTTTTAATATGTTAGCCTCTTTGTAACAGGAAATTTACCCAAAACTTAAAAAGAATCTCGCGATGTAAGCATTCATTTATGTACATAACATAAAAGGCAATGCAGGAAGGAAAATTGTGCAGTAACATTTTTTATCATTTCAGGGGAAAGATTTTATAAATAGTTGTTCGATTAAAATTATACTAAAATGAATTCATTTTTTACGTAAATTTACGGGTAATTTACAATCATTTTTTCATAATTCTTATACAGTCGAAATGTAACATATTTCGTATCCTGTACTTTATATAGGATTGCAGGGAATAATGATAAAATATATTTGACACAATGGAAATATTTAGATGTTGAATAAGTGGTCGACGAAATCTCACTTCACTTCTTTATAAGATAGCACTACAAATTAGATTGTCTTCTGGAAGGAATTTAATATCTTCTGCGTTTCGATTTAATTTGTCCCGAGATTCACAAGCTTTCTTATAATAGGAATTAGTGCTATGTACATTTACATATTCTGTCATGTTTTAATAAAAATACCTCTAATAGACCATGGACCTGTGAGTAAATCTAAACAATATAGAGTAGCTATATCAAATTTTCTGTATAGGGCCTATTTATATTTTACAGCAAAGTACCTTGGTATTACTGACTGTTATTAAGATGTTTGGAAAATTAATCAGTTGGCCAATTGAGGCTATATTGCGAAATATATTACAACCTTGCTTAGGACGTTGTAGACTGTATCTTAATCAGACCGACAAACGTTTGGTAAGGAACCAACGGTTTCAGCGAAAAGCAATCATGTGATCATTTACGTTGATTAAATTGACAGGAAGAAATCAAGATAATCAGTTATTTGAAAATTAATGAATCCGATCGCATTGTCTACGATCATTCCTGATAAATGATGGTGTAGTGAAAAAAAGTCTCAATTTGGGAATAGTTCCTAGTAGGCCTAAGGACTTTGAACCCACGATCAGAATCAGACGCTGTTCCTAATGCCATGTATAGTCCCAGAAACAAAAAATGACCCGACTCTTGTAGCTTCTTACAGAGCGCGATTCACACCACAATGATTTTACAACTGTTTTCAACCTAGTATTATTTGAATAGTATTATAGGAAGGTATTTTACAACTAATGCAAAAAGCACGAAATTAATCTGAAAATAAGATCAAATTCATGCCTAAGATACAGTACGACAACCCGATTCTGACGATTCATCGTAAGCATTCGAATAGCTCTGTGTTAGCGTGCTTGCTTTGCAGATTACAAAGTTCAGGATTCGAATAATGTTGAAGAGGAGTTTTTAAAATTAATTATGCAGGTTAATTTCGTTTATCATCATTCTATTTTACTGCACGATATATAATATATATGCTATTAAGAATAGATCAATTATCATCGCATCTTTGAAATGCCTTTTGGGTTACGACAACACTCGAGGTAAATTGAATTCTAATAACTGTTAAAACGATCTCGTGTGTACCACTGCTTTGGAGCACTGAGCATACGCAATACGTTGAATCTGAAACAAAAATTCAGGTGGACCATTCCTTTTAATGGAACTGTACATGGCCGCTAATTCTTTCCATCCGAAACGTTCCATGATGTACAGGGACATCATTTTATTTTTACTAACATTTTTAACATTAACTTGCCTATACCTCTGGATCAACGCCGTTTGCTACCCCCTTCCACGACTGGAGTTCGATGATACTGGAGTAATATACTGTACAAACAAATCACTTTACTAGGTATAGGAGGGAAGCGAAGTAGTTCATCCATTTACGTAAACTAGGAAATATTGCGCTTTTGAGTTTGATAATTTTCATTAGGTTTTTGTTTAATCAAAATACAGTACAGTATTAACAATAAGTGTTTTTACTCACTAACTGAGCTGTCCATGTGGACGTATTCATTATGCAGTGTATATTATACCGTCTACAGCACATTAGCGTACAATATAGAGAATGAAGTTAAATTGAAAAATAATCATAATATGGATATTTAAACACATTTTTTTTTTTAATGGTGGCCGTTCATTTCGATACAGGCTTCAGTTCTAATGTGCATATTATAGCACTATAGACTATTGTACCTAATTCCAATTAGCAGTTTCGTTCTCCGTACTAGCAACTCAGGTTAAAATAATTCTGTACCTACTCTATAAAAAAGTACCTTACGTACTGTAAATTCAATCTTCACTTCTGCCCAATCCGAGAAGATAAAATTAAATTATTCAGACATACTATCTACTGTCCGTCCAAGAGGTTATGTCGTAGGGTCGTAGAAAGGGAGGAAATCACGTGAAAGTTAATTACTTAACGAGGCCCTTTTATTTAAGTTATTTTAAACAGTTGTATAATATTACGTAGACGTCCAATTCCTAAAAAAAGATTAATGTTCACAGGAAAGAGCTAAGACAGCCCAGCCACTAGCTGGCGAATAAAAGGTGGTGGGGGAAACCGGTATACGACGTAGGCAAATGAACGACAGTACCTGTACGAAAATGATTCAATATTGAAAGATCTTTCGTCACTGGAAAACGCGAACATATTTTTGGAATGTACTGTTTACTATGACCGTAAGGCTACTATGACTATATGCGGTTTTGGATCTGTGTGGAGGATAGTTGAACGTCATTAGTAGAAGGGATGGGAGTGAAGTACATTAAAAAACTAGGGTAGACCCTACAATAAAAATTGAAGTAAAAATAAAGTGATGTCACTGTACTTTAATGTGTGAAGATTAGAACATTGCGTGGAAGTATAATACCAAGCACGAGGAATGCATTTAGAGGGGGAGAAGCATGATGCCTAACTTTCTCGTAATATGAAAAAGAGCAGCCAGCGCTCATGCGTTCCATAACGAAAGTGTCTGAAAAAAGTTCTGCATTGAATTAAAGTTTGTCGATCTAATTTAGATACACCCTATATATCTAATTGAATGTCCTTGAGCGAGAAAGGAAAGTTTTGCCGACCGCTCACACACTATCTTATGTTGTAACAAAATGTTTTTTGTTGTGACGAAAGACATAATGTTAAGAAAATATAGAGTGGACCGTTCGAATGAACGGTAACGTTTATATGAAAGGAAAACTCAACAAGTTTCGAATCCTGTCGGTAGATGGTGCGCAGACACTGTTTCTTTTCGTAGATTGTATCGATTGTCAAAATGGCGACACCGCAGATGAAAGCGCAAACTGTGTTGGGGTATGCAGAGTTTAAATCAATTGTTAGAGTTCAAAGGAAGTATCGGCGAGTATTTAACCATGATGCTCCAACTGCTAAAAGCATTAAAGTGGCACGATACATTTTCAGCTACAGGATCGGTGTTGAAGAAGCATAGTGGTGGTCGTAGAACATCCGACGAATTGGTTGCAAATGTTCAAGCCGCGTATGAGCGAAACCCGCGGAAGTCATTAAGAAGAGCTTCGTGGAAACTTCAAGTACCAAAATCAACATTGCAACGAATTGTCCAGAAACGTCTCAAACTGTACGCACACAGAGTGCAGTTAATGCAACGTCTGGAGCCGGATGACAAACCCAAACGAGTGGAATTCGCTAATACGATGCTAGACCGTCTCGGCGCTGATCTCTGAATGTAACACCGCTCGATTTCTTTGTCTAGGGCTACGTCAAAGATAAAGTGTACGCCACTCCAGTCAGAGACCTTCGTGTTCTTCGGGAGCGCATCGTAGAGGCTATTAGGAGCATTCCAGAAGACAAGCTCCAACGTGCTTGGCAAGAAATCGTTCATCGCCTCGAGATCGTCACAGTGACAGCTGCAGCTCACGTAGAGATATGGTGATGTGCATATCGAAACTTGTTGAGTTTTCCTGTCATTTAAACGTTACTGTAGGTTTCTATCTTCAACCGTTTACCTGTCACATACAATTGAAATTAGGTACATTCGAGCGGTCCACACTGTATTATTGTAGTGTTGGTGTTGTAGCGCAACATTAGCAGTATTGAAAGCTTCCATATGTATGAAGTTTTCACATATACAAAGTGATTTAGAAGGAACAGTAAATGAAGACATGGGGGGAAAAATGATGAATGTCACATTTTCATTATTCTGATATATTACAATTTTAAAGTTTGAAACGCTTTACTGCTCATGTCTTATAATAGATACAATGCTTGCAATTAAATTATGCATACATGTTAGATCCGTGCAGTTGCTACGGCGCTGTTAAATAACCGAGTAAATAACCGACTCTGCTATTTTTGGCTGTGGTAATAATTATAATGCCTATAAAAATAGGCCATTAACGTGGTGATTGAATAATATAGCTACGAGAATAATAACCAGCATAGTTAAATTTTTACTTGTACAAGAAATAGACCAAGGTTTACCTGTGTGCCATCCTTCAGAAACAGGTTTCATTTTCATACTGTCAATCTATGACACGAAACTCCGAGCTTTAAATCCTTTGCGAAGAAAGCCACTATAAATCTTATCATCCTTTAATATATACATCATAAGCGGTACCTACAAGATAGGAGTAACATCACCATCATTGTCATCGTCAGGATGTAGGCCTAATAATAATAATAATAATAATAATAATAATAATAATAATAATAATAATAATAGTCCATAGCTGTAGAGTAACGAATAGCATGCCTGACTGTGAAACGAGCGGGCTCAGGTTCAAATCCTGGTTCGGACAAGTTGCTTGGTTGAGATTTTTTCTGGTGTTTTACCAGTAGGAGCAAATGCTGGGTAACTTTCGACGCTGGATTCCGGACTCGACTTTCGCTGACAGAGCATCTTCATCTCATTCAGACGCTAGATAATCGCAGAAGTTGATAAAGCATCGTAAAATAACTAATTATTATTATTATTATTATTATTATTATTATTATTACAGTCTATCTCTTCTTCGGACGACCTAGAGATCTTAATAATAATAATAATAATAATAATAATAATAATAATAATAATAATAAAATAATAATAATAATTATTATTATTATCATTATCATTAATACACATTACACAACAACAAACTTATCGTTCTTTGCCTTGCTGTTTTTAATCTCTGAAGCAAATCACGTCTTTCATTTCCACAAAACATGCCATATCCAGATTTATGGTATCTGTTATAATGTCGACTAATGTTACTAACCCTGATACTTGAAAACGATTTCAGGCACAAATGACATATTGAATTACTATCCTCTTCTATAAACAAATACTTTTCCCCCCACTGATATTATGTTCTTGGTGCAGACGTTAGGTACATCAATACAGATACGATGCGATATTTTTCCTGGACTTTAATTTTATATCGAATTGATGTTTTGCTTACTACCATACATTTTGTTTCAGATGTTGGTATTTTCATGTTATATTTTGTAGATGTAAGCACAAACATAGTGCAATTTGTTTTATGGTTATTTTCACCGCGTTATTCTGCTTGAAACTTCGCATCTGTACTGATGTACCTAACGTGTGCACCAAGAACATAACACAGTTATGTCCTCTTGAAAGCTGTAGGGCTTATGTGTGCTCAACATTTATGAACGTAATGACAAAACAACCCCAAAATGTGGAACTTTTGTAGGGATATAGGTAAATAACGCCCTAACTGTAGAACTTCCTGTACAGGTGTGTTAAGTTTAACCAACGTAAAATGAGTCGAGTAACACGCCCTCCAGCTCCTAAACATTGTAGTAGAAACTTCGTGTATAGAGGCGGGCGGCGCACCGTTAGTTGAATAGCTGGGGTATAGTTTCACAAACATAGGGTCGAAATTGGATATTCCTTCTTCGTTTACATGAAAACTGTTATGAACATTTTTGGAGAGGTTTCACAGTTTGCCGTCCACACCTGTGGAGTAACGGCTAGCGCGTCTGGCCGCGAAACCAGGTGGCCCGAGTTCGATTCCCGGTCGGGGCAAGTAACCTGGTAGGTGTTTTTTCCGGGGTTTTCCCTCAACTCAATATGAGCAAGTGCTGGGTAACTATCAGTGCTGGACCTCGGACTCATTTCACCGGTATTATAACCTTCACTTCATTCAGACGCTAAATAACCTGAGATGTTGATACAGCGTCGTAAAATAACCTACTAAAAATTCACAGTGTGCCAATATTTCATCGGATCTAATTCGCTATACAGTACGATTATTTAGTCCTGACAGTCGCCGCCAATGTGCGCCTGGGTCAGGCGAGTCCATTAAGCTATGTCAAGGGATATTCAGGTTAGTCTGTTGCCTTGCCTGCAGTCAGAGCGATCAGATGTCAGGTATGCGGTATAGCTTTGTGTATCCAGTACAGTTAAGCTGTACTGCATTTCTTTACCGACCGCTCGCCCTTATCACTACTCCGGAACTCTCCCCACTACTCTGGAACGCATCATTCATAAGCAGTTGTCAGACTACCTAATAGAATTTAATCTTTTAGACCCTTTACAATCAGGATTCAGAAATGGCCATAGCACTTCTACTGCTTTGTTGAATGTTACTGAGGACATACGCGCAGCCATGGATAAACGACAGGCTACTGTACTAGTTTTATTGGACTATAGCAAAGCCTTTGATTCTGTTGACTTCGATCTACTATTAACTAAACTACAAACGCTACACCTTTCTGATAGTGCTATCACCTGGATGTACTCCTACCTTACTGGCCGCCAGTAGCGTGTCATATCTAATAATCGTTTCTCTTCCTGGCGTACTGTAGATACAGGAGTTCCTCAGGGATCAGTATTAGGCCCCTTGCTCTTCTCTATTTATATAAATGGAATTTCCAACTCATTTAAGCACTGCAGATATCAAATATATGCAGACGACGTTCAATTGTATATTTCAGCCCGTCCCGACGCACTAAACGATAGCATTAATAGTCTGAATGAAGATCTTGATTCCATCTCTTCCTGGTCTCAACAATTTGGGCTTAACCTAAACGCATGTAAATCACAGGCTATTCTGTTCGCGAACCGTAGATTAATTCCTGAAGTCAACGACCTGAATATTCCGCCTGTGAAACTGAATAAAACAATCATCCCGTTTAGCTCTACCGTCAAAAATCTCGGAGTACATTTCGAATCTAATCTCAATTGGGATACGCATATTAAATATACATGTAAGAAGGCATTCTCTATTCTCCATTCACTAAAAAGATTGTATCATTATCCATCTAAATTAAAACAGACGCTGGTACAGACACTCATTCTACCTCACTTCGATTATTGCGACGTTTTGTTCAGTGATCTCAGGATTGATTCCGCTCAGAAACTACAGCGTGTTCATAACGCGTGCGTCCGCTTCATTTGTAATGTTCGATACTATGATCATATCTCACCTTCTTTCAAGAAGTTATCATGGCTTAGGTTACATGAGAGGAGAAATCTGCACTCACTTTCTCTCTTATATCGAATTATGCACTCTTCATCCCCCTATTATTTATTCGCTCGATTTCATACTCTCTCTCGCTATCATAATATTAATACTCGATCACAACGCGATAACACGCTAGAAATTCCACTTCACGCATCGTCTCTGTATTCCTCATCCTTCACTGTTGCTACCTCTCGTCACTGGAACTCTCTGCCGCCTGAAGTCAAGGGCTGCCGAACATTGAATTCTTTCAAATCAAAGTTAGAAAATTATCTTATGACGAGTTGCCAAACTAACTTACTATTATGACAAGTGTTGTATTGCATGTTTCCACGTTTTCACATTTTTTTTTTATGTTCTAATGATATTCAACTTATTTTATATTTTTGTTTTCATATTTTCCGATAATGTTATATCTCTAATGTGATAAGTTGAGCTATATATAATCTTAATTTTCCTTATTGTGTGTACTTAGAAATATTGTATTCACTGTATACTTTGTACTGCACTATTTTATTACTACTACTATTATTATTATTATTATTATTATTATTATTAATAATTGTCTTTTTTTTGTATGCCTCATTTATTTTGACCTGCTGTTCACATATTATGTTTTTTTCTTTCTTTCTGTATGTTATATATTATGTCCGATTTGTTTCTTATTTGTTGTTTATTTTTTATTATTATTATTATCTTATTCAATTTTGTGCGTAAAATTGTAGTGTAATTTGTAAATTTGTAGTGTTTTTGTAACGCAGTCTTTACTCCTGGTTGAGTGTTAGAGAAGGCCGTATGGCCTTAACTCTGCCAGGTTAAATAAATCATTATTATTATTATTATTATTATTATTACTCCTACTACTTCCCCTCTTTAGCGTCGCTGAGCTGTCAGGACTAAATAATCGGTCTGTACTCCTGGGTATAAAAAAGCAAGACGGAGAGAAGTAGGTAACGATATATCCGCCCATTTTTTTTATCTTAATATGAAAATTTCTGAGTAATTGGCCATGTCAAATTCTTTATTTAATTAACCGCTTTTAGGGCCGATTTACCAACATGTTACTAATTCACAATTAACTAATTGTAATTTAATTTAAATATGGAAGTTAATTCGTATTTAATTTGTTTGCAATTCGCCAAATTAATACGCATTTAAAATAAAGTAAATTAATGTAGTTCCCAATTAAGTTATAACGGCCTTCGGAATCTAGTAAAATCACAGTCTACTATATACAGTCACAAAGCTTGAGTTGATGAGGGTACTAGGAACAATAGACTGTGCCGGTACTGTTTAACATTGCATGTGATGAGGTGATAGTAGCGATTCTAGTACTTAGCAATTATCTATGGATGCATACTTCCCACATATTGAGCTTCGTGACTGTATATACTAGACTATGGCAAAATCGTAATTTAGAAGGCCATGTGCCTTGTTAATGCAAACAGTAACCTATATAGTGAGTTCATTTGTTACATTACGACAATAAAATATCATAAACAGAGGTAAGCTCAAAACATAATAAAATCATGAAAACAATAAGACAGATGGGCAGACTTCAGAAGAAAAGGAAAAAAAGGTTAGAAATAAGTAGAAATGGATTTCAATACAAAAAGACCTCATCCCAGTGTTATCAGCAATCTTGAAGACAAAAAGGATTATATGAAAGTATATAGGCCTACAAGGAAATATGCAACAAGCAAAATGGAAAGACTTAATGGATTTGCGTTTTTATAATGCCTTCAAATGAAATATTAGGCTTATATCGTCGTCGTTCCTGAAGTAACTCCTATGTGCAAAATATAACATTTTTCAGTAGGAAGAAAAAACACATTTATTCATTCTATGGCAGCCGTATATAGGGGATTTTGAATTCTTACATTTTCGAAAGAAAGAAATACATTTAGATGTAAGAGAATTTATTATTTTCTGTATCACTATATAAGTTATTTAATAAAGCAAGAATCTGAAAGTCGATAAATGTCACTTAGGAGTTATTGCAGAAACAACGACGATATGACAAATTTGTTATTCATATTAATTTAGTTACCGTATTTCAGGCAACCGAAGACTGATTAAACGTGTATTCAATAAATGTGTATCATTTAAATAATATTATGAAGCACTTAACTATGAGTTGGAAATTCTAAATAACTTTCTATAATATTCAACATTATACAATGCTTATGTTTTGCTTAGCCTAAACTGCATTTTCAGAACTTTGTCGTCCATCGTATTAAAATAATCTTCTCTTTCGGAAATTATCCTCACCCGTCTTGATGAGAAATCATCACTGTCAAATATTTAGGTCCATCATTCTCCTCGGCCACAATGAAAATTGTTCTCGTTGATCCAAGATTAATTATTTAAATTACCAAATATTGACCAATTAACTTAAATGTAATTTAATGGGAGCTTAAAGCCCAATTTGTGTTGGTGAAATGCATTGTTCTCTTAAGTGTCAATTAAAAAGATCTAAGTGGTAATTAAGGTTTAGTGAAATCGGCCCTTAAACTTCATCTTTTGTAACCAGTAAATAGAACGTATTATGATTTTAAGGGGATCAAAGGTTACCTAATTCGGATTTTCTGGGTCAAAAACCATGAAGGAAAAAATATTTAACCCTTGCGGTGAGTTTGGTGAAGTCCGGAGGGCCTAATTAGTCAAAACCACTCGACTCACCTGTTTGGCCTCCTCCGGGAAAGTTTAAGATGCAAAAGGGATTGGTGTGCGGAAATTAATGGGAAGCTACCGCAATTATATTTTTCAAGAAAAACTGCAGACACTGAGATTAAGAGGAAGGCAGAAAATAGAAAAGATTGGAGAATGTTGGGTTTGCAGTGAAAGAATTATTCTTGGGCAGAAAACGACGAATGAATGAATGAATTATATTAAGGAAAACGATTTCGAGATTTTCATGACAATAAAAGTGTGTTCGAGAGAGAGAGAGAGAGAGAGAGAGAGAGAGAGAGAGAGAGCTACCTCCTGTTACTCTGTCCGTTCATGTTTTTGTATAAAATAATGAATTTTTCTAAAATATTAGATTGATTTTATACATGTTTGATATCCATTAGCCACTTCAACCGGAACTATGTTAATTAAATACAATACTTGTTATTAAAATATTATCGAGTGTTAATGAAATTAACAACACGGAATAACAATTTACTAAAATTAGTCGGAAATGTTATCACTTTTTTACCTATCATAAAATATTAATGAAGTGGATTGACAACGTGTTTGGAAAAATGTTCTGTCAGATAAAATAATTATTATTTATACAATTCTCCAAAATTGAAGGACTGTTCAGACAAAAAATAGTTTTAAAATATCTTTACGAATTGCTTTACAAAGTTATCGTAACTCAAGCCGTTATTCAATAATAATGAGACTTAAGTTTTTTCTAGTCATTAATATCTACAGAATATTTTAACTACAATCGACATAAATATTTCAACTTATATCGACATGAAAATATGAATTTATTTTCAGAATTAACGAAACTCTAGCTGTTATGGAAATAGAGCGAAGAGGGCGGGGATTTGAATCATACAATAATAAATTTGGAACTCAAGGGGTGAGGCATATGAGTGTGTAGTATGCTGTGACTTTTTGGCATACCCAAGTTGTAATTTAAAATCCCGCGGCACACTTGTATAATCTGAACCACGGGAGGTTTTTTCCTTAAAAACAAGTAAAATATGATACTTTTAAAGGAAGGTACGATATTTTAACTTCATTGACCTGGTAACCCTGGTTGACCGTCGGTCATTCTCTTCTCTGCCGCTCTCTCACATACTGTACAGCTGTCAAAAGAAAAAGTGGCCGCACTCGTGAACAGCGAATATTTTCTAAGTCCACTTCGGATCACGGTGATGTTACACGATGCTCGCGCTTGTAGATGTAGTTTCGTAACTATGGAGTCATTCGATATCTGCGTCTCATAGAGTAGCGGTAGAGTACTCGCTTAATGATCCGAAGGTTGTGAGTTCGAGCCATGTTCAAATTATCGTTTTACTTTATCATTCTTTAGCGATATATATAATATTCTAGTTATCATCTTATTCTGCTGTCTTTCTTTAGCGATTTAAATAATATTCAAGTTACCATTTATATTCTGTTATCTTTCTTTAGCGATATAAATAATATTCAAGTGGAAAGAACTAGGGAAGGTCATTGTAAATAGATAACGTAACCAGTGTTAAGATATTGTAAATAGCAAAGTCAGTATTAGTGAAAGTGTAAGATAAGTTTTGTAAATAGTTAAGTCAGTGTTGAGAAAGTGCCAGGTAAATAGTGTAAATAGCAATCAGTGTTTGTCAAAGTGCCAGTGTCAGTATAATGTGTGTAATACAAGAAAAAATGAACAAAGTACAGAGTGCTGAGACTGGTTAAAGTCTAATAGAATTATTAACCATATCACAAAAGTAGTGTACACGACAAGCTCGCCTGGATTGGCTCACCAAGCGAGTACACTTGAGCCATCCCTGTCGAAGGGGGTTCTAACCCCATCACAGGAGGCCGGTGTCCAACATGGGACATCATGGCTAACATTCAATCATTTATACTCTATTATTGTTATTTAACAGACAGACTAAGAAACGAAGCTGTGTTGGAAAGAGTGGGTGTAGAAATAATGATGCTGAAACTGATCAGAAAGGGGAAAAGGAATTGGCTGGGCCACTGGTTGAGAAGAAATTGCCTTCGGAAAGATGCACTAGAAGGAATGGTGAACGGGAGAAGAGTTGGGGGCAGAAGAAGATACCAGATGATAGACGACATTAAGATATATGGATAATATGAGGAGATAAAGAGGAAGGCAAAAAATAAGGAAGACTGGAGAATGCTGGGTTTGAAGTGAAAGACCTGCCCTTGGGCAGAACACTATCAATGAATGAATCGTTATTTAGCGATATAAATAATATTCAAGTTATCACTAATATTTTGTTATCGTTCTTTAGCGATATAAATAATATTCAAGTTATAACTTATATTTTGTTATCGTTCTCTAGCGATATAAATAATATTAAAGTTATCACTTATATTTTGTTATCGTTTTTTAGCGATATAAATAATATTGAAGTTACATTTATATTTTGTTATCGTTCTTTAGCGATATAAATAATATTCAAGTTACCATTTATATATTGTTATCGTTCTTTAGCGATGAAGAAGGGATAGTGACGCGAAACATACAGCCTCTCCTATCCAAATGCCATCCTCACCTTCCCGTGGTCCACCCTGTTTCTACCAACGAGGAAATGGCGACCGAGTCACAGCGGTATAACTGTTTCATCAAATTCAGAGGAAATGCTGCATTACAAGCCTGTCCAGAGGCTAAAAGTGGCAGCCCCACTACTGGACTACCTAACGATAAGGCTAGTAACCTATCTTAGGGAAAATTACATTACTTTCAAGCCTCAAACAAGCAGTATAAGGGCAGATAATTTGATGACAACCCAGAGCAAGTCAACGGTTAAACGAAATTGGAAAAAACAAAATATGTTCACATACGCTACCTGGAATGTTAGAGGGATCAATCATAAAGAAGAAGAACTAGATGAAATATTGAATAAAAAGCAGATTAAAATAGCAGCAATAACAGAAACAAGAAGGAAACTAAAAGGCACAACTGAAACAAAAAACTACATAATCATATATAATGGTGTTAATAAGAAGACAAGAGCACAGGCCGGAGTAATGATTTTGATTCATAAATCAATAAAAAACAAAATAAACAATTATACATATTGGAATGAAAGAATATTAGAAGTACAACTCCAGATAGGAAGAGGCAAACTAACTTTCTTTAGTCTTTATGCTCCAGAGGAAGGAAGAGTTCAAGAAACTGAATAGTTTTATGCCCAGTTGCAAGAAATTTTGAATAAAGTAAATAAAAATTATTACATATTATTAGCTGGAGATTTAAACGGTAGAATAGGCAACATCGAAATAAAAAATACCATAGGAAAATTTGGAGAACCTACCATAAACAATAATGGAGAAAAAGTAAGAGATTTTGTATTATACAATGAAATGAAAATCATGAATTCATTTTACAACCATAAAGATATTCATATGTATACATGGTCAGCACGTGGCTCAAAATCTATCATAGATTATTTTATAGCAAATAGAAAATTATCCGAATTGTTTTTAGATGTCAAGGTCTTCAGAGGAAGTGGCATTGGATCAGATCATTACCTTGTATTAACAAAAGTGAGATATACACCAAGATGGCTACATTTAACAAAGATAAATTCCCCCAAAAAAGAATTAATGCTTTACAAAATTAGATTAATCCATGACGACAGTGTAAGCTGGCTTTATCAAAAAAGACTTGAACAAAAAATGTTAGAAATACCTGAAGATGAAGACATTCACAAAGAATGGGAAAATATTAAAACTCAAATATCACAGGCAGCCACGGAGAGCATCGGAAAATATAAGGCTTTCACACAAAAGAAAAAATTAAGATCATGGGATGATGAAATTAAGGAGATCATAAAAAATAAAAATATAGCTTATAGAAAATACCTTCAAACAAAATCCGTTAATGATGAAATAGATTATAAACATAAAAGGGCGATAGCTAACAGAGAAATTAGAAAACGACACAGGCAATCATGGAAAGAGTTTATATCTTTTTTAGAAACTGACATTTATAAAATGAAACCCAATACATATAAAATTTTAAAATACATGAACAGAGACATAAAGGAATCCGCCAAGATAAACCCTTGCCCCAAAATAGAAACATTCCTAGACTTTTACAAAAACTTATGGAACAATCCTACTTTTGATTCAAAATTCTGGGACACAAAAAACCCAGATGAACAATGCATTACCAAAGAAGAACTACAAGAAACATTAAAGAAGACGAAAAATAGTAAATCACTTGGAGAAGATAACCTAAATTCAGAATTGTATAAATATGCAGGAGATCTATTTCAAGAAAGATTATTAAGATTTCTAAACAGAATATATCTGACTGCCACTTTACCGGAAGAATGGAAAAATAGTGTAATTATTCCCATATGTAAAACAGGAGATAAACAGAATGTTGAAGACTATAGAGGGATTAGTATCCTCAACACATGTTATAAGATATTTAGTAGGATTTTAAATGAAAAATTAAAAAAAAAAAACATGCTGAAACTTTCCTTCTGGAGTGTCAAAATGGCTTTAGAAAAGGAAGATTATGTGTAGATCCATTATTTAGTATGAAACTATTGTTAGAAAAAAGAAGAGAATTTAATTTAGAAACCCATATAGCTTTTATTGATTTTGTGAAAGCTTTTGATAAAGTCCGAAGAGACCTTTTATTCGACATATTACAAGAAAAAAATATTCCAAATTTGCTATTGCAAAATATATTAGAAATCTACACAGACAGCAAAATAAGTGTCAAAATAAATAACTGTATTTCCGAAAGAAAATTAGTTAATAATGGAGTTCGACAAGGAAATATCTTATCAAAATGAAAAAGATGTGAACAAGAAAATTACCAAATTTACACAAATTCTAGGAATAATAATCAATGCATTAAAAGCTAAATTAGTATTAGAATAAAAATGTATAATACACTAGCATTACCCACCCTTTTATACGGAAGCGAGATTTGGTCATTAAAGAAAAAAGACATGAACAGAATCAAAGCAACGGAAATGAAATTTTTGAGGAGGACAGCAGGATATGCTCTTTTAGACCGAAAAAGGAATGAAGAAATTTTAGAACAATTAGAAGTAGAGTCAGTAGAAGAAAAAATCAGCAGATACAAATTCAATTGGCTAGATCATGTAAGAAGAATGGAAAATTCAAGAATCCCAAAAATTATGATGCAATATAAACCTAGAGGACATCGTCGACCAGGAAGACCTTTAAGAAGACTGCTAGATGGGGCCGAAACAGGTCTACAGAGGCCTAATTCGTGAAGGATGATGATGATGATGATGATGATGAAATAATATTTAAGTTACCATTTATATTTTGTTATCGTTCTTTATCGATATAAATAATATTCAAGTTACCATTTAAATTTTGTTATCCTTCTTTAGCGATATAAATAATATTCAAGTTATAATTTCTATTTTGTTACGTTCTTTAGCGTTATAAATAGCATAAATTTAGTATTTTGTTCTTTAACTTTTTGTTAAATTTTAACTGCTTGTATATTTTGTGACCTGGTAGAGTGTAAGAGAAGCCCTATGGCCTTAACTCTGCCAGTATAAATAAAGAATTATTATTATTATTATTATTATTATTATTATTATTATTAAATTTAATGTTGGAGTTGGAAAAATACAGTTGCATAATACTAGTAATAATTTTTTCTTCTTATATTATTACATTATACTATCCTGTAACACATTAAAATGAAAACGAATAACGAGGATTTGAACCTGAGACGTTGACATCTGAATTCAGACGTTATTCCAAATGAGCCACGGGGGCATAAGTAATGAAGCATAATAATATGTGTGAAAATGGATCTAATCCCCCTCCAAGACGTCCTGATGATTTGTGGAAGCTCGTCCAGAATATGTCCACTCGACTGAAAATGTGATCGAGATTGCAGGAAGATGGACTAAATATTGAATAGTGGGTTTTAGTTTGGTTTGGCTTTCTAACTTTTAATCGAATGAATTTTCTAAGGCAGACGCCAGTATGCTTGTTTTGTTTATGCCACGAAATATATTTTTGTTGAGTATACAATTTTTCTTTCTTTCTCTCTTTCCATTTGCAGCCATAATGCCATAATAGATAACGGTACAGTCATGGCATAATGCATTCATGAACCTGATGTTAATTAGGGCCACTAAAACTGTCATAAAAGAGACAGCAGCAATTATATTTTGTCTCTATCTTAAAAACAAAAAAACATAAAAAGCACTCTGTTGTGCTCCAACGCACGATCCCACGAATACCAGCCCGGCACGCTACCATTTCGCTACAAGTGTAACATGCAGAGTGCTTTAATTATAACTGTATAAAGCAGTCATCGTGGTCCAACAACATGTAACATCGCCTGTCTCCGAATTATAGCGGAAGTACCCGAAGGGAACTTAGTATCTAGAGAGCGGCCACTTTTTCTTTTGACAGCTGTGCAGATTTACAAAAATATTTTGTCGCACAGATACTTTATAAGTCCCGAATAGGAGGCAATACGTATGATCAGAGGACGAGCGACCTGGCTCACAAGAGAACGACTAGTTAAGGTAATAGAGTTAGTTTTGTTGTATGTCTGATCATGCGCACTGCCTCCTTTCTGGGACTTATAAAGTATCTGTGCCACAAAAATTGTTTTCTAAGACTGTACACTGCTTACTGAATGTTGGCTTGAGCTGCGTTCGCTGAAAGTTGACTTCTGTGAATTCACTTTTTCATTACCCTTTTTACTTTTATTTTTCCTATTTTTGATACGACAACCTTCACTATTTTCATTTTCTCGCGTCACACCAGGGGATCATTTGCACGGTTGAAAATGGCTGGTATAAAGTGTGAAAATTACTTTCAAGCAATTTGCAGCGGTGAAAGATGGGATCAAACAGACATGTTTAAGTAAGAAACCATGATTCAGAAGTACGTGATTACTGCGCGAAGGTAGTTGCGATATCTTTTTAATTCGGAATCTCGTGCTTTTGATAACTATTAATGATAATAATTAGTTACGATATCATTATTCTGTTCTGGAGAGAATAATTATCGTTGAATTATTTACATTAAAATAATTTTTATGGTTGCCAAATAACATAATAATCTCATTATGAACAATAAGTACAGTTTCATATTCCTATAAGTTTTAAAGACTAATTTTCATAAATAGTGAAATTAAATTTCTCTGAAAACTATACGAAAAACTATAAAATGGAAATTCGCGTACAATTAATATTAAACATCTACATACATTTTTAAATTTATGATTGAAATTATATAGTAGGGTACATAATTTTTCGGATTATAAAGATAAACGTTTACTTTTACATGTAATGGACGAAATTAAAATGATTTTGTAATTTTCATGTAAAGTAGATATGATTTAAATTCTCTGTCTCTTTTAATGAGACTAAATAGATTTGGGAGACAGTGCTATTCAAACTAATTCATATACTTCCTACATTTATTTGTAAAGTTTGTACTGTTTTCAATTTACATGTAATCTGTGTTCTATACACATATTGGCACTCCAGCACTGTAGTGCGAGTTTCCGAAGCTGATACACCAGGGCCATTTCATAAATAATGCACAATAGAACTGTGAAGTGCATGACGTAACACCTATGAAAATTACGTGAGTTGCAGTTGAAGATTTGAGGAAGAAGCACGTGTGTTCGTTTCGTCCATAGCATACTGTGTGTTTAGGTAACGAGAGCTAGAAATGGAGCCTGCATGTTTCTCGGGTAATGTGACGATTGAAGACCAAAGATTGAATCTATATGTGGCAAAACCCCAGAAATCCACAACGGAACGGAGTATGTGGTGAGCTTACAGAGGACCGTAGTACAGTTTCTCGTTGGGCTACTCGTTTTCGTGTCAGCTTAGACGATGATGCAAGACCAGGAAGGCCGAAAGCATTAACACATGAACAAAGTGTGAAACTTGCGGCGGATACTCTTGAAGAAAATCGTCGAGTGACGTTTGAGGAACCTTCATGAGCTATGTGGATTTCACCAAATTCAATATTCCGTATTTTGATAAAGAATTTGAAGAAGTGAAAAATTTCTGCGCGATGGATCCCTCACTGCTTGACTGCTGAACAGAAGCAGAAACGTTTGAACATTATTTTCAAACTTGCTGACAAGACCATCACGAAAACGAATAGCCCAATGAGAAACTATACTACGGTCAACTGTAAGTTCATTACTAGTTCCACTCTAAGCACTGTAGAAGTATGGATTTCTGTGGGGGAGAGGGTTTTCCAAGTAAAGATTCGATTTTTGATCTTCAATCGTCATAGTACCCGAGATACATGTAGGCTCCATTTCTATCTCTCGTTAACTAAACACAGAGTACGATTCTTCTAGAATCCTTCACCTGAAACTGTCGTAATTTTAATTGGTGTTGCGTCATCTACTTCATAGTTCTCCGAACCTGTGCATTATTTATGAAATGATCCTCGTAGGAAGTGTTTGGAGCTCCAGATCTTGGGGCTTATCAGATATTCGTCTGAGGATGGCAACTGGCTTCATCAGGGCTAAGACTGAATGGCCCTCCTGTCAGCATTGGTAAATCATTGCAACATATAAGGGCCACAAGGACTAACGAAACCTATCCCGGGTTCGGACCTCGGAAAAACAAGACAAGCCACAATTTTAACGTACAGCTGTCAAAAAAAAAGTGGCCGCACTCGTGAACAGCTAATATTTTCAAAGTCCACTTCGGGTAACGGCGATGTTACACGATGCATGTGCTTGTACAAGCAGTTCCGGAACTATGAAAGTATTCCATATCTGCTCCTCGCAGACCAGCGGTAGAGTGCTTGTTTAATGATTCAAAGGTCGTGGGTTCGGGCCTTCTTCAAGTTTTCATTTTATTTTTTAATCCTTCTTTAGCGATGTAAATGATATTCAAATTATCATTTATATCCAGTTATCCTTCTTTATGGATATCACGTTATTTATATTTTGTTATCGTTCTTTAGAGATATGAATAAAATTCATGTCATCATTTGTATTCTGTTATCGTATTATAACGATATGAATAATAATTATTATTGTATCTCCAATGGGGGTTAGCCCTATTTTACATATGTATGTTAGGGCTATAGTTTTATACACAAAAAAGATAAGCATAAAGAGAAATGGAAAAGAAAATTAAATTAGCTTACGCGATGTAAACAAAACATAAACAATCCGTATATTAGGCATTGCGATTGCAAAACAAATATCAGGTATCAATTTGAAACATAAAAAAACATTAACAACACACATACGTAACACTTCTATAACACAAATATGCAGCTTTCCGTACCATACATCATAAATTAATACACAATAGTCACACAAACATAATCAAACTATAATTACGACATTGCGACGACATCAAGCATCCCATAACTGACTCACATACATAACAAATCAAGCATCCGTTACAACACATACACTTCAACATAGTAACCACACTTTTAAAAGTTACAAATTTGGCTCCAAGAAGAATAAATAGGACACTGTTACTAATTACTATTCTTCTACAATTTCTTAAATACATCTGTAATAAATCTGTGAAATACCGATATGAATAATATTCAAGTTATTTATATTGTTATCGTTCTTTAGCGATTTAAATAATATTCAAGTTATCATTTATATTCTGTTTTCCTTCATTAGCATTATAAAACAATATTCAACTTATTTATATTGTTATTGTTCTTTCGCAATATATTAATTAAACAAACCGATATTTATAATTTATATTGTGTTATCGTTCTTTAGTGATACTGTATAAATAATATTCAAGTTATTTATATTGTAATCGTTCTTTAGCGATATAAATAACATAAATTTAATATTAGGCTTGGAAAAATCCAGTTGCATAATACTGCTATTAGTTTTTCTTTTTGTATTATTACATTATACTATCTTGAACCACAATAAAATGAAAAGGAGTAACGAGGAATTGAACCTGAGACGTTGACATCTAAATTCCGACGTTCGTCCGCTGAGCTACGAGGGCAAAAGTGTAGAAACATTTTCGGAAAAATTGGCCCAATCACACTCTAAGATTTTCTGATGATTCGTAGAAGCTAGTCCAGGATGCGGGGGGCAAAGGCTAATTGAGATTTCCCGGTCTCTGACCGGGTCAAACATCCTGATAGAATTAATATTTAACCCTTGCCGTGACTTTCGGTGAAGTCCGGAGGGCCCAATTAGTCAAATCCACTCTCCTCATCTCCACGCTTGGGCCCCCTGGAATTTAAGAAGATGCGAAAGAGATAGTGGTGTGCGGAAAGCAACGGGATGTTACCGCATTTAGGCCTATCCTTCCCAAGAAAACTGCAAACTTGAAGAAAGGAAGCTTTTAATAGAAGAAGAAGGATCTTCTGCGGACCTCTGGAAAAAGAACTAAGGAAGAGACTAGTGAAGTGCTTTATGTGGAGTGTGGCATTGTTTGGAGAAAGAACATGGACATTACGACGAAATGAAGAGAAACGAATTGAAGCATTTGAAATGTGGATGTGGAGAAGAACGGTGCGTGTGAAGTGGACAGACAGAATAAGAAATAAAATTGTGTTTGAAAAAGTGAGTGAAGAAAGAATGATGCTGAAACTGATTAGAAAGAGAAAAAGGAATTGGTTGGGTCTCTGGTTGAAAAAAATAATAGACGACATTAGGAGACGTGGATCATATGCGGAGACTAAGAGGAAGGCAGAAAATAGGAAAGATTGGAGATTGCTGGGTTTGCAATGAAAGACCTGCCCATGGACAGAACATTTATGTGTGTATGTTCAGAATGCCTGGAATATCGTGTCTAAGAACAGTCGCTATTTGCAAAGACTAGTCAATTCCATGCCCACTCGACTGCAAGATGATCGAGATAAGAGGAAGATAGACTAAATATTGAATTGTGGCTTTTTATTTTGTTTTTTGAACGCTTAATTGTTTCAATGTTTTAAGGCCGACGCCAGTAAATTTGTTATGTTTATGCCACGAAAGATATTTTATTGAGAATAACATCTTTTTTCTTTCCATTTGCAGCCACAATATCATAATGATAATGATAAAGTCATGGCATAATATATTAATGAACCTGATGTTAATTACTAAAATAATCATAAAAGAGAAAGGAGCTATGTCTAGTTTGTCTCTCTCAAAAACAGAACAAAAAAGGACATAAAAAGCACGAGGTTGTCGTCGAACGCAGGATCTCATGAATAAGAGGCCTGAACGCTACCATTATGCTATCGAATAACACACAGTATACTTCAATTATAACTGTAGATATCAGGCAACGTGGTCCAACAACATGTAACATCGCCTGTCTCCGAATTGTAGTGAAGATACCCGAAGGGAACTTTGTTTCAGGAGAGCGGCCACTTTTTCTTTTGACAGCTGTACATATTGTAAAATAGGGTTATTCCAACCAGTGATATGATAATGAGAGAGGCAAGGCCGACCACCCGAATGCTGGCATCACCTCTACGTCTTAATAATAATAATAATAATAATAATAATAATACTAATAATAATAATAATAATAATTCTTTATTTATACTGGCAGAGTTAAGGCCATAGGGCCTTCTCTTACACTCTACCAGGTCACAAAGTATACAAGCAGTTAAAATTTAACAAAAAGTTACAGAACAGAATACTAACATATTACAAAAAAAATAATAGCATAATAAAATCGACACTAAACAACATGAAAATAATACCATAATAGAAAAAAGAAAGTAAAATACATTGAAATATAGCAAAAGCAACTTATTTAGTACAAATGGTTAATATGGAAAACGTAAGGAAGAATATAATAAAATAGAATGTAATAAAATAATAATAAAAAAGAAAAAGCAAGAAAATTAAATAAAATTCACAATAAAAGGCTATGATAATAAATTCATCAGCTGATAAAGAGAACAAAAGGGGAAAGGAAGGAAAAGAAATATATAGCCTATATTTTTACAAAACTATCGCAGAAAAAATGGCTTATAACTGAAAGAAATCTGAATTGAAAAAGTACAATTTTAATTTATTTTTGAAACTAGACAATGTCCGACAGTCTCTGACATGTTGTGTTAGGGAGTTCCAGAGATGAGCTGCAGAGATGGTGAAAAATGAAGAGTAGAAGAATGTTCTGTGTTTAGGAATGGAGAGTGTGATATGGTATTGTGATCGAGTCTTCATTAGTTTATGAAAATAATGACCACTTGCGTTTTTTGATTCGAGGGTTACTCCGGCGTGGGTTTGAATCCCACTTGGGCTGATTAATGGTTGGGGTTTTCAGAGGTTTTTACCGACCGTAAGGCGAATGTCAATTAATCCATGGCGATTCATCAGACTCGTCAAAATGTCATCTCGCTATCACCAATTCCATCGATGTTAGATAACATATTTAGGAGAAAGAAAAACTATAATGAATGTCATTGGTAATATAGGCCCTTGCAGTGAATAAAATTGTTGAAAAATGGTGACTGTTAGGTAACACTGAACAACAAATTTTTACTTTTTGCCTTGCTCCGAAATAAAAATAGATGAATATTACTAATATGTGTGCTCTAAATCTGAATTTAAAATCCAAATTGCCCCATCACGTACCATTTTCCGGGGAAAGTCAATTGAATTTTTAATTAAAAACTTTGTTATTATTATTATTTTTTTTATTTTTCACTCCTACAGGTAAAATTACAACAGACTAGGGATTCGAAATGCCTCCTAATACTTGAAAAATATATACTGGATGCAAAAATGATATTACATAGTTTAAAACTCAAAACACACAACAACAAAACAAATATTTCATATGTAGAATGAGAAAAATCTTGGAATTTGAACTTATCATTTAAAAAGATTTTATACATGAATTCCGTTTATAACTACACTCAGGGCTCTTTTACAAGGAACCAACAATGGTCTGCAAGCATGCTGGTTGATGACCTTCCTTTATATCGCCTTTCCATTACAGATATATCTTGATGAAATCTTTCCCCATCTTACCGCTCCAAGGTTAGGAGGAAAGAAATCCAAATGAGAATGTAAAAAGTATATTTTTGAGAGACATATTACGCCCCATTTTCTCATATACACTTAACATGGTTTCCACAAATTCGATATAGTTGTCTGCCCTTGAATTTCCAAGGAAATTTGAGCAAACAGCTTTGAAAGTGCGCTATGCCATTTTTTCTGTAACGGAAAGTTGTTTCTCAAACAAAGAGTCAACCAAAACTTTGCGAATTTTTAGGTCTATGGAAATGCCCTCTTAATTTGCCTTCACTCAAATTGGTAAACGTTTCTTTTAAATACTGAAACAACATTATTATTATTTACTATTACGAGTATTATATGTTACCCTTGTTTGTTCATTGCGTAGACATCGCTTTGAACTGTTACGAAATTTACTGAATAGAAGGTACCAATATTCGTTTATTTATCAGAAATACAAAAGAACATGTCAACAACCATAAGAAACCGACAATAGGTCATAAACTCATAAAATGCATTAGCTTTTTGCAACGCCCAACCCGCGCCAGATGTTTCCTGAAAGAGTACTTATCGAAAAGTACAGTCATAGTATATCTTAAAAATATTACGTGATACGAAGAAAAGAGATACATTTTCGAATTCAGTGCACACCAAACCATATGGGACACAATGTTTTAAGTAGGAGCAAAATTCGTGTTGTTCAGTGTAATGATTTGGTTCTAATTCAACAATGCTGTAAAGAGAATAACTTCGTATTATAAGTAGTTGTAGAAAATCTGTAAGTCAGTGGTTTTGTCGACCAGAAATCTGGTAGGATTTGTTCGTGGCCGAACTCCGATTTCCTTTATGGGGAGCCGCCATTTAATTGATTCAGTCACACCTGGGACTACTGCATGCATTTCCTCCGACGGAAGATCCCACGGGTGATATAACCACTCAGATTCTCTACGGCTGTCACTATTGGATACTCAAGCAGGGTTCCAGATTCCGCAGTACGCATGAGAAATTCAGATCGCTTCACAATCTGTATACAGGATATTCTGACTGAACGATTTAAATAAAAAAAGTAACTTTGTCTTAATAAATAATATATTCAATTACAAAAAAAGTAATACCGTTCTTCCTCTGTAAGCTAGTAGTTCAAACTCTGTGGAAGACAATGAATGTTTATAAAAAATAGCCGTGGTGACATATTATATGGCGTCCATTGAATGATGAAGTGAAGTTGCTAATATTTTATATTACGAGTAAAACATTCCATTGTTCGAAAATAATGACATATATGTCACCGAGATTAATATTTTGAAGGTATTTAGTAGAGAAGAGTAACAAAATATAATTTTTATTTCACATTATGTGAATTTCATAAATATTGTATATTATTAATAGCTATTATTATTATTATTATTATTATTATTATTTACTATTACGAGTATTATATGTTATTAGTGTATTTATTTATTTATTTATTTATTAAGACCGTCTCTCGAAGCTACATTACAACTGAAGTGAACTAGATTGTGACAAATAACCGGATGTGACGTCAGAAGTCTTGATCAGAAACTACATAGGGCATAGCGATTAAGTCCGTAGTAGCTAGTACACGAAAATGGTTGCTTAATTGTTGACTTGTACACTAAACTAACATGGATGCCGTACCTCATTAGCAATTGGGGTTATTTATTTATCTAAACGATAACAGCTCCCTGTATTAACAGACTGCCACAAAGACAGAGCATATTGTACGTACAATAGGCAGTTGAAACTATAAATGTGTAACATACATAATATGTTTAAGTTTAATGGAGTCACACGACAATGACAAGAAATGATAGAATAAATAATTGGGTACTACTTAATTATTTGAAGATCACTGTTGACCGTAGAGATGGTTTCGGAATAGAAATATTGTTCCTCTCAGAGCTGCAAGAACGATGTCGTCAATTGCCTTCCTCTGTAGGCCGAAATGTTGCCAGGTTTGGAAGAAGAAACCGGGAATAGTTCCGCGCGCTCCAACCATAAGGCCTATTACTTCTGAAATCGCTTTGTAAATAAAATTAAGTACAATGTAGAATAACGAGATAACTTTGGACATTGACATTGCTAGTGCCTGCTTTACATTTTTTAAATATTGTAATATTTCAGGCCCTTGTCAACAATCGAAATATGTGGGAAAGATAACAAAAATAATTTTGATAGATATCTTTTGAACATCTTTTACATTTTTACATTATTCTACGTTTCTTTTCTAGGGTCTGAAGAAACTGTCATTCAGTTTATAAACCCAAGAATCAAGTTTCATGAACTGTTCAGTGGGAAACTGTTTATAATCGCAGAATTAAAATTTCCAAAGAATGACAGCTGATAACTCGTGAAGAAACTGCATTAGGATACTGTCTTCTTAATTTAGTGCCATGATTATCCCATGCTGACAGGTGGGCCACTCGGTCGTAGCCCAGATAGAGCCAGTTGCCATCTGATAAGCCTCAATGCCAAGAGTGAATAGTTTATTACCGTACAATACAAAGATCCTAACAAAAATTACAGACTTACGCTTCCTTTAAACACCTGTAGAGAGATGTATTGCCTACTAATGGGTTTTTGCTTAACAAAAAAGGCAGTTCCATGGAGGTGACTTTGACATGAACAAAGTTTCCGAGATTACAAAAACGAAGCAGGTTTCTGTTTTGTTCTGTCTAATTAAAAACTAGCCATACCCGTGCGCTTCGCTGCACGCCTTGTTATAAATAAATATCATTGACTTAAATCTGTTATATTTCCAAATACAGCTTTGTTATTATTAATGAATAAACCTAATCAGTTTATTACAAGTTATAAGACGTTTGCTTCTGAATTATTTTTAAATTTGTGTTTAGAAGTATGAATGAAACTGTTATTACCATGCAATACACTCTGGAGTTGTTCAATTAATTCTACTTTTAAGCTTGGTATTACGTTAGACTTAACAGCGTCTGAAACAGAATATATTTGTAAGAACAGGGAATTGTTCTCTCAGCTGGAAGAAGGAATTGTCACCACGGCACCACTTGGAATAAGGTGTGGCACTGTCTTATATTATTTAAAACGTGTGCTGATAGCGGATGTACTACTGTAAGTTTTTAAATGGTTGAATCTCAGAAGTAACAACGTTTCCAGCAGCACGACATAATGCGTT
Organism: Periplaneta americana; assembly: GCF_040183065.1. Taxonomy (NCBI): domain Eukaryota; kingdom Metazoa; phylum Arthropoda; class Insecta; order Blattodea; family Blattidae; genus Periplaneta; species Periplaneta americana. Next base: position 80,386,010 of record NC_091117.1, read on the forward strand.
TGGTCCATTACCCCATTTTGCGTTTCATTTTATCCGTTTTACCTATTTGAGTATCTTTAAAATGAGAATAATCGATATTTAGATCCTAATGAAATGCTAACATACGTATTAACATGCGTATTAACTCTCGACTGCGCTCTCCAATTCTAGCAATACACTCTCGTTGTTTGTTAATTCTCTGAGAACGTTCAGCGCTGTTTTCTCTTTTTCGACCCTGGTAAGTTCGAACTCTCTTATTGTATGTCAATCAAAGCGTTCGATGCTAGTTTCTCTTGCTTGAACCACTGAAATGTTTGCATAGTTGTTTAAAATACGATTCTCCCGTTCTTCATCATTCTCATTAGGTCCCCGAATTTTGTTTTTCTTCAGACAGAAGTGTTTCGGTATAACTGAGACTTCTGTTTGACGTTTTCAAGTACAGCACAGGCCTGCCTGCCTAACGTTAACGTATAAAATCTTTTCTCACAGAACACTACCCGAAATTATTAATCTCCAACTTATACCTATCCATTAAATGAACGAAACACAAATCGAATTCAAAACCCACATGCACTACTGCTCCTTTAGCAGGCAGCGGAGCCTGAGTGCTGTCTGCCATAATTCTCGGTAGAGCAAGGCACAGTCGCGTGGTGTCATCTACAGAGCGTTCGTTTACATAATGTACCTAGGTCAACTGGCACGAAGGCCTAGCAACCCGCGGCAAACTATCTCCCGACGCTTAACAGTCCATTTCAGTAAATCTGTTAGAGTGGCTGTGTTGACATTAGATTGCGTATCATTCTTCTGATTGCGTTATTGTAGTGTTTAGATTAGCTCGTTCACATAGCACCACAGAAATTTAAAATTTACATTAGAGCAAAGGATTTTCATGTTAGAGACTTATCGGAAAAGAGTTATTACGGAAAGGTAAAAAGATGATTTTCAAGAAGATTTTTCTAATGTTACTGTTCCACATGTCAACATTATACGCAACTTCGTTAAACATTTAGAGAATCTCGATCAGTATTGAATAAAAGCAGCAAAAGACCACGTTGTGTATTTAGGAAAAACTGGATGAAATATGAGAAATATTGGAACACACCTCATAAAATTATCTCCGTCAACTCGCGCAAAAGATTGGTGTCTCTAAAACCACAGTATATGTAGCCATTAAAATTCTTAATCCTTAAAAGATATTAGAGATGTGTTGCAGCGGAAGGTCATCATTTCCAACACCTCTTATATTCCAGGTAAGTTCAGTAATAATAAAACTGCCGTGCGTACGCGAGATGGTTAGCCGCGTGTTGCATGACCTTCGTGTCGGTCGTACGTCGCCCGGTCGATCTACATTATGTAAACGAATGCTTTGTAGTATGCCTATATGAACCACAAAATGGGACACATTATTTATTAATGTCAAACCTATATAACAAAATAAGGAGAAACTTCGATATCCTCTCACACCACAACGTAGGCCTACTTAAATCAATAAAAATAACCTCAGAATTATAACAAACTACTCTACAGACACGATGTGATAACTGAGAAGGTTATATGTTTATTTGAAATTTCAAAATTTCAAATTTCAAATGCATCGGAAGATGCTATCGTGTTCAAGTATATATATATATATGTATGTATATATATGTATATATATGTATATATGTACTTAGTAGGTAACAGTTCTGAATAGTGCACAACACTTCATATTGAATAATTAGCAAAATAACATCTTTAGCATGATTTGTGGTTTGTAGCCATCCCAAACCTCGAACTCTACCGCTCTGCGATTACATACTCTGTTATGGCGTAATTTTATGAGTAAAAACAACTAAGAATAGGTATGTCAGTCATAACGTCATACAATACCAGATGGAACTGAAGTAATTATATAATTAAAATACAACTATTTGGTCCAGGGAGCATCCGTTTTTGGTGCAAAAATAATTCGTTTAACATGTTTCTAAATTAGTGTTGAATACATTCCTTAACAAACTACTCCAAACCAATATGAATATAGCGTGGATTGTGTACGAAGGTAATTTTTTGTGTTGTCCTCATTGTACATCTTTGTTTACGTAAATAAAAACACATTACATAAATATTATTTTAAGAACCACAGGATACAAATGTGGATACATGACGAGGAAAAGAATGTCATTTCATGGCAGTTTGTAAAATGACTCGGATAATCTAGAAAATTAACAGCTCCAGTGAGTTCCAAGGTAAAATACTAATTTTTACTTCATTTCTTTTTTAGTTTTGGTCCGGGTTAAATAGGCCTACTTGCCTTTTGCGATAACATTCGTAAAAATACGATTATATTCCCTGGACAAAAAAATAAAATCTAGAAAAAGTAATATTTTACGTGGACCAAGTAAATTTTAAATATACATTACCATAACTCACTCAAATATGTAATTAATCAATAAAAATATGTAGGCTTACCGTTATCTTACTGAATAATTAGTACTTAATATATATGTGCCGTGTGTACAATATATTTATTTTATAAAATTATTCCATTCCTTTATATCATTGGTTCATAAATAAACGCAACGAAAATTAGACATAAAATGTTACTACCTTCTAATAGCACTAAATTTAACTACACATCATTCATTCATCGTTAGGTGCGACATTATATCAAGTTTTCTGTGCGTTTTAATCATACCTTATTATGCATTTGTGCCCAGTCCTCGATTCATTCAGGAGCGTCTGCGTATGTCCATCTGAAGAAAATACACTTTCCAAAGATGAAAGAACTACCCAAATCGATTAAATAGTTTCCTGAGATTGCCACATACAAAAATACAAACACTCTGTCTTTATAATAATATTGTATTATGAACACATATGAATATCATCCGTATAAAAAGGGTTGTTAAATGAATATTAATCCGATTGTTGTCCAAGGCCGCTTTAAATAAATGCAGATTCATTTGTTTTATCTTTATTACTCGTATAATCTGAGGCGGCAATGACATAAAAATCATTGTTATTTTAAAACTCATTTATCTCATTAAATATCAGTCCTATCAAAATTTTGAATAGAATAAAACTTATCGTAAACCATGTTAAAGAAACATTTTTATGCAACATTTGTCATGAAAATCAATAATAAGGGAGATATTTAAATTTATTTAATTCAGGCATCCTTATAACCCGCCTTTTAAATAATTTATTTTGAATGACATATAGCTTAAAATCTAAGTTAGAACAAACTTAATTTATACTCCAATTTTCATATAAATCGGTTCAGCAATTATCGCGTGAAAGGGTAACAAATGTCATGACAGACAGACATACAAACAAAAATTTCAAAAAAAACGCGATTTCTGTTTCAGTTGACTAATTATACATGTTATGAATGTGCACTATATAATTATTTATTCCCTTTAAAGTAAGATATTAAATGACTGAGTTTTGTTTGTAAAGTAGAGTTGTAAACATTTCATGGAGGTGACATTCAGCACAAAATTACTTGAATATACAATATATTATTTTAAAAATCTACAAAATATTACTGTTTGGCTATCAGTAATGACAATTATTTTGAGAACAAACAATAAAACCGTATAAAATTATAATAAAAATATAAAATGAAAGAACAAAAGTGTGGACACAAATTTCCACTTAATTTCAGAACCACCCAAGTAAATACGATCACTTACTCTACATTAATGAAGAGGTAGACACATTTCTCCCACTTCCATGAAGAAATAATGCAGATCGGCCACAATTTTCACATACGTATTAATCACACAAAACAACATGACCAAATAAACATTCATGCAACTCTTCTTCATCCTTACATTACCATTAAATTCTGAAGCACGCAACCTGCACACAATTCAACATCACGAGATTTAGAACAACACGCACCTTCCATACTCAACTGCTCTCAAAGTGACGGACAGATAATGAAAAATGGATTATCGAATTAATGTGACGTAATTAAATATCGACTTATATACACTCCTCTCGCGATACGATCTTGTACGGAATAAAAACCTAAACTAACTAAACCTAACCTTCCTATAACTTATGCAAAATTAGTAATCGGGGCACGAAGGAAACTTCTTGATTTGGTCTGAAATGTACACACGAAAATAAATTCACGTAAAAATGATGTCACGCCGCCACTCTATGACAGCTCAGTGCATGCGCCACATCGATAAGTTTCCTGCCCCATAAGGTCGAATGCACACAGAATCAGACGCGACGCGACATTTTGTCTGTTGGTATTTGTCTCCCATTGATTTCTTATGATGTGATGCACACAGAATCAGTCGCGAGCAGACACGGAGAGACAACATCGAATGACTGCTTGAAGTTCGTCGCGAGGAGACTGTCTGATAGCTGCAGTGTACTGAGCATGCGTTAGTAGTGGCTATGATTGCACGCTTTCACTATCTACGAATACTGTTGTTGTGTAGTGCACTTTATTCATAACGGAGCCAAGGCATCTATACACTCATAGGTTATCTCATTTTTTATTAGCCAATCAAATGGCTACTTGGCTGATGACGCGCGAGGAGTCCATGCTCATTGGTCCTTTATTTTGAAATTGATAGCGACATCAGCGTACATTATAAACATAAGCGCCTGAAATAAAAACATCACAATGCGTATAAACCAATTATGTACATATCATGGCATAATATAAATACGTTGAAAATGTTTATACCGTGTATATAAAAACGTACTTACACTTGTCACTGCATTATTTTTCTGTATTTCTTAACAATTCCGTCTGCTCTCAGTGTCTGCCGTCCGTTTCCGTCTGCTAGTTTCCAGTCTTGTGTTTATAAAAATTCTAACATTGAATATTTTTTTAATATCTCTTTTTAAGGGAACCAGGTAGTGATTAGAGGTCAAAAATCCGATTTCTTATTTTGTGTTTTAAACAATATAAATACTCTGGGAGGTACTTCTGGAGGTCAGCCCTTTAAATAACCTCTTTAAATTTGACTGTGCATGTAATTCATATATCCTTCTGTTTTTTAAATACAGTTTTCCATAAGTTGACATTTTTCAAACGTAAGTGCATTTTTCTCTGAAGCTACTGAATCAATTTACATAACATTTTTACAGTGTTTTCTGCAGCTTGTGTACTACATAGCAGACCTACGGGTTTAAGAATATCGCAGACATAACACGAGAAAAATACATTGAAAAAAATTGCAAAAAATGTTAAATAAAATTCAATATTTTTCTGTTTCACTAGGGGTGAAATATTTCACTAAATTTTGCTTTAGTATTTACAATACACATTACTATATAACTTTAAAAAATGCAATGTATATGAGTGAAGATTGTAGAAAATAATGTGCACCTGAAGAATGAGGTAGACTTAAAAAAGTGGGAAAACAGGTTATCAGTTAGGGCCTTACTTTTGCACTTGGATACGAAACTAATTAGTTGTCTTTTATACCACTGAATTCAGAATGATTGATTGTATCACATGGCAATTTTTATTCCACTCTGAGCACTAAAAGCCTAGAAATATTGAACTAAATTTTTGTACTGAAATTTTTTAATCGCATAGGCATCACTACCCAGTTCCCTTAAAGTTTGGAAAAAGGAGCATGTATCGGTAATGAAATGTCAGCCACACATTCATTTACAATGATCAATATAACACAACAATGAATTGTCACGGGAAGGCTTTTATCATTAACCCACTGAATATGCCATAAGGACAAGATGTCATAAATCGTTAATATAAAATCAATACAATGAGAATTATAGTGAAAAAAACATTACTGGTATCAGTCGCTAACCCTCCACCCCTTTGGTATGCGATTGTTAGTATAAGTAGAATGATTGTTTTGTTAATTGTAAGTTATGTACGACCCAGCAGAGACTACAAAAGAAAGAAAATAATTTGAAGGTTAACATAGATGAACCTAATCTAATTATTATGTAAAGCTGGTATTAATGTAGGCTACTTATATAGCCCTATGTGATTTATATACACTTACCTGTAGGCTTTAACATTCTCGGTCGTTTCGGCTTTATTCTCATTAAAGCTGCTCGAAAATCAGGAACAAAATCGTCATGTTTAAAATGATCAGAGCATATTCTGCTTGTATCAGGATTGAATTTATCCTGTCTTTTGCACGCAGTTATCAATTTTTTTTTCTAATTCCTAAATCTTTAGGAATGGTAAAGAAAGACAACTCTTTATTTTTATCGTTAGAATATTGTTGCAACCGCAACAGCACACCTTTGACCATGTATAATGCATTCAAAACAACATAAACAAGAAAAAACACGAGATACTGCTTTGAAGCATTTGAGCTTTGGCGCGCTCAGCTATCTTGTGATGTCAGAATCGCTCTCCTTTCCCCGTCGATCCCTTGCCGGCAAGCTCGATACTAATGCAACCTATGAGAAGTTTAGAAGCCTTGTAACGGAGCTCGATGCGGATAAATTAGTTGTTTTAGTACAGGAAAGATACGTTCTGTACAGTCTTTGAAACGATATCACGACAATAAAAATTATGTGAGAAATTGCAAATGAGATGAAAGCATCACATGAACAATAAGTAATAATAATGATTTGTAGTAAGCCTAATTATCTGCTCTATACTACCATTCATTATTGATTTAATATACTATTTTTCTTTATTGTGAGTCGTGAAGTAGTCCTAAACGCAGAAAATGACATTTGTGCACTACATTAGTAATGTTTAATTTTAAAACTATTTCAATCGTATAGATTTTAGGCGTATTAAGTGTCCTTAGAAAATAATAACCAAATACAATAGAATTTCTCATGTAGACAGTTTTCTTTCATTGACGCCATTTTCTAGCCTAGGCCAGTTTTCCAAACCGACACAGCCAGCAAATCAGTTGTCGCGAGCAGACTGTTTTAAGCTGTCGCGAGGCGTTATAAAGCAAAATGTAGCGCCGTGCCGCGCCGTGTCGCGTCGCGTCTGATTCTGTGTGCACCCGGCCTTATAAACATCAAACATAAAATGGCTGACCACCACTTCCAATGGCCCGAAATCCGTAAGTACGTCCTACATAATAAAATCAAAACTACAATTGCTTTCCGCTCATTTTTTCTAAGTGTGTTCATATTAGGAATAATAATCAGAAAGGTTTAAAACATTAATTTAATAAAAAACTAAAAACCAATACTTATAGATAATCACCACAACGTCTATCAAATAAAAACATACCATTACACAAGTTTTCAATGCATGCAAAAGGGTTCTAAGCACTGTGTGGTCCTAGTGATCTGATTATTATCAGAGTCCCGGAACGAACGTTATGCAACTCCGATATTAGGTAAAACATAACACTTTACTATGAATATAAATTTATTAATATGAAATTAACTTATAATTAATTAATTAGTGCAAATACTGGTTTGTAATAATTGTAATATACTGTATAAATGCTAATAGATAAGATACCTGGGGGTATTGAGGCCCAGCATGTTATATTTAAGGCCCACTACGTAGTTTTGCCATTAGTTATACATTTTTGCAAAAGAGAGCAACAGCTCTTAAGACCTATTTCTTCTTGCATTCGAGTGAGACATAAAGAAAGTAGATTCTCGTTCTTGTTTGTAGTTAACTGGTGGCAACAAGTTATGTGTGATTATTTCTGCTTTTATTATAAAATTTTGCAAAATTTAAGTTGATATTTAATCGTTTTACTGGGTCTTATTATTAATATAATATTAAATACACATTATTGTGTAAACGTTAAGAAGTTTGGAGCTACCGTGAAACTTTCGTGATGAGCATATGAGCACTCCATAAATTAAAATTGGCGCGAAGTAACAGAGCAGGAAATAAGGCCCATGAAATAAATACGTGGAAACGTCCACAAGTTCATAAAAGTCCCTGAACTATAAAGTTCAAACTCTGAAGCACAATCTTTTTTGCAAGAAATGAAACAAACGAAAGACTGACAATTCCTACTGCAGAAAGGGCCAGGGGCGTATTTCGCGGGCTACCGGGGCTACCGGCGGTAGCCCAAGGAAATTACAAAAGAAAAAGTTTATAATATAACATAATGTAATAATTTTGTATTATTAGTTTTACCATAGTAATTAAAATTAAAGTAATTGTTAGATATATTTTGTGTAATAATAGGGTCAGCGGTAGCCCAAACCATTTAACCAGTATACGCCTCTGGAAAGAGCATTGGATGAACCATCAATTTCAGGATTTATAAACATCCAGGGGACGCGGATGTGTTCTGTCTACGAAGAGAATTGTTGTAGATATGCATGTGTGTGTGTCTTGTGAATGTTGGGTGCACGATGAATGTGTAGGTCTCACCGAGGAAAAAACTGAAGACTTTCTATGCCCAAATTGTGTTCAATACTTATATTCTTTATTGCGGGCCTTATTATCTGTCACAGCAGGATATAAGGCCCAGTGACATGATGTTAATTTTCATTGCTCACAGCATTTATGTGTCTGTTTGAATATTTATTTGAAGTAAAATATTATAGGATAACTATAAAAGTATGCTATTCCATTATTTAAAAATTGCTAAACGTCTCCATTTCAAAGAAAGAACGTTTTATTCATAAGGTGGGCCTTGTTACCCCCGGTTACCTTATAAGTTTCAACACTTACCAAATAGAAAATAATTAGAGATTAACAGAACATATTCGTTGAATTCTTCTACTTTGTTCATTCTTTCCCAATAACAGAATTGTTCATATTCCCTTTCACTTTTTAATTCTGATTTGGTAGGGATTATTGCTTCTTTGAGTGAATCTAATGTAGGCCTAGTTTGTGGAAAATCAATTTTTACATCTGAATATTTCTCTATGATTATTTCAACTATCGACTTATTGTTGAATGGTATCGATTCTTTCATGAATGGTGCCGACTGTTTAAATGGTGTGTCCTGAACCACTGCCTGCTGGATCGCATTCTATTGTAAAATTCCTTTGCAGAACGAAAAGTTACATTTCTTCGGCTCAAATTTATGCACATTTAAAGGATAAAACTAAAATTCTTTCACTCATTTATTATCATAATACACTGCTCTCTTAAATTGAGTGAATATGTTATTGTTTAGTCAGACAGGCCTGAACCTCACAAGTGATACCAAGAAGGCACCACTTATGAGGCAACTGGGCCAGAGGATAATGGGGTATAGTGGCCAATTCCTTTCCTCTCCATTGTATACATCGCCGACTAGCTATATATATGTTACACTAATCAGACTTCAGATGCATATCTTAATATATAAAATTGAATGTGGGTATGTATGTATGTATGTATGTATGTATGTATGTATGTATGTATGTATGTATGTATGTATGTATGTTCTCTATACAAATCTACACGCTTTGACCGATATGTGCCAAAGTTTGCATATTTAACCTTCATAACCAGGAGAAGAACATAGGCTACATTAAAATTGTGCAAATGGAAGTTAAACTAATTAAAAATATAAAAAATAAAAATAAATACGGTCAAACATTCATGTGCAATACTAAAATGCAATCTTCTATAGTCAATTGTTTTTTTATTATTGTCTGTTGTATTCAACATCGACTTTCACGAGGCCATGGAAATTTTAACACGAAATTAAATTACATTGTTGTTACAGATCATGAAGGTTAAAACTAGATAATTTATGCAATAAGTATCTTTACGCAGTCCAGGACCGTATTATGAATTCCTCGATGCAGTTTTGTAGATAGTGAGCAAACTGTTTTATTCAACTGAATTCTAGAATGCTTTGAAACTACAAGAATTGCTTCCACATAATTTACTTAATATTGAATAACCAATAGTACTATTGCGAAATATTGAACCACCAAAATTATGCACGAATAAGAATTGGTGTGAAAAACGCATACGAAGCATAATAGAATTGGCAATATTAACTGCAAAAATAAAAGGAGATGTTTTATTCCACGTATTGCTAGGATACTCATTCAAATTTTAAGCAACTGCAATTTCAATGCCACTAGCATTTGTAATGGCCATATTAAAATGAAGCTCAAGGACAGTCGCTCAAAGTTGCAGACGTTAACTTAAAAACTGCGTGTTTTAAACATCTTCAACTATATTTTATACAAAGAGGTGAAAAAAAAAAAAGATTTTACACATATCAATAAGCAATTCAATGATAATCTTGTCATGTTGCTAATGTAGTATGTGAATGTACATAAGCCTACTGAAAATAACATTGTATTAATTCTCGAAATATTGTTGTTCACGTTTCAAATTTAGTATGTTAAGCGTTGTGGAAATAAAAATATCTTCATTTCTAAAATACTGGTAGGCCTATACGTTTCTCAGAATATTAGTCTTTATGTTAAAAAATGACTTATTGCGAGTTGATATTATATCTGTATTCTGTGCATAAAATTATAAAAAATACAATATGTTCTGAATTTATGAGATATAGTTTCAAGTTATATTAAAAAAAAGAACTGGGTATGATATAAGTGAGTGTACAGCGGTCAAGAGGTAAAAAAATCTTCCAATATAAATTAAATTATATATGTATACTGTATACTGATTCGATGCTGAAACTGATTAGAAAGAGGAGAAAAAATTATATTTTCGTTGGGTTTTACTTTGTTTATAGTTTGATTTTTCTATTACTTTATTTCTATTTCTGGCGCTGTGGAAGAGAAGGCCTAATGGCCTTAACTACACCAGAATAAATAAATAAATAAAAACAAGTAAATAAATAAATTTAAAACAACAGTTTAACGTCAGGCACATGATATATTTTGTTTTCGGTGCTTTATTTACAACTGTTTTAAATTGAGTTAACCCTGGCAGGCATTTGGCTAAGGACTTCATTAATTCATGTAAGTGACGTTAAGTAAAGATTCATCTTTATGGGCGAGGAAAGCTTAGTAAAGACAATTCGTTTTGGTTGTGTATAGTTAGGTTTCCGAGATTTCCGAAAATTTAATAACCAGTTTAATTAAAAATAGAAGCAGAAAGGAAAACCCGGGCAACGCCGGGTGCTTCCAGCTAGTCTTAATATATAAAATTGAATGTGGGTATGTATGTATATATGTATGTGTGTATGTTCTCTATACAAATCTACACGCTTTGACCGATATGTGCCAAAGTTTGCACATTTAACCTTCATAACCAGGAGAAGAACATAGGCTACATTAAAATTGTGCAAATGGAAGTTAAATTAATTAAAATTATAAAAAATAAAAATAAATAGATCAAATATTCGTGTATAATATTAAAATGCAAAATCTTCTACAGTCAATTGTTTTTTATTATTGTTTGTTGTATTCAACATCGACTTTCACGGGGCCATGGAAATTTTAACACGAAATTAAATTACATTGTTGTTACACATCATGAAGGCTAAAACTAGATAATTCATGCAATAAGTATCTTTACGCAATCCAGGAACGTATTATGAATTCGTCGATGCAGTTTTGTAGATAGTGAGCAGACTGTTTTATACAACTGAATTCTAGAATTATTTGAAACTACAAGGATTGCTACCACATAATTTACTTAATATTGAATAACCAATAGTATTATTGCGAAATATTGACCCACCAAAATTATGCACGAATAAGAATTTGCGTGAAAAACTCATACGAAACGTAATAGAATTGGGAATATTAACTGCAAAAATAAAAGGAGATGTTTTTATTCCACGTATTGTTAGGATACTCATTCAATTTTAAGCAACTGCAATTATTTCAATGCCACTGGTATTTGTAATGGCCATATTAAAATGAAGCTCAAGGACAGTCGTTCAAAGTTGCAGACATTAACTTAAAAACTGCGTGTATTTCACATCCTCAACTATATTTCATACAAAGAAGTGAAAAAAAAAGACTTTACACATCAATAAACAATTCGATGATACTTTTGTCATGTTGATAATGTAGTATGTGAATGTACGTACATAAGCCCACTGAAAATAACACTGTATTAATTCTCAAAATATTGTTGTTCACGTCCGAAAATGTGTTGCTGCGAAATTATATCTGTATAATCACGTTGCAAATTTAGTATGTTAAGCGTTGTGGAAATAAAAATCTCTTAATTTCTAAAATACTGGTAGGCCTATACGTTTCTCAGAATATTAGTCTTTATGTTAAAAAACGACATTGGGAGTTTATATTGTATCTGTATTCTGTGTATAAAATTAGAATTAATATAATATGTTCTGAATTTATGAGATATAGTTTCAAGTTATATTAAAAAAAACTGGGTATGATGTAAGTGGGTGTACAGCGGTCAAGAGGTAAAAAATCTTTCAATATAAATTAAATTATATATGTATATATTGGTTCGATGTTGAAACTGATCAGAAAGAGGAGAAGGAATTATATTTTGGTTGGGTTTTACTTTGTTTATAGTTTGATTTTTCTATTATTTTATTTGTATTTCTGGCGGTGTGGAAGAGTAGGCCTAATGGTCTTAACTACACCAGAATAAATAAATAAATAAAAACAAATAAATAAATAACAACAAATAAATACATAAATAAAAACAAATAAATATATAAATTAAAACAACAGGTTAACTTCAGGCACATGGTTAAATGTTTTCTTTTCGGTGCCTGATTTACAACCCTGAGTTAACCCTGTCAGACATTTGGCTAAGGAGTTCATTAATTCATGTAAGTGACGTTAAGTAAAGATTCATCTTTATGGGCAAGGAAAGCTTAGTAAAGAAACTCGTTTTGGTTGTCTATAGTTAGGTTTCCGAGATTTCCGAAAATGTAATAACCAGTCTAATTAAAAATAGAAGCAGAAAAGAAAACCCGGGCAACGCCGGGTGATTTCAGCTAGTAAACAATAATTGTTCTTCCTCTGACACATATCGTCAAGTGAGATGTGTTGCCTGATAATAGATTGACTGAATATAGCCTATTGGAAATTAAATCAATGGCTTTTCCAGAAAACTCTATGAAATATTTCATATAAAACACTTTTTATCTCTAAAAGGAAGTGAAAACTAGCAAAATTTTTTTGAACTTCTTGATTTGAAATATCCAAAGAATAACCCCTGAAATTAATTACACTACTTACGGTTCACTCTGTATATGGCTCTTGGAGCTGCCGCCTTTTGCAACAAAACGATAGAGAGCTCAGCTCCAATTCCACTGTAACTTACTACCAAATGCTCGGAATCACACCGTTCTTGCACTGAAAGATCTTGTATAACTTATTTTTTAACGTATGAAACAAGCAAAACATTAAGTTGACCGAAAAATTAAGCCACCTCCTTTTGCAGGAAGCCTTTCAATTTACTCGCTATATTCCACCACTTTACACAACCCTGATTAGAACGCTATGGCACCGATTTCACGATTGCGCATAATCAGATTATGACAACGACTGCGAATGAAATTTAAACACAACTGCGCACCGTATTAACTAGAAAACACGACGATTGCGCAAGCTGTCTTCATTAGCGTTACTCAGGATAGTGTCATGCAATGTTCGAACATGAGAGGAATATCAAGATACTACGAACTTCGCCCTACTCAATAGGCATCCCAACAGTACATGGAAATGAAGCATGTAAACTAAAATAACCGAGTCTATTGAAAACCGGTCAGAGGCCTTATGTTCGGCTAAAGTTTGCCGAGTCTCTGGAGACCCGAAGCCCCCTTTGCGTTTGTTCAATCTTTCCCCCTTCCTTACATAATATGTTCGGTGCCTTTCTCCTTAGTTCCTCCTCTTTCTGCGACTTTGTTTTAGCTGCGTAAGGATGTCGGGCACATAGGTACGAGTATCTTGCAAAGTTACGCATAGTAATGAGTATAGGTAATTTTCCTTATATTAATATTACTAAACATTCACAAAAATATACGTATAAATAAATCAAACAAAATCTATACTATAATAATAAAACTGTAGGCCTAACCTAAATTTTTATGGTAATTTTCGCTTTTACAAAAATAATTGGTGTTAGAATGCTATTTTCGGTCTCAGGACTGTTCATTATACATGCTGACGTTTTTGTTTATGTCCGTATGTTTGTTACCTTTTCACGCGATAATGGCTGAACCGATTTCTAAGAAACTTGGTGTGTAAAATAAATTAGGTCCCACTTAGATTTTAGGCTATATGACATTCAGAATACTTTCTTTAAAAGGGGTTATAAGGACGACTGAAGTAAATAAATCGAAATATTTCGCTTATTATTGATTTTTAGAATAATATTACATAACAAACGTTGCTTTAAAAATGTTTCCGACAAGTCTTACTCCGAGAAAAATTTTATAGCATCGATATTTAATGAAATATGAGGAGCATCGTTTCAAAACGTATTAAGTCCTCCAGTGGACGAAATTAAATTTGTTACTTTCTATTTATTTATTTTTCATGCTGTGAAGTCTGAAGATTCCAAGTCGTCATATTTGTAAACTGTTAAACCAGTACTTAAAAATGGTTTTGTGTAGTGTTTTGAAAACTTCTCCGGTTTACGAGTAATCCAGTTTTTCGTCGTTCGTGTAAAAAAATTGTAAGGGGCACATAATACGTTTTGAAACGATGCTCCTCATATGAGTTTTAAAATAATAAGGGGCGTACATAAGGGGAAGTTACGCGATTTGAAGCCCCCCCCCTTTAACTTAAAAAAAAAACATTTAGATTTTAGTATTTTTTTATCCATAATCATTGTCCCTTTTCTAATTTTTCACTGTCAGAGTAACAAAATCTACATCGATATAAGGCATAGTCCTCCTGACTATCCTTCAATATATTCATCATACCAATTTAATTCTTCATTCTTTGTGAGTTCCATGTTCCATTATCGTTTTAATTAAATTCATTTCAATGTATTTTATTGTTTCCATGGATTTTCCTGTTACATAAAGTGAAGTGTCATGTATATCATTATACAAATAACTGTTGACTGAAAATATATATATAGACCTAAATGATTATTGTGTACTGTAGGCCTAAGTGTAATAATGACACAAGCATATTTTATTACACAAAATTAAATAGAAGTTAAAGTTCGTTAAAAAAATTGGATGACTGTGAAAAATTACGTTTCAAAGATTTTATAAGGATATTCACAAATATGTTCTATTAGAACAAAATATAATTTATTAATAAATTAATATACCGCAACATAATAATAATAATAATAATAATAATAATAATAATAATAATCATACAAAATTAAATATCGATAGTGTGAATTGTAAACAATTTTAATAGTAATCCCCAAAATTCTGCATATGCCTCTAAAAATAACATTGCGTTTTATATCCGTTATAATACTTTCATCATCCCCATAGTGACACATCTATTGTTATCGAGCAACTGTGATTTATTTGAATATTATGCGAAGTATGTAATTATAGCTATTTCTGTCGGTAATTGGTATAGTAAAAAGTACCATACATTTTTAAAACAAAATGTGATTTACCTAGGCCTATATGTATGTATATTTCTGTGGATGTTTAATGATAATTTTGTAATAAAAATGACCTATCCTTACATCTAAATAAAATTTCACAAGGTACAGTATGTTCTAACATCTTTACTCATCTAAAAGCATGAAGGGTTGGGAGGGGAGGCTAGGATAGGCCAGCGAGCTTGAAGGGGTAGATTCGAGCGAGTTGGATAGATTCGCTTCTTCTAAGCAGACTTCGGTTCTTGTCACGCTCGACAAACTTGAACCGAACATAGCGCTTGAAATGCACGACACTAACCCAGGGGACACCGCGAGGAGGTTGACTGAGTACTCTCCCAAAAATTTTGAAATGTTTTATGTTTTACTATTTGTAGCTGGTAGATATTATCCGACTGTCAAAATTACGTTTTCTGTAAAATGTCTTTTTAATGCGCGTGTTTGAAAACGGTAACCCAAAATTATAAGGTATTTTTTCTGCATGAGTATTTTGTAGGACATAGATACAAGGTGTATGTTGTGATGACAGCTATATAATAATGGTGGAGTATGATTTGAAAAAAAAAATAGCGCATCTCTCAATATCAGTGAACCAGAACGACAAAAATGTACAGCTGGGTGGTAACCAAACATGTGCTACAATCGTCCATAGCCTTAGAACAAGAAAATAATAAACGAATAATATATAATGACTTGTAATTATAAACTTCGTAACTCCCAAACAAAAACAATTTACCTATACATAGAAAAATAATATACAAAGAATACAATTATGTTTCTAGCCTCAGTATAATAAATAATAATGAACATTTTCATTTTATCAAAAGAAATACTCCTTTTTTGTTCGGAAAAAATAAAAACAATATTTGTAGTCTGAAAATATTCGTTTTAAGTCACAAGACGTTACTAGAGCAAATCTCAAATATGATACAGTGCCTATATCTTACTATCATCAGGTGAATAACTACTTTGTGAATCTAATAGTGTATCTCGTATGTGGCACATAATATTAAACTCATAATATTGTTTTCAAGAAAATTTTTCATTTCTATTGTAATAACAACTAGGAAGTGCGTAGGCTGTAGTAATTCCGATGTTGAACTTGGACTCGTAACCGAATACATAGCAGCACGAGACGTCAACATTTAACGAAAAATAATCCGGCAAAAAATAAACGTGCTACACATTCCTGTTTGCATAAGTACTTATTAATAGATGAGTTTACTTTTTTGGGATCATGTATAATATTAACATTACGTAAATAATACAATAACAACAGAATAGCCCACTTTGTTCAGAACCTAAAATATTAATATAGGCCTAAATTAACAATATTTTTCGAACTGTTCGCGACTTTACACAGATCCTCAGAATGCCACTATGCGTTGTTTATGTGAACATATTTCGTATCGTCTGTAGCGAGCGGTAGCAGGGCGAGGCACAGGTGAGATCTATACTCCTCGTTGTATTCAACTGAAATCTACTGTTTTGGTACGAACTTCCGGTTGGACTGATGCTCTAGTCAGTACAGAAGGGATAATGATAAGAAATATTGCTGTATTTGAATCTACTGAACCTACGAGGGAGAATAAAAGAATAACCTTAAGAATTGTTTTATTAATTGAATATGTACAATAAGACTACAAACACTTCATCACTTTTCAACATAGCATAACAGGAACACTTGCATTGAACGTACTGCGGACTATGTTAAAAGTGATGAAGTGTTTGTAGTCTCATTGTACATATTCAATTAATAAAACAATTATTAATGTTACTTTTTGACTCTCCCTCGTATTTGTTTTGAAAGGTCATCAGTCATTAATTTACATAATTGCATAAGAAAATTCATTAAAAAAATAGATTCATTTTCGATATGACATATTGCAGTATCACTGTCACTGTCAGAAGTAAATGGTATTTTCAACAGCTTTTATGAATGATCTGTGTGCCCTACAGTATTTAAATTGTGTATTAATTAAATATACAGTGTACTATGAGCTTTCAGTGCATTGAATAAAATCATTCAAACATCACACATCATTTGATGCTGTTGGGCGGAAGTTGCGATGTAAATAAGCAAGGATTCCAACAAAATTTAAATTAAATGCTGGCAGCATAAATGGTTTTGCATTCGGAGCAATTACTTCCGTGTCTCAGAGCCAAATATAATTTCAGTCATTCATAAAAACTTCTATTCAATTCAAACTCCATTAGTGTAATTCTTTACATCGCAATTCTGACTAAATTTGATATAACGACCTATATCAAATACAAAGTCATCTAGTCTCATAACTTCAAGTAGTCTAAGTACAGGGACATCATTTTATTTTTACTAACATTTTTAATATTAATCTGGCTATACCTTCGGGTCAACGCCGTTTGCTACCCCCTTCCACGACTGGAGTTCGATGATACTGCCGTAATGTACAAACAAATCACTTTACTAGGTATAGGAGGGAAGAAAAGTAGTTCATCCATTTACGTAAACTAGGAAATATCGCGATTTTGAGTTTGATAATTTTCATTAGGTTTTTGTTTAATCAAAATACAGTACAGTATTAACAATAAGTGTTTTTACTCACGAACTGAGCTGTCCATGTGGACGTATTCATTATGCAGTGTATATTATACTGTCTTCAGCATATTAGCGTACAATAGAGAGAATGAAATTGAATTGAAAAATAATCATAATATTGATATTTAAACACATTTTTTTAAAATGGTGGCCGTTTATTTCGATACAGGCTTCAGTTCTTTTGTGTGTATATTATCGCACTATAGAGTATTGTACGTAATCCCAATTACCAGTTTCTTCCTTCGTACTAGTAACTCATGTTGAAATAATTCTATACCTACTGTTGTCACGCCAGGAGAAGGCGGCTGAGGTACTTAGACGGGGCGGAGGAGAAACAGTCGCGCATGCGCACCGCGCTGTTCACTGCAATATTCCTGTTTCACAAACATCTACTGCACGTGTCTATGAATCTTTGCGACTTTGTGAAAATAATTGTGGGGTTTTTACTATAGTGTTTTCTTAGTTTCAGCAAGACAATTGTTTTCAGTATACCACAAATCTTGTATTGCTTTAGTTATCCTTTGCTTTTCGTGTTAATAGTGTTGATAAAAATATCGTTAATAGAATTTATGTTATTGTATACTGTTATTTAGGTTTATAGCAGTTTTTTGTTTATTGTAAATATGTCGACAAAGAGGAAACAAGGATTGACAATCTATAGCGAAGAAAGGAATATTATTAGAAGTGCAAAATAATTCTGTGATGAAGAAAAAGAACAACAGTGCCTTTGCATTCCTCTTACAAAACCTACAGCAAAGGTAGAAAACTACTCTAATCTATCCACAAGAACAATACAGCGTATAAGGAATGAAATGAAAGACTGCACAGAAGAAAGTGCGTTGTCGACACCTGAGGGAGAAAAAAAATGTAAACGTCCAGACTACCGAAACGCAAATGTAGATGACTTCGACGGGAGATTGACAAAAAAGATATAATTGAGAATTTTTATTTGAAAAAGAAAGAGGGCCACCGGCGTAACTCAGGAGGTAACGCGTTTGCCTGCTGATCTGCACTTGTGCTCGGGAGTGAGTTCGATTCCCGTTTGTGCTGACTACCTGGTTGGGTTTTTTCCGAGGTTTTCCCAAGCGGAAGGCGAATGTCAGGTAATCTATGGCGAATCCTTGGTTTCATTTTGCCAAATACCATCTCGCCATCATCAATTCAATCGACACTGAAGAAGTTAGTAGTTATTACAGTGTCGTTAATTAACAAGTAAAAAAATAGTACCAAGCTGCAACAAACGTCTACCCTTTTACAAGAGAAAATTGATTTGAAATGAAAGACAACATTAAGACGAATACTGAAGAAAGAGGATTTCAGGTGGAAGAAGTGTGGAGCAAAAAAAAAAAAAAAAATTGAGGAAAACACTGTAAATTAGAATACGTGAAGATATCTACAGCAAATAAGAAAGCTTAGGAAAGTGGAAAAACCGATTTTGTATCTGGACGAAATGTGGCTAATAGATAGGCCTACCAATTTATCGTTTCTGAAGTTCTGGCACGATAAAAATGTTACGGGAGTTTTGACTACCGAAAATGTGTCCAGAACACTCATTGTTGTTCATCAGGATGGGGGCGGTGGGGCTAATGGCTTTGTTGAGAGATTCGAGTTAATATACACGGCTGGAACATAAATAGACGATTATCATGGACAGATCATACTCCAGAAATTTTGAAAAATGTGATAATGATAGTCATAGCGACAACACCGAAGATGCGGCATCTTTTATGTCTGACTCCGTTCCCGTGTAGCCAAGTAAGTGGATGAAGTTTTCAGGTCAGAGTGTAGTGTAAAGTTCCCCCGTCCCGCCTATCTACTCCCCGCGCCAACTCGTAGCGCGAAGACAGTACTCTATAAAAGAGTACCTTACGTACTGTAAATTCAATCTTCGCTTCCGCCCGATCCGAAAAGATAAAATTACTCAGACATGCTATCTACTGTCCGTCCTAGTGGTTATGTCGTAGGGTCGTAGAAAGGGAGGAAATCACAAGACAGTTAATTACTTAACGAGGCCCTTTTATTTAAATTATTTTAAACAGTTGTATAATATTACTTAGACGTCCAATTCCTAACAGAAATAAATGTTCTCAGAAAAGAGCTAAGGCAGCCCAGCCACTAGTTGGCGAATAAAAGCTGGTGGGGGAAACCGGTATACGACGTAGGCAAATAGACGACAGTACCTGTGCGAAAATGATTCAATATTGAAAGCTCTTTCGTCACTGGAAAATGCGAACATATTTTTTAACGTACTGTTTACTATGACCGTAAGGCTACTATGACTGTATATGCGGTCTTGGATCTGTGTGGTGGACGGTTGAACTTCATTAGTATAAGGTGTGGGAGTGAAGTACAGTTTCCCTGAAAAGGAATGAGACAATTGAATATTCCTAAGTCTCAGATGTAAAACATTGCGCATGATCAGAGACCAGAGCACTGATACACAAGATAACGAATATTGAGATACTTAGATTCAAGCTATTTGGTTTGTTACTAGCATCGTTCCGGAATTCACTTCAAAAACTGCAAAAAAATATGATAATATAACGTAAATAAAAGATAAATATATACGTAAATAGTGTAGTTAAATCGACAATGGACCTTCATGACTAGATCGACACTCCGCACAGAAAGCAAAGCTTTCGTGTCGTTGCAATAGCTCAGACGGTAAGATCTCTGCGTGTTGTGTAGAAGAGAGCGAGTTCGATTCTTAGTCTATATCAACGATTTTTTTTTCTAAATAACGTTGAAATAGAGTTTTACAAAGTCCTCAGGTTAAGTATTAATGATCACAGAAATTACAAAATTACAAGTTATAATATTATAAACGTTAATCTAATGAATGCATTTACACACACACACACATACAATGTAAATTCATATATATATATATATATATATATATATATATATATATATATATATATATATATATATTAAAAACTGACAATTAAAATGAAATTAAAAAAAATATTCCTAAGCCACACAGACAAACGTTTACAAAGGTTTAGAGTCCTTAGGCTATGTCATTTGTTGAGTAGCCTAATTATTACAATATTTTATTAGTAGCTTTCCCATACGTGTAATACATGGACTCGCACAAAACAATTTTTGTTAAAAGTGTGGCTTTGGATTATTTCATTCTCACCCCTTCAGTTGTTTTTAACTATTTTATCTACGTGTTTTCAATAGTGTTTAATTTAATGTGCATTCAATTTCATTCATGTTATGATTGAATGAATAAGCACTGTTGCAGTTATTCATTAATTACATATATTAATACTAACTATTAAATGCATGTGTTAAGCAACTAATTGCAGTATCTTTTGCAAAATCTTGAATGTTTAAGTTGTCAATAATATTTCTGTACTATATACTATAAGACGTTAAAAGAATTTGCAATAGATTTGGGATCCTCTACTTCATAATCACTAGTTTTAATGAAAAAATATTTTCTTTCTTAGGATATCTACAAGTTTAACTTTAATAATATTCCGAATAGCTTTAATTGCATTATCTGGATTTTGTGCTATTCTATTCAAATGTGTCTTATTTCCCTCTTTCATAAATTTTGATAAATTACACTGTACTTCTTCTAGTATTTAAGAATATGAGGATAGTTACATTGCAGCTCATTACATATAGATTCTTCTTTTTAATACATGAGATTTTTAAGTCCCTGCATTATCTACATGTTTTTACTTTTGAATTTTTTCACAACATTGAGTGGAGAACATCCACTGAAGTGATTCTGAAATGAAGTGAAAAATACAATACATTTACTCTTAATATCAGTAGTACCAGTAACATACACGTTTTTCCAAGATTTATTTTGTAGACATAAATGTAAATAATAACTAGATACAGCATTTACGACACTTTTTTAGTTTTTAAATTAATATTTTGAAATTGTTCAGTAACATTGGAAACAGGATTTGTTTATCATCTTCATACAAGCCATTGATTATAGGTGCTGTCGAATAGGAATTCAATCTAATTCAGTGTACAGAACTTTTTATCAATGGCTGTACTACTTCAGCTTGTATGCTGGTGGGAAAATGAGTCTACGACTAAGGTTTCCAGTTTAAAGGAGTGAATTTAATTTACTTTTACGGAAAAGTTCCGAGAGATAATCTATGTTTATGTCACAGATCACAAATTCCATATGAGATTTCTAAAGTCTTTTATTTACAAATTCAGTGTTGGCTATATATATTAATAAATATGAATGATTGTAGTTAGAAGTCTGTTTTACATTATAAAAAGGAAGAAGTTACATTCCTCGGCAAGATTCGAACTTTTCGATGTTTGGTTTTGTCGTCCAACGCATAAGTACGAACCTATTCAATGCTTATGTTAATAGCCTACAATTTAGCTGTAGCAATGTGGTGTCATAAATTTGGGTTTGTTTACTTAATGTAATTAGATTTAATTTGATTAGCTTCGCAACAATTGGACTTCCTGTTATATCCTGTTATTTAAATATTTAAGTTAGAGTTGATTTATTAACTCTTACTGTGCAAGATGACCCTTATTTCAATAATTCTATATCACGTTAAATAGTCATTGTCTACACTAAAGTATTATCATCATCCCTCATTTCTCATCTTAATGGCGAACCGCCGTGACATGAGACAGCGTATTATAGCTCTAGTTGAGGCTGGATATGGGGCTAGATCTGCTGGCCGTTTGGTCGGTGTTCCTAGAAGTACAGCCGAGAGGTGGGTTCATCGTTACCAAAATTCATGGGAGGTCGAAAATCGCCCTATTCCTGGGCGTTCCCGAATTTCTTCATTGGAAGAGGATGCTCTCTTATTCGAGGCAGTTCGACAGGACCCCTTTCGGACTGCTAACGAAATAAGAGCAGCATCTAACTTTCCCGGTTCTTCACAGACTGTGATCAGCAGGTTGAGGAACCGCGGTTTTAGGATCCGGAGGGCTGCGCAAATGGAAATATTGGGGGAAGCACCAACTGTCGACCGTCTTGCCTTCGGTACCAATCGAGTGGATTTCGATTGGAGAAATGTAATTTTCTCCGTCGAAACAACCATCTCGAGTGATTACGAAAGTCCTGTCCGTGTCTATAGTGAGGATGGTCTCCGACATGATTAGAGCTATGTGCACCGACATGAAAGATCGGGGCGCTTTAGCATATCGTCACAGTCTAGTATATACAGTCGCGAAGCTCAAGACGTAGTAAATATGCAAACATTAGATAGTTGCACACCACTAAGATCGCTAATATCGCCTCATTACAGGCAATGCAAAATAGTACAGTCACAATCTATTGTTTCTGGCACCCTCAAAACTCAAGCTTCGTGACTGTATATAGTAGACTGTGATATCGTGTTGAGGTGAATGTCTTACGATGGACCTGGCGTTATAGAACGCATCGATGGCCGGTTTAATGCGGGAACTTACGAGCACATTCTGGAAAATATATTCCTTCCTTCCGCCCCTAGAACGTTTTCCCGAAGGAACATTGCTGTTCCAACAGGATAACCATCCCGTGCACTATGCCGCAAGCATTCAAAGATGGTTTCAAAGGAGACCCGACATCGAAATCATTAATTGGCCTCCGAAGTCACCTGATTTGAATGTCATCGAAAATTTATGGGCGGAATTGAAAAAGAGAAGGATAGCTACCTATGCCCACCGACGCCCTAGAAATCGAGACGAATTGTGGGATCAAGTTGTTGACACCTGGGAAGATCTCGCCGGGGACTAGAATTTATTCTACAATCTCGTGACATCCATGCCGGACCGACTTAGAGCTGTAATAGAAGCTGATGGCATGTAGACAAGATTTTAAGTTGACAGGTATCTCTTTGTTTCTTATGATTTTTGTTTGAGGAAGAATACTCTTAACTTCCAAGTAAGAATTATTATTTTTTTTTTGACGAGGTTCAGCCCACTTGTAAGACCCAGAAATTGGGCATAAATTATTCATATTTTTCGACAAATTAGACAGTCTATGAACTCTGAAGAAATTAATTACACCTCAATAAAAAAAAGTTTTACCAGGGATCGAACACGAGACGTTTCGATTAAGCAGTGGAAACGACACGCTACTATATGAGCTACCGAGACAAGACAGTGACAACGGCAGTCTAGAATGTAGATCCCATAGCAGGCATTTGCCATTCGGTACAGAGAAGCAATGATAATTTGTGACCCGAGCTATGTTGTGAAATCGTGGCCTTAAATGGCTGTCTTCTTCGTGATTCTTATTTTGGTCCTTGTCCTTGTTGTGGTTCTCGTAACAATTCTTGCTGTATTTGTCATGTTACGTATCGTTACGTCGATATCGAGTAAACCGCGCTGTAGAACTTTAACTTCCGACGACCAAGAGTCGTCTCATTCCTTTTAAGGGTAACTGTACATTCAAAACTCAGGTACAATAAAAATTGAAGTAAAAATAAAATGATGTCCCTGTACTTTACACTGTAGCCTATTGAATTTCACTGCGACCTGAGTTCTGATTATGAAGATTCGATGAGGACATGGGAGGGAAAAACTAAAAATTTCCCTACCGTACGTGGTCGAAATTGAATTCCGGACATTGCGAAATAAATTTTGTGCGTTCCAAGCTGGTTGGCCACTTACCTGATTTCTCTTATTATCGTTGCACTGAAGGTACTTAGACATTTTTGAAATGGAAGAAGTTGAAATATGAAGTATCCTATTAGGTACTACATAGAAGGGAAAAATGTTAAACAGTGCTATCCGCAGCAAGATTTAACAAGGGAGAGGAAAATCGACTTTGATGTTAGCGTCGCCCTCGGTAGCGTAGTTGGTATAGCGCTGGCTTTCTATGCTCGAGGTTGCGGGTTCTATTCCGGCCGAGGTCGATGGCATTTAAGTATGTTTAAATGCGACAGGCTTATGTCAGTAAATTTACTGGGATGTAAAAGAACTTCTGCGGGACAAAAATTCCGGCACACCGGCGACGCTGATATAACCTCTGCAGTTGCGAGCGTCGTTAAATAAACCATAATTTTTTTTATGTTAGCCGGGATAAAGAAATATGTATCTAAATATATTATTCAGTTGTGCTTTGGCATGAACACGAAACAGACGCGTGCACAATACATGCGTAACTACAGGAAGTCAATAAAAGGTTGGAATTGTGGGTACTCACATACTGTAGATTGATAAATAACAGAGAATTTAAGAGATGTTCTTAAGTGCTTACTCAGAGTGTTACGGAGAAGTATTCACTATATTGAGAGGTGGTAATATTAATCAAAACAAGAAAAAAATTCTAATAAAAATGGACCATAAAATTAATATCTTTAGTTTACAAAGAGCATTGTTTTTTCTGAGAGGTAATAGTAGTTATCAGAAGAAGACAAAAAGTGTAATAAAAGTTGATCTTAAAATTAAAAAAAGGTAAAGGTAAGGTATCCCCGTAACATGCCATGAAGGCACTTGGGGGACATGAAGGTAGGGTCCCATGCTTTCCATGACCTCGGCACTAGAATGAGGTGGTGTGGTCGGCACCACGCCCTTACCGCCTTTTACCCCCGGGAAAGACTCGGTACTCAATTTTATAGGAGGCTGAGTGAATCTCGGGGCCGTTCTGAAAGTTTGGCAACGAGAAAAAATCAGCACCTAGGATCGACCTTCCAGTCCGTAGTCACCTGCTCTACCAACTGAGCTACCCGGCCGCCTTAAAATTAATACCTTTCAAAATATCAGTACTTGTTCATCAACAAGAAAGGAGATGCCCTATGTTGGTATTCAGCAAAACAATAAAAAGAGCCTAGTGAACACGGGCTCTAAAATTAAATCTTGTACGAAATAAGGACTTTGAATTTGGTATTGTAAGAACAGCATATCTTCTAATGTTAGTCCTTGCTTCTTTCTTATTAAGTGTATAGTATCATAATATTGAAAATGGACTAAACAAAAAGGTGACAAGGTTTGATTCCCCAAGACATAGACTAGAAGATGCGTTACAATGTATGAAAACCACATCAGCATCTGCTATGATGTTGATGAAGAAGTACGAGTAGGCCTACTCATATTAATTTTACGACCCATGTTTATTATACGTTTTTGTTTTGATGAATAACACCACTACTCAGAACATTAAATGTTCATTTTTATTAAAATCAAAGTGAGCATATCCTATAATATTGAAAAACAAGCACTCATACCTCTGAAGATTTTAATTTTAGGGTTCATGCTTATTACACTTTTTTCTTGTTTTGATGAATACTACTACCACTCAAATTATCGAAAGATTTTCTTAATACCCTGTACGCCTATACAGTACACCAGATAATTGTTAATAAATTGTATGTGGTATAGAAACAGTTCTTTACTTGTCTTCTTAATAATGTCTATACTGTTTTAATGCATTATTATTATTATTATTATTATTATTATTATTATTATTATTATTATTATTTCTATCATTATTAATGTTCTTTTTTGAAATTATCATGTACTGAACTGTTATTGGGCCCTGGGTGTTGTACAGCACAGTAAATAAATAAGTAAAGTAAAGTAAGTAAGAAAATATTATAAGATCGCGGAACGTCATGCAATTACATGTTTTTTATTGAAATGTAGCTGAACATGGTACTTACATTCAAATAAAACTAACTTTATTTTTCATAAATGCATATTTACAAAATTTTCCTTTTTAAATGTATAGGCTATATTTTTTATTTTGCATATTTAAATTATATTAACATCTTTCCTTGTGTTTTCCTGTTTTGTTCTCTAATTTCAAAATTCCTCTCTTATAAAAGTAAGAATAACTTAAAAAATAAAAATAATCATATCAGATAAGAACCTCCGGAACTTTAAATTATTTTCTTTTACTGTATGTCATATTAAACCAAATAAATCTCTAAATTGTTTTTTTTACAGCATATACTCGTACTTCAATTTTAGCGTAAATTTTAACAGTTTTTGCTGTTCAATTTCAGGTTTTTAGTGCAATTATTCTTACTATTACATACTTATTTATGGTTTTTAAGGAATCTGGAGGTTCATTATCACCCTCACATAAACCCCGCCATTGATCCCTATCCTGTGCAAGATTAATCCAGTCCCTACCTCATATCCCACCTCTCTAAAATGCATTTTAATATTATCCTACCATCTACGTCTCGGCCTCCTCAAAGGTTTTTTCCTTCCGGTCTCGCAACTAACACTCTATATGCATTTCTGAATTCGCCCATGCATGCTACATGCCTTGCCCATCTCAGACGTCTGGATTTAATGTTCCTAATTATATCAGGTGAAGAATACAATGCGTATTTATTATTGTTATTATTATTATTGTTATTATTATTATTATTATTATTATTATTATTTATTAATTATTGGAGTCATTGTTGAAAAATTGACTGTTAAAAATTATTTCATTCCGTTCATTAGAGAAATTTAAAGCTTATAAGTAATTGTGGTTATTTATTTATTCTAATTCCATTAGTCTAATCATAGACGTTAACCGTAATCAGGGGATTTTCTCAAATCCCCTGTTACAATCCTCTGTTACTTTTTTGAAGTCATCTGTTTCCTAAGGACTGCTGTTGAAATGTTGTGGAACACTGGTGTTTCGCGAAACACAGTTTGGAAAACCCTGTGCTAGGATGTACGAGTACCTCTTTAGGTTATACTTATATGTATCTTGGATGTTTGTGTTATGCTTGAGTCCCATGAAAGCCAAGCTTGAGTTAACCTATAGTTTCTTAATTATATTTCGAAAACTGTCTTTAATAACAATATTCCGTTATTCAATCCCTCAAACTTCTAGAGCTTATATTAAGTCCTCCTGACTCTTCCATGTATGCACACAACTTACAGTAGCGTAGTGTCAAGTCTTATTAGTACAGAATATTGATATTTAACTAAAAGTTACCGGTACTTCATATAAGCGAACTTGAAAATAGACGCAGTTCTTAGTAGGCCTACATAGGGTGTTTCCGAAGCGGTGTTACAAACTTTCAGGGGTGATGGCGAAGGGCACATGTATCAATTTGAGATCAGGAACCAAGGTCCGGAAATGACTGAGTCGAAAATTATAAGCAAAAATAGTTGTGTGGAAATGAAATTGTAATTTGGCACCACGTGCCCTCCTTCCCTTAACCTTTGGAACAGTCGTGGAAAGATGGTATGGGCCGGATGTCTCCTACGTGGGTACTTGTCCCGATACAATCTGTGAGCTTGTCTACTGTTCCCATTGGCTCATCCGTATTCGAAAATCAAGTCTACTTATTCCGCTCTCGTGTACTCCTCCATTTCATTAGGACTGATCGACTGGACACTGCAACTTGTACAGTTGGCAAAAAAAAAAAAAGTGGCCGCACTCGTGAACAGCGAATATTTTCAAAGTCCACTTAGGGTCGCGGCGATGTTACTCGATGCATATGCTTGTACAAGCAGTTCCGGAACTATGAAAGTGTACCACATCTGCGCCTCGTAGACCAGCGGTAGAGTGCTTGTTTAATGATTCAAAGGTCGTGGGTTCGGGCCTTCTTCAAGTTTTCATTTTATTTTTTAATCTTCCTTTAGCTATGTAAATGATATTCAAAGTATCATTTATACCCAGTTATCGTTCTTTATGGACATCACGTTATTTATATTTTGTTATCGTTCTTTAGAGATAGGAATAAAATTCAAGTCATCATTTGTATTCTGTTATCATTTTATAACAATATGAATAATAATAATTATTATTGTGTCTCCAATGGGGGTTAGCCCTATTTTACATATGTAAGTTAGGGCTATAGTTTTATACACAAAAAAGATATGCATAAAGAGAAATGAAAAATAAAATTAAATTAGCTTACGCGATGTAAACAAAACATACAACAATCCGTAAATTAGGCATTGCGATTGCAAAACAAATGTCAGTTATCAATTTGAAACATACAAAAACATTAACAACACACATACGTAACACTTCTATAACACAAATATGCAGCTTTCCGTACCATACATCATAAATTAATACACAATAGTCACACAAACACAATCAAACTATAATTACGACATTGCGACGACATCAAGCATCCCATAACTGACTCACATAC
Organism: Periplaneta americana; assembly: GCF_040183065.1. NCBI lineage: Eukaryota > Metazoa > Arthropoda > Insecta > Blattodea > Blattidae > Periplaneta > Periplaneta americana. Next base: position 80,414,985 of record NC_091117.1, read on the forward strand.
ATAACAAATCAAGCATCCGTTGCAACACATACACTTCAACATAGTACCCCACACTTTTAAAAGTTACAAATTTGGCTCCAAGAAGAATAAATAGGACACTGTTACTAATTACTATTCTTCTACAATTTCTTAAATACATCTGTAATAAATCTGTGAAATTCCGATATGAATAATATTCACGTTTTTTATATTGTTATCGTTCTTTAGCGATATAAAGATAATATTCAAGTTATCATTTATATTCTGTTTTCCTTCATTAGCATTATAAAATAATATTCAAGTTATTTATATTGTTATTGTTCTTTCGCAATATAAATAATCTGTATTTTATGTAAGTATTTATTATAACACAAATAACCATATTTCTTTGTAAAATAGGTTATTTTATTTAGATAATTAAATACGTATTATATAATACCTTATATTAATTAAACAAACCGATATTTATCATTTATATTCTGTTATCGTTCTTTAGTGATACTGTATAAATAATATTCAAGTTATTTATATTTAATCGTTCTTTAGCGATATAAATAACATAAATTTAATATTAGGTTTGGAAAAATCCAGTTGCATTATACTAGTATTAGTTTTTCTTTTTGTATTATTACATTATACTATCTTGAACCACAATAAAATGAAAAGGAGTAACGAGGAATTGAACCTGGGACGTTGACATCTAAATTCCGACGTTCGTACGCTGAGCTACGAGAGCAAAAGTGTGGAAACATTTTCGGAAAAATTGGCCCAATCACACTCTAAGATTTTCTGATGATTCGTAGAAGCTAGTCCAGGATGCGGGGGGCAAAGGCTAATTGAGATTTCCCGGTCTCTGATCGGGTCAAACATCCTGATAGAATTAATATTTAACCCTTGCCGTGACTTTCGGTGAAGTCCGGAGGGCCCAATTAGTCAAATCCACTCTCCTCATCTCCACGCTTGGGCCCCCTGGAATTTAATAAGATGCGAAAGAGATAGTGGTGTGCGGAAAGCAACGGGATGTTACCACATTTAGGCCTATCCTTTCCAAGAAAAACTGCAAACATGAACAAAGGAAGCTTTTAATAGAAGAAGAAGGATCTTCTGCGGAACTCTGGAAAAAGAACTAAGGTGCTTTGTGTGGAGTGTGGCATTGTATGATGAAGGAACATGGACATTACGACGAAATGAAGAGAAACGAATTGAAGCATTTGAAATGTGGATGTGGAGAAGAACGGTGCGTATGAAGTGGACAGACAGAATAAGAAATAAAATTGTGTTTGAAAAAGTGAGTGAAGAAAGAATGATGCTGAAACTGATTAGAAAGAGAAAAAGGAATTGGTTGGGTCTCTGGTTGAAAAGAATAATAGACGACATTAGGATATGTGGATCATATGCGGAGACTAAGAGGAAGGCAGAAAATAGGAAAGATTGGAGATTGCTGGGTTTGCAATGAAAGGCCTGCCCATGGACAGAACACTTATGTATGTATGTTCAGAATGCCTGGAATATTGTGTCTAAGAACAGTCGCTATTTGCAAAGACTAGTCAATTCCATGCCCACTCGACTGCAAGATGATCGAGATAAGAGGAAGATAGACTAAATATTGAATTGTGGCTTTTTGTTTTGTTTTTTGAACGCTTAATTGTTTGAATATTTTAAGGCCGACGCCATTAAATTTGTTTTGTTTATGCCACGAAAGATAATTTTATTGAGAATAAAATCTTTTTTCTTTCCATTTGCATCCACAATATCATAATAATAAAGTCATGGCATAATATATTAATGAACCTGATGTTAATTACTAAAATAATCATAAAAGAGAAAGGAGCCATTATGTATAATTTGTCTCTCTCAAAAACAGAACAAAAAAGAACATAAAAAGCACGAGGTTGTAGTCGAACGCAGGACCTCATGAATAAGAGGCCTGAACGCTACCATTACGCTATCGAATAACACTCAGAATACTTCAATTATAACTGTAGATATCAGGCAACGTGGTCCAACAACATGTAACATCGCCTGTCTCCGAATTGTAGCGAAGATACCCGAAGGGAACTTTGTTTCAGGAGAGCGGCCACTTTTCTTTTGACAGCTGTACACATACACAGACGTGCATATCAGGACCGACCATGTCCGTTACACATTACGCTATCTGTATTGCTTTAGTGTAGTTCCCTGTCCCCATCCCTCAGACAGCACACTGAATGGAATACTGTAAGTAGACAATGTAAACAACGTCAGATGAATACAGCATGTGTAGGATGTACAGATAAATACGCATAAATAAGGTGTACAGAGGAATAAAATTGTCATTTCCACACAACTAGTTTTGTTTGTAACTTTCGACTCGGTCATTTCCGGACCAGGGTTCCTTTCCTCAAACTGATACATGTGCCCTTCGCCATCATCTCTGAAAATTTAGAACAGCACCTTGGAAACATCCTGTTTAAGAAGCTGTAAATTTGAAATCACCTCGGGACTAACTTACACATAAAAATCAAACAGAGTTCCAGAATACTTTTCATTAGTTGATTGCTCCCAACTGGAGGGACCCAGTAAGAACCCTTTGCAATATGAAGAATATTATAGCCTATTCTTATGATACCGAAATATCATTCCCGAAAATTTTATAGAAATGCATTCTTTCGGCATTGGAAATAGTGAAAACACATTTTTAATTAAAATGTCGTCTTCCTATCTGTGTAAAGTGACATTTATAAAGATAATGGACAGATTTTATTCATGTAGATCAGTGGTCGTCAGCACTCGCTGAAATGGGTAACAACAACATATGCCCCGTAGTGCAGCAGGCAGAGAGGGATAGAGCATACCCGCCAGCAGCTACGGATGCACCATAGTGCAGTCTCTTATCCGAGGGTAAGAGACTCTAGTCCGAGGGTGCTCTGTGCTGATGACCACTGATGTAGAGTGTAGAGCAGAGTTGGGCGCTAATACCTCAATCCAGTCACTGCAGACTACCCCTTGCCTCCCCACTCCACCTTTCCCGGCTGAGACAATTATGCTCAGACGAATACGAGTAGACAGGAAGGCAAGAATTGCTCAATGGAGGATTATATAAGGCAGGCATCATAGCTTTCAGCTATCGCTGGTCACCTAGAATCCACTACTGATGCACAATGCCCTACTGTGTGTTCGTTTCTAAAGCGGTGTAAGGGAAAAAGACACTGGCGGGGGTATCTCCTTTCCTTTTCCATTGTCCTTTATGCCCAGGGATGCTGCAGAGTGTCTTCGAGTCAGATTATCAGTAAATTACACGAATTATATAGAGATACTTTCACTCAGATCTATTAGCTTTTCATTTAAAAATGATACACAGTGGCAATATATTCAAAATTTACTATATATATATATATATATATATATATATATATATATATATTAACTGAAACAGAAGTGAAATAACAGTAGCAGATAGTTTGGAGTACTATTGTTTGAAATAAATTATTTGCCCACAAAATTAGCTCTCACTCATACTTCTTCAAACAAGTATTTTTTAGGCTTAAAGTTGTCTAAATTAGAAGGGTAAAACTGACTTAATCCCACTACAGAAATTATATATATATATATATATATATATATATATATATATATATATATATTTGCTAATGAAGTAAAAAGTAGAATACGTTTTTATTTTTACTTTATAAAACAGAAGTCAAAGCATACCATCCGACGCTATTCTTCGTAAGTAGAAAACTGTTTAGATTTGAAATTTGTCATCGCCGTTGAATAATAATAACAGTATAATATTATTATTTCACAACTTGGTGTCGCACAGTTTTCAAGCGGTGTCCATTTTCACAGTACTGTTGTTTACTGAATGGTAGCAGTGTGTTTAGATCAGGGATGCCAAATATGGCTCCCTAGAGTTCCCTACTTCCTCCACCTCCTGTCAGCGACTCTGTTTTCATTCTGTTCTAATCAGTCATTAGCTGCAGAGGGTTCCGGTGGTTTCGTCATAAATTTTTTGAAATGCGGAATTTTCGTCACACATTATACATTACATTTTCGACACAGGCCTCATCGTCACACATTACATTTTCGACACTTAGTACTTCATGCATACAGTTAGGACTATCTGAAGAATAGCACAGGGAAGGAAATGAACAACTAAGAACACAGTCCACTCCTTATTGGCATTGGCTTTCGTTCCAGAGGAAGATACTCGTATTTGAGAATTTTTTGATGTTATGTTTTTATTTAACGACGCTCGCAACTGCTAAGGTTATATCAGCGTCGTCGGTGTGCCGGAATTTTGTCCCGCAGGAGTTTTTACATGCCAGTAAATCTGCTGACATGAGCCTGTCTCATTTGAGCACACTTAAATGTCATCGACCTGGCCCGGGATCGAACCCGCAACCTCGGGCATAGAAGGCCAGCGCTATGTCAACTCCGCCAACCAGGCCGACAGAAGAAGCTTTTGTCTGCTGATAGAAAATGTAGATGATTTATTGTCTGTAATCCTTAACTATGTTGAAGATAACTATATCAGAAGTCGTAGACGCGGTAGAGGACACCAACTATCAGTTTTACCTCCAAATATCTGGAACTATTATCAATGTACTCTTCACAATTTACCGAGAACAACTATAGTCGCGACGCTGTTATTCCCAGCGTGACTCCGCCTCTTTGCTTACATCTTAGAAACTGAAGGCTCTGTAAAGTCTAGGTAGGTAGTATCGTTCGCCATTTTTGTTCTTTCATTGCCGAGCTACCGGACGAGGGATCTATTTGCCACACCGTTAAACATTATCATGTCGTAGCTCCTATGATATTAAATCAAAGGCACTGTAATTCAGCAAATAATTTAGCGCCAAATAACGTCCTCATGTGCCTTCTGCGAACGCCAACGAAAGAGCCAAAATGGCGGGCGATTATATTACGTATTTATGGAGCCTCCATCTTCATCAGCGAATCACAAGACGCATACGTTTAAATGTAGTCGACCTGTAACGTGATTGGCTGCCGGTAATAAGAGCGACGGGACTATAATACTTGCGAAGCATGGTATAGGAGAATTAATAGGTACCTTGATGGGAAAACCACATCCTTTATTTTTTCTTGTTCTTCAATAACTACAGAATGAGGTAGCGGTAGATGACCGAGACATCGAAAGATTGAAGTTCGGCTTCTCACGCACCTAGAAGAGACAGTATCTCAGTACAGATGCCAGGATTTCTAGGATTGTGGAACGCTATGAGAATTATAAGAATAGTGACGATATTCTCGGTTATCTGCTAACGATTGGGCACAATATTGCTGGAAATTTTTAGATGTAAAATTGTACAATCTACTCTGAAAGAATATCTGTGACCATCTATGCCAGTGTTGAATTTTCCCGTGACAAAAACCATCATTGTGACTATATTACAATGTGACTACTTGCTCAACGTGATCAAAACACACAGTGTGATCATACTTAGTGTGAGAGTCCAAACCAGCATATCAGTATCGTAAGATATACTGCTCGGAAACTTTCGTCCACGCCCAAAATGGCCACCACGGACCTCTCCACCCGCGTAGCTTAAACTCAATGTCATGCTCGCATCGTAGTCGTATACCCGTTGGAACAAGACCACATTTATTTCGCCGTTTCAATCCTAGTACTTCTCTATGTGTTGGTCTGATTTTAAAGACGTATGTACGTCAAAACTGTGTTTATTAAAAAAAATCTTATATAATTCTCCGAGACTGTAGCCCTAATAATCTTCATAGGAAGCCAACGTTTGAGAACAGAATTTAATGTTATGTAATTTATTGAAATAAGAAGTGGTTATAATTAAACTTTGTCTACTGCAGCAGCTTTAGATGAAAGATATCAACATTCGGTATAAAAAGATATAGACTATTGCGTATCACAATTTCTGAGATTACTCATTACGCAGCAGTTAACATTACGCATGTACAATAACGTAGACCTATCGATTTCTCACTTCGATTCCTTGCAAGGTCAGAAGTTATTAACTCAAAATTACCGGATCTGCGCCTGCAAATTCCGATATTCTTCTGCATAGGGAACGAGAATATTTGTTGCGGCTGCACTGTAACGGGGTGTCCATCAATGCAGTCGCAGCTTCACGTTGTCAACTTGCCATTGCCTTTGTGAAAGTATATTTCTTATCCCAGCACTGTGTTCAACTTCTTTAGTTGAAGAATAATGAGGCGTTCAGAAGTCAACATGATTAATTCCACTTTTGGTTATTTCAGAGATTCTAAGTTGTCAATATACTAAATTGACCTATTTTCCGTGGTCAAAGTGATTAACTCCATAGTTCAGTAAAAAGACCACAGATTGCAGTATTCTTCTTGACTACATAACAGAATTAATTGTGTGTATTTAACTTTAACCTTGAATATCTCAAAATCTTTGGAAAAGGAGTTAATGATGTTGACTTCTGAACACCTCAGTTATGAATGTAATAGAAACTAATAATGACAATGTATTCAACAAAGTGAAGTGCTTTGTGTGGAGTATGAGGCAGAAACATGGACATTACAACGAAATGAAAACGAATAGAAGCATTTGAGATGTGGATATGGAGAAGAATGGAGACTGTGAAGTGGACAGACAGAATAAGAAATGAAACTGTGTTGAAAGGAATGGGTGATGAAACAATGATGCTGAAACTGATCAAGAAGAAAAAAAGGAATTTGCTGGGTCACTGGCTGAGGAAAAACTACCTACTGAAAGATGCACTGGGAAGGAATGGTGAACGAGAGAAGAGTGCGGGGCAGAAGAAGATATCTGATGATATTTGACGTTAAGATATGTGGATCATATGCGGAGGCTAAGAGGAGGGCAGAAAATAGGAGAGATTGGAGAATGTTGGTTTACAGTGAAAGACCTGCCCGTGGGCACAACGTGTATGTATGTATGTATGTATGTATGTATGTATGTATGTATGTATGTATGTATGTATGTATGTATGTATGTATGTATGTATGTATGTATGTATGTATGTAATGTAATGTAATGTAATGTAATGTAATGTATATATTTATTACAGTGGGCCTATATATTTTCGTTTTCGTTCTCTTGTAACTGAACGACAAACTTTGCACTGAATTTGCTTACTGTCCAGTTCATTCACAATATTTTACTTAATATTTTATTCGTTGCAACATATTGTTCCCGTTGTATGCACTGAATGACTGAACTCTCGGTACCTTCATAATTTTGTTATAACGTCGCTTCCTTAAGATCACTGTAAACGGTGGTTGTCTTATACTGAATGCAAACAGGGACTGCCTGACGTAGACTAGTAGTCACAACACTATGTACACATAACTTGTTTTTTGTTTGGGTTCCGAAACCGCCAGCCCTGATTTAATAACGCTACAACTGAACAGGTTCATATCTTCACCTTTTTGGGATGCAAAATATCTTATCATGGAGATATTGACATCAATGAAAAAAATAGCAAGATTTAAGAAAATAAATAGTACAATTAGAAGAAATCTGTCGATGAAAGCAAGGAAAGAAACTGTAATGAAACTATATAAGGTAATGGCGGTGTCAACCTGCATGTATGGAAGTTAAACAAGGACCATGACGAAAAGAGATTTACCCAGATTGCAAGCCGCAGAAATGAGATTCCTGGGAACAACAGCGGGGTATAGTATGATGGATAGGAAGAGGAACACAGATATAAGGAAAAAAACTTGGCGTTGGTTATTTGTTAAGGAAAATAGAGAAATATAAAAGTTCTTACATGTCATGCGCAGCGTATAAATGACTATCGCATTCCGAAACAAATAATGAAATTATAGACCAAGGGGACGGCGGACGGAGTTTATGTCGTTCAAGAAACGATTGAGAGACCAGGTATCTGAGGCGTAACAGGCTAAAGCCTAAATACTTGAAAATAATAATAATAATAATAATAATAATAATAATAATAATAATAATAATAATAATAATAATAATGTAATAATCATAATAATATCAGATACTTAACTAACAATAAATTGTGTACATTTTGATCACTTTCTGTAATTGAAAAATATTTACCAGCAGATGCGTGAGTAGAGTCCGTTCATTGCTACGCTTTCAATGCAACTATTAAGGAACACTATTGTTCACTAATCTTTCTCCTGCACTGGGTAGAATGAAATTAAGTGTATGTGTGTGTACGGAATCTGATGTATTAATGCAAGCTTTCAAGTAACCTCTTAGTTATTAATCGATAACATCCATTTTCACTCTCCGAGTTGAAAATAATGTAGGCATTATGTGTGCTTCCATAAATCACTCTCATAATGTAACATTGTGTCTTTGAAAGTAAATACTCAAGTAGATTTCTGTATATATTTTTGCATCTATAAATTTGCAATAAAAACAGCTTCTTACTCGACTATTACACTGGACAAATAAATATAGCAAAGCAACTTTTGCAATACAGATTAATATTTACACTGAAAAATGTCCCTTCTAATTGTTAATATAAATTTGTCATTTCAAGAAAAAAAGTGAACTTCAATTTTACTATTTAAATTAAGCTACAGTGTAGAAATAAATTCTGTAAATGACGTTTCATGATTATACTAGAAATACATTGAGGCAAAACAAACATTGAATGGCTTTTAAAGTGTTGTACATAAATATTGCATTAAAAGTACTAATGTAACTACATTTTTGGAGACAGAATATCTTTTCCCAATGGTGGGTACTTGACTATTCTACAGCATTCATCTAGAAGTGACACGCCGAAGTTGTAGTTCTTTTGTCCGCCTCTTTTAGTCTAATCCTCGGTGCATGCTTTTATGATCACTATAGCAATAAAAACGAGTGCTGACACTATTTCGCTATATCGTATGTTACTGTATTTTATAGCCTGTATTTGTTGCCAGCTCACAGTTCATGGAAATTGTAAATTATTATTTATTTACCTATAGGGTTTAGTACTATTCAAACACTTTATAATAATTAATAACTAGACGGCCGGCTTGAGATACTTTTACGGCGGCAATAGGTTGATGCACAACGGAGCTTTGACATGTGACGCTACTCTCGTAGGTACATTTTGTTAATAACGCAAAATGACCTGTCAGCCGTCCCGTTGCGCGCTGTAGGAACCGAACCTAAGCCAGCAGAGTACTGTGCGCAGTCATAGTGAACAGTTGTCTGACGTTATTGTCGAGGTTGTTTGTCACAGTGTTTACATGTACTGTAGAGCGTCTCGTTTAGGCACAGTGAAAACGTAAACAAAGTGCAGGTAACGTGTGGGGGAGGTCGAGCCGTACTATAAACACGAGGGATGCACAAGGTTTTAGTTACAATTAATTATATTAATTAACATTAATTGACACATTTTCCAAAAACACACAAAATTAAAGAATACAAATTGCATAACATCATATACACATTTTAACAAACAAGGAATTGTAATGTTGAAATAAGTCAATATAACAAATCAAATTTTGCTACTTCATCTATATGATGTTGTTTTCAAGCAGCTTTTTCTTTTACGGTAATGAATTTCATTCTCTGTATGATTAATATAATATCACCGTCTTCTATACTGTATCTGAATAAATTGAACTTTGAGAAGTGTTTTGTAATTTTGTTATGACTTTGATGTGTTCTTTGTAACGTGTTTGAAATGATCTGCCTGTCTGTCCTATGTAGAAGTTGTTGCAGGTGTTACATTTGAGTTTGTATACGCCTGTGTGGTTATATTTGTTTGTTTGTGTTGTTTGTGTGTTGACACGTTTTTGTAACGTATTGTTCCACAAAACACTTCCACATATACAGAACACATCACAAATGCTAACTACACCTACAGAGACATCAACACAGACATGGAAATTCTACACATCCAACCAAAAAGCCAGAAACTAAACACACTAGAACAATACGAAATATACAGACACACAAAAACAAATCCAAATGAAATTCTCAAGACACAACTCAATTTCAGAACACACACACTTTTTGACTCCACATTACACTACACAAACACACCCCCAAAGGAAACAAAACAAAAGGCGCCAAGACCAGCAACGGCCAGTTCTGAAGAAGGTCAATAACAGACCGAAACATGTTAACCAGGTACGATAGAATTTAACACGAGAAATATATTACATAATACATATTCCGAAACCTATAGTAAAATATTACCAATCATTGCCACCATTGCACTGACTCGTAACGGATATAATTACCCACTTTTGTGTAAAACAAATTATTACTGCGTATTATCACTATCTTATTCATTGAGGATCGTTGTATTATGTTTCTTTATTTCGATTCTGATACATAAATTTCCCAATACCAATTTATTAATTCCTAATGAACTGTGTTTTCATGTTACAACCGACAAGAAACAAAAGTCCAGTTTGCCAGGTGGCGATAAAAAAAAAACAAAAAAATGTGAGAACAAATTAATGAATTAGATGTACAAACAAGTGAATATTATTTGATATTTAAGTATAATAACATAGGGATGCCATTTGAAATTTCAAAGGCCCTCGAGATGTGGGGTGAAAATTAAAATGCAATTAACACTGGTTTTAAACTTTCCCTTCAATAACTAAATTGGCGTGTTTTTTTGTTTGTTTAAATTAAGTTAAATTGAAACAAATGGTTATTTAAACTCAGAGATTTTTTTAAATAAACGTCAGATGTATGTTATGTATGTATGTATGTATGCATGCATGTATGCATATATGTATGATGAGTCACTTAAAACTTGCACCGCAAATAGTTCTGAAGTGGAAGGAGATTTTGATGTGCGGTTTTCACAGAGTTGAATTATAAGCAAGGGATCGTATTTGTAGCCCATACACAGATTTTAATAATTATGATAAAGTATACGTTTTTACACAACGTACATTTTTTTAAATGGAACAATACCTATTGATATGAAAAAAAAATAAAACTAGAGTAAATTAGAATGTCAATGTTTTTTTTTTTGCAGGATTCTAGCTCAAATAGTTTACAAGAAATTGTATTTTAAAAATTGTAATATACACATACATACATACATACATACATACATACATACATACATACATAGTGTCTCCTATTTATCTTGCTCACTGAAATTAAATTTTTCTTACTCGTATGTGCCAAATGAAAAATTGTTTATAACAAAAGTTGTTTAAGTAGAATGGAGATTTAATACTATGGGCATATCTTTCTTATAATCCTATTCATTAAGGAGATATAGGTGATGACTTCATTTGTTTAAATGGCACCATGCACATTTCATTCTATGAATCATTTAATCTTTTCAACGGCTGTTCAAAAATACGTACTCACAATGTGCATTGAGGGGTGCAAAAGAATATGGAACTCATAGTGTACGTGCTTATTGCAAGCCCGAGGGATGACACATTGTAGCATTGAAGTATCGTTATTGGGCTTAATTTTATTAATAATACCGAAATGGCATACGATATGTCCGTAAGAATCATCTTTCCTGATTTTTTCGAGGTCATACATTTGAGGAACAGAATGGCTATGTGATACCGGGATGATGTATGCCTAGCACATAACACCTTAAGAACCTGTCGTGTTCTATACCGAAAATATCCTGGTAGGTGGATTGGACGTGGTGGACCAGTTAGTTAGCCTACTCGTTCTTCTGACCTTAATTAAGCCACTTGACTTTTTGGGGGGGGGACTGTCAAGGACGCTGTTTATCGAAATGTTTCAGCAAAATCAGAGGTCATGCAGCAGTGTACTATATTGCTCATGCTTGTACATCGATTCAGTAGACAACTTTAGAACGATCTATGGAGACATTCATGCATTCAAAGATTGTAATTATGCATTAATTTCAATAGTCACCAATTTGAGCAGAACATGTAAATGTTCGTACATTGTGAATTGCATTTTCTTTTGCGCCTCTCAGTGTTTTGTGTATTAGAATAGTCCATTGTGATACATTTTTGAACACAGGCCTTCAAAAGGTTTAATGATTCCTTGAGTAAAAAGTACATATTGCCATTTAAAGAAATGAAGTCATTACTCGTATCTTCTTTATAAACAAGGTTGTAAGAATGATATGCTCATAGCATTAATCTCCCATCGTACTTAAACAACATTTGTTTGAAACAATTATTTTGGGTGAGCCATATTCTTGGCTGTCGGCTGACAAGGATATTTTTCTGTTTTAAAATAATTCAAAGAATTTAATTTCTTAACGGATATATTCCTTTAATATAGGCCTATTATGATACCAAACTATCCAATTCAGAAAGTATTCCTGTAATTTGTGTTTGTACACGTGGCTAGATGACGGATCAGCCAACAGGAAACAAATGGGGGTTTTAATGAAATAGTTGTACGAGAAAAAAGTAGAAAGTAAAATAGAAATTATAACATGCGCGGAGATGGAGGAGAGAATAAAATGAATTTAACAGGCATAAAGTGAAGTGAAAGTAAACGGAATGAAACACTGAGGATGAAGATTGATATAGAGGGGTCAATATGGAAAGTACTCTTTTCTGGCGCAGTGATTTTCAAGCGATGGCCGCAGCCCCATGGAAGTCCGCAGAGCATTTAATGGGGGCCCGAGAACAAAAAATACTAGTAAATAATAATAATAATAATAATAATAATAATAATAATATCATCATCATCATCATCATCAAAATAACTGATTTCAGTATATGAGCGGAATATGAAGATAAAAAAAAAATCTCGTGCAAATCTGAAAATTTGACCAACAGGGAGATCATTGACGCCCTACGAAGAAGCGGCTGGAAAATTTCTTTTAGGTCTTAATAATTCATTTATGACTATGATATGACTGGTAGGTAGTGATAATGATGATGAGACGATAAGGATAAAGTGTTGTGCTCTGTTTTTTCAGTACCCAGTGTTCTGGTTTTTCACTGCCCAATCTTCATTGTTTCTCTTTACTGATTCTTAATTTTCTTTGTTTGATTGTCTGTTTGTTTCTTTCTTTCATAACGACTTCCACTCCAAGACGGTATAGGGAAAGATATACAAGGTGGTATCATTAATTTCAGAGAGTTATTCTTTGATGTACGTATTTTTAAAAAATGTTGAATACAATTTTGCTCGTTTTTGCTTCAATCCGAGAGCATAGCGTGTTTTGGGAAAGCCATTGATTTAATTCCAAGTATGCTAAGTGAATTTAAGAGAGCAGTGTATTAAGGTAATAAATGACTTAAGTTTAGTTTTGTCTTTTAAATATGCAAAAATTTGATCTGAACAAATGGAACATTGAAAAATTCCTCCCCAGAAAGAAAAGTTTGATTTGTTTGGATCAAATTTCTGCATATTTAAAGAACAAAACAAAAATACCTTCAATAACTTACCATCATAATACAATGTTCTCTTAAATTGTCTGAGCATATTGGGAATTAAATCAATGGCTTACCCAAAGAACTCAATGAAATGTTTCATATAAAACAATTTTTTATCTCGGAAGGAAGCAAAAACGAAGTAAATTGTATTAAAGTCTTCTGTTCGAAATATCTCAAAGAGTAACACCCTGGAATTAATGACGTTACTTACGATTCACCCTGTATACTATAACTTATCTATGGACCAGCACTTGATAGGTAACATCGCGGACTTCCCTGGTCGTGTGGATATCACGTCACAGGGTCACCACTGAGACAACAAAGGACAGTACAATACAGGGAACAAGCACCACTTAGTTTGAATGTGATTAAGTTTCACTATTACAGTGAGGGGAAATGCAATAGTGGAGAAGTCAGAGGAATTGTCTCTAAACCAGTACAGTTGAATGGCTGACTACAAAATAGTGTAAGATATTAAAAATGATTTTATTTTGTTCGTAGAGTTGGCTTACTCGGCCTGCAGCCTCGTTTCGCAAACATCCTTACTCTCGAAATAGTATGCCTTTTTTAACGCTTTCTTCAGAAATAACTCTTTCAGCATGCCGTCTGTCTCCCTCGTGACAGTGATTTCATCTACACTCTTACACGGATTTTGTGCACATTCAGCATCTACGAGTGAGTTCTACCAGAAATGCATTATAATAGACCACCGACGTAGCTCAGTTGGTGGTGCGTTTATTGCTGATTAAAGACCGCGCTCGGGTTTGGGTTCGAATCACACTAATTACCAGGTTTGCTTTCCTGAGCAGGATTTCCAAAAGAATAAGGTTAATGTCTGGTAATCCAATGGAGCATCCTGGGATTCATTTCCTTACGAGTTTAATCAATACTAGATAATCTCGAAGTTGATACAGCGTCGTTAAATAAACAATAAATAATAATTTAAAATTTTATTCTTTTCATAATACAAATTACCAATTTACTTGGAAAGCTTTTAAAATGTTCTACATTTTTTTCCTCTACATAACAGATCTTCATAAATTAATTGATATAAGGTAAGCAGTGCGTCTCAAAACTATTTAGTATCAGAAACATTACCTACTGTTGTATATAATTATAGAAGCATCGTGTAGTTCTTCAAACAAAAAAATCGTTTTCGAAGCAAAAAAGTGTATATGAATTGGTTTCCACAATATTCCGGTACGTTATCTGATCTTTACGGAAGTACAGCAGAAAAGAATTAGACTGAAATTTTGTCTAAGAACTACTTAATAACTCATACCTTAATATTTACAATTATGTTGAAATATTGAATGTTTTATATGTGACCTTGACATATGGAATTGATATTATTGAGAGCATCAAGGGAAGAGTAATCCTTGTTATTTTGCATTGTACTGATGGCTTTGTCAACGATTTTTTGGGATATTCACTCGATATTAGGGTATTAGTGAAGGATTACATTTCATGCAGTACATACATTTTTTGTATATGGTAATACCTCTATTATGGAGAGCGTGTATCATATCTCTTTTGACAGGAATGGGGCGGTTAGATTCTAAATAGAGATGTCATCCTGTGTGTATGATTTTCCTATAAACCATAATAGATAGTCTTTTTGGTCTTCAGTGACTACCACATATGGAATACATTTTGTTCTATTTCCCATCGCAAATTACATTGATAGTCTCGACGAGTTCTGATGATGTAAGAGACCATTTAACAATTGGATACCATAAGGCGAGATGATAAAAGTGACATGCACATACCGCAACCATGCTAAAGATTTATGACTGATGGAGGATGAAGCCATTTTCTCAAAATTATTCCATTTAAGTGGTAGAAGTATTTGCATCCTGCAATGCGAATCATTGCTTGTCCACAGTAAACACAAAGAAGCCACAGATAGGTATTTCTCAGATGATCTCTCCCCTGATTTTGGGTTTCAAGATTCTTTCTTTTACCGGTTTTACCGTTTACCTTTCTAACACATTTTAACCACTTTACATTATATGGTATTCTACTCAGTTTCACTCTTTTCATGCATTGACATTTACTTTCTTTCACTTCCTGTAAGTAATAGCGTAGTCGAGAAAGTGTAGAACAGTCCCATGGGATGGGAGTTCAAGAATTGGCGACTTGGGCTACCGTAGCGCCTCAATACGACGACTTGACCTAACAATAATCTGGCCACTGGCAATCGTTGGCCACTCAAGAATATCCCGCTGTTTGTAACGATGCCAAGGAGTGGGATACTCTTCTCACCCCATTCTTCATTCACTTGAAGACGGAAAATACTATATAGGCCTACTAGAGAGCTCCAGAACAGCGTTTAGAACCGGTTTATATTCGAATGGTCAGAGAACAACCTACTTTCAAGCGATTACTCCTGATGTTTTCTAGGGTAGACAGAATACCAGGTGCACTTCATCATACAAGAACTCTGATAACATTTTCTGAGTACACAAATAGAGTAAAAATTGAAGAAATTTTACTTTTCCTAATTATAAAAAAGTATTAGTTTAAATAATTGATTGGACACTTGGTACATTTATCTTCATAACTGAATGGGTTATTTATGAAAGGGCCTAAGTCTTGAATACTAAATTGTTAGCAATTTAAGAAAAACTGCTTACAGGGCGAAATTTTGAAATTAAGGCTGAAATAAAAATTGTATCATAAATTCTACTAAGCATTAGAGTGTGAAACTTAGTCCTCTTCATATCTAAATCGATGCATCTACATCTAAAGAGCAGTTATTGCATTACAAACTCATTTTCACAAAATTAGGGGCTTAGGCCCTTTCATAAATAACCCATTCAACTAATATTAAATCAACTAATGGACACCGGTAACAATAGTAATATGCGTTACAAGAGCGGTATGTTAAAGTTTTCATGTTCGAGGAAAAGTTTGAAAAAGCGAAACGTAGTTGAGCTTTTTTAATTTCCGAGAATTGAAAGAAAACATACCGCTCGTGTATCGTACATTATTTGTGCGAAGATCGTGTATTACATACCTGAAAGAGGAATTCCTAATTAGTTGCAATGAAATCTCCATCTTGGTTTCTGTTCAATGACGGCAAATTTGCAAAACAAAAATATCTATCTTCAACATTGTTGCTTTAAAATGTTTTCTGTGTTTACTACAGTCCAACAGGCCGTCATTTACGTCTGTCTTTTTTTCCCCCAGTCTATAAATGCGAACTTAAAACAAATGGTAAAGTTATGTAATGATTTAGAGTTTACTTAAATTTTGCAAATATTTAAAAACAATAATTAACAGTGCAATTTAGGTGAAATTGCAGTGGTAAGTTTCCAATTTATAATTATTACTACATTGAACGTCTCTAAAAATAATATGTTAAAAGCCTAAAGCAGTAAAATCAATATGTCACTTAAGCGGTAAGAAGAGGGAAATTATGTTTGTTAGGTTGGGAATATTGAATGTGGAATTTTAGACTTTCCGCGGATTGGTTTTGTGCGGAAACCAAGCAAATACGCACGATCTCGCACAAAGGAAATTAGCGTAATCCATATGTAAAATCTGACATGTAAACAAATGCAAGAATAAAATAAATTACAATTTCTTACAAAATAGAAGAGTAAATAAGTATAAACTTACTATTGTAACGTTCATACTAAAAATCAAAGTGCATAGGTTACCTCTAAAAGAGTAGTTGTTAATACAGCCTATGTCTTTTAATTATTCTAAGTGGATGTATTATTAATTAAGTAATGAATCATTTTTAAGGAGATAAGTTATTAACAAAAATAAAAACACTCTCAAGCTATAATGATTGTACCTTCATGATGCGTGCTGTTGCTTCTGACTATGCTGAACTGCAATACCTGGATTTATGAATGAATGAATGAATGAATGAATGAATGAATGGGGAGAGAGGAGGAAATATCAATTAAAAGGTTCACGATGATAATCGCGTCCTTGCAACGATTCTTGGAACTCCTGGATTGCTCAATGTCGTCTGTCTTTCATGATCCAGAGCCGTCCACCTGAGAAAGACTCAGACATTCGTTAAACCGAACACTGGATCACTCCGCGAGACGGAAGAGCTTTGCATACTGTCTATAGAGCCAGGCGTTCTGTAGCAATAAGTATATCATTTATATTTTTCGTAACCGGTTGTGCATAACTCTAATATACACTCCATCTACTGAACATGTCCACACCTGTGGAGTAACGGTCAGCGCGTCTGGCCGCGAAACCAGGTGGCCCGGGTTTGATTCCCGGTCGGGACAAGTTACTTGGTTGAGGGTTTTTCCGGGGTTTTCCCTTAACCCAAGATGAGCAAATGCTGGGTAACTTTCGGTGCTGGACCCCGGACTCATTTCACCGGAATTATCACCTTCATCTCATTCAGACGCTAAATAACCTAAGCTGTTGATATAGCGTCGTAAAATAACCTACTAAAATAAAAAAATCTACTGAACAACATGAATTTGGCATAGCCTACTTCATTATCAATGAAAAAGTCCAGTCTACCCATGTAGCTATACCTCTTCCAAACAATGCACCTCTGCTTTTTCCCTCATTTAAATCAAATGGAAAAATTCCCATCACAAATATTCACTTACTCATGGCTAGGAGTGAAAGTTAACATGTGGGTTTCTCAATAATGTTTTTAATTCCTGTTGCTTCCTATGAATCCTAAAGAGTCCGTCAAATGTATTCATTTCGTACTCTGTGTTGCCAATGTCTTCGTCTCTCTCCTTTTTTTGCAATCCTCCAGGTTCCTACCATTTGAACAGTTCTAACTCGTTGAGTGTACCAGCTGATGGCTTCCTTTTCATTGGGTCTTACTAGTTTCCATCTTCTCTTTCGACATGTAAACTTAATGGCGGTGGATTGGCTGAGGCAAGTGAGGCGCGACCTCAGTTAATTTTTACTTTATTTTATTTTGCTAATACTTGTAACATAAAATATAGGCCTTGTTGGTTTAATTAAACTCAAATTTTGGGTTTTTATAGGCCAACAATATATTATTTGAATGAAGCATATAGCGTTGTAGAAGTATTTGAGAACTTTGTAATGCATATAGACCTGTTCTACAGTAAAATTTGTTCTCGAGGCCTGGAATGTTCATATCGGTTCTGACTTCTGCATTTCGTAACCTATGTTTTTGCGGGCTTTGAGGTTGCACTTGAAAAACTGAAAACTACAAATCAAGCGTTCAGGTATATACTGGTGTGCACATAGTGCAGTTTTGTCGTCCGTGGTTTTGTTGTACTACACTCTATAGTGAATGAAGTATTCAGACACCTACAAACTTGTAAGAAATATTATAATAATTATATATTAATGCACTTGTTTACAAGAAACATTTTTTCTTTATATACTGAAGTGTAGGGAATATTCAGTATTGAGAAGAAAATGTAAAATTTGTACATTTAAAAAGACACGTTTAAGTCACCTAAGATGTGTAATTGTGTAAATTGAACGCGTAAGTAAAAATTATTGGAACATGCAAATCAAGCTTTCAGGTATAACACCCTGTAAAGTTGATTTGAATAATTTCGAGGGAAAAATTGTTCCGGTTAATACCAGAGATCCCGAGTTCGATACCCGGCTCCGCAACAATTTTTCCCTCGAAATTATTCAAATCAACTTTACAGGGTGTTATACCTGAAAGCTTGATTTGCATAATATACGTCACTGTTCGTTAACAGAACACCACACTTGTATGCCCGGTTTCTGGTACACCTCAGTTAATTGTCAGTTACTTAACTACACTTATAAATTGAACTGCACTGATAACTTTCATGAGTTTCCGAAAAGTTAAATGTAGATTTATCAGATCTTGTAACTAACAGTTGAGGTAACTTCAAGTTCAATATCTCTTGTTGTCCATGTCTCTAGTATTTTGTGAGTGATTTTTTAGTTATGTATAGTTATGTTTATTTGCAGAAGTTTTCAGTAGTAGCCTAATATAGCAGTGAGCTCTGTACTAATAAGAGCAAGGCTTTTTAATTAAAGAACCGTGTGATAAACGATAATGCACATGTACACTTCCATCTCAATCGTAATGTGATTTAAAAAATAAATAGTTGTTGGTATTTGGCGTGATCATCGAGGTACCGGTAAATAATACTAATGCAGAGAGGGCTAAATGTAATTTCTGCCACAAAACTGTAACCGCAGTCAGCTGTGGTGTTATGGCAGCCATATTGGTAATGTAAATGTACATTCGTCCATATGAATGCTTTCATGTGTTCAAATAGACTTTTCGGAGACCGAAATACCATTGACATTGGTAGAGCACACAAGAATAAAATATTCCTTGACTGACGTCATAGAATCTGAAGTTTATGACGAAAATAAAGCTTAAGACATTCGAAAATATCTTTACAAATACACATTATTATCCTAATATGTCACAAAAAGCAGAACATTTACCTTGAGTTACGTAAATAAAACGCCAAATTTTTTTAACAATACCGATAATATAGTAAATTAATTAATTCCGGTTTATATTAATATTTAATATCAGTTATTATAGTTTACGAAACAGTAATGCAGTAGCGCCGCATGTCGGTAATTGTTCGAATCAGTATTAACAGCCAGGTAACTACTGGCCGAGGCACAGTTACCAGCTGAAGCACAGGTAACTCTAAAGATTACGATAACTGTTGTT
Source organism: Periplaneta americana (assembly GCF_040183065.1). Classification (NCBI taxonomy): domain Eukaryota; kingdom Metazoa; phylum Arthropoda; class Insecta; order Blattodea; family Blattidae; genus Periplaneta; species Periplaneta americana. Next base: position 80,434,921 of record NC_091117.1, read on the forward strand.
TCGGAAACTCGTTTCAAACATATCAGCGCGTTAAATCGTAGAGAACTCTGTATGTACAGGTAACTGTCTTTCCAGAAACCGGACATAAGTCACACAGAGTTAGTGAGCACTCAATGTTGATTGCTTGCCGGTTGTCAGCCCACTTTGAGTTCTGTGAATATAGAGGGAAAAATTGGATCGGTGTCTGGTAGAGTTCCCGGGTAGCTCAGTTGGTAGAGCGTTGGTACGTTTAACCAAAGGTCCCGGGTTCGATACCCGGCCCCGGAACAATTTTTCCCTCGAAGTTATTCATTATTGGAACAGTTCAAACGCCAGTGACAATTAGACCTATGACTACCACTCGCTTGATCGTGGGAACTTCTTACAACAATGGAGTTCAATCTCCAGCGATGAAAGAAAATCTTGGAAAGTATGAAAATAAGAAATGTAGAAAGAGAACTGCGAGAGAAGCCTAAACATTTTTTGTAATAAACCTTCACAAGAGCGACTCTGTTAGTTAAAACAAAACAGGGAATATGAAAAGGTTCAATCCTAGTCTCTTTATTGGAAAATTTTTAATTGGTTCAACCACAGAGAGATAAAGTATACTTCATGAAATACGTAGTACTAGTTTCGCAAGGTTAGGAAATCGTGTTGTGTTACCGTTTAATTAGATTACTGAATATTGGAAGCCAGTTTCAGATTCGATGCGAGTCTTTGAATATCAGCAGAGTCATTGCTTTCATCCGAGACGAAATAAATTCACCATCCTTATAGATTTAATTAAATTTTACTGCATATTTTGTTTTTATCGACATAAATACGCAGCCAGTACAAATATAACGAAACCTAAAACCATAACAATTCTTAAAATTTAGCATATGTGAAAGAAGATACTCTTTTATTTCTTGCCCGTGGGTAATAATTCTAATGAAGCTTTCAAGTACCACTTTAAGAATCAGAGTATACGTTGTAGGGAGTGAAATAATTTTCATTCCACTGCAAAAAAGTCCCACATTGCTTATTCCGGTTAGAGACAATATTTTCTTCACTCACTGTAAATAATTCTTAGAAACAAATTTGTGAATGCGTTTTTTGTTGCATCTGATTGAATAGCTTGCTTCTTTGTAAAACTAAAACTCTACACTTCTTACACAGTTGTTGCGAATTTTTGCAATAATATAAAAATTAAGAGCAGATTTTTTTTATTTTGAACTACAATTGAATTTTGGCCTCTGCATGTAAGTTTTTTTTTTTTTTTTAAGATTTTATATGTCTTAGGTTCCTAATAATCCCTATTCAACACTTATTTTCCTATGTAGAAAAAGTCTTGAAACTAGACAATGGATAAACTTTATTTTTTATTTAGGATTTAGTGAAGAACTGTTTCAGAACATGAGAGGGGTGTCAGTAGGAGGAAGAAGAATAAAGTGCATACATTTGCTGATGATCTGGTGTTGTTAGCAGAAGAGGAGACGATACTAAGGGATAAGCTACTGTAGCTAAATGACAGACAGCTGTCAGCAGTATGGGATGAAGATAAATGCAAACAAGACGAAGACCATGGTTGTCGAAAGAAATATAACAAAGATAAACTTGCGACTACTAAATGAAGCAGTAGAGCAAGTGGACAGCTTCAAATGCTTGAAGTGTACTATAAGCAGTAACATAAGCTGCAGCCAAGAAGTCAAAAGGAGGACAGCAATGGCAAAGGAAGCTTTTAATAGAAAAAGGAGCATCTTCTGCGGACCTCTGGAAAAATAACTACGGAAGAGACTAGTGGCTGTGCTTAGGATGGAGTGGAACAAAATCCTAAGGGGGGCCAAGGCTAGACTAAAAGGGCCGGAGTGCCGAAGAAGAAGAGACTAGTGAGGTGTGGAATTGTATGGGACAGAAAATGGACATTACGACGAAGTGAAGAGAAGCGACTAGAATGATTTGATATGTGGAGAAGGATGGAACGTGAGAAATGGACAGATAGAATAAGAAATGAATCTGTGTTGAAAAGAGTGGGTGAAGAAAGAGTGATGCTGAAACTGATATGAAAGAGAAAAGTGAATTGATTGGGTCACTGCTGAGAAGAAACTGCCTTATGAAGGATGCACTGGAAGGAATGGTGAATGGGAGAAGAGTTAGGATCGGAAGACGATATCAAATTATAGACGACATTAAGATATATATATATATATATATATATATTGCCCTGGCGCAGAACACTTGTATGTATGTAAAAATTATGGTTTATTTAACGACGCTCGCAACTGCAGAGGTTATATCAGCGTTGCCGGTGTACCGGAATTTTGTCCCGCAGGAGTTCTTTTAGATGCCAGTAAATCTACTGATATGAGCCTGTCGCATTTAGACACACTTAAATGCTATCGACCTGAGCCGGGATCTAACCCGCAACCTCGAGCATAGAAGGCCAGCGCTATACCAGCTACGCTACCGAAGCTGACTATGTATGTATGTATGTTTTTATTTTCTATGTAATACATGTACATACATTATTTTGTACATATTACTGTTTTTACATTCAGAAAATTGTACGGAGGCTCATGGTTTTTCAATTTGATGTAGTTTTTCCTTAACATGAAGAAATTTCCTATTCACAATTTGGGACTTCCAACCATTGAATTGAATTTGAATTGAATTTTGGGAGGGGAGCACTACGGCCCAGCACTGTGACCTTTCACGATTTATTGCGCTTACCCTCGAGCTAGGCGAATTTTCAAACTCACGCCGGTTGACTTAACTAAGATTCACTTTGTACGCAGGTTTCGAGCAGGCAACCTCAAGCTCCAAAATTTAAAGGTTAACACATCTGACTGTGGGCCTGGGTTCAAATTCTATTTTGGTGCAAGTTATTTGGTTGGTGTTTTTTCCGTGTTGTTTCCTGAACCAATTGAAGTAGAATTACTAGATACTTTTCGGCGTTGGGCTTCGGACTCACTTCGCATCATTAATTCACATATCATCACCATCATCATCTGTATAATAGCCCGGGTTAAGTTCAGGCACGGCCGTTAAGCTGCAAGTGTTATTCACAGAACAGGAGTGATAAACACAATAAACCTCAGGCTGAAGTGTAAGCCTTCAAATCCCTTCTACGTAAAAAAAAGCTCCAAAATATTTCTATGGAACGAACCAGGAGATATGGTCTTAAGAGAATTATTATCCTCTCTAGCTACAAACTGAGTGTTAGGCCTATATTTTGTTAACAAATCAGGAGTAATCCGCACTTAATGGCAAGAGCCAGCTCAGTTCAGAAGAAAATGTGATGATTATTATAGTGTATCTCGGTAAAACGCTCCCAATTTGTTAAGCATCTTCGGTTACATAGGCCTATGTTAGCTACTTCTCTAACGCGACTAAAGAAGCTCCGAAACATGACAGCTGAAAAAAATGGTATACCGCATAATTATTTTAACTTCAACTTTGGGCTCACTCTTGTAACGGACATCACTAGGAGTATTTTTTTTATCAATAGGGTAAAAATTACTATTGAAGGAAGTAAAATATTTCTCAGCTTCCATAAAGACTAATATAATGTAGACAAAATGACGCCGTACAACTCACAACTTTCAGGAATTCGAGCAGGGAACCTTCCTTATCTTACTAAATTTCAGGCTATTTTGCCTTTATTTATCAGTTTATAGCAATATGTTAAATGAGCCGTGATATAAGTTATTTCTTTGACAGTCTGGGTTAACATAAAAAATATATTTTTTATATTAATGGTAAAATTGTCAATTTCATTTTAACTATTACCAGTCGGTGGATAGTATGTATGTATGTATTTATTCACACTGCAGTGGGTATATACCCGGTGGCAGTGGTAACTAATTACACTCAATAATGACAATAATAAACTTATTAATTAAAAATACAATTAATACTAACAATAATAATAATAATAATAGTAATAATAATAATAATAATAATAATAATAATAATAATAACATCATCAGGGAATACACTTAATTAAATGAAACGATCACTTAAAATAACATTTGAAATAAATCTAATTTGTATCTTAAAACTAAGATCGAACTAAAACCCACGAGTATGATATGTTCATATCTGCACAAGTACCTTTCAAATTACACTCATTTCGCGAGGGAGAGATAAAATGCTACATTGCGCTGTATTTGATACAACATTTATTTTAATCCTTCTTACGCTTAATACATTGACCAGACCAATAGGATTTCTCTTGAATTAATAACATAAAATGTACTTACACCCTGAAACATATTATTTTTTCCTGTTGAAGCGTCGCTCTCCTTTCCTGACCAAATAGTTTGCGTACTAGTTAGCATGATAAGTCGATTAATTTCACTGCAGATTAATTAAATTGTTTCACAAGATTCAATAGTTCGCTGCATTATTATATTTCATAAATGAACAGGGTCAGCGCGTTTGGCCGCGAAACCAGGTGGGCCACCTGGTGGGTTCGATTCCCGGTCGTAGCAAGTTACCTGGTTGAGGTTTTTTCCGGGGTTTTCCCTCAACCCAAGATGAGCAAATGCTGGGTAACTTTCGGTGCTGGACCCCGGACTCATTTCACCGGCATTATCACCTTCATCTCATTCAGACGCTAAGTAACCTAAGCTGTTGATAAAGCGTCGTAAAATAACCTACTAAAATAAAAATAATAAATGAACAGGGTACTTCCTAAGAGTAATGAAAGCCTATTGGAGTTGATGTATATTCATATTTGAGTCGTCCTCAGTGGCGGTTCCTCGGGGGAGGGAAGGGAGGAACGTCCTCCTCACATTTTCTTCTTTTGAAAGTAAATACCAAATAAAATATGTGCCTTGAAATTCGAGGAAGATTCGATAATTTTTAAGTTCACAGCTATAAGAAAAACTCGGTTGATCGAATTTTAAACGACGCGCGTTCATGTGCTGTAGAAAACTGTGAGAAAGATGCGAGATTGTCTGTGTGGAGGAAAGGCACTCCATTCCTCCTCTACTGAAGTTAACACACATAGACAACAGCGCACTAGCGGCCAAAGAAAGAAGCAGAGTTTTAAAGCAAGTAAATGAACGGAGAGGGAGGAGATCCTCCTCTGAATCAGTCATGGGCTGGAAATAGAAACCGACTGGTCGTGTAGCAAGCTCGCTACCGCTGCCATCTAACGATGCTGCATTCAACCACGCTATAACACATCTAGGAGGAGACACAACAAAAAAAATTAATACAACGCTATGAAAGACACCATGTAAACTTTTTTTAAATTATAAATCAAAAATATTATTCATTGCACTTTATATAGGCTACTATTCATGGTTTGAAACTTTCGTGGATATTTGAAAGTTAAAGTCGGGTTTATGTAAAACAAAGAGGAAGTAGTTCTACGTAGTTGGCCGCTGAAATTCACTTCTATTCAATGTTTACTAGACAGGGCAAGACCCAAGCTATCAGTTTTCTACAAATATATTTGAAACTGAAAGTAGGTACTCCAAACTACATCATTTTTAACATAAAAAATTAATCGGCCACCGGCAGCTTTGAACAATAATGATAGTATGATTTTACAAGAACTGACATTCTTCAAAAGCATGTGATACTGAACTTGTAAAATGTACGTGTGGCAACACAGACCACGTGGGTGGGTGCGGTGTTCTCACTTTCCTCAGATTATTTCCCACTCCCATTTCCGGTTACGAGTTAGTAGCTGGTCTCTTCCAACACGTGTTATGCTGTAGTGTGCTAGAAAAATGCTACGAGGTTGTAATTTCCTTGCAATTGTTAATTTGCGCAATTATTCAACAATGAATGGAAATGAAACATAATATATTTTGGACAATTTAGGAAACTCAGTTTACAAGAACAGATTATTGCTATACAGAAGGGAAGGCCAACCCCAACACTACCTGGTCTTACATGTATGCATGTAGGCTAATTTGTAGCATGTTTCATTCAAGAAGGTATCATTTCGTGCTGTTAACTTCTTTCCTCCTCTTAAGAAATATGCAGGAGCCGCCACTGGTCGTCCTTCATTGCGAACACTTTTCCGAGTAGTTCGCGCATGAAACATTACCCTCAATGTTGTTCACTGCGAGTGACGTCACCACTTTCTCCTACACTGGTCTGAACGCTTCTCCCGCCCTTCTAAATTACCAAGCAAGCTTGCTCCGAATTCTGAATGGTCCGAGCAATTAGGTTTTGTAGAAATACATTTATCGATTTTCATAGAAAATGTTCTATTTACATGAAACTATTTATATCTAACCATTGTATAGAGCATAATTCTCCTGCTAATCAGAGTTTTTTTGTGGTTAATTATCCCCTTTTTCATACTTGGTGATTTTAATTTAATAATTACGTTGCATCCACTAGATTTATCTAACTACGATTACACTCCTTTCAACTCCTCCTAAGTGACGCTTGTGTTGTACTGGTGTATGCATTAGTTTTAAAGTTAAATTACTGAGTATTTTTGTAGATTCAACGAATATTCCTCCAGTGTTAAAGTCACGAGTTAAGGGCATTCACCAACACATGGATGAAGTTGGATCTATAAGAACAAAGCTCCTAAAGTATTAACGAGGAAAACTCTAGATCAATTAACGTCAACTAGGATTATTTCAAAAGCATAAAAGTGCATTTTACAGGTAATTTTTTTACAATATGTTGAAAGTTCGTCATGACTATTGGGTCATGAAATCGCTACGGACGTACTTACTAATGAAAAATAAAAATATGTTGACAATTAATGCAGTAGGTCATATGCAACATCAATTAATTTTGTTTAAAATCCCAAACGTAGCAAAAGAAATAAAAACTGACAGGGGATTCAAGGAAATTACAATTATGGTGTGAAACATCAATACTCAAATTAAAATAATAGAAAGCAATATGTATTTTCTTCAACATTGTACAGTAATGTATTTCATTTGATATTATTTTGTTTATATACATAATGCATATAGGCCGACCCAAATGACTTTTGCCTGCACAATTTGATTTAAACTTTACTTATAAGCATTGTTCATTTACTTGTTTCATACATATAATTAATCTGTGATACAACAGAATTCATACAAACAAGAAAATCAACACTCCTAGCAAACACCATATCAATACTTACTTACTTACTTATTGGCTTTTAAGGAACCCGGAGGTTCATTGCCGCCCTCACATAAGCCCGCCATTGATCTCTATCCTGAGCAATATTAATCCAGTCTCTACCATCATATCTCACCTCCCTCAAATCCATTTTAATATTATCTTCCCATCTACGTCTCGGCCTCCCCAAAGGTCCTTTTCCCTCCGACCTCCCAACTAACACTCTATATGCATTTCTGGATTCGCCCATACGTGCTACATGCCCTGCCCATCTCAAACGTCTGGATTTAATGTTCCTAATTAAGTCAGGTGAAGAATACAATGCGTGCAGTTCTGTGTTGTGTAACTTTCTCCATTCTCCTGTAACTTCACCCTTCTTAGCCCCAAATATTTTCCCAAGCATCTTATTAACACCCTTAACCTATGTTCCTCTCTCGAAGTGAGAGTCCAAGTTTCACAACCATAAAAAAACAGCCGGTAATATAACTGTTTTATAAATTCTAACTTTCAGATTTTTTGACAGCAGACTGGATGATAAAAGTTTCTCAACCGAATAATAACAGGCATTTCCCATATTTTTCTATGTTTTTTAAATTCCTCCTGAGTATCATTTATATTTGTTACTGTTGCTCCTAGATATTTGAATTTTTCCACCTCTTCGAAGGATAAAGGAATGGGACCATATCAATATATAAATTTATTGCAATGAAGCCTCAATTTTAGGCAGGGAAAATGTCTTGTTTACCTATTCCTTATAAGGCAGTAGAGGGTGTGGAGTGAGTGAACGAAGGTGAGACATTCGTGTACAGTTGTCTCTTGGTAATAGTCGAGCGTTTCGTATTGAGTGCAACCACACTTAAAAGAAAACATAAATTCGTACTCGATGAAAACTACGTTCGCTGTGATAAGAGACTAAAGAAAGGTTAAAGTGTGACAAACTTAGCTATAGAACTGTCCACACCAGAGAGTACATTAGTGAAGTGGAAGAGGAGTATTACTGGCAACAATAATTTTGGTACTATTTCCAGTTAAATTCTTGAAGATAGAAAGAGACCAACTATAAACAATGGACAGATTATGCTCTTTCTTTGCTCTCTCAAAAGGATCAGTATGTAGGCCCTACTGTGATATACATATAAAGAAAGTATATTTTATGCGGTGATACAAGCAATAATTAACTTTATTTTATTTATGAGTATTTTTAATTTTCTAGAGTGCAGAGTTCTTCCATAAAAAAAGATGTCACAAAAGTTTAAAATTTTTCTTTGTTTTAATAATCGTCCATTTATTTATCAGATGTTTAAATTCAACCATATAGACTCATTTATTTTAAAATATGCCTATTTCTTACATTCTTGCTATCTAATTTACGAAATCGCCTCGATTCTCTGTTGGTAAAATTACGATATACAATGAGAACATTGTTCTTGCGGACCCTGTAAGGTGGCTGAACTCTGAGTCGACGAGCTCCATCCTAGAATCGAACTGATTAAAATCAAACTGCCTACAATTGAGGCGTTCAGAAGTCAACATGATTAACTCCACTTTTGGTTATTTCAGAGTTAATAAGTTGGCAATGTATTAAATTGACCATATTTTCAGTGCTCAATGTGATTTGCTCCATAGTTCAGTAAAAAGACCACAGACTGCAGTATTCTTCTCGACTACATCACAGAATTAATAGTGTGTGTTTAACTTTAACCTTGAATATCTCAAAATCTTTGGAAAAGGAGTAAATCATGTTGACTTCTGAATGCCTCAATTGAGGCTCCACTGTATTGTAATTATAATTTTATTGGAATGTAGTAGATCACAGATCAGGCCTGGGCACTGATACATGAATCAAATCACCCTAGACAACCCCTTAATTCCCTACTCCAACCTTCCTCGGCTGAGACAGTAATGTTTCTGTCAGATACGAGCAGATAGGAATGTAAACACTGTTCAGTGACGGATTGTGTAAGGCAGACATCATAGCTTTTACGAACTTTCGACTCTCGCTGGTCGCCTAAAATACACCACTGATACACAATGCCTTACTGCGGTTTGTTTCTAAGGCGGTGTGAGAGAAAATGACATAACGGAGGTTTATTTGCTTTATGCCCAAGGCTGCCATAGATTGTCATGCACATAATATTTTAAGTGTTCGTATTGCAACTTAAAGTTTCAACTTTCATCTGTGTACTTACATAATTAGGAAAACTTACTTTTGGACTTATCGATGTTTCGACACTATTGCTATCTTCCCTTAATTTCTTTCTTTTATAATGTTTCACCAACTCTCTCTTCTGAACTTCCAGGATTTTTTAAACTAGGAGTCATAAGCAATCTTGATACATACCCAGGGCTGTCAGGATCTCGTGTTGGAACACCATTCACAAAATGCCTTCAACAAACCCTAGAATTATTCGTTGGGATCTATAGTTTTCCTTCAGTTGTGTCCAGTTTAAACGACGAAATCCATACTTTACTTCTTATAGTGTCTTCCTTGGCACTAGGAAGCGGAAAAAAATACGAGCACGATAGTTCTTGTAAGTGAAATTACAGCGAACTACGAAATAATATTAATCATTATTACTCCTAGATGTAGTGGTATTACGTTCGTAGGCGGAGAGAGAACCGTTTCCTTGGGGGGGGGGGGCAAAGCAAAACCATAGAATTCCGATATAACGAGATTACGGGGGATATCATTTACTTACTTCCCTGTTATAGCTTGACCGTGGTACAGTATTCCGGCATATGATCATTTAATGAAAGTATTTTTGGGGTCCATGTTTCTTATAATGTTACATCCATATCCACGATGTTTAGGACCGAGTTGTACAGAGCTTCAACTGTAGATCTACTACAAATTATAATAGGGCATAACCACAGGCAGAGTTATGGGAGCACTGCCCCCCCCCAAATTTGTCTGAACTCTTTTTTTCTATTAACATTACAAAATATTGAATTCAAAAGACTTTTCTTGCGTTTGTTTATGAATGGGATATTATTTGTAAATGCTACCATCTTACCATCTTCCTGGAAAATGGCTGTTTTCACGAAAAAGTCTTCGGACTATGGTTGTTTTATGAAAACTACTGTAAATTTTCACTCTTTAATATGGGGATTTGGTGTTTTTTTCACTAACACCTAATTCAGTAGATGGCAGCTGCAGGAGTACAAGCTGTTGCAAAGGAAACATTACAGTGCTTCCATTCCTCAAACGAGGTATAGAAATTCTTATAACTAACTTACTGGCTTTCAAGGAACCCGGAGGTTCATTTCCGCCCTCACATATCCCTATCCTGAGCAAGATTAATCCATTCTCTATCATCATATTCCACCGCCCTCAAATCCATTTTATATTATCCTCCTATCTACATCTCGGCCTCTCCAAAGGTCTTTTTCCCTCTGGCCTCCCAACTAACACTCTATATGCATTTCTGGATTCGCCCACACGTGCTACATGCCCTGCCCATCTCAAACATCCGGATTTAATGTTCCTAATTATGTCAGGTGAAGAATAAAATGCGTGCAGTTGTGTTGTGAAACTTTCTCTATTCTCCTGTAACTTCATCCCTCTTAGCCCCAAATATTTCCCTAAGCACCTTATTCTCAAACACCCTTAATCTCTGTTTCTATCTCAAAGTGAGAGTCCAAGTTTCACAACCATACGGAACAACCGGTAATATAACTGTTTTATAAATTCTAACTTTCAGATTTTTTGACAGCAGACTGGATGATAAAAGTTTCTCAACCGAATAATAATAGGTATTTCCCATATTTTTCTGTGTTTTTTAAATTCCTCCTGAGTATCATTTATATTTGATACTGTTGTTCCAAGATATTTGAACTTCTCCACGTCTTCAAAAGATAAATTTCAATTTTTATATTTCCATTTCGTACAATATTCTCGTAACGAGACATAATTATATACTTTGTCTTTCCGGGTCTTATACATTCAGAAATTTAAAATAAATATTATAGTCTAGACACATGATCTGAAGACATTAATTCAATTTAAGCACAGAAACTTAATCGTAAACAAAAGCAAGAAAAGTTTTTGCACTCAATATTTTCTAATGTTAATAGAAAAAAAAAGAGTTCAGACAAATTTGGGGGGGTACTGGCCCCCATAACTCCGCCTATGATACATACCCAGGACTGTCAGGATCTCGTATTGGAACACCATTCACAAAATGCCTGCTCCAAACCAAAGAATTATTCGCTGGGATCTGCAGGTTTGTTTCAATTGTGTCCAGTTTCAACGCTGAAATTCATACTTTCCTTCTCATTATTATCTTCCTTGGCACTAGGAAGCGGAAAAAAAAAGAGCACGATAGTTCTTGTAAGTGAAATTACAATGAAACACGAAACAATATTAATCATTATTACTCCTAGATGTAGTGGTATTACGTTCCCTTTCGCCATTATAAGCTTTTCGCATAATTTACTAATTGATTTCGGTAACCACTTTTAAACATTATTCTCAACAACAGACAGGCGATCTGAGAAATAGTTGCTCAGTTAAGACTTACTTGGAATGTTGAATTAACAAAGAGTGGTGTACGCAATAAGCGTAGTTATTTCCATCCTCCATGAATGAGAATCTTTTCACGTGATATGCCAGATGTCATTGTGCACTCAACACACTTGGCCAACTAAGTGAACATTAAAAGGCCTCTGGCGTCTGATTTCTTCGATAAATCTTTTGTAACCTTACCTATAGTTAATATGGACAGCTGACTTGTATTTGTGTATCAACTGTGAAGATCTAACGATGTGCGCAGTTCAGAAAGATGTTTTCACACGACTTCATTAATAGTTTTCTTGTTAGAAATAGATGCAGAATTTGAATATAACTTACTTTTACAGAAATCGACTGTGACAGGACCTTTGTATACAGTATACAAGCGAGAGAAATGCTTTTCTTAAAATCCGTAATTCGAATTGGGAATACGAATGAAAGTGAAAATGCTATACGCCAATTAAACATAGCAGTATAATAAATAAGATAATAAATACAGACGTCATTAATGGAACATTGTGTAAAACATGATTATATCTAAGCTACAAAACTTATTCCTGCAATACAATTTAGATGACGAAAAAGTGTTTTTAGATCTCGAAGACGTCATTAATATTAGTTGAGAAGTCCCATCTGACAGATGGGCCTAAATCATGAAAATATAAAAGGAATAGTAGACAAAATTGACATTATGAACAAAGATAGGCCTATCAGGTATTGGTGTTGTGTTGGTGGTAGTAGGTAGGTGGATGGGTGGGGTGGTTGCTAGTAGTAAGTAGCAGTGTTATATTATTTTGAAGATACGTTTAATTTCAGAATTTATTTAGCATAAAAAATATAAATGGGTCATAAATGGTTAAGGAATTTTTAACAAGGATTATTTTGCTGTGTACCACTCCAAAAAATTGTAATAAAAATTACAACATCGCCCCTTATGATAGTTGCATCGATATCGATTGTATCGTGTAACGAATTAACAGGCCATAAATCTATATAACTTTTGTGATTATTCCCAATGAAACAGCCTCCCTTCGCTGTGGGTATTAACACAGTCTAGTATGTACAGTCACGAAGCGCAATACGTAGTAAATATGCATCCATAGATAGTTGCTAATCACTAGGATCGCCAATATCGCCTCATTACAAACAATACGAAATAGTACCGACACAGTCTATTGTTCCTAGCACCCTCACAACTCAAGCTGCGTGACTGTATATACTAGACTGTGGTATTAAGGTGCCAAATTTGTCTAGAAAATTAGCAGTGCCGCGTGGTTTCTCTCACAATATCTCGGCGCAGAGAGCAGCTACAGACCTGTGTGACCATTCGTTTGATTTGTAATCGCGAGGTCTAGTGGTAACAGAGACGTACGATACACTTTGAGTGAACCATTGTGAAAAATTTGTTAAGACTTGGGATTTATTTGGGAAGGTTACTTCATATGAGGGGAAAATATATTGCGTGTATTTTCATTAATTACGTATGTTATCATAGACCCATAATCCCCATTTGTAAACCAAAACATTAAAACCAACAAAACTCTAGTTTCATTTCCAAAACTGGGTGACGTATTCTGTGTGCTGGTGTATTCCTGATAATGCTCAGAATGTTTTTATATGTAAGAATTTATTTACAAGCGATTTAGTGAACATTTTCAGTGAGATGTGATGAATCAAGAACACTTAAATAAGGGGAAAACATAATTTCATGAGAATAATGCTTGTTATTTTAAAATATTGTATACGGAGAGTTGTTTCCGATCTCTGGAAACGAATTTTGAATGACGTCATGTGCGTTAGGAATCACACGACAGCTGAATTATGGCGGAAGGTGACAGACCATTAGTGAGTGATTTCATAGTCAGAGTGCACGATGTCTCACAGCAGCAATTCCCAAGAAAATCGAGCCTTTTTGAAAGGAGTACATTACGATCCTTTCCGATGCCAGGTATAGTTAAGTGAAAATAATAGAAGCCTGCAAAAAAAAAAAAAACTTAGTTTCGTTATTTAAAGGAAAGGTATCTTCCGTGCACTTAATAGGACTGGTAAAGCTCGGATGGGATTAATTTGTATCATCTTGGGGGGAATGCGACTTGTGGCGGAGGGTAGATTTGCTTGCTTTTTCCCCTCTGTAATTAATCTCATCCGAGCTTTGTCAGTCTTATTAAGCACAGAGAAGATGCCTTTCTGGAAATAACTAAACCACGTGTTTTTCAGCCTCCTATGATTTTCACGTAGCTGTACTGGGCATCGGAAAGGGTCGTAATGTACTCTTCCCAAAAAGGCTTGATTTTGTTGATGAGACACCGTGCACTCTGACTATGAGATCACTCACTTCTAGTCTGCCACCTCTCACCATAGTTCAGCTGTCGTGTGAGTACTGACGCAAATGACGTCATTCAAATTAGTTTCCAGACATCAGAAGCAACCCTCTGTAGATGTAGTGAAAGTATGATTTAGAATGTGTTGCAGATAATAATGTAAATTAAACTTAATGAAGAGCGAGTCATACCTAAGTTACCGGCATCCTTACCGAGCCACGAGTTTGTTTTTTGACGGACAGCGCGTTGGGTTTTTCTGGTTAATTGTTTTCACTATGTCGGCGAGTCAATGTAATAGTGCTGGTTGTTCAATGAATGATTGCAAATGTCATATTCTGAAGGAATCTACTCAAGTGAAGTACTTAGGAATTATTATTGATCAGCATTTGATGTGTGGTAAATATGTTTCTTTTTTACGTAACAGACTTCGTAAAACAACATATAAATTTGTAATTTTTCGCTCTTACATTCCTACAAATATTCTGCAATTAGTTTATTTAGGTTTGGTTCAATCTGTTGCCCAGTATGGTATAATCGGATGGGAAGGAGTAACAAAATTTACATTTTCTCCTCTCATATTACCTTAAAAGCGGATAAATAAAAATTGCTTAAACAATTCAGTTGATTAATCCAACAATTGTTCTCCAGTCCATCGGTGTGGCCCAGGGGTTAGCGAGTCTTAACTCCGAACCCAGCGGTCCTGGGTTCGATTCCCATTTAGGAAGAGTTGCCTGGTGAGGTTTTTTCGGGGTTTTTCCCTCACTCCTATGGATGAATATCAGGTAACTTTATCAGCCGATTGGAACCCCACTCATCTTCCCCACTTCCTTTCCTCCCCCATCATCCTTTCCTCATCATCCCGTTTCTGGTTTTTCAGATCATTCTACAGGAGATCTCCCGGAACTACCGGCTCTCACGACCGGCCTCCGTGGAATGTAGCTAAGCGACATTGGATGACTTCTGCAGCGAGCACCCGAAGCGGACCTATTCGGTGGAGGAGTTTCGCCTCGGACGGACAGGAGCGCCTTGAGGGAATTTGCCGAAGCAGGAATGGCATATGGATTTCTGGTCGGCTCTAGGGACCGATCGTTAACGGAGTCATGTGGTTGGGTTGGTGCGCGCAGGGGATCTGTGGCACGCAACTCATTCCATATCGAGGGTTAGCGTAATAGATCTCAACAGGTCGCAGAGCTGGGCCATCCGTGCCCCCCTCAGTTAAATTGCATTCCATTCGATAATGTTATCCAAATTGAACAGATACATAAGTATACATTATTAAAATATTATCATAAAAACCTTCTGAAATATAAACAACTTGTTTTTCCTATCAGAAGAAATTTTACATTTCCTTTTGCTGAACCTAAATGTTACACGGCCACTGGAATAAATCATAGCCAGAGTTACGGGCCAAGATTATACAAATCTATATTGATAATTCTGACTTAGGTTATTTTGAGTTTAATAAATTAAACATGAAATTGATCAAATTATTTAAGCCCCTTTTCCTTTTTTTTTTCTTAATTTCAATACCTATAGCATTTATTCATTTCAACTTATATTGTTCTTGATTTGATTTTCTGCTTTCATCTTCGTAATTATTCCTGTTTTGTAATAATTGTATTGGCTTTGTGCTTTTATTGAATCTTTATGTTCTTTAGTACAAAATAGCTATTTATAGGAACCGGTCCTCGGACACGAGCTTGCTCAAACGATGTGCGCTACGTCAATAATATATGTTTATTTTGTATTTTATGTAGCAATAAATACTAATGTACTGCATATTAATTTCCTGGTTTATAATAATACAGTCTTAATGGCCTCATTTGTAAATTAAATAGTGTTTAATTCCGGTTTGTTCTAGTTTTTAAAGTCTTTTTTTTTTTTTCTGGATATTGATTGCTCTATATTATATCAGTAGGTGTGTAATTTACTAATGTGTTCAGGTCTGACATAACATACGTAAATCTAATGGGCTCAAATATGTTTCAGTGCTATTCGCAAGAAGTTTACTGCTGCGGGTCTTGCTTGAAGCATGAAGTTTATATAGGCTACGTGTAAGCATAATAAAAAAGTGATATATGAGTGACAGCATCAAATAAAATTAAAAGCAATATAGTGTTCCTTTAAAGCACATTCAGAAATGTATTGTTTTATGGGTATGAATGGTGTGCGTGTAAGAAAATAAGGAAATTAGTGTCATCAGGATGACACACAACATCTCGCTATAAATTTAGCCCATACAGCAGCATTTCACCTCCAAGTAAATTTCAGTAATATTTCCAGAGGGTCTTCACATAAGACCCAACACATTGTTTTATGATATTACATTAAATTATATGTATTAAAAATTTCGTGTTGATCATATTCCAGATACCTATGTAGAAATATTTTATGCGAAATATATCAGAAGCCACTACCATATTCAGACGTCCTCTGAAACTGTTTGCACCTTTTTGTACATGTTCGTTACGAATTTCCCTTACAGCGGTTTTAAGTTTAATTTATAAATCCTCCATTGTGAGACGTATTGGAGTCCCATTTTATAATAAGAATCCATAAATCTTGGGTAATAGTAGGGAAAACCTCGTTGGATGATAGGTGAATAATAAAAAAAAGTTCTTTCACTTAAAAAAAATAACAATTTTATAACACAACAATAACTTAAATCAATAATAAAGTATAATAGAAAAGAAAACAAAATAAAAAAATACACTTAAAACTTATGTACGTATATACTGTAATAATTAACATCCCAAACACGGGACATACAGAAATTAATAATACACTAAAAACTGCCAGGCCCACGCAGGAGTAAACTCAACTAATATCTCGATTTAGGTCTGAAAAAACAACTTGCCAAAGAGGGGCAACAAAGGAGAGGGAGGGAGAGGGAGAGGGAGAGAGAGAGAGAGAGAGGAATAAATTAGCTCACTATTCCTATAAAAAGTGACCCACTATGCATATAATAATTAATTAACAAATGCAAAGTGAGTATTATCTGATTAAAAACCATGACCGGAAAATCAGGTCCACAAAATCACTTGACAACACAAGTCCACAGTCCACGCTGCATATAATCCTAGATCGTATAAGGTCGGCCTTATAGGCTTTGACGTTAACAACTTTTGTCAAGTTTGCTACGCTGCCATCTAGTTACATAAGGAGTCACGTCATAATTCCCATTTGAATTGCATTAGCGACTGCACTGCTATCTCGTGTTCGTTTACGGCGGACGGGTGGCAATCCTGGCGGTTGTTCTCTTCAAAGTGCAAACGAATTTAACATAGCGATGATCTATCCGTTACATATGTGATCTGGGATATAATTTTATAACAAACACAGTCACTATCAATGACGACTCAGCAAGAGTATTATTTCACTAAACGTATCCGTCATGGCAGATCAAATATAAAACATAATAATCAATAAGACAGAGGGTCACAAATTATCTAAAACTCTGAAATATACATACAAAATGGTGAACGAGAGTTGTCAAAAAATCTATTAATCTAACAAACCTCAAACCTGTAATGCCCATTAAAAACCAGGCAAGGACGTAATGCAACATTCGCATCAGCCGTAACTACACTCTCTCTCTTTTCACAAAATGGCACTCAACTCGGCGCTTTCTACTGGGAGGAATACGAAGCACAGACGCCCAGCATGATTTTCCATACGCAGCCCAGCCACGAGGTTACTTCTCCGACGGTCGACACAAGACTCCTCTCTCGAACGAAGCACTGGCCCCTGCAAAACATGAAACCCGTTACAATTATGAATCCTCCAATAGAGAATGACGTCTCGAACGCAGGGGTACACTCGTCTTCCGGTATATGAAATAATAAATACAAAACAACTAGCGGAGAAAATAAGAAGTAAAATAGAGAGCCATATGTAAAAAGAGAAAGAAAGTAATAGAAGAAGAAAGAAAAACATATAGGATCAACAAAAAAAAAACTAATCAATAAAGGAAAAACCAGGGTGCCGAAAAAAAACAATCGGCACAATTGTGCAAAGTTTATTCCAATTGACATAAATATAAATTCTCATAAATTAAGTCCGGTGAATGGACAGGCCAAGGCCATGAAATGGTTCCCAATTGCCAATAATTTCTGCTATTATTATTAGGACTGGTAGTTTCCGACCCAAAACATTGCTTTTGGTTGCTCTGACAACACGCACAAGCAGAGCAATAAGTACAAGATGCTACCAATATATTCCCGAACTGCACTTGTATTTATTGTACCGTTAAACATACATGCGCCTGTCACTGCAGATCATTGCTTCCATGCCTGTTGAGTGCGGCGTAGCTCAGTTGGCTGAGGCGCTTTTCTCTTGATTTGAAGCTGCGTTCGGGCCTGGGTTGATTCCCGTTTAGACTTATTACCTGGTTGGGTTTTTTACGAGGTTTTGCCAATCGTGAGGCGAATGTCAGGTAATCTATGGCGAATCCTTGGACTCATTTCGTCAAATACCACCTCACTATCATCAATTCCATCGACGCTAAGTAACCTAGCAGTTGGTACAGCCTCGTTAAATAACCAACTAAAAAAACAAGCAGAATCGGGTTAAGTGTTTATGGAATCACGATACATCCAAACAGAGCGGCCGTTCAAACTTTAAAAAATAATTCATAATTATAAGAGAGCTCAGGCACAATAAGCCCAATAGAGATTCCAGTTCTAGTCTTCGAACCCCTCCTCTGTACAAAAATAAAACCGTCAGTGAACCTTTTCTCATAGCTTTACATAGCGTGTTAAAGTAAAGATTTGAGTCCCTCTAGGAAATTGAAAATTCGCATTACTGGGTCCATGGTCTTAAGGCATTACCCGATGTAACGACTGCAATCAAGAGACTCGTACAGAATGAAGGAATTTATATTCATAGTCTCTATTTTATTTTACTTTGATGGAAAATATACGCAAGAAATACATTGGCGAAGTTCCAACTATTATGTTCATATATTTTATTTAAAGTCGTATATTTCTACGACCTTTTGACATATGCATTGAAATGAATGCTGAATAAAGAAGCAGTGCTGTAATGAAATTCATTACATATATAAATGTATTGTCCAGTACAGCATCACAATGGTTGTATTGTGAAACTACTGGAGCGAGATGAATTACCCCAGTCTTTTTATGACCTTAAGCTTTTATTACTCTTTCATCTGGCGCTTCGCATTTCGGTTTACAATTTTATTTTCACAGTGAAATAAAGTCCACAGAATATAAATACTGAACTAAAAAAAAAACTGGCTATCTATTATTCGTATTTCAATTCAGTGTAAAGTATAAATTTGTATTAATTTTAGTTCCTTAGTCGTTAAAGTGTAGGAAATTTGTAAATACTGGATTTATTATAAATGTATATATGTTATTGAAATTTAAATCCAGTAAAATAATATTTTATTATAGATTATTAATAAAATTATCATTGGAAGTTATGATACAATGCTGTGTCTTGCTACAATTTTATTATCGCAGTGAATTCAATCTAAATAATTTATAAATACCATACTAAATTCATATACGTTGGGCATGTATTACTGAAACTAATTCATTATGATGCATCGTCTTTCGTAAGTCCGTGAAACATTTTAGAAATTCACAACAAATACACTAAGCAAAGGATAATTGTAATTCCATTGAACGAGAAACTCTCCAAGTTTTGTTAGGAAAAAGCCTGCATCGCATAGTTGCCGTGGTCTGCCGTTGCGAGGAGTAGCCTAATGTAATAGTGAATTAGTTGCTAAAAGACACTGTCATTTTAAATGTTACTGTTTAACATTCTTTGTTTTTGGCAACCTCACCAAGTTGAGAAAGATTGAATTATTAATATAGTTGACAACAATCAATTTATAGAACGTTGGATAGGACGCTGTGGAAAAGAAGATGACACATTAATGCGGTGGCCATACAGGTCACCGAATTTAACACCTTGCAATTTTTTCTTGTGGGGACCTGCGAGGGACATTGTTCTTGAACCCTCCCTTCCCGCTAACCTTCAGGAACTTCAACCATATTACCGCGACTGTGGCCCTGATCGATTGTGATAATATGCATGGAATGAAATGCATTATCGGCTAGATATCTACCGTATCAGTAAGCGTGGACATATTGACCATCTGTGGGATATGTAAAAAAAATCTTGGAGAGTTCACCTACATTTCTGTGTAATAAAATGTAGTATCCGTTGCTTAGTTTATTTGTGGTGAATTTTCAAAATATTTTAGGAACTTATGAAAGACCCGGTATACTTACTTACAAATGGCATTTAAGGAACCCGCAGGTTCACTGCCGCCCTCACATAAGACCGCCATCGATCTCTATTCTGTGCAAGATTAATCCAGTCTCTACCATCATATCCCACCTCCCTCAAATCCATTTTAATATTATTCTCTCATCTACGTCTCGGCCTCCCCAAAGATCTTTTCCTCCCCGGTATCCCAACTAACAAACTACATGCATTTTTAAATTCGCCCATACATGCTACATGCCCTGCCCATCGCAAACGTCCGGATTTAATGTTCCTAATTATACACATATATTCATATATGAAGTCTCGCAATCCTCATTGAATAATCAAGACTACTATTTTATGTTAGTAGTCAATAAGTAGATACCTATTAATTTGAGAAAAATTTCTTTCCGGCACCAGGAATCGAACCCGGGATCTCTCTTTCCAACTGAACTATGCCGAGGCACGATCTATAAGCAGTAACATGAGCTGCTGCTAGGAAGTCAAAAGGAGGATAGCAATGGCCAAGAAATCTTTTCATACAAAAAGGAGCATCTTCAGCACATCTCTGAAAAAAGAACTAAGAAAGAGACTAGTGAAGTTATTTGTGTGGAGTGTGGCATTGTATGGAGCAGAAACATGGACTTTACGGAGGAGAGGAGAGGAGAGGAGAGGAGAGGAGAGGAGAGGAGAGGAGAGGAGAGGAGAGGAGAGGAGAGGAGAGGAGAGGAACTTGAAATGTGGATATAGGGAAGAATGGAGAGTGTGAAATGGACAAAGTAGAAATAAAGCTGTGTTGAAAAGAGTGGGTGAAGAAAGAATGATTCTGAAACTGATCAGAAAGAGAAAAAGAAATTGGCTGGATCACTTGTTAAGAAGAAACTGGTACTGAAGGATGGACTGGAAGGAATGGTGAACGGGAGAAGAGTTTTGAACAGAAAAATATATCAGATGATAGACGACATTATATGAGTCGTTCAGAGCTAAAGTGGATCAAGTCACAAATTTTCATAAATTGAGTTTAATTCATTCTCTGATTATCTGAAGTTGGATCTTTTCCTGGCAGTAATTGATCAAGTCTTAATTACAAGCATTCCCCGGTAGGTGACACCAGTCACTTTTGGCTCAGATTATTTGTTCATGATCTTCTGAGCCATAGTGGATCAAGTCACCAAAGTGTTGCATCAATTGACGTCACAATTGTTTATATTTTATAAAGCTAGAATTTGAAAATGGAGCATTAAATTATTGCCAGTCAAATTAGATAATCCACTAGAGCAAGTTAACTTTAAGTCCTGTTATCTCAAAACTATGTCTCATGGACTTGATCCACTTTAGCTCTGAACGCCTCATATATGGATAATATGCGGAGACTAAGAGGATGGCAGAAAATGCATGTATGTATGTAGGCCTATGTATGTATGTATGTATGTATGTACAGAATGTGAAAATATTTGGGCCACTTCCATAACTTGGAGATTTTAATGTACTTACTAGCTTTTAAAGAACCCGGAAGTTCATTGCCGCCCTCACATAAGCCCGCCATTGGTCCCTATCCTGAGCAAGATTAATCCAGTCTCTATCGTCATATCCCACCTCCCTCAAATCCATTTTAATATTATCTTCCCATCTACGTCTCGGCCTCCCCAAAGGTCATTTTCCCTCCGACCTCCCAACTAACACTCTATATGCATTTCTGGATTCGCCCATACGTGCTACATGCCCTGCCCATCTCAAACGTCTGGATTTAATATTCCTAATTATGTCAGGTGAAGAATACAATGCGTGCAGTTCTGTGTTGTGTAATTTTCTCCATTCTCCTGTAACTTCATCCTTCTTTAACCCCAAATATTTTCCTAAGCACCTTATTCTCAAACACCCTTAAACTATGTTCCTCTCTCGAAGTGAGAGTCCAAGTTTCACAACCATAAAGAACAACCGGTAATATAACTGTTTTATAAATTCCAACTTTCAGATTTTTTGACAGCAGACTGGATGATAAAAGTTTTCTCAACCAAATAATAACAGGCATTTCCCATATATCTTCTGTGTTTAATTTCCTCCCGAGTATCATTTATATTTGTTACTGTTGCTCCCAGGTATTTGAATTTTTCCACCTCTTCAAAGGATAAATTTCCAATTTTTATATTTCCATTTCGTACAATATTCTCGTCACGAGACATAATCATATACTTTGTCTTTTCGGAATTTACTTCCAAATCTATCTCTTTACTTGCTTGAAGTAAAATTGCCGTATTTTCCATAATCGTTTGTGGATTATCTCCTAACATATTTACGTCATCCGCATAGACAAGAAGCTGATGTAACCCGTTCAATTCCAAACCCTCTCTGTTATTCTTGACTTTCCTAATGGCATACTCTAGAGCAAAGTTAAAAAGTAAAGGTCATAGTGCATCTCCTTGCTTTAGCCCACAGTGAATTGGAAACGCATCTGACAGAAACTGACCTATACGGACTCTACTGTACGTTTCACTGAGACACATTTTAATTAATCGAACTATTTTCTTGGGAATACCAAATTCAATAAGAATATCATATAAAACTTCTCTCTTAACCGAGTCATATGCCTTTTTGAACTCTATGAATAACTGATGTACTGTACCCTTATACTCCCATTTTTTCTCCATTATCTGTCTAATACAAAATATCTGATCAATGATTTTAATGTTTCTAAATATAATTTTGTATTTCCGTGATAAGATTGATCAAAGCGTAGTGTTTGGATTAACACATTCTATATTAATTCCATAAATTTGTTTCGCTCTCTACCCTGATTCAAATGATTAAACATGAAGTACCCTAGCTTTGTATTCAGGTCAGCAACAAAAAACAGTTGAATATCTTGCGTACAATTTTAACTGTTACATAGAAAAATATCTTTGAAATTAACGAAATGTTTTGTTATGACCGGATGGATTGGAATCTGCTTTGTTTAGAACATATCACAATTTCAGTCATCCACGGCCCATTGCAATCTATGACGTTACCGTACTAACAGAATGTGGCCAGAATTTTCGAATGCCAAGGCACGAACGTTTCACGTTTTAAAAGCGTGTTATTACAGATGTTTGATATTATTATTGTGTGTTGTGATTCTACGGGTTATAATATTAGATCAAAGTGAGAATTCTGACAAAGGAAATACTGCTACTTTACGAGTTAAACGTTATAGAATAATGAGGTCGTACACAATTATGTAAACACTTAAACGAGTGAACATTTCAACGCTTGCACTACTATACTGACAAAAGATTTGAGAACATAAGTGACAATGGCATCAATTTATCATATAACAATAAGTCCTCCTAAATTTGGTCTCTATGATTTGTACCAGCCATTTTGAACCTGTGTGCCGCGGCACAGTAGTGTGCTGCCAGTGATGCGCTGGTGTTCCGCGAGAAAATGAAAATATTAAAAGGTTGTCGAAACAAAAATTGAAAAAATAAAAGTTAAAAGGTAGTAAAAAACGTAAGTCCACAAGAGTCAACTTTCAGCGAACGCGATACAAGTCAACATTCAGTAAACATAATGTAGGTGTGCAAGCGGCAGAGAAGAAAATGACTAACGTGCAACCAGAGTTGACAGAGCTGTAAAGTTACAATATCGAAACAACCTTAAATTGATTTGGATTTGAATTTAAAGAAGGGGACACTATGATCCATCACTGCGACCTTATTAGGTCTATTGCGCTAACCATCAAGCTAAGCACATTCCTAACCCACACCGGCTGACTACACTAAGGTTCGCTGTGTGCCCAGGTTTCGAGCATGCAACCCCTCTCGTCCCTAAGCCAGTCTCCTCCGTGCGTCGCCAGCCGGCGTTCAGGGAATGCTATGGAATGATGACGTAATGGAGAAATGTTGACGGAATTATATAGGTGCCTAAAATGGGAAACAAAAGAACCCCAAGAAAAACCCCAAATTTCAACCTTTCTCGCCACAAGTGTCTTGCACCAACCTTAAAAACTGTAGTATTATACATGCTTTCATGAAAAAAGTCCCACTAGTTAGGAACCACTATTTTTTTTCTCTTGTACGAAGGAGGGACTCGAAGACTTACACTGCAGTCTGAGGCTTATTGTACGTACCACTCGTATTCTGTGAATGATTGTACAGCGCACCGCACTGTGAACTGAACCTAAATGTGCTCAAAACAATAAGCTGAGGATATTTAAAGAAATGCATCCCACAACACACAGAGCGTATTCCGAATCTCAGCGCTGAGCAATCTGATGGCATCACGGTGTTCCGAATTTCAACGATGACGTCACTGATGCTCCACCAGTGTCGCACCGGTTCCATCAGCTTGCATCAGCCGCCATCAGTGAATCTGATTGGTTTTTGTATAGGGCGGGAATTAGCAGACGAATGACATCGTGCACTGTTGTGTCATGGCGGTGTGCTCTGCTTTGGTTCTGCTGTGTTGCTTGTAATGAAAACAATGTAAAAATAATATGTTAATGGCTTATGAGCGAACATGTC
The DNA here is from genome assembly GCF_040183065.1 of Periplaneta americana. Lineage (NCBI taxonomy): Eukaryota > Metazoa > Arthropoda > Insecta > Blattodea > Blattidae > Periplaneta > Periplaneta americana. Next base: position 80,459,547 of record NC_091117.1, read on the forward strand.
AACGGACCAGTTATTACTACCGGTTCAAGAAATGAATTGTTTATGCTCTATCTTCTTTGAACTAGATGACAGTACGGAAATTCCACAAAATCTTGCTAGCGTAGCACAGACAACAACTTGTACAGCCGCCATGACAGCCATCGAACCTTCCAGCAGTTTTGTTCCTATTACGCTGCAGCATGACGTCATTGTTGTCTACCGGTCCGGTGAGATTCGGAATACGCTGACAGGTAACTGGCGTGTAGGATGGGAGGCGATTTCAAGAAAGAACTGAAGCAGCGGCGGCTTATAGAATTTGGTGATGAGAATTTATGTATCTAGTTACTGAGATGGCCATATATAGGACAAAGATATACTATGAAACACTTCATTGCATTAGTATTAAGTTATATTAAAAAAGCTAATGCTTGTTCGAAAATAAAACGAATTTAATGTCGTGAACTAAGTTACAAACATTTATGAAATCAATAACCATATGCATAGATACTTTTAAACTACTATTAACAAAAACAAAAATTAATTTTTACATTCAAACATTTTAAATACCTGCATGCAAATAAAATAGCTTAGACCAACTTTAATCTTCAGTATAAACCCTTAAATTTGTAACCTAACCTAACCTAAGATAAACAAAACAAAACAAAACAAATTAATTATCTTTATGAACCGTTCACTAACTTGTAAGCTCATTAACATAATAATATAGCCATGTCGAAATTAGCCTAACATAAAGTAGTTTCTGAAAATGGAAATGTTGAACGGCCCAAAGTGTCATTTTCATTTTCAATTTATTCTTTATACTTTTTACTGTCATTTTGTTTCTTTTTCATTTTCTTGTTTTCTTCTTCACTTTCTTTCGCGTAGCTTCCATGACTAGAAATTATGGATTCAAAATCAGGTGTTATGTTGGTTACAGCAATACGTAGTTGTGCAAGAAATAATCTGGAGCTCACTTCCTAAAATTGTGAATATAGAGAATGATCGGTCATGTAATGTCGCCTTATATGCCTATTTGTTTTATACATTCCACGTATAATTTTAGAAAATTGAGGCATTGGATGTTGTCCTTATGCTCGTGACAAAAGAATGTTTCTTTTCACTCGGAAATAAATTTCCTTTATCTGGACACCGTCCAGAATAACACGCGTTACGATGCAAACATTGTTAACAACTGTAATGCCACCACTGTCGCGAGTTGTCTGCTCACCCTCCGCTGCGCGGTGGGAGTGGAAGAAGGTACGTATTACGTCAGTATTGCGTAGTATACCTCTTTCTCCCTCTTACAGAGGTTGGAGTTAAAACTCTACTTTTGAATGCCTCTGACCTAACCTTAACCACTGATTTAGATTGAGTCTAGGGCATTTCGTAACCGGAAATTTCGACACCGTTATAGTTTGTCACCTATTTTTCATCATTAGTTTTTCATCATCAAATACGTTTGTCATAATGTTTTTTGTCACTGAGGAGATTTTGCCACCGAACATATTTCGTCATCATATATCTTTTGTAATCATTTTCTTTTGTATTGAAGGGATTTCGTCACCAAAATAGTACAGAAAATTACATGTAGGCTGTTTTTACTACGAGTCCAAAACTATCACTGTATAATTATTTTAATGCTCTGTATTAACATGGCTTTTGAATTGCATATATTCATCCTGTTTTTATGGAGTTTCAACCAAAATTCCCACTGAAGTGCTCTGTAGGTTCTTATTATCTGAGGAAATATTCATCAGTGAGTTATAAGTGCGATACTTGTGCTATAACACCGCCATACAATCCCAGTCTTCATAACTTTGTGCTTTGTATACACAAGTCCATTATGTCGATTAACTTCTCTTGCTCTATTACTTTTTAGGAATCGAAATAATTCCGCCATACTTTAACTTGAAGCTTTTGAAACCAATGAATCCTGTAACTTGAAGATTTCGAATCCAAAAAATCAGTGTATCCTTGGAAACGAAATGAACAATATGAATATAATGAATCCTGTAACTTGAAGATTTCGAAACCAAAAAATCAGTGTATCCTTGGAAACGAAATGAACAATATGAATATAATGAATCCTGTAACTTGAAGATTTCGAAACCAAAAAATCAGTGTATCCTTGGAAACGAAATGAACAATATGAACACAATGAATCCTGTAACTTGAAGATTTCGAATCCAAAAAATCAGCGTATCCTTGGAAACGAAATTAACAATATGAACACAATGAACCTAGTAACTTGAAGATTTCGAATCCAAAAAATCAATGTATCCTTGGAAACGAAATGAACAATATGAACACAATGAATACTGTAACTTTAAGATTTCGAAACCAAAAAATTGAATGTATCCTTGGAAACGAAATGAACAATGAGGTATTAAGTTTTATATTACGTAACATTTTATATAAGTACCAGGGAAAGCGATACGAAGGGGGGGGGGAATATTGTGGTGGCGAATAGTGATGAGGAAATTAAATTGATGACAAAATATGATGGTGACAAAGGTGATCTGGTGACAAAATATGGTGATGACAAAAGTGATCTGGTGACAAAATATGGTGATGACAAAAGTGAACCGGTGACAATGTTGCAGTGACAAAATGTAATGTGTGACGAAATCACCGGGTGACGAAAAATCGATGACAAAAATCCCGATCCCATTTAGATTATACGAATGTGCCGCGGGATTTTAAATTACAACTTCAGTGTACCAATGTTGAAAAAAATGAAAAACGCTGATTTATAGTTTAAAATAGATTTAATATGAATCATTCTCTAGATCTATATACAAACACGAATTTAATTGTTTCAGGTTTCGAGATATGAGGCAGGAAGTCTCCATTCACCTTTACAACTGAGAGGTAGGAACAGAATGCTATCACCATTATTATTTTTGGTATATTTTTACTACATTGAGGAACGCATCTCATAGTATTGGTGTTCTCTGATAAGTCAAATACTCTTC